>NW_027362763.1:436955613-437575613 GCF_046119375.1 Phyllobates terribilis
TTGATAAGGGTGTCCCCGGCAAACTGCCGGTCTGTGAGGAAGATGCAGGCGGACATGTTAGGTTGCCTTGATCCAAAGGTGGTGCTATCGATGTCGGACAGCGCTCAACACCAGCTGGTGTTACCACCTCCAAAGAAAATGATGACCTGCCAATCACGCTGGCTGTTGCGGGTAAAGAGGTGGCAGGTCTGCGCCCCAAAACAGGTGTGACTGCTGTCCCCCCAGTCACAGAGGATGAAGAGGCCGCGGATGCACAAGATATGGCAGACGGTGGTTGGCCCGGCCGGCTAGGCCGCATTGTAGCACACTGAGCTTCCCACTGCAACTTATGCTTCATGTCCATGTGCCTGTTCATGCATGAAGTACTCAAACTATGTATTTTTTGGCCTCTACTTAGCTTTTGCTGACAAATGTTACAGATAACACGAGTTGGGTCATCTTTATCGATCTGAAAAAATGCCCAGGCTATGCAAGGCTTAGCACCCATGCGACCTGAAGAGCCACCACGACTTGTGGTGAGAGGCAGAGTTGTGTTTGAGGATGCAGTTGTTGACGTGCTTCCAGTACTACATCTCTGTCCAGGAAGGCGCAACCTGACCTCGTCATCACTAGCATCTTCCTCCACCTCCTCTGCTGACCTCATCTCTTGGCTGACTGTGGGTTGACAGTAAGTGGGATCTCCAACCTCATCATCATCACCCTGTGCGTTATCACACCCGTCGTCCTCAGAGCCAACCTGTTCCTGCCCTGACAAAAAACTAAAGTTGTCGCTCCAATCAGGTATTTGAGTCTTATCATCGTCTTCCTCATTGTCTCCACCAACAGGAGTTACAGTTTGGGAATGAGGGTCTACATTATGGTCAGAACCTTCTGCGTCTGGTCCTGGATCCGTCTCATAAAGATTCTGGGCATCAGTGCAGATCATTTCCTCGTCTGGATTCACAGAAGCGCTGGAGTCGACCTCTGATTCCCAGGCTATAGTATGAGTAAACAGCTCTGCAGACTCAACCATCTGTTCTACCTCATACTCAGACGGGCAGCTGGAGATTTGGGAGCTGTGAGGAAGCAAGTGCGATTTGGGTGACACCTTTGAGGACTGGAGTATTTGTGATGTTGAAGTTGATGTGGAGGAGAGCCCACTTAAAGGAGCACTTGATATCCGTTGAAGCACGTGCTGTTTTTGTGCCTCATCTGGAATTTGTAGCGATTGGCGTGGCCGTAAGAAAGGGATCTTATCACATTGTCCGCTAAAAGAAGTAGATATTTTAGTTTGGCTGGAAGATGGTCTTTCTTCTGCAGATGTTACTGTTGCTTTAACACCTACCCCACGGACACAACCTTTTTTCCCCTTCCCAACACGCCTATTCCCCTTTCCACCAACAGCAGGCCTTTTTCCACTCATTTTGGTGGTTAACTAATTCACAACTCTGGAGTTGTTTGCACAAAAAAACAATGGATGGTAACCGAGCAGAGCTGAGTGGCCAAATTGTGGTATTAGGCCAAAACTATTGGCTGGGTTAGATGCAGAAAAAAATTATATTCAATTTGCAACCTGATGGAGGTCAGTATAGATGGACTAATACAACAAGTCCCACACACAGCTAGAAGCCCAATATTTTTTCAGAGGTAGATGCAGAAAAAAATATATTCAGTTTGCAACCTGATGGAGGTCAGTATAGATGGACTAATTCAACAAGTCCCACACACAGCTAGAAGCCCAATATTTTTTCAGAGGTAGATGCAGAAAAAAATATATTCAGTTTGCAACCTGATGGAGGTCAGTATAGATGGACTAATACAACAAGTCCCACACACAGCTAGAAGCCTAATATTTTTTCAGAGGTAGATGCAGAAAAAAATATATTCAGTTTGCAACCTGATGGAGGTCAGTATAGATGGACTAATACAACAAGTCCCACACACAGCTAGAAGCCCAAATATTTTTTCAGAGGTACTGTAGATGCAGATAAAAATTATTTTGAATTTGCAACCTGATGGAGGTCAGTATAGATGGACTAATAGAGAAAGTCTGACACACTGCTAGAAGGCCAAATATTTTTTCAGAGCTAGATGCAGAAAAAAATTATATTCAGTTTGCAACCTGATGGAGGTCAGTATAGATGGACTAATACAACAAGTCCCACACACAGCTAGAAGCCCAATATTTTTTCAGAGGTAGATGCAGAAAAAAATATATTCAGTTTGCAACCTGATGGAGGTCAGTATAGATGGACTAATACAACAAGTCCCACACACAGCTAGAAGCCCAATATTTTTTCAGAGGTAGATGCAGAAAAAAATATATTCAGTTTGCAACCTGATGGAGGTCAGTATAGATGGACTAATACAACAAGTCCCACACACAGCTAGAAGCCCAAATATTTTTTCAGAGGTACTGTAGATGCAGATAAAAATTATTTTGAATTTGCAACCTGATGGAGGTCAGCATAGATGGACTAATAGAGAAAGTCCGACACACTACTAGAAGGCCAAATATTTTTTCAGAGCTAGATGCAGAAAAAAATTATATTCAGTTTGCAACCTGATGGAGGTCAGTATAGATGGACTAATACAACAAGTCCCACACACAGCTAGAAGCCCAATATTTTTTCAGAGGTAGATGCAGAAAAAAATATATTCAGTTTGCAACCTGATGGAGGTCAGTATAGATGAACTAATACAACAAGTCCCACACACAGCTAGAAGCCCAATATTTTTTCAGAGGTAGATGCAGAAAAAAATATATTCAGTTTGCAACCTGATGGAGGTCAGTATAGATGGACTAATACAACAAGTCCCACACACAGCTAGAAGCCCAAATATTTTTTCAGAGGTACTGTAGATGCAGATAAAAATTATTTTGAATTTGCAACCTGATGGAGGTCAGTATAGATGGACTAATAGAGAAAGTCCGACACACTACTAGAAGGCCAAATATTTTTTCAGAGCTAGATGCAGAAAAAAATTATATTCAGTTTGCAACCTGATGGAGGTCAGTATAGATGGACTAATACAACAAGTCCCACACACAGCTAGAAGCCCAAATATTTTTTCAGAGGTACTGTAGATGCAGATAAAAATTATTTTGAATTTGCAACCTGATGGAGGTCAGTATAGATGGACTAATAGAGAAAGTCCGACACACTGCTAGAAGGCCAAATATTTTTTCAGAGGTACTGTAGATGCAGATAAAAATTATTTTTAATTTGCAACCTGATGGAGGTCAGTATAGATGGACTAATAGAGAAAGTCCGACACACTACTAGAAGGCCAAATATTTTTTCAGAGCTAGATGCAGAAAAAAATTAGATTCAGTTTGCAACCTGATGGAGGTCAGTATAGATGGACTAATAGAATGATGCTATGCCCAAAAGATTTTACTTCACTAGGTGCAGTAAAAAAATTGGTATTCTATACACAGGTGGTATATCTTGCAACACAGATAGGCTACTCCACTGACTAACACACTCTGCAATAGGCCAAAAAGGATTAGCTTTGCTAGATTCAGCCAAATGCTGTGAAAAAAACCTGCACAGCACTGGCACAGACCTGCCTGGCAAAAACTGATAGGAACTGATGTAACCTAGTCCTGAAAAGGACTCCAATTACAATTAGTCTTTACTCCCACAACCTATCTATTTAAGAGCACAGACCTGCCTGATAAAAGTCGTAGGAAATGCTGTAACCTAGTCCTTAAAAGGACTGCAATCACAACTATTCCCTACTCCCAAGCTATCTGTATATTTGTGCGAAAATTGGCTTGAAATTAACAAGGTATAGCGCACACAGCAACAGCGGTTCCGTCTAACACGCAGCTGCAGCAGTGAGAAAATGGTGGCGACGGGGAAAATGGCTTGGTCTTATAGGGCAAGGACATGTGACATACACTGCCAATGACACATGCCCTTGCTTGTGTGAAAAAAAGCACTTCGCTCCGTGTGTGCGCTGCTGATAGGCTGACAGATTGCACCTCCCCACTGTAAATGCGGGAAAGAGAAAAAAAAATGGAGATCTTCATTGTTCCTGCAGAGATCCATCCCCTGCCCCTCCCCCCACCCCGCTGTACACTCAAACTGCGTATTAACATTAATTTTCATCATTACTGAGAAAAAATCCAGTTATGATTTTGGTGCACGAACAGTTATCGAACATAACCTCGAACAGCCGAATTTTTCTCAAATTGTTCGTGTTCGCCGAACGGCTCGAACACCGCCCAAAACAGCTCGAATTTGAGATTGGCGAACAGTTCGAGTAGAACAACGCTCATCTCTAGTGCTAACCACTAAGAGACCGAGCTGCCCATACTATCACTTGCTTGCATTTAACTGTGAATTCTGTTAAGTGTAACTGTGTATACTTGGTGTTAAGAGTAACTCCTGTCATCGTATTTGTTATTTATACACTGGTTACCTGCCATCATTTCCTTTTCTTATTTTATAAGCTGTTTAGTAAATATTTATGATACACTGCACAAAAATATAAAGGGAACACTCAAATAACACATCCTAAATCTGAATGAATGAAATATTCTCATTGAATACTTTGCTCTGCACAAAGTTGAATGTGCTGACAACAAAATCACACAAAAATCATCAATGGAAACTAAATGTATTAACCAATGGAGGCCTGGATTTGGAGTCACCCCCAAAATTAAAGTGGAAAAACACACTACAGGCTGATTCAACTTTGATGTAATGTCCTTAAAACAAGTCAAAATGAGGCTCAGTATTGTGTGTGGCCTCCACGTGTCTGTATGACCTCCCTACAATGCCTGGGCATGCTCCTGATGAGGTTGCAGAAGGTCTCCTGTGGGATCTCTTCCCAGACCTGGACTAAAGCATCCGCCAACTCCAGGACAGTCTGTGGTGCAACGTGACGCTGGTGGATGGAGCGAGACATGATGTCCCAGATGTGCTCAATTGAATTCAGGTCTGGGGAACGGGTGGGCCATTCCATAGCTTCAATGCCTTCATCTTGCAGGAACTGCTGACACACTCCAGCCACATGAGATCTGGCATTGTCCTGCATTAGGAGGAACCCAGGGCCAACCGCACCAGCATATGGTCTCACAAGGGGTCTGAGGATCTCACCTCGGTACCTAATGGCAGTCAGGCTACCTCTGGCGAGCACATGGAGGGCTGTGCGGCCCTCCAAAGAAATGCCACCCCACACCATTACTGACCCACTGCCAAACCGGTCATGCTAAAGGATGTTGTAGGCATCAAATCCCTCTTTACGGTGTCTCCAGACTCTGTCACGTCTGTCACATGTGCTCAGTGTGAACCTGCTTTCATCTGTGAAGAGAACAGGGCGCCAGTGGCAACTCTGCAAATGCCAAGCGTCCTGCACGGTGTTGGGCTGTGAGCACAACCCCCATCTGTGGATGTTGGGCCCTCATACCACCCTCATGGAGTCGGTTTCTAACTGTTTGTGCAGACACATGCACATTTGTGGCCTCCTGGAAGTCATTTTGCAGGGCTCTGGCAGTGCTCCTCCTGTTCCTCCTTGCACAAAGGCGGAGGTAGCGGTCCTGCTGCTGGGTTGTTGCCCTCCTACAGCCCCCTCCACGTCTCCTGGTGTACTGGCCTGTCTCCTAGCGCCTCCAGCCTCTGGACACTAAGCTGACAGACACAGCAAACCTTTTTGCCACAGCTCGAATTGATGTGCCATCCTGGATTAGCTGCACTACCTGAGCAACTTCTGTAGGTTGTAGAGTCCGTCTCATGCTACCACGAGTGTGAAAGCACAACCAACATTCAAAAGTTACCAAAACTTCAGCCAGAAAGCATTGGTACTGAGATGTGGTCTGTGGTCCCCACCTGCCGAACCACTCCTTTATTGAGTGTGTCTTGATAATTGCCAATAATTTCCATCTATTGTCTATTCTATTTGCACAACAGCATGTGAAATTGACTGTCAATCAGTGTTGCTTCCTAAGTGGACAGTTTGATTTCGCAGAAGTTTGATCCACTTGGAGTTATATTCTGTTGTTTAAGTGTTCCCTTTATTTTTTTGAGCAGTGTATATTATTTAAACTTTATGCGTGTCTGCTGATTGCTGCTGTGCCTCTTGTCCTGTGGCTGTCCCTCGTCCATGTTTCAAAGCCTTAGCCCCATTAGTTTTTAATTTTCCATGAGGAAGTTGCAGAACAACTTACTGTAGATGAATATCTAAGAATTGCAGATCTTGCTTATCACAAATAACAACAATTTTCAAGATAAGAAAATGAACGAGCTTGACTAAAAATGTTATTCAAATGTGAGTAGCACACAAATATCACTTTAAGCCAAAAGGAATATAAAATCTTGGTTTATAATTTACAAAAATATCTTAATGACTCCATACCTTGATGAGCCACTAAGCAATAGATACATGTTTGGGTAAAATAAAAAAACAGTCCTTTCAAATAATTTCAAATAGGAAAATATGGAAACAGAAAGATAAAAATGCCACTGTTGAGATTTTAAATGTATGATAAGGGACTGTAAGACAGAAAGAAATATGCATATTAATATTTTGATAACCAAAGAGAGAGCATTGTATGGTTTTGTCTTATTTATTCCATTTTTTTATAACATTTTTGACTTGCTAAAAACTAAAATGTAATAAGATACCAAAACTAATTTTAAACAAAGAAGTTTTTGATTGTATCCACTGTATGATAAAATTTAGGAGTATACATCAATGACACCATTACAATTGGACTCTTTTAAAAATACATTTCTACTTCTATAGAGCCAATATATTCAGCAGCACTTTAAAAGTTAGAGGAGCCGTGTAGAAATTAAAACATGACTGAGTTACACATACCAAGAGGAGTGAGGGTCGTGCTCCCAAGCATAGAGTTTCAAGCAAAAAAAAATTGGCGTATGAATAGCAAAGTGGATTTTCTGAAATTAATAAGAAAAATATTAAAACCGTACTTGAAGCATCTTTTAATAGTGACTTTTGGAACAGTTATGCTCTAAAACTCTCCTAAAAACACAGTGGATACAGTATATAAAATATAGGTTCATGCACATAATTTTGCCATCTGCAAATTCTCCCAGTGCAGCAGCAAACACAGTTTCTACGTTTTTGCATTACAAACTCATTGGGACTCTGTGTAATGCCATAAAGTGACTTCTATTACATTTTCCATTAAAAACAGGGCCACGCTGTGGGGGACAATGCAATGATGGAAAATTATTTTGCAATGCTGCTTTCAGTGGAATATTCCATGATATACATGCCTCAGAATAGAATCCAAGACACCCAGACATATTGGCCCATAACAGACTACTGGATTATAATTACCCCATGCATGAGCAATAATACTCACATGTCCACTTCCCTAGACATTAAAATGTGGTGTCTTGGATAATGCAAGTTTAGAAATACAGTGATGTTATGAATGATCTGTCTGATACATCTGCAAGCATGATAAATAGCTCATGTCATATTTAAGTAAATTTCAGTGTTGAGTTCCTTGCTTTATGATATTGTATTCTCAGTCTGCTTTTTAATATCTCAATAATTTTTCACAGAATCACAAATTATTGTCATTTCTTGATATTCATAAAAAAGCAAAGTAATATCAACTTGATTAAACATTGATGAACCAAAGAATATCTTTGCATGCATAATTGTCAGTTAAACATATATAACTGCATTATTCTGGCAAGCATTTTGCACGTTATAATAGCTCTTAAAGCTTAAAAATGTCACCACTGACTATCTGTCAATTCAAGTGAAGGTATAAAACTTCATTTCCTCAAGGCCCTGACATTACATTTCTCAGTGTTTGTTCTGATTATCAGCATTTGGCATTTAGCAATCAAGTTTGCATAACCAAATATCATTTTTGTTGTAAATGTAAAAAAATTATTGTACCTGTGACTATTAAATTTCTTAGTTTTTTTATTACATGATATCTAAATCTCTAGTGAATTTCAGCTTGTTCCAAGCTCTGGAAACTCAGGAGATAAGATTAAAACAACTTAACATGTTTATTTCTAGGGATTAAATGAAAAAGGCAGGAGAATGACCAAAAAATAGCAAATTGTGTAATGCAACGAGCATATGCTGTACTCCTGGAGGTAAGGGATGTGCTTTATACCAGGCTTGACTAGGGTGATAGTATGGAATAATCCCTGGTGTAATATGCAAAGAATAGATGAGTAAGCAGTACATTCCCCAATCACTTACACAGGTAGCTCATAGCTGAAGATAATGACGCTCGCACTGCAGGTAACATAGTCAAATGTTGGGGTCCAGCTTCAGCGGATGTTGGCGCCCTTGCAGGAACTGTTGCTGCACTTCAATGTTATAATCAAGCAAGATTTCCTTGCAACAGTTCTCTCGTAAATGTAGTAAAGCTACAAGTGTCAGCAATGTCTACTTATTCCTGATACAGCAAATCTGTGCTCAAACTGTGATCAAATTTGGTGCTGCAGCATTTATATACCTGGCAATCTGAATGGGTGACAGAATTCTCCTCAATGGTAGGCCAAGAGGTGGTAACCATCTACTGGGATTTTCACTGATCTGGAGACAGTAGTGTTGATCGAACACTAAATTGCTCGGGTGCTTAAAGGTCGGGCTGAGCACATCGTGATACTCGGGTGCTCGACCCGAGCAACGAGCCCAATGTAAGTCTAAGGGTCTGCAGAAGGTCTATTCTTTCCGTTCTAAATTGTCGGGTACCGATGTTATAACTGTATGCGGCTGCTGAATTGACGGCTTTTCATGTTTCACTGAGCACTGTTCCCATCGATTTGGGCAATCGCTGTAATGCCACAACTAGTGTTGAGCCACCCCCGTAGTGTTCGAGTTCGGTTCGGTTTGTCGAACTGTTCGTCGAACACCTTCGAACACCGTTAAAACCAATGGCAGGCAAACAAAAACACATAGAAACACATAGAAAACACCTTCAAAGGGGTCCAAAAGCTGACAAACTGCTCAGAAGACACAACTAACACATGGAAAAGTGACAAGTACATATAGTCATGCGAAAAGAAAAGAGGTGGAGGAGTAAAAGGAGGGGGAGACACAGATATAGGCATGTCATGCCCTTCTAAAATCCAAAAAGTGAGAAGCCGACACGTTCAGTCCGCTCCTGCCCGTGCCACCTCCGTGTCGCCGGGTTTGTGCCAGAGCCGCGGTGAACCCTGACGGCCAGCCCCCCTCTCCCAATACTGGTGCCTGTCCGCTGGTGGGTCGAGCGAGCCCCCCTGTGGTGGAGGCAGCTCTAAGCTTTTTAATTTAAATTGTCTCTCTAATTTGAATGAATACACTTTAAATCCATTTACAAGGATCTATTGGAGGGCAAGTCTCATGCCAGCAGCCGCGTAATTCCAGCTCAAGCAGTTAAAAAGCTTTTATAAGGATCGAGCTCGGCTGTCCACCACAAGGCATCCTACTGCCAGTCCCAGCCCCTATGCCTTGGGGTGCCTCCTGATGCTCTTCACTGAGTATCCCGTGGTCCCGAAGCATTTCCTTTGAAAAAATGAAGTGTCCAAACTACAGGTGGTGTAGCTTGCTTAACAGCCGGGATAATCCGCTGACTTGCAGACACTGCTACTAGGCACAAAGTATTTCCTGGGCTAGATGAAGTTAAAAATTTGTAATTAGATACTCTCGTTGGATGCTGAGAAAGCATTCCATAGAGTCTCCTGGCACGCCATATATGATTCTCTTTAAAAGCTTGGGGTAGGGGTCTAGGGGACCCTTTTATAGCCAAAATCACGGCCCTGTATCACAATACGTCACCTAGGCTGAAGATAAATGGAACTGTAGCACCCTGAGGGCTCGGTTGCTACAGAGGTATTGCACCTCACCCAGAGGTGTGATATCTCACTCTCAGGTAAGGATGGAGTGTGGATCAGGACCCGACACCTGCATGCATTACACTACATTGCCGTGGAGCAGGGCGACCAATATGCCTCTGAGATGAGGATGACAGTCCCTGTCCCTGGCTGGAGTGGGGGGAGGGAACACTGAGGAAGGGGAACCCTGTAGTGCAAGAGCAGGGAGGAAGCAGTTCCTGGGTGCATTGAGAAGGGAGTATAAAAGGTGGGCACCATCTTAGTTCAGTGCAGAGAAGTCTGAGCAGAAGTGGCAGGGAGCAGGGGCTCTGCATGAGCTCTGCTCCGGAGGCGGGCCTAGTAACAGAGGCCCAGGCCTGGAAGAGGGAGAAGGAAGGAAGAGGAGCGGAGAAGGCTCCAGGAACGAGGAATGAAGGGATCCCAGGGGTGCGGACGGGCGAGTCGCCACCACACGCCCGAATCCACCTGCGTGGAGGGGTCAGGCCAAAGGGGGAGACCGGTCCCCGAAACTAGTGGAGGCAGGAAACGACCCTCAGCTAGAAACCGGAGGCTGTGACATTTTATGTGGCGCAGCCCCTCGCTACACCCGCTAGGAAGGCACCACATAGGGTCAGGGAAACTGGCACCAAGTTTACCAAGAGGCAGCCGGACAGAAGTGTTGGTAAGAAAGGCCAGACAAAGGACACACAAAGGGGGTCCTGTGAAGCGCTCCAAAGTTATCTTGGAGTTGTCTGAGCCCCTCACCTGGTGAGCACAGTACGACGTGGGCAGCCGTTACCTGCAGACGTGGTCTGGATAATAAGAACTGTGAGTAAAGGCCCTGGACTGCATCACTGACTCCGTGTCGTTACTGCTCCTGCCCTGCACCATCACCCCCATCCTCCGCATACACTGCCCTGAGGCTATACTCCTCCCGTGGGAAGTTATGCTACGCTCTGCTGCACCCACAACACCAGCCTCAGTGGTCTGCCCTGCAGCGGCGGTTCACTCAGACCGCAATCCACGGGTGGCGTAGTCGGACATTTAAACATCAAAACCACATAAATAGTTCCGCCACTGGTTTGACCACCCTGAGCCACGGAACCGGGTCGCCGCCACGAAGACTACAACCACCAGCATCCACCAAAAAGGGTCCGGCTCCGGGTGTCCCAAGGCCCAGGGGGTGCATCAGAACATTTTCATCACATTTCACAATCACCAATGGGACAAGACAGGGATGTCCTCTGTCCCCTCTCTTATACATCCTAGTGACGGAGCACCTGCTCTCATCAATTCGCCATAACCCCAATATTAGGTGGATTGAGGTGGGAGGCACCGAGTACAAGTGCTCTCTATTTGCTGATGATGTCCTAGTATATATCACTCAATCACATATATCCATCCATGCTGTTATGGCTGAAATAGATCACTTTGTTACATGGTAAAATTTTAAAATCAATGCAGCGAAGTCTGAGGCCCTCGATGTCTCCCTCCCCAAATCCATATAGGATTCCATCCAGTCCAACTTTCCCTTTGCCTGGCCCTCACAGGGTATCAAATACTTAGGAATTCCTATTCATAGAGACCTCTCCCATCTATGTTATCTTAATTTTGGGCCCTTTATTGAACAACTTCATACAGACGACGGTTGGCAAGTTAGAACTGTAAGATTCACTACGTGAACCACTGGTGTTTTGTGGAAAAGCACATATACACTGTGTTCCAAATTATTATGCAAAAAGTGTTTAGGAGTGATAAGGGAAGAATTTGTTTGTTTGTCAGTTAAACTCATTGATGGTGATGTGTGTCAGGGCTCTTTATATCACTGTAAGCAATTGCAGACACCTGTGCTAATTTGTTTGGCAGGTGTGTCCAATGAAAGGCAAGACTACTTAAGAAGGCTGTCTCACATTATTAAGCAGCCTACATTTTCTGCCAAAATGGGAAAGAAAAAGGATGTGTCGGCTGCTGAGAAGCAACAAATTGTGGATTGTTTAGGTCAAGGCATGACTACAAGCAACATTGTGCGATGATCAGGATGAAGTGTCTTGGCAATCAAGAAGTATGTAGCTGATTCACAGTACACACGTGTGCGTGCTGATAAGGGCAAATTGAGGACTCTTTCCTACAGGCAATTACGTCAGGTTAAAAGAGCAGCGGCAAAAAAGCCTTGTCATAGCAGCAGACAAGTTTTTAAAGCTGCTGGTGCCTCCAGCGTCCCCCGAACAACAAGATGCAGGGTCCTTCAGAGGTTTGCAGCTGTGCACACGCCATCCTGTCGACCTCCTCTATCCACTTCACACAAGCAGAAATGGCTCCAGTGGGCCAAACATTACATGAAGACTGATTTCAAAACTGTTTTGTTCACGGATGAGTGCCGTGCAGCGCTCGATGGTCCAGATGGATGGAGTGGAGGATGGCTGGTTGATGGACACCCCACGCAAACACGGCTACAGCGCCAAAAAGGAGGAAGTGGAGTAATGTTTTGGGCTGGAATCATGGGGAGAGAGATTGTCGGCCCCTTTAGGATCCCTGAAGGCGCTAAAGATGAGCTCCATAATGTATGTGGATTTTCTAAAACAGCTCTTCCTGCCATGGTTCAAGAAGAAGAACCGTGTATTTCACAGCAAGATCATTTTTTTGCATGATAATGCACCATCTCATGCTGCACATAAAACATCTGCATCTCTGGCTGATATGGGCATAAAAGGGGACAAACTTATGGTGTGACCCCCATGCTCCCCTGACCTCTACCCCATTCAGAACCTCTGGAGCATCATCAAAAGGAGTGTCTATGATGGCGGGAGGCAGTTCACATCTAAGCAACAGCTCTGGGAGGGTATTCTGTCCTCATGCAAAACAATTGAAGCAGAAACCATCCAAAACCTGACAAATTCAATGGACGAGAGAGTTCAGAAGCTCCTTTCGAACATGGGGTCCTATGTGAAAATGTAACATCACCTAGAATAAAGTTTGGAGTTGAAAACTGTTTGATGTCAGTTTCTAATAACCTGCTAATGCTTATAATTTCAAAAATGACCATTTTTTGGTCTTCATTAAAATGAAAAGGTTGATCGAAAAGTTTGGGGGATCTAAGAGTGTGGCAACCCAGTAGTCATGATTACTTTGAATTCTGACAATATGAGGGTCATGTTGCAGGTAGTGCAGCAAGAAGGCACTTATGTGTCTTGCGCATCTCGGAGCCCCAAAATTATTTTCTGGGCTAGATGCAGCTAAAAATTATTATTAATTTTAAATCTGGTGGAGCTTAGTATAGATGGCCTAATAGGATCAGTGCTGCACACTGCTACAAAGCCCAAATTATTTTCCAGTCAAGATACAGATAAACATGATTAGTAATTTTAAATCTGGTGGAGCTTATTATAGATGGCCTAATAGAATCAGTGCTGCACACTGCTACAAAGCCCAAATTATTTTCCAGCCAAGATACAGATAAACATGATTAGTAATTTGAAAGCTTAAAATGGTTGGTAGGGTGATTTTAACCAATCATCAAGCTTTTACTCTCCCCAGGATGACACAGGGGTAGAAAAGTCGTTTCGGATCCATGATTTGTTCATCTTTATGAACGTGAGTCTGTCTACATTATCAGTGGAGAGCCGCGTGGGCTTATCTGTCAGCACACCACCAACAGCGCTGAACACACGTTCAGACAGAACGCTGGCTGCGGGGCATGACAAGATCTCCAAGGCGTAAGTGGCTAGCTCCGGCCATTTATCCAGATTGGAAGCCCAAAAAGAGCAAGGGTAAAGTGACACAGTCATGGCTTCAATGTTTACTTGGAGATACTCCTGTACCATCGTCTCTAGGCGTTGACTATGTGTCAGACTTCTTGTCTCCTGTGGCCTTGCAAAGGATGGGCAAAAAAAGTGGTGAAATGATTCCGCAAAATTGATGCTACCAGCAGATACTGTGGTTCTGTTACGGTTTGAGTGCTGAACACTTGACGGTCCCACGGTTGGCAAGTTGGAACTGTGAGATTCACTACGTGCACCACTGGTGTTTTGTGGAAAAGCACATGTAAGATTCTGCAACAGTCTCTGCTGATACTCCTGCATGCGTGCATCCCTTTCTATGGCAGGAATAATTTCTGCAAATTTACTTTTGTACCGGGGATCTAACAGTGTGGCAACCCAGTAGTCAGGATTATTTCTAATTCTCACAATTCGAGGGTCATGTTGCAGGTAGTGCAGCAAGAAGGCACTCATGTGTGTCGCGCATCCAGGAGCACCAAGTCCCTGTTGTGTTGGTGGCGAGGTAACAATCATGCTTCCTTCCTCTGTCCTCTCCCGCCAACCTCGCACAACAGAAATGTGATCAAGGTCTCCCTCATCTGATGAGTCTTCCATCAGTTCGTCCTCCACTTCTTCCTGGGCTCCTGCACCTTCCTCACTAGTTTGGCTGCTACCATGCGCCCTGGTAAAACCTTCTCCCCCACCCTCACATGCCTGCCGCCTTGGTGCTGCCGACCGTCTGGACCTTGCAGATGTTAGCCCTTCCGCATACAACTCCTCCTCCTCTACTTCCTCCACCTCCTCTTGTGCCACCACCTGACTCCGAATTCTGTTTAACATGTGCTCCAGCATGTAAATCACCGGAATAGTCATGCTGATAATGGCATCGTCAGCACTAAACATCTTCGTCGCCATTTCAAAACTGTGCAGAAGGGTTCATAGGTCCCTGATCTGAGACCACTCCTCCAGCGTGATTTGCCCCACCTCTGGATCTCGTTGGCCCAGGCTATACGTCAGAACGTATTGCACCAGGGCTTGTCGGTGCTGCCACAGTCGCTGCAACATGTGCAGAGTTGAATTCCACCGTGTAGGCACATCGCATTTTAGCCAGTGAAGTGGCAGGCCCAACAACTTCTGTAGAGATGTAAGTCGCTGAGCTGCGGGATGCGAACGGCGGAAGTGAGCACACAGCGACCGTGCCCTCTGCAGAAGGCCATCTAGTCTGGGATAGTGGGCTAAAAATTGCTGGACAACCAGGTTCAACACGTGAGCCATACAAGGCACGTGTGTGACATTGCCCCGGCGAAGGGCCGCACCCAGGTTTGAAGCATTGTCGCACACGGCCTTCCCTGGTTTCAGGTCCAGTGGAGACAACCATTCATGAAATTGGTTCTCCAGAGCTGACCACAACTCCTCAGCTGTGTGACTCACATTTCCCAGACATTTCAAAGTAAAAACCGCCTGATGACGTTGAGCCCTACTGCCAGCATAGTAAGGAGGTGTGCAGGGTCCCTTCTGCGCAGTTAGAAAGCTTGTGGCATGACCAGACAGGCTTTGGGTGCAGATGGAAGACCGAGAGGAGGTTGAGGAGGCAGAAGCAGTGGAGGAACTTTGACATAAAGAGGATTGACGCACAACTCGTGGGGACGGCAAGACTTGGACAGCAGCCCCTTGTCATGCTGTCACCATAGTTACCCAGTGCCCAGTCAGCGACATGTAAAGCCTCTGTCCATGCCTACTCATCCAAGTGTCTGTGGTGAAATGCACCTTGTCACACACAGAGTTTCTCAAAGAAGCGGTGATGTTGTGTGAGACATGCTGGTGGAGCGCAGGCACACCTTTCTTTGAGAAGTAGTGCCGACTAGGCATCTGGTACTGGCGCACTGCGATGGACATAAGGTCTCGAAAATCCTCTGTGTCCACCAGGCGGAAAGGCAGCATTTCTGTAGCCAAGAGCTTGCAGATGGTGACATTCAACCTCTTAGCTTTCTCATGGCTAGGAGGAAATGGTCTTTTACTTGTCCACATCTGAGGGACCGAGGGCTGGCTATTGTGCTTAGACGGGGTTGATAAGGGTGTCCCCGGCAAACTGCCGGTCTGTGAGGAAGATGCAGGCGGACATGTTAGGTTGCCTTGATCCAAAGGTGGTGCTATCGATGTCGGACTGCGCTCAACACCAGCTGGTGTTACCACCTCCAAAGAAAATTATGACCTGCCAATCACGCTGGCTGTTGCGGGTAAAGAGGTGGCAGGTCTGCGCCCCAAAACAGGTGTGACTGCTGTCCCCCCCGTCACAGAGGATGAAGAGGCCACGGATGCACAAGATATGGCAGAAGGTGGTTGGCCCGGCCGGCTAGGCCGCATTGTAGCACACTGAGCTTCCCACTGCAACTTATGCTTCATGTCCATGTGCCGGTTCATGCATGAAGTACTCAAACTATGTATTTTTTGGCCTCTACTTAGCTTTTGCTGACAAATGTTACAGATAACACGAGTTGGGTCATCTTTATCGATCTGAAAAAATGCCCAGGCTATGCAAGGCTTAGCACCCATGCGACCTGAAGAGCCACCACGACTTGTGGTGAGAGGCAGAGTTGTGTTTGAGGATGCAGTTGTTGACGTGCTTCCAGTACTACGTCTCTGTCCAGGAAGGCGCAACCTGACCTCGTCGTCACTAGCATGTTCCTCCACCTCCTCTGCTGACCTCATCTCTTGGCTGACTGTGGGTTGACAGTAAGTGGGATCTCCAACCTCATCATCATCACCCTGTGCGTTATCACACCCGTCGTCCTCAGAGCCAACCTGTTCCTGCCCTGACAAAAAACTAAAGTTGTCGCTCCAATCAGGTATTTGAGTCTCATCATCGTCTTCCTCATTGTCTCCACCAACAGGAGTTACAGTTTGGGAATGAGGGTCTACATTATGGTCAGAACCTTCTGCGTCTGGTCCTGGATCCGACTCATAAAGATTCTGGGCATCAGTGCAGATCATTTCCTCATCTGGATTCACAGAAGCGCTGGAGTCGACCTCTGATTCCCAGGCTATAGTATGAGTAAACAGCTCTGCAGACTCAACCATCTGTTCTACCTCATACTCAGACGGGCAGCTGGAGATTTGGGAGCTGTGAGGAAGCAAGTGCGATTGGGGTGACACCTTTGAGGACTGGAGTATTTGTGATGTTGAAGTTGATGTGGAGGAGAGCCCACTTAAAGGAGCACTTGATATCCGTTGAAGCACCTGCTGTTTTTGTGCCTCATCTGGAATTTGTAGCGATTGGCGTGGCCGTAAGAAAGGGATCTTATCACATTGTCCGCTAAAAGAAGTAGACATTTTAGTTTGGCTGGAAGATGGTCTTTCTTCTGCAGATGTTACTGTTGCTTTAACACCTACCCCACTGACACAACCTTTTTTCCCCTTCCCAACACGCCTATTCCCCTTTCCACCAGCAGCAGGCCTTTTTCCACTCATTTTGGTGGTTAACTAATTCACAATTCTGGAGTTGTTTGCACAAAAAAACAATGGATGGGAACCGAGCAGAGCTGAGTGGCCAAACTGTGGTATTAGGCCAAAACTATTGGCTGGGTTAGATGCAGAAAAAAATTATATTCAATTTGCAACCTGATGGAGGTCAGTATAGATGGACTAATAGAACAAGTCCCACACACAGCTAGAAGCCCAAATATTTTTTCAGAGGTAGATGCAGAAAAAAATTATATTCAGTTTGCAACCTGATGGAGGTCAATATAGATGGACTAATAGAACAAGTCCTACACACAGCTAGAAGCCCAAATATTTTTTCAGAGGTAGATGCTGACAAAAAATTATTTTTAATTTGCAACCTGATGGAGGTCAGTATAGATGGACTAATAGAGAAAGTCCCACACACTGCTAGAAGGCCAAATATTTTTTCAGAGCTAGATGCAGATAAAAATTATTTTTAATTTGCAACCTGATGGACGTCAGTATAGATGGACTAATAGAGAAAGTCCCACACACTGCTAGAAGGCCAAATATTTTTTCAGAGCTAGATGCAGAAAAAAATTATATTCAGTTTGCAACCTGATGGAGGTCAGTATAGATGGACTAATAGAACAAGTCCCACACACAGCTAGAAGCCCAAATATTTTTTCAGAGGTAGATGCAGATAAAAATTATTTTTAATTTGCAACCTGATGGAGGTCAGTATAGATGGACTAATAGAGAAAGTCCCACACACTGCTAGAAGGCCAAATATTTTTTCAGAGCTAGATGCAGACAAAAAATTATTTTGAATTTGCAACCTGATGGAGGTCAGTATAGATGGACTAATAGAGAAAGTCCCACACACTGCTAGAAGGCCAAATATTTTTTCAGAGGTAGATGCAGACAAAAAATTATTTTTAGTTTGCAACCTGATGGAGGTCAGTATAGATGGACTAATAGAGAAAGTCCCACACACTGCTAGAAGGCCAAATATTTTTTCAGAGCTAGATGCAGAAAACAATTATATTCAGTTTGCAAACTGATGGAGGTCAGTATAGATGGACTAATAGAACAAGTCTCACACACAGCTAGAAGCCCAAATATTTTTTCACAGGTAGATGCAGATAAAAATTATTTTTAATTTGCAACCTGATGGAGGTCAGTATAGATGGACTAATAGAGAAAGTCCCACACACTGCTAGAAGGCCAAATATTTTTTCAGAGCTAGATGCAGAAAAAAAATTATTTTGAATTTGCAACCTGATGGAGGTCAGTATAGATGGACTAATAGAGAAAGTCCCACACACTGCTAGAAGGCCAAATATTTTTTCAGAGCTAGATGCAGACAAAAAATTATTTTTAATTTGCAACCTGATGGAGGTCAGTATAGATGGACTAATAGAGAAAGTCCCACACACTGCTAGAAGGCCAAATATTTTTTCAGAGCAAGATGCAGATAAAAATTATTTTTAATTTGCAACCTGATGGAGGTCAGTATAGATGGACTAATAGAGAAAGTCCCACACACTGCAAGAAGGCCAAATATTTTTTCAGAGCTAGATGCAGAAAAAAATTATATTCAGTTTGCAACCTAATGGAGGTCAGTATAGATGGACTAATAGAACAAATCCCACACACAGCTAGAAGCCCAAATATTTTTTCAGAGGTAGGTGCAGATAAAAATTATTTTTAATTTGCAACCTGATGGAGGTCAGTATAGATGGACTAATAGAGAAAGTCCCACACACTGCTAGAAGGCCAAATATTTTTTCAGAGCTAGATGCAGACAAAAAATTATTTTGAATTTGCAACCTGATGGAGGTCAGTATAGATGGACTAATAGAGAAAGTCCCACACACTGCTAGAAGGCCAAATATTTTTTCAGAGCTAGATGCAGACAAAAAATTATTTTTAATTTGCAACCTGATGGAGGTCAGTATAGATGGACTAATAGAGAAAGTCCCACACACTGCTAGAAGGCCAAATAATTTTCAAAGCTAGATGCAGATAAAAATTATTTTTAATTTGCAACCTGATGGAGGTCAGTATAGATGGACTAATAGAGAAAGTCCCACACACTGCTAGAAGGCCAAATATTTTTTCAGAGCTAGATGCAGAAAAAAATTATATTCAGTTTGCAACCTGATGGAGGTCAGTATAGATGGACTAATAGAGAAAGTCCCACACACTGCTAGAAGGCCAAATATTTTTTCAGAGCTAGATGCAGAAAAAAATTATATTCAGTTTGCAACCTGATGGAGGTCAGTATAGATGGACTAATAGAACAAGTCCCACACACAGCTAGAAGGCCAAATATTTTTTTCAGAGGTAGATGCAGATAAAAATAATTTTTAATTTGCAGCCTGATGGAGGTCAGTATAGATGGACTAATAGAGAAAGTCCCACACACTGCTAGAAGGCCAAATATTTTTTCAGAGCTAGATGCAGACAAAAAATTATTTTGAATTTGCAACCTGATGGAGGTCAGTATAGATGGACTAATAGAGAAAGTCCCACACACTGCTAGAAGGCCAAATATTTTTTCAGAGCTAGATGCAGACAAAAAATTATTTTTAATTTGCAACCTGATGGAGGTCAGTATAGATGGACTAATAGAGAAAGTCCCACACACTGCTAGAAGGCCAAATATTTTTTCAGAGCTAGATGCAGATAAAAATTATTTTTAATATGCAACCTGATGGAGGTCAGTATAGATGGACTAATAGAGAAAGTCCCACACACTGCTAGAAGGCCAAATATTTTTTCAGAGCTAGATGCAGAAAAAAATTATATTCAGTTTGCAACCTGATGGAGGTTAGTATAGATGGACTAATAGAACAAGTCCCACACACAGCTAGAAGCCCAAATATTTTTTCAGAGGTAGATGCAGATAAAAATTATTTTTAATTTTCAACCTGATGGAGGTCAGTATAGATGGACTAATAGAGAAAGTCCCACACACTGCTAGAAGGCCAAATATTTTTTCAGAGCTAGATGCAGAAAAAAATTATATTCAGTTTGCAACCTGATGGAGGTCAGTATAGATGGACTAATAGAACAAGTCCCACACACAGCTAGAAGCCCAAATATTTTTTCAGAGCTAGATGCAGAAAAAAATTATATTCAATTTGCAACCTGATGGAGGTCAGTATAGATGGACTAATAGAATGATGCTATGCCCAAAAGATTTTACTTCACTAGGTGCAGTAAAAAAATTGGTATTCTATACACAGGTGGTATATCTTGCAACATAGATAGGCTACTCCACTGACTAACACACTCTGCAATAGGCCAAAAAGGATTAGCTTTGCTAGATTCAGCCAAATGCTGTGAAAAAAACTTGCGCAGCACTGGCACAGACCTGCCTGGCAAAAACTGATAGGAACTGATGTAACCTAGTCCAGAAAAGACCTGCAATTACAATTAGTCTTTACTCCCACAATCTATCTATTTAAGAGCACAGACCTGCCTGATAAAAGTCGTAGGAAATGCTGTAACCTAGTCCTTAAAAGGACTGCAATAACAACTATTCCCTACTCCCAAGCTATCTGTAGATTTGTGCGAAAATTGGCTTGAAATTAACAAGGTATAGCGCACACAGCAACAGCGGTGCCGTCTAACACGCAGCTGCAGCAGTGAGAAAATGGTGGCGACGGGGAAAATGGCTTGGTCTTATAGGGCAAGGACATGTGACATACACTGCCAATGACACATGCCCGTGCTTGTGTGAAAAAAAGCACTTCGCTCCGTGTGTGCGCTGCTGATAGTCTGACAGATTGCACCTCCCCACTGTAAATGCGGGAAAGAGAAAAAAAAATGGAGATCTTCATTATTCCTGCAGAGATCCATCCCCTGCCCCTCCCCCCACCCCGCTGTACACTCAAACTGCGTATTAACATTAATTTTCATCATTACTGAGAAAAAATCCAGTTATGATTTTGGTGCACGAACAGTTATCGAACATAACCTCGAACAGCCGAATTTTTCTCAAATCGTTCGTGTTCGCCGAACGGCTCGAACACCGCCCAAAACAGCTCGAATTTGAGATTGGCGAACAGTTCGAGTCGAACAACGCTCATCTCTAGCCACAACCAACATGGCTGCGGCATTACAGTGAGTGTCAGGCCTCTAGTCCAGTAATATCTCTTCTCACACTGATCTGCTGTGCTGTCAGCACTCACTCTGTTGCAACTGCAGAAAAAAAAGACCTGGATCGCACATCCTAAAATTATACATTAATCTATATAGCAAGGCAAAAAAAATAACAAAAATGAACATGAGGTTCTTAGTTTAATCTTTGGACCAGACTTAATGAAGCCCACTACCACATCTGGTGAACCTTTCAGTGGATCTCTAACCTAAAAGATGTGGCCTACCACCGCCAGCAGGATCATTGGCAGCGACCTATTGTCTCTCAGTACCCATTCTGCAAGGCAAGTCCCTATGGATACAGTGCACACCATGCCCACAAGCACAGCATCAAAATAGCAATGGTTGCCACACAGCACCAACAACTCTAATGTTCCACTGTTTCTCTGGCCATCATCTGACATAATTATGTCATTAGACTGCTGCAGTCAATCAGCATCAGCTGCAGGCAATCATCAACAGGTGCAGGCTTCTCTATTCCATCACAGGAAAAGTTCTCTCCAGTCTGCACTGACAGAATAGAGAAGGCTTCAGCCAACAGTGGTTGCTGAATGACTAAAGCACTCTCCTGATGTACCAATGGCACGTGACTATCGGGAGACACAGTAGGCAGATTGATGGAGCAGCATCTGTCCAGAAGTTAAGTATGCAGCTTTACAATTTGTGCAGCAGACTCAAGCTATTAAGAATGGGTTGTCCAGTGGTAGATAAACCCTTTAAGAGTATTTAGGAGTTTTTTTTATAATATTTTTTTTTTCTATTTATGAAAAACCTTCTTAATATGCAGAGAGCTTGGCTGTCACAATGTCAAGTCACCTTTCTCTTATCTATTGCGTGCTCGTATAGGCAGAGGTTTGTCAGTCAATGTCAGCAGGTGGAGAGCAGCCAATGCTAACCCGTCTGTACAACAAGTCACCTATGTGGATTTGTCCCCGGCAGCAATTAAAAGTATTTTTTTTTCTGAAACATTGCAGCGTTTCAGAGACAAACATTCTTGGCTGAGATACTAATGCCAGTGACTGATACATGCTGCCCACAGTTTGGGTTGCATTTATCAGCTGACAAGTTCCCTTTAAATCACAAATTGATAAAATTCACCAGCACCTCTGAGTTTCATGATGTTCAACTCAAATTTGATTTATCTCTAGTTCCAATACAATAATATTATTGAGGACAATTTAAGCTAACATTATCCTTGGCAGACATTATTGTTGACATATGTCCAATTAGAAAGAATGAACTGGCGTCTCCAGTAAAATAATTTCTTACTTAATTAGAATTCCATTACAAGATCATCATAACAGGACAGTATTCAGCTATTGACGTATTTCAACGTCAACAGTCTTAATCATAGCATGTTCTCTGAATGTTATCCAGTTATTTATAAAACCAATAAACACTCCCCCCATCATGACATCATACAATTAATTAATTACATACAATATACAGTATGTGAAAAGTATCAAGATTAAATTATTGGAAAATATACAAAAACCTATACATATATTAGCTGATTTACAAAATTGCAACATATTGCAAAAAATATATATAAGATCATTGAGAAAATTTAGCCATACAGAAGTTTAGTATTTAGTTTCAGGATCCACACCTCTTCATTCCTCAATAGTATGTTCCTCAAATCTCCTCCCCACTTAGGTCTATTAACCCTAATAAATCCAAAAAATGCAAATGTATCCAAACTACCTCCATGTAATTCAGAAAAGTGTTTTGCAGCACCAGAAGTGTTAATCAGTTTTTTCATTCTAATATTAGCAATGTGCTCCTCAATTCTAGTTTTTAATTTTATAGTTGTGCATCCTATGAACATGTAATCACACTGTGTTCACACTGCTCCATGCACAATGTGTGTGGTATCACGGTTAACAATTTAATCTGGAGCAATTGTGAATCCCTATTTTTCATAGAATTAGTTTTGATGGTATTTTAGCAAACAGTACACTTACCCCCACATTTAAAAAATCCCATTTGATTCAACCATGTTTTCCCATAAGTTCGTTTATTTTCATTGAGACTCAGGGACAGGAAATCCCTTAATAATTTGCCTCTTTTAACAATGAAACCACAACCCTTTTTAAGAATTCTAGCTAGAAAATCATCTTGATTTGACACTGGTATATATGTATTTTTGTATTATATGCTTGATAGAACTGAATTGGTTGTAGTAGTGAAATTTATAATAGCATTTTTGTTTTTATTATTTTTATTTTTAATATTAGTGTGAGGATTATCTCTAAATAAAAGTTCCTCTATTGTAGTTTTCACAATTTTTGCTCTGCAGTTTTCAAAAGTTTTTTTGCTATACACTCTCTGACCCAATCTATTTTTAATTATGTTGCACTGCTTAGAGACAAGTGCAGAATCTGAACAGATTCTTTTAGCATGAACCATTTCTCCACATGGTATGGCAGAAATAATGTGATTAGGATGGCAACTGCTCGCTCCCAATATGGTGTTTCCCGCACACAGTTTCCTACAAATGGTAACATGGACATTGAGCTGTGTCCCATCCACCATCAAAAAAAGATCCAGAAAGGGAGTAGTGTCAGAAACAGTAGAATTAGTTAATTTTAGATTAAACTGATTCCTATTTATGTATTTCATGAAATTCGGTACAGCCACTTCATCACCAGACCATACTAAAAGTATATCATCGATGAAATGACCGTAACAGCGCAGGTGATCCACTATTGGGTTATGTTGCAAAAAGAAATAAAACTGCTTAAAAAATTGCCAAAGAATTTGAACATTTAGATCCTATATGGGCGCATTGGATCTTAAGAAATATTTGTTATCAAACATAAAAAAAATATTGTTGGCTTATTCACAGGCAGAGATGTTACAGACATTTCTGCAACTATCCTGTACATATGAAAGTGGCTTTCAGAAATTCAAGTACAAATGCTAAGGAAGCATCCTCATTCAGATTAATGTATGTGATCTTCAGTCACAAAGTTTTCTAAAACAATTCGGCCACATGTGAACATTCCCTAATAGCTTTCCTTAAACCTATTTCTCCTTCAATGGAGTTAGTTGAAAGTCTGACAAACTCTGGGAAAAATGGAGAGTTCCGTTTTTCAAAATTTGATGTTTCATCCTTAATTAATTTTATTTCCAGAAAAAAATATTAAATAATTCAAAATGTATTGTCCATATGTGTGAGAATGGCTTCCAATATGTACAGTTAATTGAGTATGTTTTCTGCAAAACATATACTATATGTTACAGTTTGATCAAACAAATATGTGTGATCAGTAACAAATTTGAAAAATGATCTCCTTTTAAATAAAATCTAATAAGAATATATTGTATACACATAGCTTCAGATTTTAGACTCTAGGCACATTTATATTGTTTATAGCTTTAGTAACATTTTGCTGAACATTTTAAACAGCTGACTCTGTGTTTCTGCTGAGAATTAACATTAAATATTGATATATGGTAATTATTTTTGCTCATTAACACTCCATGTTATTTTACTCTGACCTTTAACTAATTGTTGTGTACATTCTTAAAGATTGGGTATAACAGTGTTGCAGGCGCTATATTTTATTTTGTAGAATACTGCTAAACATAACAAGTGAGCACAGATGTTAAAGGCAATAATCTATTAATCTTTTTTTCTGTGCATCATATCATAGATTTCATTACACAGGTGTAATTGTATAATCATCTTTTCTTTTTTTTTGCTTAGCCCTTAGGCAATATGGGTAAGTAACAGAGTTGGTCTGAATCAATTTACAGGAATCGGTCCATTAGCCATATCAGTAATATGTGGCCCTGAGAACCACCTATTTTAATTAATGGCTTTGTGTGACATCATCTTTGTAGTGTGACACATATTTGACAGCTGTGAATGTTATGAGGTAGGAGACAGTTCTCAGGATTCCCATCCAGCGACCACAAATTACTTATTTGTGTGATGAACCGGGCCCTACAAATGGATTTGCATCAACTCTAGTAAGTTAACTTTTTCTTTAACAATAGTAGCTGAAAGAGGTTGCAACAAGATTGCCACTATATTCAAACAGGGAACTTGGAATACATTTTCTTGTAATTGTTGGGAGTCTATTACAAACCCTGTATTAGTGTAAAGAAGTGGAGAAGCTGCCCACATCCCCTTGAAGGTTTTAAGGTTATATAATGCAGTGCCATGTTTGAAGTGCTGTTTTATCTGGTTTGTTTACTGCTACAGTAGTTTATTTGCAGACAGGGTTAAATATTAGAGCCAGCCCAGGAGGTGAGGAGCTAAATGAACAAAATAAAATGCAGTTTCTTAATGTTTGGCAGATAGGGAAAAGCATTGAGAAGTGAACACACGTATGGTCATGCTGCTCGCAGACCGGCATTAAAACTGGTGTTTGTGTGCCAAGAGAGGGAGGACATAACAGATAGCATGTTCTGAAGGGAAGCCAGGATTAAGTGGCAGATGGATTACAGATCTCAGATAAGGGGGCCTAGCAAGGACTAGGAGGAAAGTGGGTTCCATATCTCAGGTAAAGCCCCCGTCTCACATAGCGATATCGCTAGCGATATCGCTGCTGTGTCACGGTTTTGGTGACTCACCAGCGACCTCACCAGCGATGTCGCTGTGTGTGACACTTTGCAGCGATCAGGCCCCTGCTGTGAGGTCGCTGATCGTTGCAAAGTGTCCTGGACCATTTTTTGGTCGTTGGCCTCCCGCTGGCCAGCACACATCGCTGTGTGTGACCAGCGGGACCAACGATCTGGCTGGTAACTATGGTAAACAGCGGGTTACTAGGGGCACGCGCGTACTTAGTAACCCGCTGTTTACCATGGATACCACTCTGCTACGGTGCTCGGAGGCTCCCGCGCACCGTAGCAGAGTGGTATCCATGGTAAACAGCGGGTTACTAGGGGCACACGCGCACTTAGTAACCCGATGTTTACCATAGTTACCAGCCTGCTCCTGCTTGCAGCAGGCTGGTAACTGGAGCAGGACATCGTGGAACGATTCTTTCCACGTTATCGCTGCTCCCCTGATCGCTGGTGAGCCTGCCTGTTTGACAGCTCACCAGCGATGTATTAGCGATGCAGCAACGATCCCTGACAGGTCGTATCGTTGTCGGGATCGCTGCTGCATCACTTAGTGTGACGGGGCCTTAAGGCCTAAAGTGAGTTCTAAGCTGAATGAAGAATTCCTTATCTGAGGAAAGCTGGTCTTAAGCTAACAATTATCTATTCTAGATAAGAAACTAAGTGTAACCAGGCCTGAGGGTCATAAAGGAGAAGATGGTCAGGTTGTCACACGTGTTCTCCTATGAGGAACTGAAGATGCAGTGACACAACAAGGAGCATGTAGCCTTCATCTAATGGAATCTGAGAGTTACAGTGAGGAGTCGTACCAAAGTACCTCAGCCTGTGAGGTCCTCACAAATCAAATGGCAGTTGAAACTAGATATGAGGGGCCACAACACACCTCGACCTGCGTGATCCTCACAGAGGAATATAGAGGTTCCCATAACAGTTTGCTGGACTGATGTAACATGTAGTCACGTACCGCCACATGTAATCGTAAAGTTCCTGTCTCCAGATTGTACAGAGGAAGTATTTGCAAAGTGTTGCACCTGCTGTGCATTGGCCAGGTCAGTAGCCTTTTGCCCCTGAATTTGAGCTTCGTAATTCTCTTACCTTCCAGGATCCCTGGTGTGGCTTTTGGTTAGCCAGACTGGCACAATGTCGTCTGTTGGTCATGCATCAGTACTATCATTATACCAGCCCGGCTAATCAAAACTCACATTGGGGGATCCCGGGTTGGTAAGAGATTAACAGAGCTCCTGTCCAGCGGCCACTACTGACCTGGCCGATGGACCAAAGGACTGCTAAACCTAGTATGTATTGGTCATTATTGTTAGTGCCACTAAAAGCAGAATGTTGCAAAATATGCTGTACTATATGCTGTCATTGTTAGAAATAATAACATGGATCCATGAAAAATCAAATTTGAGATGAATTTCTGAAATTCACAGGTCACTGACATCAAGCGTGGCCAGGCGAGCTTTCCATCATGTTCTGCAGCTATCACATAGCATTGTCGAAGCCAATCAGGGAGCACTACTGCTGCCAGATAAGCCGGATAGGAGGTCAGAGCGCACAGCTCATTCCACCTAAGGATAGAAAAAGGCCAACATTTTATTATGTTAGACTGCTGCACTGGTGAAGCATATTGAAAATGAGAGTGATAGTCAGTTTGTGAATAATGATTGAAAGATTCAAGTGAGATAATGAGGTGCTGTAGCTGGATAGTTAGAGTTGCTATGTGAATTCATCGATCTGTCATATATTGCAATACCAGCAGAGCATATTAATACTAGTTTATTTTTAATGAAAATCACAAATCTTCAAAATCTCGAAATGTAAAATCATGTAGTTAAGAATGTAAAATGTTTTTTGCACACTCCTTTATTGTAGTAGCCCAACATTAGACACATCACCCAAATAAAGTAACCTGTTGCAGCTGCTCAGTTTTGGGACACAAAACCAACAAGCATTTTTGTTTTTTTGTTTTTTTAATTACCAGGGGTTAATTTTTTAATCTTTTAAATAATGGACACCTTGAAATTTTTTAAATACCTATTTTAATAGTTCAATTTATCAATCATATATCCTACGATCATACTATACACTGTAGCCATATCACTTTGCAAGGTAGCATTTTGGGTTATGTTGTATTTTTATTTGAAGAGACTGTCAGCAAAGAATGAATATTCAAATTAAGTCCAACTGCTTGGTGCTTCACGGTGCCAATTATTTAAATACACTTTCCGACCTGATTGTTGTCCCACTATCTCCACCCTCCCCACGTATTTGACTGACAGCTCTGACTTCATAGATCCAGAGTAGGGTGGCGATAAAGAGAAAACAAGCAGGTGAGAAGGTGTATTTAAATGATTAGCCCCAGTTTGAAGAACCTGTACTTGGATTGAACAGTCTTTCTGTCCTGACAGAGTACCTATAAGAGGTAGGTAGATAACTTAAAAAAGTAAATAAAACAAAAAGAAGTTAGGTTTTTTCAGCTGTTTTAATGGTCTAATTTAACTGTATGTGCCTGAACAATACTGCTGCCTGTTGCTGCAGATTGCTTTCAAACTGTGTGTGTAACTTAGTAACTTAGTATTTTAAGACTATATACATTGCATTTTTTTTCAAGGGAGAAAATAAATTTTAAAAATAAAGAAAATGTAAAAATTCAAGCAAAACTTAGTATATTTTTAAAAAAATGTACAAAAAAAGTATTAGTAGTTGAATTTAACAACCGTCTGTGATAAAACAATACTGCTGGCAGTTGCCACAAATTTCCTACTGTGAGTGTACCTAATAAACAACATATCACTGGTAACGTTTTTTGTTCAGAGGGTATAAAAGTGTTTTAAAACTTGAAAATCGAAATTTGAAAGCATTATACATGCGGCTTACTTTTTGTTTACCCATTTGACTATTACAATTTGGAAACCGTAGAACCCACAACTACATTGTGGGCTGCTGTTCTATTTTAAGGCAGTGCTCCTAATGCATGCTATCTTTTACTGTTACTGGCTACATTTTGGACAGGGGTAATTCATTTGCTTTAACCAATCATTTTAATACAAGTTGTTAGACTAAATTGAGTTATTTTACACTGTGTGCAGGTCTGTTTTGGCACACCTATTTAAAGGGAATCTGTAAGCAGATTTTTGCTACCTCATCTGAAAGCTGCATAGTGTCGGAAAAGAGACCCTGATTCCAGTGATATATCACAAGCTCAGAAAGCTAACCGCGCACACCAAAGATTTATATGTACATTGTCTATTGAAGGTGAGCTGCTCAGAGGAGGGGGCAGAGTCGGACCTCTGCACCAGTCCTGGCCGTGATAATGTCCTGGTGATGAAGCCTTCATTCTATGGAAACAGCACACAGCCTAACAAATGACACATCACTGAAATCTGTGTCTCAACTGCAGCCTCATGCTGTCCTCAGATTACATACTGTAGCAAAGACCTGCTGACAGAATCCCCTTAAATTGTGAAATTGGAGACACATACACGTCGTACCAATATTATAGTCAGGCTGGTGTTGCATTAGACTTTTTGAACTCTGCTGTGCAATTGAGGGTGATTTCATAGATTTCCAGGGTTGGTTATAAAGTTTGAAAAAGTATTTTATGCTTGTGTCAAAAATGTTTGTTAAACCAAAGTGTGGCACTGGTAACTAGAGATGTGAGAACTTGTTCGGAAAATGTTTGCCAATCTCAAAGTTGGCATGAACATTGCACATTTAGATTCACGCTCGGATCCCCGAGCATTTTCCTCAAAATCGGCAAAATTCGGTAAATGATCGAGTTTACACTAATGCTTTTGTTAGGACGTTGGTTAGGAAAGTGTTGCAGTATGATGAGCAGGGGGGACATGTTTGGAGAGGGGTGGGGGGTGGGGAGAAATCAGAGGAGCGGCGGACTGCTATTTTTTATTTTATTTTATTTTTTTATTAACTTAATTTGTGGAGATTCCGGCAGCCAGACAAGGCTCAGAAACCATCCACAACGTCCAGACACAAGAGATTGTGCCATTGGCTGCCGAAGTCACATGTCCCTCTCGATATCAAGAATGGACATGTCATTTTGGTGCCGTTTTGACAGTGTAACAGATAGTTATCTAAGCAATTGATTGTCTGTCAGCCAGTTCATATAGATAGGATCCTGTGTGACTGTGAGATCAACCTTCTGGCATATCAGTCCTTTGTGCTAATTGTGTGGTCCAGACACCAGGCCACATTTCAGCATATAAATCTTTTGTGCTGCTAATATTGTGCTCCAGCCAAGAATCCACATTTCAGTATCTAAATTCTTTGTGCTAATAGCGTGGTCCAGAAACCAGGGATGATTTCAGAATCTAAAGACTACATTGCTCAAGCCTAAAAAAAACACAACCGCACTATGAACAAACTAAAGCATATATAAACATTTAATATTCAATTGTAACACTGCTATATAATGTATAGATGAGCAGATCAATCTGTGGAGGATTAAGCTTGATACAAATTTCCTGAAATTTACGGTTTCACATGAATTCAAACAATTGAGATTCAGTTCACGGTTTGCAAAAAAAATATATATTTCCCACACTGTTGAACCATCAAAGAGCAGGTTAACATTATTTTGCCTTGCCGAGCAGGTCTCCTTATAATGCACTGCATTTATGACATCTGATGGATTATCATACATTGCACAGGGGGATCAGTAACTGAACCATTTAAGATCACCAGTTCTCAGTGGAGTACAAAGTTTACAGAGTCGCTTTCCATCTCCAGAGTCTCTGGATAAGTGTCTATTTCCTATAGAGTGTAAATTCTTTTGATTAATGGGATGCTCTCTTTTTTTCTGTAGCATGTAAGCTCTTATGGTTGATGGGATGCTCTCTTATTTCTCCTGTAGAGTGTAAGCTCTTACAATAAATAAGATCCTCTTTTTTTTTACTCCTGGAGGGTGTAAGCTCTTCTGGTCAGCAGGGTCCTTTCTTCCTCTTTCATGTAGAGTGTAAGCACTTATGGTCAACAGAGTCCTCTCTCTCTCCTGAGAACTGTATGCTCCTGAGAGTGCACACGCTTAGGGTCAGTGGAGTCTTATCTCTCGCCTGAAAAGTGTACGCTCTTATGGTTATATTGATTCTCTCTCCGCTCTACCACATGAATTTTCTTAGCAATTACAAATTTTCCAATATTGAGATACATGCAAATTTATTTGCAGCAAATCAAATCTTTTAGGGAAAATTTTTTTCAGCGGATTCGAATTTCAAAAGTTCCTCTCATCTCTAATATAGACTATACTTTTAACATGTTGTATAAGATCATATGCTAGATAAGTCGAGTTCTCTAGATGGGAATTTACAATTACCTACAATCTTCTAAAATCTTATATTAATGATGGCGGACTTGTTATAGTTTAGGACTCTATTTCTTCTTAATTAAGATTGGAAATGGGGATAGACTATTGTTCTACAATCATAAGACAGGTTCATTGGCTTTTCTATTCTTTACTAAACTCTCTCATTGTATTTACCTTTTATTTTCCTTATTTCCATTTTTTCTCTCTATTCCTGATTGCTTACCCATTATTTTTCTAATCAGTGTTCTTTTTAAGTTACCTCATGTTTATTAATATATTTCTCACAGAGGTCCATCAGTATTGAATTTAGTATTGCTAAGAACTAGACATAGAATAATTCTATGCAAATACCCAGGCATTCGAATAGGTAGCCATATATCTGACATTATTATCTGAGATATATCTGAGATTATTTAATATTCTTTTCTCAAAATATAAAATTCCATCTTTATTTTTTTTTGCATTTTTTTAAATGTTATCGTCTTTGCAGAATGCAGCCAATGGGCCTTACAGTCGCTTAGAAGTTAACACAGAAGGCCTGAGTTCAAATCCCACCAACAATATCATCTGCAAGGAGATTATATGTTCTCCCTGTGTTTGCATGGGTTTCTTCCTGGTTATCTCCACTTTCCTCTCACATTCCAAATATATACTGATAGGGAATTTAGACTGTGAGCCCCAAAGGGGACATTGATGATTATAACAGTAAATCACTGTGTAATTTGATGGTTCTAAGTAAAATAAATAAAAAAGTACTTACTTTGTTATTGTAGTGCAGTTCCCTCACTGAACATTTACTCTCAATCTTACTAATGCTTTTATGTTGTTGATCACATTTGCATACCAAAGTAACACGTCTCTTTTTACAATAATTATAATATTCTTTTTATTTATATAGCGCCACATATTCCGCAGCGCTTTACAATTCAGACAATTTACAGTCATTATCGGCACGATCCTCATTGGGGCTCACAATCTACATTCCCTATCAGTATGTCTTTGGAGTGTGGGAGGAAATGGGAGAACCCGGAGGAAACCCACACAAACACGGGGAGTACATAGAAGAATGTTGTCCTTGGTGGGATTTGAACTCAGGATCAAATCCCACCAACCACTGAGCTACCGTGCTGCCACTGAGCTACCGTGCTGCTCCTAATGTTGAAGGATCTTATATACAATGTTCTAATATTACGATTAAAAGAGTAATGTATGTTTATAATGTATCCATTGCTGAACTAATTTCATCTTTCAATGGATCAAGTTCCTTCCACTTAGAAAACTGAAAAAGTAAGGTGATTCTACCATTTTTATTGATCATAAAATTATAGAAAACAAGTAGTCTACAAGAAGAGGAATGTCTATTTGTTGTATGTTATGTGGGTACTGAGCATAAGGCTTAGAGGAGATATTGTGTAAAAACAAAGGTAGGTTCTAACATTTACTAATCCCTTTGTGAGTTCTTTGAGAAAGAACCAGGTGTATATAATTTGGATTCTTTGACATGTGTGCTATATATCTGTAGTCATTTTTTGTAACCAGTCCTTTGAGGGACATAATGTAAAATATGGTTCTTCAATTATGGTAAACTTATGAGAAATGCACAAACTATGCTTAGTCATAAGCATCAAGCTGTCTACATATATAACATTTAATGAACAGCAAGACGGTAAGTTTAATCAATCTGTCATTAAACAGATGGCTTAGTGGCAAACTATACAAAATATATGAACTTTAGCAACTTGTTTAGAATGTAAAGCAGATGTTTATGAAATAGGACTATTGCACAAACAGTAAAATTTTCGAGGTGTAATCATGTAATGTTCATATAACTCATCAAATCAGAAAAGCAACTCTTTTTATTTCTTTTCTCTCCTGTTCATTGCAGGTGGGAGAGTGTGTTCAGAAAACACATTGAAGATACTTATCTTAGACATAACATTTATATATCACTGATGCAGAATATTATTTTCCCAATATTTGGGTTAGCACCACAGAAAGAAAACAAATGTCCTTTCTGGGCTTATTTCGCACACTATAAAGCATACAAATAAACTACATAAAACTTATCTCATTCTAAAATAACTGAAAGTATTTATGATGACAAGGTGACACTGCTTATCAATCTTAGCCAAACAATTAGACATTTAGAATATGTGGTATATATAAATTAAATATACTCCCTTAGTTATCAGCTCAAATTAAAGAAAATACTGATATTGGTAAAATAATCTGAAAACCAAGACTATCAATGTGTAACACACATAATAGGAAAATTTAATTTTCAGTTTTTGACAAACTGTTTCCTTTCAAATATATAAAGTAAAAGTATTATTAAGTACACATGAACCAGCATAAAAGTCATCACATGCACAATGTATCACTAAATCCTGGACAGTTCACAAACATAGGTTGTTAACAATGAATCCTGTCTTCATATAATTCTCATGCCACTTTCCAGTCATTCTGAATACAAGCTTTAAAGTGAAGCTGTCAGCAGGATTTTGCTAAGTAAACTATAGGCAGCGTCATGCTGGGGCTGCTGCACTGATTAACATGATACTTGAGGTGAAGAAATCAATCTTGTGGTTCTTGTGTAATCAGTAGTGATGAGCAAACGTGCTCATCACTACTCGGTACTCGCCCGAGCATTGCTGTGCTTGAGCGGGAGCTCGAGTCCCTGCCCAGCATGTTTTTCGCTCTTAAGAGAGCCAATGAACATGCAGGGATTGCTTGCCATGCACTGAAATGCTGTAGCCATATTGGTTGTGGAATTACAGTGATTGACTGGCCGCATAGCATCATTTGGTCTATTTAAGACCTGGTGACGTTAAGCTCATCACAGTCTACCCCGGAAACAGTCAGAGTAGGGAGAGCTGCTGCTGAGTCAGGGAGAGATTTGCTTTTTTATAATTAGTAAAAGTATTCCACAGCATATTTATATATCCATCTGAACTAACAGTCTTTCTGAGGACTAATCCAGCTGCATATATTCAGTGGTGATAGCAGTAGTTAGGTAGGTAGGCAGGGTATGTGGCAGACTACAGTGCATACAGCACAAGGGGGTCCATTGCACGTTCTGACTGATCCTGCTGTGACAGATATTTGTAGTCATAGCCCTAGATATCAGGGGCCAGGGCTAATTTTTTTTTATCTTAATCTTGGTTATTTGCTTAAAAAGCAAGGCAGGCAGGGTTTGTGGCAGGCAGTGTATACAGCACAAGAGGGTCCATTGCATGTTTTGAATGATTCTGCTGTTACAGATATTTGTAGACATACAGTGGTGGCCAAAAGTATTGGCACCCCTGCAATTCTGTCAGATAATACTCAGTTTCTTCCTGAAAATGATTGTAATCACAAATTCTTTGGTATTAGTATCTTCATTTAATTTGTCTTCAATGACAAAACACAAAAAGAATTGTCCTAAAGCAAAATTGGATACAATTCCACACCAAACCTAAAAAAGGGGTGGACAAAATTATTGGCACTGTTTGAAAAATCATGTGATGCTTCTCTAATTTGAGTAATTAACAGCACCTGTAACTTACCTGTGGCACCTAACAGGTGTTGGCAATAACTAAATCACACTTGCAGCCAGTTAACATGGATTAAAGTTGACTCAACCTCTGTCCTGTGTCCTTGTGTGTACCACATTGAGCATGGAGAAAAGAAAGAAGACCAAAGAACTGTCTGAGGACTTGAGAAACCAAATTGTGAGGAAGCATGGGCAATCTCAAGGCTACAAGTCCATCTCCAAAGACCTGAATGTTCCTGTGTCTTCCGTGCGCAGTGTCATCAAGAAGTTTAAAGCCCATGGCACTGTGGCTAACCTCCCTAGATGTGGACGGAAAAGAAAAATTGACGAGAGATTTCAACGCAAGATTGTGCGGATGGTGGATAAAGAAGCTCGACTAACATCCAAACAAGTTCAAGCTGCCCTGCAGTCCAAGGGTACAACAGTGTCAACCCATACTCTCCGTCGGCGTCTGAATGAAAAGGGACTGTATGGTAGGATACCCAGGAAGACCCCACTTCTTACCCCGAGACATAAAAAAGCCAGGCTAGAGTTTGCCAAAACTTACCTGAGAAAGCCTAAAATGTTTTGGAAGAATGTTCTCTGGTCAGATGAGACAAAAGTAGAGCTTTTTGGCAAAAAACATCAACATAGAGTGTACATGAAAAAAAAAGAGGCATTCAAAGAAAAGAACACAGTCCCTACAGTCAAACATGGCGGAAGTTCCCTGATGTTTTGGGGTTGCTTTGCTGCCTCTGGCACTGGACTGCTTGACCGTGTGCATGGCATTATGAAGTCTCAAGACTACCAACAAATTTTGCAGCATAATGTAGGGCCCAGTGTGTGAAAGCTGGGTCTCCCTCAGAGGTCATGGGTCTTCCAGCAGGACAATGACCCAAAACACACTTCCAAAAGCACTATAAAATGGTTTGAGAGAAAGCACTGGAGACTTCTAAGGTGGCCAGCAATGAGTCCAGACCTGAATCCCATAGAACACCTGTGGAGAGATCTCAAAATGGCAGTTTGGAGATGGCACCCTTCAAATATCAGGGACCTGGAGCAGTTTGCCAAAGAAGAATGGTCTACAATTCCAGGAGAGCATTGTAAGAAACTCATTGATGGTTACCGGAAGCGTTTGTTCGCAGTTATTTTGGCTAAAGGTTGTGCAACCAAGTATTAGGCTGAGGGTGCCAATACTTTTGTCTGGCCCATTTTTGGAGTTTTGTGTGAAATGATCAATGATTTGATTTTTGCTTCATTCTCTTTTGTGTTTTTTCCTTGCAAGCAAATTAAATGAAGATAATAATACCAAAGAATTTGTGATTGCAATCATTTTCAGGAAGAAACTGAGTATTATCTGACAGAATTGCAGGGGTGCCAATACTTTTGGCCACCACTGTAGCCCCAGGTATCATGGACCAGGGCAAATTTTTCTTTTTTTATCTTAATCCTGATTATTTGCTTAAAAAACAATCCAGAGTACACCATTTTCTGCTCCATTTGCTTGTTGGCACTGCAGAATACAGCCAGATCTTTTCCATCTTAAAGCGATTAAAATCCAGAATATTGTTGTGAACGTGGAAATTATTGGCCTCCATTTACAGTTTGTTGCAGTGTGTCAGTGAAGCTATTCACACGAGGTCACTGTGAAGAATAGTAAACTACAGGCCCACTATTTAAAACCGGGGTTGTCTGTCAGACGTATCACATATAACTGGGGTTGAAATGCAGCCTTTTGTAGTGAACGTGAAAAATATTGTCCTCCATTTAAAATGGGCAAAGCGCCTGGCAAGAGACGGGTAAGTGGACGTGATGTTGATGGTGCACGCAAATACCCACAGGGTGAGGCCGTGGGCAAACTGAAATTGTGCCACAACAAACACCCACATCTTGTCGCTCTACCTTCCTGTCCCAATTACTAGGGGACAACAGAAAATCACTATTGAACAGAGAGTAGTGTCAAAAAGCTATTGGTTGGATAGCAGATAATGCTTCCAGTCACTTTGCCACCACCACCACCATCCTGTCTTCCACATGGTCAAGTCTCAGTAGCCGTGAGTCTGAATCGCATATTACTCACCCTGATCCTCCTTCCTCCCACCATGCAGGATGCCTGGAGACAACTTATCCCACACCTGGACACTCAGAAGAGCTGTTTGCTTTTCCATTTGTAGATTTGGGCCATTCGCCCAGCCAGCTTCAAGCGGGTCAAGAGGAGAACGCATATAGCAATGCCCAAATATTTGAGCAGCCACGGTAACATGAAGGCAACAGTGGGAAAGTGCAATTACTGTCGCAAGAGGTGGATGATGAGACACAATTGCCAGAAAGTCAGGAGGAGGACCTGGGTGTGGAAGTGGAATACAAGGTAGTGGATGATATAATAAATGACCCAACCTGGCAGGGGGACATGCAGAGCGAGGACAGCAGCACACAGAGGGAGGGAGGCAAAGCACCACAGCAGGCAGGAAGAAGCAGTGTAGTGGCCACAGACAGATGTAGAGGAAGCTTTCCCCGTAACACCAAAACGACGGAATTTGCCATTACAATTGTTAGGTCTTCCCGAGTCTGGTTGTTTTTTAAAGACTCTGCAGATAACCCCAAAAAGGCCATTCGCACCACCTGCCAGGCCAGCATCAGCAGGGGTAGCAAAACTAGCAGCCTGACCACCACCAGCATGATCAGCCACATGGCAGAAAAGCACCCAACTAAGTGGGCCAAACCCCAGGGTCCAGAAACAGTGTCTGAGGGTGACACCACTGCTTCTTACGCTGTTGTGCATGCACGCCAATCCCCTGTCCATGGCGCATGAGAAGATGCCTCCCACCCTTCACCTATCGTTGCACACTCTCAACTAGCATCATCAGCATCTACGTCCACTTCCTTTTCCCAGTGCAGCGTTCAGTTGTCCCTACCCCAGTCCTTAGAATGCAAGCGCAAATACGCAGCCAACACCTCACAGGCCACACTACTAAATTTACACATTTTTCAAATGCTTGCGCTTGAATTGTTGACTATTAGGCTCATGGAGACTGAAGCTTTCCACAACATGATAGTGGCATCTGGGGACTGAGTACCGAGGGATGGCAGGCGCCATTTCTCCTGGTGTGCTGTCCCCGCATTGCACAAGCACGTGTCCCACAACATTAGCTGTGCCCTCAACAATGCAGTTACTGGGAAAGTCCACCTAACCACGGGCACATGGACAAGTGCTTGTGGGCAAGGATGGTACATCTCGCTGATGGTACACCGGTTAAATATAGTGGAAGCCGGGACTCAGTCAGACCATGGGATGGAACAGGTCCTCCCGACGCCGAGGATTGCAGACCATGGGTCAATCAGGGTTGCCCCCACATTCTACAGCTCCTGAACCTCCTCCTCCACCTCTTCAGTCTCCATCTCAAAAATGACCACATCAGTCACAAGCTGTAAGCACTGCAGCTCTGCCTCGACCAAGTGGCAAATGGCTCTGCTGATGCTAATATACTTAGGTGACAAAACGCACAATGCTGAAGAGTTGTGGCAGGTCTGAAAGAGCAGGCAGATCTGGTGCTGAAACCACTGAACCTACAGCCAGGCATGGTCGTGTGTCACAATGGCCGAATCTGGTGGCGGCTCTGAAGTGAGGCGAGCTCACACACATAACTGTGCTTTACCTTGTGGTTCAGCGGTTTCTCAAAACCTACCTGAATCTGCTTGCCAAAGTACGCTGTGTGTGTGCCCATTTTAGAAAATCAGCTACAGCTTCTGCCACCCTTGCCATGTTTCAGCAGCGTTTGCAGCTTCCAGCTCACTGACTGGTGTGCAATGTCCCCACGCATTGGAACTCTACATTGCAGATGTTGGGAAGGATTTGTGAGCAGAAGAGGGCAGTTGTTTAGTACCAGCATCAACACGGCCATCGATATTCAGGTCAGACTTCACACTTAAGACCTCAGGAGTGGACACAGATGTCAGACATCTGTACCATTCTCCAAAACTTTGAGGACTCCACCAAGATGGTGAGCGGCGATTATTACATAATTAGCATCACCATTCTGCTTCGCTGTCTTCTGAAACACTCTCTGCTCACAGTTAAAAAGGATGCATTGCAGGTGGAGCACAATGAGATGGAGCAAGGAAACACACAGGGTGATTCCACATAGCCCAGACTTATCTCTTCCCAATATGGATTGGGTGACAATGAAGAAAAGGAGGAGGAGGAGGAAGAACAGGAGCTAGTTTCCTGCGCTATAGACGGTACTAGCTGCACAACTATCATACTGTCTGTTCAGCATTGGTGGCCTGCAGACAGAGATGAGGAGGAAGATGAGGAGGAGGATGAGGAGAAGAACATGGTCAGTCATACTCTTGGTGAGGACACGGAAGTCTTGCCTGTTAGAAGTCTGGCACACATAGCTGAGTTATGTTACGCTGCTTTTCCCTTGACCCTCGCGTTGTCCAAATTTTGGGTGACAGTCATTACTGGTTGGTAACACTTCTAGACCCATGCTACAAGAAGAACTTTCTATCTCTTATTCCTGCGACAGACAGGCCTAATAAAATGGGTCCCTTGTTGCAGAATTATTTAAAAAATTCCCATCTGAAAACGCTGGCGGCAGAGGTCACAGTTCATTGGACAACCAAGGAGTACAGGTGAGAGAAACACAAATCCGATCCAGAAGAGGCAGGGGAACACTGTCAAAGTTCTGGGATGGTTTTCTTAGCCCCTCCCATTGCACAGGCCCTAATGCGTGGGGTACTCTCACAAGGAGGGAAAAGTTTGGGAAGATGCTGAGGGAGTACCTTGCTGACCGTACCAACGTCCTCCATGATTCCTCTGTGCCTTATAATTATTGGGTATCCAAGCTGGACACATGGAATGAACTGTCTCTCTATGCCTTGGAGGTCCTGGCCTGCCCTGCTGCTAGTGTTTTGCCAGAGCGGGTTTTTACTGACACTGGTGGAATTATAACTGATAAGTACATCTGCCTGTCAACTGAAAATGCTGATAGGCGGACTCTTATAAAAATAAGCAAGGGCTAGATTGGGCAAGACTCAACACCACCAAATGATAGCAGCATAACATAAACTCAAATCCACTGTCTTTTTTTTGGGAGGACTATTCCCATGCACCTCTTCACACCAAGACATGGGTATACGCTTCCTGATTTTGTCTATTTGATCTCGTCCTCCTCCTTCTCCTCATCCTCCATCACCATATCATTCACCACCATATCTACCATATCACCTCTGCTACGTCTTTTGCAAGGGGAATTGGAGTGCCTCCAAATTTTTGGCAACCATTGCATTCACTGCATAAGCAAACAGTATGGGAGACCCACTTCCTAATAATGGGAACATTGTTTTTAGGAGGCCCTCCTCTTTGTGTCTTGCAAGGGGCATTGGATGCATCTAAATTTTTAGCAACTGATGCATTCACTGAAAAGGCAAACAGTATGGGAGACCCACTACTTAATAATGTGAACATTGCTTTCAGAAGGCCCTCTTCTACGTCTCTTACAATGGTCATTGGAGTGCCTCCAAATTTTTGGCAGCCATTGCCTTCACTGTGTAAGCAACAGTATGGGAGACACACTTCCTAATAATGGGAACATTGTTTTCAGGAGGCCCTCCTCTACGTGTCTTGCAAGGGGCATTGGAGTACTTACAAATTTTTGGCAGCCGTTGCATTCACTGAATAGGAAAACAGTATGGGAGACCCAATTTCTAATAATGGGAACATTGCTGTCAGAAGGCCCTCCTCTACGTCTCTTGCAAATGGCATTGTAATGCCTCTGTATTTTTGGCAGCCGTTGCATTTACTGAATAGGAAAATAGTATGAGAGACCCACTTCTTAATAATGGGAACATTGTTTTCAGGAGGCCCTCCTCTTCGTGTCTTGCAAGGGGAATTGGAGAGACTCCAAATTTTTGGCAGCCGTTGCATTCACTGCATAGGCAAACAGTATGGGAGACCCACTTCCTAATAATGGGAACATTGTTTTCAGGAGGCCCTCTGACTTCCATGTCTCTTTCAAGGGGCATTGGAGTGACTCCAAATTTTTGGCAACCCTTGCATTCACTGCATATGCAAGGAGACCCACTCCTTTCTAATGAGAACATGTCATTACTGAGGCCCACCTCTAAGTGTCTTTAAATTGTTATTGGGATTTTTCCCAAATTTTGGCAGCCATTGTACTCACTGCATACCCTAAAACTATATAGCAGACCAGCTCCTTTCTAATGGGAACATGTCGTTACTGTGGCCCACCTTTATGTGTCTTTAAATTGTTATTGGGTTTTTTCACAAATATTGGCAGCCGTTGTACTCCCTGCATACCCTTTAGCTGAATAGCATACTCGCTGCTTTCTAATGAGAACATGTTGCACTAGTTACTGAGGCCCACCTCTATGTATCTTTAAATTGTTATTGGGGTTTTTCCTAAATTTTGGCAGCCCTTGCAGTCACTGATTGGGCATTACCACTATAGGAGACCCACTTCTTTATTTACTACATTTTTTTTACTGAGGCCCTCCTCTATGTCTATGCCCTGCTCTGCTTCCTGTCCGTAACTGCGGCTCTACTCTGCTCTGCTCTGCTTCCCGTCTTCACCTGTGGCTCTGCTCTGCTCCGCTTCTTTTCTGCACCTGTAACTCTGATTTGCCCTGACATGCTCTGCTTCACTTCCCGTCTACACATGCGGCTCAGCTCTGCCCTGCTCTGCTCCACTTTCCATCCGCACTTGTGACTCTGCTCTGCCCTGCTCTGCTCTGCCCTGCTCTGCTCCACTTCTATCCGCACCTGTGGCTCTGCCCTACTCTGCTCCTCTTCCAGTCCGCACTTGCGTCTCTGCTTTGCGCTGCCCTGCTCTGCTTCGCTTCCCGTCTGCACCTGCGGCTCTGTTTTTCCCTTCCCTGCTCCACTTCCCGTCTGCACCTGTGGCTCTGCTCTACTCTGCCTCCTGTCCGCACCTGCAGCTCTGCCCTGCTCTGCTTCCCGTCTGCACCTGCGGCTCTACTCTGCCCTGCTCTGCTCCGCTTCCCGTGCGCACCTGCGGCTCTGCCCTACTCTGCTCCTCTTCGCGTCTGCAACGGCGGCTCTGCTTTGCCCTGCCCTGCTCTGCTCCGTTTCCTGTCCACACCTGCGGATCTGTTTTGCCCTGCCCTGTTACACTTCCCGTCCGCACCTGTGGCTCTGCTCTGCCCTGCTCTGCTCCACTTCCCGTCCACACCTGCTGCTCTGCTCTGCACTGCTCTGCTTCGCTTCCCGTCCGCACCTGCGACTCTGCTCTGTCCTGCTCTGCTCCGCTTCCTGTCGCACCTTTGACTCTGCTCCTGTATCCCAGTCTGTACTGGTCCCTATCCAGCCTGTCTACCCGCCTGCCTATATACCAGCCGTACCTGCCCGCCTGTATATCAGCCTTGCCCGCTAGTACCTGTCTGCCTATCTACACACCAGCCAAACTTGCCCTTTCCTGCATACCCCGGTGTGGGTCCACAGCTGTGTGATCGAGGTCTGCCTTCGAGTAGCACCTGGGCCACCTCCCTCGTCCCTACTCAGACCACGGAGTCGATTAAGCTGACGTGCGTCCGTGGTCGGATCTGGCAAGACCCCTAGTCACACTCCTCCAGGCACTCCTTGGTTCGTGGCCCAGTGGGACTACAAACCACGCTCACGCCAAACAGTCTAGACGTGAGCGTAACACTATCCCAATATGTAGTAGGTGTAATAATAATATTAGCAAATACCTCCAATTAGAAATGAAGTATAGTATTTTTGATTCTCTATGCCACTTACCTCATGTGCAGGCAATACAGGACCTTAGGTATCCACGGTTACGACCAGAAGTAGCTAGCTAACTAACTGTCACGTTATCAGTGGACGAAACCATGGTTACCTAAGGTCCTGCAATGCTTCCACATGAAGAAAGACAGCGAATCAAAAATACTATACTAAATTTCTAATTGGAGGTATTTGCTAATATTATTATTACATACCTACTACATATTGAGATAGGATCTTGGAGAAGGGAATAACCCTTTAAACCTAACAGGAGTGAGATGACAACAAGAGAGTATTTTAAAGAAGTTCTCATGTACAGTAGTGATGAGAGACCATGCTCGGTACTGCTCGGTGCTCGCCCGAGCATCTCACTGCTCGAGATGCTCGGTGCTCGCCGAGTATTTCTGGGTTGCTCGGCGGGAGCTCGGGTCCCCTCCCTGCATGTTTGGCGCTCTTTAGAGCACCAATCAACATGCAGGGATTGCCTGCCACTCATTGCAATGCCGCAGCCATGGTGGTTGTGGCATTACAGTGATTGGATGGCCGTACAGTGTCATCAGGTTTATATCAAACCTGGCGCCGCTGTGCTCGTCACAGTCACTCCAGAATCAGGCAGAGTAGAGAGAGGTGCTGCTGCATCAGGGAGAGATTTGCTTGTGTATTAGGTAGTGTAGGGAGAAAAACCGTACATTACACATATCCATCTTAACAAACAGTCCTTTTGAGGACTAACTAGTCCATCTGCAGAGATATCAGGCAGGCAGTGTATATAGGCAGGCTGGCAGAGTATATAGCAGACTGCAGTGCACATATGGCAAGAGGCTCCATTCCAATTCTGCCTTCTGCTGCTGTTTTATTTCTATATAAAGGCCCAGGTCTCAGGGGCCAGGAATACTTTATTTTGAATCTTAATCCTCATTACTATCTTAAAAAGCAATCTAGAGAACACCATTTTTCTGTGCCATTTTCTTGTAGGCACTGCAGAATACAGCCAGGTCCTTTCCATATTACAGCGCTAGAAATCCAGCTATATAAAACTGTTTTCTCCGTCACACAGATCACATATACGTTTTCTGAAAATGCTGCCATTTTTGGCCTCCATTCCAATTTTTTTCACTGTGTCAGCGACATTTTTGACACCGGTTTGCTGTTCAAACTACTTACCTACAGGCCAGGTATTTAAAACTCTGTTTTCTCCGTCACACCGATCACATATACGTTGTCAGAAAATACTGCCATTTCTGGCCTCCATTAAAAATTTCCTTCAGTTTGTCAGTTAAGCAATTCACACCAGTTTGCTGTTCAAACTACTTACCTACAGGCCAGTTATTTAAAACTCTGTCACACGGATCACATATAAGTTTGCTCCAAACTCAGTCATTTGTAGTGAGCCTGGAAGATACTGTCCTCCATTTAAAATGGGCAAGGCATGAGGCAAGGGATGGGGAACTGGACGTGATGGTGATGGTGCATGCAGAGGCCGAGGACAAGTCCGTGGGCAAGCTGAAATTGTGCTACAACAAACACCCACATCTTCTCGCCTGACCTTCCTGTCCCAATTCCTAGGGGACCGCAGCACACCACTATTCAACCAAGAGCAGTGTCAAAAGGTTGTTGTTGGATAGCGGATAATGCTTCCAGTCACTTAGCCACCACCACCACCCTATCTTCCACACGGTCAAGTCTCAGTAGCTGTGAGTCTGGACCCCATATTCCTCACCCTGATCCTACTTCCTCCCACCATGCCTAGTGCCCGGAGACTACTGATCCCACACTTGGACACTCTGAAGAGCTGTTCACTTTTCCATCTATAGATTCGGGCCTCTCACCGGTCTACTTGAAGCGGGGCAAGAGGAGATCGCGTGTAGCAACACCCATTTATTTGAGCAGCCACTGTCACACGAAGGCGATGTTGGGAAAGTGTCACAAGAGGTGGACGATGATGAGACACAATTGCCAGAAAGTCAGGAGGAGGACCAGGGTGCAGAAGTGGAATACGAGGTGGTGGATGATACAGTAACTGACCCAACCTGGCAGGAGGACTTGCAGAGCAAGGACAGCAGCACACAGGGGGAGGTAGGCAGAGCACCCCAACAGGCAGGAAGAAGCAGTGTGGTGGCCGCAGACAGAAGGCAGGCAAATGTTCCCCGTAACACCAACACAAAGGAAGTTGCCAGTACAACTGTTAGGTCTTCCCGAGTCTGGTTGTTTTTTAAAGACTCAGCCGATAACCCCAAGAAGGCCATTTGCACTACCAGCCTGACCACCACCACCATGATCAGGCACATGGCAGCAAAGCACCCGACTTTGTGGGCCGAACCCCAGGGTCCAGGAACAGTGTCTGCAGGTGGCACCATTGCTTCTTCCGCTGTTGTGCATGCAAGCCAATCCCCTGTCCATGGTGCATGTGAAGATGTCTCCTACCCTGCACCTGTCGTTGCGCACTGTCAAGTAGCAGCATAAGGAAGCACGTCCATGTCCTTGTCCCAGTGCAGCGTTCAGTTGTCCCTACCCCAGTCCTTGGAGCGAAAGCGCAAATATGCAGCCAACACCCCACAGGCCACTACTAAATTCTCACATTTCACGACTTCTTGCGATCGAAATGTTGACTTTTAGGCTCGGGGAGACAGAAGCATTCTGCAACCTGATGGCGGGGCCATCCCTTGGTAGTCAGTTCCCAGTCGCCACTATTTCTCCCATTGTGCCGTTCCCGCATTACACAAGCACGTGTTCCAAAACATTAGCGGTGCCCTCAAAATGCAGTTACCGGGAAAGTCCACCTAACCATGGACAAGTGCTTGTGGGCAGGGACGGTACATCTTGCTGACAGCACACTGGGTTAACATAGTGGAAGCCAAGACCAAGTCGGACCTTGGGACGGAACACGTCCTCCCGACGCCAAGGATTGCCCCCACGGTCTACAGCTCCTGCACCTCATCCTCCTCAGCCTCCTCCTCCTCTTTAGCCTCCATCCCCGAAATGACCACATCAGTCACAAGCTGGAAGCACTGCAGCACTGTCTCGGCCAAGCAGCAACAGGCTGTGCTGAAGCTAATATGCTTAGGTGACAAACCGCACAATGCTGAAGAGTTGTGGACAACTGTGATAAAGCAGGCAGATCTGTGGCTCACACCGCTGAGCCTACAGCCAGGCATGGACGTGTGTGACAATGGCTAGAACCTGGTGGTGGCTCTGTGGTGAGGCGAGCTCACATACGTACCATGCCTTGCCCATGTGCTTAACCTCGTGGTTCAGCGGTTTCTCAAATCCTACATGGAGCTGCTGGAACTGCTTGTTAAAGTACGCCACCTGTGTGCCCATTTTAGAAAGTCAGCTACAGCTTCCGCCACCCTTGCCATATTTCAGCAGCATTTGCAGCTTCCGGCTCACAGACTGGTGTGTGATGTCCCCACACGTTGGAACTCTACAGTTCAGATGTTGGGAAGGATTTGTGAGCAGAAGAGGGCAGTTGTTGAGTACCAGCATCAACAATGCCGTCGGTATTCAGTTCAGACTCCACACATAAGACCTCAGGAGTGGACATGGATTCAGACATATGTACCATTCTCAAAAGCTTTGAGGACTCCACCAAGATGGTGAGCGGCGATGACGCCATAATTAGTGTCACCATCCCGCTTTTCTGTCTTCTGAAACGCTCTCTGCTCACAATCAAAGAGGATGCATTGCAGGCGGAGCACGATGAGATGGATCAAGGAACCATACAGGGTGATTACACACAGCCAAGCCTCATCTCATCCCAATGTGGATTGGGTGACAATGAGGAAGAGGAGGAGGAGGAAGGACAGGAGCTAGTTTCATGCACTATAGACGGTACTACCGGCACAGCTGTCATACCGTCTGATCAGCATGGATGGCCAGAGGGTAGATAGAGGAGGAGGAGGAGAGCATGGTCAGTCATCCTCTTGGTGAGGACACGGAAGTCTTGCCTGTTAGTAGTCTGGCACGCATGGCTGAGTTTATGTTACTCTGCCTTTCCCATTACCCTTGCGTTCTCAAAATTTTGGGTGACAGTCATTACTGGTTGGTCACACTTCTACACCCATGCTACAAGGAGAACTTTATATCTCTTATTCCTGAGGTGGACAGGTCTACAAAAATGGGGCTGTACCAGAAGGCCCTTGTTGCGGAACTATTAAAAATATTCCCATCTGAAAACGCTGGCGTCAGAGGGCACACTTCGCAGGACAACCAAGGAGTACAGACGAGAGAGACACAACTTCAATCCAGCAGAAGCACTGTCAAAGTTCTGGGAGAGTTTTCTCAGACCCTCCCATCACTCAGGCCCTGAGGCGCTGGGTACTCTCACAAGCAGTGCAAAGTTTGCTAAGATGCTGAGGGAGTACCTTGCCGACCGTACCAACTTCCTCCGTGATTCCTCTGTGCCTTATAATTATTGGGTATCCAAGCTGGATACGTGGAATGAACTGTCTCTCTATGCCTTGGAGGTCCTGGCCTGCCCTGCTGCTAGTGTTTTGCCAGAGCAGGTTTTTAGTGACACTGATGGAATTATAACTGATAAACGCATCCGCCTGTCAACTGAAAATGCTGACAGGCTGACTCTTATAAAAATAAACAAGGGCTGGATTGGGCCAAACTTCTCAAAACCACCGAATGATAGCAGCATAACATTAACTCAAATCCAGTGTCTTTTCTTGGGAGGTGTTTTCCTATGCACCTTTTCACACCCACACATGGATATACGCATCCTGATTTTGGCTATTTCCTCTTGTCCTCCTTCTTCTCCTCATCATCCACCACCATGTCACCAGGGTGACCGTGGTCCGTGATGCAACACCTACATAATTTTTTTAAAGGGGTTTTTGATGCCCGTAAAAAAATTTTATACAGTATGCTCATGTATACCCCCCATGGGTAAATGTTTGTCAGCCCATACACTTAGTGCATGGGCATTACAAGTATAGGAAGCCCGCTCCTTTCTAATGGGAACATTTATGAGGCCCTCTTCCACGTCTCTTCCAAGGGGCATTGAAGTTCCTCCAAATTTTTGGCAGCCCTTGCATTCAATGCATAGGCCAACACTATGGGAGACTCTCTCCTTTCTAATGGGAATTTGTCATTACTGTGGCCCTGCTCTACATGTCTTTAAATTCTTACTGGGTTTTTACTAAATTTGGTCAGTCGTTAGACTCACTGCATACCCTATAACTGTATAGCAGACCCTCTCCTTTCTAATGGGAACATGTCGTACTTGTTACTGTGGCCCTGTTCTATGTGTCTTTAAATTCTTAGTGGGGTTTTTCCTAAATTTGGTCAGCCGTTAGACTCACTGCATTCCCTATAACTGTATAGCAGACTCTCTCCTTTCTAATGGGAATTTGTCATTACTGTGGCCCTGCTCTATGTGTCTTTAATTTCTTAGTGGGGTTATTCCTAAATTTGGTCATCCGTTGTACTCACTGCATACCCTATAACTGTATAGCAGACCCTCTCCTTTCTAATGGGAACATGTCGTACTTGTTACTGTGGCCCTGCTCTATGTGTCTCTAAATTCTTAGTGGGGTTTTTCCTAAATTTGGTCAGCCATTGGACTCACTGCATACCCTATAACTGTATAGCAGACCGTCTCCTTTCTAATGGGAACATGTCGTACTTGTTACTGTTGCACTGCTCTACATGTCTTTAAATTCTTAGTGGGTTTTTACTAAATTTGTTCAGTCGTTAGACTCACTGCATACCCTATAACTGTATAGCAGACCCTCTCCTTTCTAATGGGAACATGTCGTACTTGTTACTGTGGCCCTGTTCTATGTGTCTTTAAATTCTTAGTGGGGTTTTTCTTAAATTTGGTCAGCCGTTAGACTCACTGCATACCCTATAACTGTATAGCAGACTCTCTCCTTTCTAATGAGAATTTGTCGTTACTGTGGCCCTGCTCTATGTGTCTTTAATTTCTTAATGGGATTTTCCTAAATTTGGTCAGCCGTTGTACTCACTGCATACCCTATAACTGTATAGCAGACTCTCTCCTTTCTAATGGGAATTTGTCGCTACTGTGGCCCTGCTCTATGTGTCTGTAATTTCTTAGTGGGGTTTTTCCTAAATTTGGTCAGCCGTTGGACTCACTGGATACCCTATAACTGTATAGCAGACTCTCTCCTTTTTAATGGGAACATGTCGTACTCATTACTGTGGCCCTGCTCTATGTGTCTTTCAGAGTCCCTCCATCATCAATGAAACAGGATGTGTCTGATGATGTGTTACACACCACATGGCTAGATAAGGGTGTAAAATGGTAAAATAACTTTTCCCGGTGAATGCATTTCCCGGTGAATGCTAACGTAAAAAAAAAAAACAGTAGGATCTTTCTTTAGTATAAAAACAGAGTTGCCAATGTAACTTCAAGGTAATCACATTGTTCAGCTCCTGCACCTCCTCCTCCATCTCCAAAATGACCTCATCAGTCACAAGCTGAAAGCACTGCAGCACTGCCTTGGCCAAGCGGCAACAGGCTGTGCTGAAGATAACATGCTTAATGCTTAGGTGACAAACCGCATAACGCTGCAGAGTTGTTGAAAGCTGTAACACAGCAGCTTGATCTGTGGCTCTCACCGCTTAACATACAGCCAGGCATGGTCGTGTGTGACAATGGGGGGAACCTGGTGACGGAGAAATGACAACCGGAGGAGACATGGTTTCCCTCTATGCCAGTCCTTTCACCGAGCTAAAGAATATGGCTGTGGTGAAATACAACTCCCACGGAGAAGCTGTTTCAGATTGAAAAACATTGGGCCCACCAAAGGATTTGATTCTGAGGGCTCACCTTTCTCCCCCACTCAAGAGCGCCATAGCAGCTGCAAAGTTAGCACTATCATGAACTCTCCTGATGTAGAAGCCAGGGCACACCAGAGGATTCTCTGTTGGGACCGTCCAACCCTGCCGAGAAGCAGTCCTGGCTAAGAAAAGTGTGTGGGAAGGATCCCGGACACTCTATGACTGCTTTTTTACTGAGGTGGAAACCCACGCAAACACAGGGAGAACATAAAAAATCCTTGCAGATGTTGTCCTTGCTGGGATTTGAACCCAGGATCCCAGGGCTGCAAGGCTTCAGTGCTAACCACTGATCCAATGTGCTGCCGTTCACCCTCTGATATCTAACAGGCTGGAGAAACTTACACCTACTGCCACTCTATCTACAGCTCCTTTATGAGAAACTAATGTATTTGGGCAGCCACTCAGTCCACCAAATAAAATTCCTGAGAAGGAAATTGGGGAATGCTTCACTACTGGTACTGGGGGCAGTGCTAATACCATGGCGTCGTACCATAGATTACTGGAAATATTCCAGGCTGGTAGGAGGCAAGCAGATTCCCACAGAAAAGTACCAGATGTAATGTTCTGGGACCTGCGCTTGTAGAAGGCGGAGACAGCACCGGGAGACATAGTGGCGGCTGGGGACCGAGTATAGACACGAGGCATGAGGTTGTGAAAAGCTTCCGCCTCCATGAGCCTAAAAGGCCACATTTCAAGTGAAAGCAGCTTTAGAGGACTTCCTGGGAGAAACGACAGCTGGAGTAGATATGGTTTCCCAAGTCCTTTCACCAAGCTAAAGAATATGGCTGTGGTGAAATACAACTCAGCAAAAAAAGCTGTGGACTGGCTCCGTACCCTCCCTGGCCACATTCACTTGACCCCGTGTTTGTGGGTAGGTGATGCTTCCCTCTAAGTTCACTGACACCCAGCCACTGCCGGCATGAGGCTGTGAAAAGCTACCGTCTCCACGAGACTAAAAGGCCCCAATTCAAGCGCAAGCAGCTGCCCAGAAATTTGGCAGTTTAGTTTTGCAGTCTGTATGGCTGGCTGCATACTTGTGCTTGCATTCCAAGTAACAGAAAACTAAGCAGATGGTGGCCTCTATAATCATCATGGCCTCACCTCGGCACTATGAACTCTTCTGAAGCAGAAGCCAGGGCCCACCAGAGGAGTCTCCGTTTTTCTGGTGGGTCCGTCCAACCCTGGCTAAGAAAAGTGTGGGGGAAGGTTCCCGGACACTCTATGGCTGCTTTTTTAATGTGGATGTGCTTATGCATGTTATTTCTCAAACCAGATTGCAGATCAGGCCATTGCCCAACTCTGTAGTCATGAAATTAAATGCGCAAAGAAAGATGTTTGTGTGTAAAAGCACCACTGAGAAGTGCAAGTTGATGTTGGACGGGCTGTCGTTGCTTCTGCAAAAGCTGCTTTAGAGGACTTCCTGGGAGAAATGACACCCAGAGTAGATACGGTTTCCCTCTATGCCAGTCCTTTCACCAAGCTAAAGAATATGGCTGTGGTGAAATACAACTCAGCAAAATAGCTGTTGACTGGCTCCGTACCGTCCCTGGCCACATTCCCCTGTCCACTTGTTTATGGTTAGGCGGTCCTTCCTAGTAAGTGTACTGGGGAGGGCACGGGTAATGTTGTGGGACCCATGCTTGTGGAATGCAGAGACGACACCGGGAGAAACAGTGGCGGCTGCTGGGGACCGAGTGTGGACACCCAGCTGCCGCCGGCATGAGGTTATGAAAAGCGTCCACCTCCAGGAGCCAAAAAGGCCACATTTCAAGTTCAAGCAGCTGACAAAAATTTGGCAATATACTATTGCAGCCCGTGGGTGGGTGGGTGTCTTGCTGCATACTTGCGCTTGCATTTCAAGGAATGGGGTAGGGACAACTGAATGCTGCACTGGGACAAGGACGTGGATGATGATTGTTGCAAGCCTGCAACTACAGGTGCATGGCGGGAGGCATCTTCGCATGCGCCAAGGATCACTTATGATGGGCACACTTTTAGGCAGTGACCTGGGAGTCAGAGATGCTTCCAGAGGTCTTCCCCATGCAGTTCCCATGTCTTTTCAGCACTGTATGCATGTGTCTGATGATGTGTCACACAGCACATGGCCCGATAAGGTTGTAAAATGTTAAAATGACATTTCCTGGTGAATGCATTTGTCTTGGTTGAAAGCAATGCAAAAGTGCAAAAACGCATCAAAAACGCTATGTGTGAAAATAGCCCAAGGTGTGGAGGAGTATTTTAGTATTTGGTTATTTATTTTGCCTTATATACATGTCATTACCCTGGAAAGGATTTTCCTTAACATATTTCCCAGGAAAATCCATTTTGGTTTCGTTTTTGTATGTTTTATTGTGAGTCCGTAAAAGTGTCGTAATTAGAGATGAGCGGTGTTCGACTAGAACTGTTCGCCAATCTCAAATTCGAGCTGTTTTGGGCGGTGTTCGAGTCGTTCGACGAACCCGAACGATTTGCAAAAAATTTGGCTGTTCGAGGTTATGTTCGATAACTGTTCGTGCACCAAAAGCGTGTCCTGCATGTCTGGTGCTATTTAGAGCACCAATCATGCAGGGATTGTCTGCCACTCACTGTAATGCCACAGCCATGGTGGTTGTGGCATTACAATGATTGCCCAAATCGATGGGAACAGTGCCAACAGTGAAACATGAAAAGCCGGCAATTCAGCAGCGGCATACACCGGTACCCGACAATTTAGAACCGAAAGAATAGAGCTTCACACATAGATTAGATAGATATAAACATGTCAGCCACATATATACGAAGTACAGTGAAAGTGCTGCTTACTGTACTTGTCATTTAGTGTAAAGGATTTATTAAAAAATATAATAGTGTTTTCATGCACCGTCTCTTTAAAAAAGCCGGCCGGCAATTCAGCAGCGGTACCCGACAATTTAGAATAGAAGGAATAGAGAATCACACATAGATTAGATAGATAGAAACATGTCAGTCACATATATATGAAGTACAGTGACAGTGTTGATTACTGTACTTGTCATTTAGTGTAAAGGATTTATCAAAAAAAATAATAGTGTTTTCATGCACCGTCTCTTTAAAAAAGCCGGCCGGCAATTCAGCATCTGTACCCAACAATTTAGAATAGAAGGAATAGAGAATCACACATAGATTAGATAGATAGAAACATGTCAGTCACATATATATGAAGTACAGTGAAAGTGCTGCTTACTGTACTTGTCATTTAGCGTAAAGGATTTATCAAAAAAAATAATAGTGTTTTCATGCACCGTCTCTTTAAAAAAGCCGGCCGGCAATTCAGCAGCGGTACCCGACAATTTAGAATAGAAGGAATAGAGAATCACACATAGATTAGATAGATAGAAACATGTCAGTCACATATATATGAAGTACAGTGACAGTGTTGATTACTGTACTTGTCATTTAGTGTAAAGGATTTATCAAAAAAAATAATAGTGTTTTCATGCACCGTCTCTTTAAAAAAGCCGGCCGGCAATTCAGCATCTGTACCCAACAATTTAGAATAGAAGGAATAGAGAATCACACATAGATTAGATAGATAGAAACATGTCAGTCACATATATATGAAGTACAGTGACAGTGTTGCTTACTGTACTTGTCATTTAGTGTAAAGGATTTATTAAAAAAAATAATAGTGTTTTCATGCACCGTCTCTTTAAGAAAGCCGGCCGGCAATTCAGCATCTGTACCCGACAATTTATAACAGACAGAATAGAGCTTCACACATAGATTAGATAGATAGAAACATGTCAGTCACATATATATGAAGTACAGTGATAGTGTTGGTTACTGTACTTGTCATTTAGTATTAAAATAAAGGATTTATTATTAAAAAAATTGGTGTGGGGTTCCCCTTAATTTTAGGCTCTAGCGGAGGTTAAGCAGACAGCTGGGGCAGATGTTTGAAGCCTGGGAAGGGGGTAATACCCACGGAGCTTCCCAGGCTACTAATATCAGCCCCCAGCTGAATACATAGCCTTTACTAGCTATTAAAATGGGGGACCCCCCCAAAAAAATGACGTGGGGTCCCCCTTAATTTAATAGCTAGCAAAGGCTAGGCAGACAGCTTGGGGCTGATATTAATAGCCCAGAAAGGGAGCCATGAATATTGGCCCCCTCCCAGGCTAGAAACACCAGCCGTCAGCCGCCCCAGAAATGGCGCATCCATAGGATGCGCCAATTCTGGCACTTAGCCTCGCTCTTCCACGCTGCCCTGGTGCGGTGGCAGGGGGTAATAGGACTGGGGTTGATGTCAGCTTATAATGCCAGCTGACATCAAGCCCAGGTTAGTAATGGAGAGGCGTCTATAAGACACCCCCATTACTAACCCCATAGTCAAAGTTAAAAAAAACACAACACCCAGAATAAAGTCCTTTAATTGAAATAAAGACACAATTCTTTATTGTTCTAAATTAAACCATACTTACCGTCATGCCCATTCCAGCTGAAGCCAACGATCTCCTGTAATAAAAATAAAATAATAAAGCAATCTCATCCTTACCTTTACATGGTTCCCACGACAGCTTCAGCTCTGCTACATCGAGATGACAGGCTGGACCTCAGCAGAACGCCGCCATCCAGCCTGTCATCCCGCAGACACTGAGAAGAGCAGGCATGCTTGCGCTCCACATTGTCTCTCTGTGACGGCATAAAGATGAGCCGAGGTCATGTCCAATGAACTCGGCTCACCTCATGCACGTCACTTACAGCGTGGGAGAATTCTCACGCTGAAGCGCTGAGTGCAGGAGAATTTTCCCACGCTGTCAGTGAGGTGCATGAGGTGAGCTGAGTTCATTGGACATGAGCTCACCTCATGCACGTCACTGACAGCGTGGGAGAATTCTCCTGCACTCAGCACTTCAGCGTGAGAATTTTCCTACGCTGTCAGTGACGTGCATGAGGTGAGCCGAGTTCATTGGACATGACCTCGGCTCATCTGGATGCCGTCACAGCGAGACACTGAGGAGCGCAAGCATGCCTGCTCTTCTCAGTGTCTGCGGGATGACAGGCTGAATGGCAGCGTTCTCCTGCGGTCCAGCCTGTCATCTCGATGTAGCAGAGCTGAAGCTGTCGTGGGAACCATGGAAAGGTAAGGATGAGGTTGGTTTATTATTTTTCTTTTATTGCAGGAGATCGTTGGCTTCAGCTGGAATGGGCGTGATGGTAGGTATGGTTTAATTTAGAACAATAAAGAATTGTGTGTTTATTTCAATTAAAGGACTTTATTCTGGGTGTTGTGTTTTTTTTAAATACTTTACTAGAAATTCATGGCGGTCATGTCTAATACTGGCGTGACCCCATGAATTTTGGGCTTGGGGCCAGCTGATAATACCAAGCTGGCCCTAACCCCTTTATTACCCAGTGAGCCACCGCACCAGGGCCCTGGATAAGTTGGGTACAGCGCCAGAAGATGGCGCTTCTATGAATGCGCCATTTTCCGGGGTGGCTGCGGACTGCAATTTGCAGCGGGGGGGCCCAGAAAGCTTGGGCCTCCCTGCGCTGCAGATTCCAGCCCCCAGCTGCCTAGTTGTACCTGGCTGGACACAAAAATAGGGCGAAGCCCCACGTATTTTTTTTTTAATTATTTCATGAAATTCATGAAATAATTAAGAAAAAAAGGCCTTCCCTATATTGTTGTGTCCGGCCAGGTACAAATAGTCAGCTGGTGGTTGGGGGCAGCCCGTTCCTGCCTGCTGTACCTGGCTGGACACAAATATAGTGCGAAGCCCCACTTCAATTTTTTTTAATTATTTCATGAAATTCATGAAATAATTAAGAAAAAAAGGCCTTCCCTATATTGTTGTGTCCGGCCAGGTACAAATAGGCAGCTGGTGGTTGGGGGCAGCCCATTCCTGCCTGCTGTACCTGGCTGGACACAAATATAGTGCGAAGCCCCACTTCAATTTTTTTTAATTATTTCATGAAATTCATGAAATAATTAAGAAAAAAAGGCCTTCCCTATATTGTTGTGTCCGGCCAGGTACAAATAGGCAGCTGGTGGTTGGGGGCAGCCCATTCCTGCCTGCTGTACCTGGCTGGACACAAATATAGTGCGAAGCCCCACTTCAATTTTTTTAAATTATTTCAGGAAATTCATGAAATAATTAAAAAAAATTGACGTGGGGCTTCGCCCTGTTTTTGTGTACAGCCAGGTACAACTAGGCAGCTGGGGGCTGGAATCCGCAGCGCAGGGAGGCCCAAGCTTTCTGGGCCACCCCCGCTGCAAATTGCAGTCCGCAGCCACCCCGGAAAATGGCGCGTTCATAGAAGCGCCATCTTCTGGTGCTGTACCCAACTCATCCAGGGCCCTGATGCGGTGGCTCACTGGGTATTAAAGGGGTTAGGGCCAGCTTGGCATTATCAGCTGGCCCTAAGCCCAAAATTCATGGGGTCACGCCAATATTAGACATGACCACCATGAATTTCTAGTAAAGTATTTAAAAAAAACACAACACCCAGAAAAAAGTCCTTTAATTGAAATAAACACACAATTCTTTATTGTTCTAAATTAAACCATACTTACCGTCACGCCCATTCCAGCTGAAGCCAACGATCTCCTGAAATAAAAGAAAAATAATAAAGCAACATCATCCTTACCTTTCCATGGTTCCCATGACAGCTTCAGCTCTGCTACATCGAGATGACAGGCTGGACCGCAGCAGAACGCTGCCATCCAGCCTGTCATCCCGCAGACACTGAGAAGCGCAGGCTTGCTTGCGCTCCACAGTGTCTCTCTGTGAGGGCATCCAGATGAGCCGAGTTAATGTCCAATGTACTCGGCTCACCTCATGCACGTCACTGACAGCGTGGGAAAATTCTCCTGCACTCAGCGCTTCAGCGTGGGAGAATTCTCACACTGAAGCGCTGAGTGCAGGAGAATTCTCCCACGCTGTCAGTGACGTGCAGGAGGTGAGCTGAGTTCATTGGACATGAGCTCACCTTATGCACGTCACTGACAGCGTGGGAAAATTCTCCTGCACTCAGCGCTTCAGCGTGGGAGAATTCTCACGCTGAAGCGCTGAGTGCAGGAGAATTCTCCCACGCTGTCAGTGACGTGCAGGAGGTGAGCTGAGTTCATTGGACATGAGCTCACCTTATGCACGTCACTGACAGCGTGGGAGAAGTCTCCTGCACTCAGCGCTTCAGCGTGAGAATTTTCCCATGCTGTCAGTGACGTGCATGAGGTGCGCCGAGTTCATTGGACATGAACTCGTCTCATCTTTATGCCGTCACAGCCAGACACTGCAGAGCGCAAGCATGCCTGCGCTTCTCAGTGTCTGCGGGATGACAGGCTGGATGGCAGCGTTCTGCTGCGGTCCAGCCTGTCATCTCGATGTAGCAGAGCTGAAGCTGTCGTGGGAACCATGGAAAGGTAAGGATGATGTTGCTTTATTATTTTTCTTTTATTGCAGGAGATCGTTGGCTTCAGCTGGAATGGGCGTGATGGTAAGTATGGTTTAATTTAGAACAATAAAGGATTGTGTCTTTATTTCAATTAAAGGACTTTATTCTGGGTGTTTGTGTTTTCTTTTAACTTTGACTATGGGGTTAGTAATGGGGGTGTCTTATAGACGCCTCTCCATTACTAACCTGGGCTTGATGTCAGCTGGCATTATAAGCTGACATCAACCCCAGCCCTATTACCCCCTGCCACCACTACAGGGCAGTGGGAAGAGCGAGGCTAAGTGCCAGAATGGGCGCATCCTATGAATGCGCCATTTCTGGGGCGGCTGACGGCTGGTGTTTCTAGCCTGGGAGGGGGCCAATATTCATGGCTCCCTTCCTGGGCTATTAATATCAGCCCCCAGCTGTCTGCCTAGCCTTTGCTAGCTATTAAATTAGGGGGGACCCCACGTCATTTTTTTGGGGGGGTCCCCCATTTTAATAGCTAGTAAAGGCTATGTATTCAGCTGGGGGCTCATATTAGTAGCCTGGGAAGCTCCGTGGGTATTACCCCCTTCCCAGGCTTCAAACATCTGCCCCAGCTGTCTGCTTAACCTCCGCTAGAGACTAAAATTAAGGGGAACCCCACGCCAATTTTTTTTAATAATAAATCCTTTATTTTAATACTAAATGACAAGTACAGTAACCAACACTATCACTGTACTTCATATATATGTGACTGACATGTTTCTATCTATCTAATCTATGTGTGAAGCTCTATTCTGTCTGTTATAAATTGTCGGGTACAGATGCTGAATTGCCGGCCGGCTTTTTTAAAGAGACGGTGCATGAAAACACTATTATTTTTTTTAATAAATCCTTTACACTAAATGACAAGTACAGTAAGCAACATTGTCACTGTACTTCATATATATGTGACTGACATGTTTCTATCTATCTAATCTATGTGTGAAGCTCTATTCTGTCTGTTATAAATTGTCGGGTACAGATGCTGAATTGCCGGCCGGCTTTTTTAAAGAGACAGTGCATGAAAACACTATTATATTTTTTAATAAATCCTTTACACTAAATGACAAGTACAGTAAGCAACACTGTCACTGTACTTCATATATATGTGACTGACATGTTTCTATCTATCTAATCTATGTGTGAGGCTCTATTCCTTCTTGTCTAAATTGTCGGGTACCGGTGTATGCCGCTGCTGAATTGCCGGCCGGCTTTTTTAAAGAAAGCGTCTTCTGAGCAGTTTGTCAGCTTTTGGACACCTTTGAAGGTGTTTTCTATGTGTTTCTATGTGTTTTTGTTTGCCTGCCATTGGTTTTAACGGTGTTCGACGGTGTTCTAAGGTGTTCGACGAACAGTTCGACGAACAGTTCCTCGAACATCCCGGTGTTCGACGAACCGAACCGAACCCGAACACTACGGGGGTGGCTCAACACTAGTCGTAATACTCTGACAACATTGTTGGCAGCAGTGATCTGGAAGTCAGAGATGCTTCCCCCCATGTTGTTTCCATGTCATTTGAGCACTGCTCCCATCGATTTTTGCAATTTTTAGGCCCTCTGCAGACCGCCGGGGGGAGCCGCCTGAAAAATGCTTGAGTTTCCCATAAACTTACATTGGGCTCGTTGCTCTGGTCGAGCACACGAGTATTCCAATGTGCTCAACCCAAGCAACGAGTACCCGATCATTTTAGTGCTCATCACTAATGTACAGTATATTGGCATTAACATTAAATTTGTACATGAGCTTAAATGCTTGTTAGTGATGAGCGAGTATGTTTTGTTAACCCTTTCGCCAAGTATACTCGGCCGAGCACCGAGTATTTATAGCGTGCTCGGGCTTTAAGTTTTCGTCACTCCGTGAACATGATTTGCGACTGTTTGACAGATTTAATACATGTGAGGAATGTCTATTTCTTACACATTCCTCACATGCATTAAACCTGTCAAACAGTCGCAAATCATGCACACGGGAGCGATTCAAACATAACATCGAGCAGCTGTAACTACTCGGTGCTCGGCCCGAGCATACTCGGCGAAAGGGTTAACAAAACGTTCTCGCTCATCACTACTTGTTACCAATTATAAGAAGAACATTTTTTATTTTGGTCTCTTTCCCATTTTTTCTATTTTGTTTTTTTTTAAACTCGAGATCTGAGTTAAAGAATATGTAAAGATTTTTCATGTTAAAAATTAAGTCATATGAGGGGTTTTCTAACATTGTAATAATCTGCAACGAAATGGAGAAGGGGCACCAATAGCGCTGTTACCCATACAAGTAGTGGTATAAAGGAAAAAAGATGCTCACCTTGGTGAGTTGTGGAATGCACAACTCATATGATGCTATAGTGGAGTGCTGCAGGAGACACCAAACCTCAAGGGTCTGAGTACCATAAGTTGTGGATGCAAGAAAGTGCCAATGATTTTAGCTTATAAATAAATAGACTCTTAACCAAGCACTGGGTATTGCATCCCTTCTTTGACCCGGAGAAGTGCGGGATCATTGGCACTTTCTTGCATCCACAACTTATAACAATGTAATAATAGTTCTTTGGAGAGCTAAAGGTAGTGAGAATTTTTTTTTTATATATTTTCTAAGATCCAATAGGTTGAAAAGTTCCTCATCCAGGAGACCATAAGAAGCTTTTAAGTTTATGATAGAGTCTTTATTGGGACCTGATAGCAAGAAGGAACAGTTATTAATCCCTAGTTTTATCCATTTGCCAAATAGAAACTTTGGAAAAATCATGTGAAAAATAGTAATGGGAGCTTTCTCAGGGGGAAATATGGACAAATTATCTGATACCAACGTGTAGAGTTTTTTCCAGTGGAAAATTGTTGAGAATAGTGTTGGATGTTCTGGTAATGGAAGAGAAGAATCGAGTAGGTGTAACATAATAAGAGATGACAAAGGTGAGTCTCCTTATAATTCCTCTTCCAAAAAAACCCCAGTTTGGTTTATTATTCATCTGAGACCAGTTTCTACTCTGTAGGATGATGTTTGACTCATAATACGCTTGGATATTTGGAAGGCTATGCCTCCATTGCTCCTGCTCTTGAACAGAAGAGTTTGAGGTTCTAGGAGGTTTGTTTTGCCAAATATATTTTGACAATTGTTTATGGAATTTCTTAATCAAGATAGCAGGAGCAGAAAGAGTAACATATCTAAGCACATACAGCAATTTTGGAAGGATCATTTTATAAATGGTTATGCTACCTAACCAACAGGTATTTACTTTTTCATATTTATCAAGGATAGATTGAATTTCTTTAATGATTTCTCCAAAATTTATTTCCACAATAATCCTTAAAGGGTTTGTGATTTTAATGCCCAAAAAGTGATGTCAGATCTTCCCAAGAGAGAGGAAATTTACCTTTTATATCATTCTGTAAATCCCTATCCAAGTGGAAGATAAGAATTTTAGACTTTTTCTAATTTTTTTTATAATCGGAAACTAAAGAAAACCTATTGATTAACTCAGAAATTTCTCTTAGGGAGTTTATAGGATCTGCAATGGAATTAAGGATGTCATCCGCAAAGAATCCTAGTTTGTTTTGCCTCATGCCTGATGGAATGCCTTTAATGTAATAATTAGACCGGATTGATTCTACAAAGGGTTCTATTAGTAGAATAAATAATGGGGAAAGAGGGCAGCCATGATTGGTTCCATTAGATAAAAGAAAAGGCGAAGAATAATGGTTGCTAACAATGACTTTTTCAGTGGGAGAAGAATATAAAGCTAATATGGAATTTAGTATATGGCCTTCAAATCCAAATTTTTTTAGAGTAGCTATTATAAAGTTCAAATAATTTGATCAAAAGCTTTTTCCGTATCTAGTAATAGAATGATAGATGGAATTTTCTTATTTTCTATGATCAACAAAATATTTATAATCCTTCTTGTCCCATCTGAGGTCTGTTTTTTTTTAACAAAGTCAATTTGGTCAGAATGTATTAATGTAGGGGTAATGTCTTTTAGTCATTTGGAGATTAATTTAGCATTTTTTTTAACATCACAGTTTAGGAGGGAAATGAGTCTGTAATATTGTTAGCTCGGGCTTACTATCTTGTTTGGGGATAACAATAGTATTAGCATGAGATTTGGAAATGAACTTGGGTTAGAGGCAGAATTGAAGAAAGATAGCAGTGGTGGTATTAAATGATGTTTAAAAATTTTGTAGCATTCATTTGGGTATCCATCTGCACCTGGGACCTTATTATTTTTTAATTTAGAAATTGCAAAAGCAATTTCCTCCTTAGCAAATGGTGAATTTAAAGAGTTTGATTGTCTAGGGTCAAGATGAGGTACGTTTACAGAAGAGAGAAATTTATTGATGTCATCCATGTTGGGTTATGGAGTATTTGGGTCATCTTTCAGATTACAGATTATAGAATGAAAATTTTGAAACTGATTTGCAATACACTGAGGATGATAAGAACAGTGGAGTCTGCAGTTCTAATAGCCTTCACTCTAGATTTAATACGGTGCTTCCTCACTCTTTTCTCCATCAATTTTGACAGTTTGGTGAATGAATAATAGTAATTCTAGAGATTTTTATTATTTTATCATAATCCTTGATAAGAAGGGCTTTAAATTATGTTTTTAATTTCAAGACAGTAGATTGAGTGTAACATGACAGGTTGTTTTGTTGTTTTATTTCCTCATCATTTATTTTCCTAGAAACAACTAGAATTTTTTCTCTCATTTTCCTTTGGTGTATTGCATTAATTTGTTTAAGCAGACCACAAATAATGGCCTTATGCACATTCCACAAACAGGAAGGAAAGGTATCAGGTAGGGAATTTTCTTTAAAGTAAAGGTCTATGGCCTCTTCAATTTTCTTTTGTATAGTGGACAGTTTAAAATAAAGGAGATGCCCTTCCATTCCCTGACGTTGTTTTTGGAAACTGACCTTTTTATTTTACAGGAAACTGGGCATGATCAGACCAGGTAATGTTGTCTATAAGGCGAAAACCTATCAACCAACCATATAATATATGGTCTGTAATCCCTATAAAACTAGAAAACCGACATGTGATCTATTTTGGGGAAGAGGGAAGTTAAATGTAAAGGGAAAGACTCCCCTAGTTATAGCTAATGCCTCAATCCGCCTATAGGTAGACCCAAAATGACATAGAAGGGATTTTATATCATAAAATATAAATTTTATTAAACAATGTTTATTTAGTTACACAAAAACAATAAATAAGAAAAGGAGAGGGTAGGGAGGGGAGAGGACAGCTATAGAAGCAGAATAAGATGGAAAAAAAGTCCTGCAAGGAGACTAACATCCCAAGACCAGCATAGGTAATATAACAGACGTAAGTATAAGCTGCCAGCTAGGTAATATAATAGTAAAAAGTCCTAGCATAGATCGTACCAGATGGTACCTTCACATAAGGGGAATCAATGACAATGGGTAAATATAACATGTAACATGTAGAGAATACAATAATAGGTTATAACCTCAAAAGTAGCATTATAGAAATTCCTGTATCGTCAAGACAATAACCTTATAAGGTGAGTCAATGAAGATGCAGGGTATAGCATGTAACATGAAAAAAGGGGCAATAGTAGGCTATAAGTTCAAAAGTTGCATTATGAGAATGCCCTTATTGTCAGATCTAGAGTAGCAGCCTTGTAAGGTTTCCATTACCTTGCGCGTGCACGCCTCCTGACGAAGCCACTTCCGGGCAAAACACGCGTCGAGGCTGCCACACATCCCCAGAATCTCAGTCTATGCTGCCCCAGACCTTATCCACATGGCCCAAGGCAATGGAAACCTTACAAGGCTGCTACTCTAGATCTGACAATAAGGGCATTCTCATAGTGCAACTTTTGAACTTATAGCCTACTATTGCCCCTTTTTTCTTGTTACATGCTATACCCTGCATCGTCATTGACTCACCTTATAAGTTTATTGTCTTGACGATACGGGGATTTCTATAATGCTACTTTTGAGGTTATAACCTATTATTGTATTCTCTACATGTTACATGTTATATTTACCCATTGTCATTGATTCCCCTTATGTGAAGGTACCATCTGGTACGATCTATGCTAGGACTTTTTACTATTATATTACCTAGCTGGCAGCTTATACTTACATCTGTTATATTATCTATGCTGGTCTTGGGATGTTAGTCTCCTTGAAGGACTTTTTTCCATCTTATCCTGCTTCTATAGCTGTCCTCTCCCCTCCCTACCCTCTCCTTTTCTTATTTATTGTTTTTGTGTAAGTAAATAAACATTGTTTAATAAAATTTATATTTTATGATATAAAATCCCTTCTATGTCATTTTGGGTCTACCTATAGGCGGATTGAGGCATTATCTATAACTAGGGGAGTCTTTCCCTTTACATTTAACCTCCCTCTTCCCCAAAATAGATCACATGTCGGTTTTCTATGTTATCTATAAGGCCTCTGAAAATGTATGAATAGAAGAAATATCTGTGAGAATCAAATCTATTCTTGAAGATGTTTTGTGAAGATTAGAGTAGAAGGTGAACTCCCTAGGTGAGGCATTTAAGCATCTAAATACATCAAAATGCTGTTCCCTAAATATCCAATTTTTTTACGTAATGCTAGGTCTTCTGGAAGAGGCTGTAGTGTCAATGCTACTGTCTGAGATGGCATTAAAATCTCCCAAAATGATAAATATACTTTTTTAAAACGTATTCATTTTTCCAATTAATCTATTAAGGTAAGAAATTTTCCCCTTGTTGGGAGCATATACAAGTGCTTCTTACTAAATTAGAATATCATCAAAAAGTTAATTTATTTCAGTTCTTCAATGAAAAAAGTAAAACTCATATTATATGGAGTCATTACAAACAGAGTGATCTAGTTCACGTATTTATTTCTGTTAATGTTGTTGATTATGGCTTACAGACAATGAAAACACAAAAGTCATTATCTCAGTAAATTAGAATAATTAACAAAAAACAACTGCAAAGGCTTCCTAAGCATTTAAAAAGGTCCCTTAGTCTGTTTGAGTAGGCTCCACAATCATGGGGAAGACTGCTGACTTAACAGATGACCAAGAGGCAATCATTGACACACTCCACAAGGAGGGTAAGTCGCAAAAGGTCATTGCTAAAGAAGCTGGCTGTTCAAGCATATTCATGGAAAGTTGAGTGGAAGGAAAAAGTTTGGTAGAAAAAGGTGCACAAGCAACAGGGATAACCGCAGCCTTGAAAGGATTGTTAAGAAAAGGTCATTCAAAAATTTGGGGGAGGTTAACAAGAAGTGGACTGCTGTTGGAGTCATTGCTTCAAGGGCCACCACACACAGATCTATCCAGGACATTGGATACAAGTGTAGCATTCCTTGTGTCAAGCCACTCATGACCAATAGGCAATGCCAGAAGTGTCTTACCTGGGCCAAGGAGAAAAAGACCTGGACTGCTACTCAGTGGTCCAAGGTGTTGTTATCAGATGAAAGTAAATTTAGCATTTCATTTGGAAATCAAGGTCTCAGAGTCTGGAGGAAGAGTGGAGAGATACACAATCCAAGCTGCGTGTGGAAACTTCACACTAGACCTCAATCAGTGATGGTTTGGGGAGCCATGTCATCTGCTGGTGTAGGTCCACTGTGTTTTATCAAGACCAAAGTCAGCGCAGCCATCTACCAGGAAATTTTAGAGCACTTCATGTTTCTTTCTGCCGACAAGCTTTTTGGAGATGGAAATTTCATTCTCCAGCAGGACTTGGCACTTGTCCACACTGCCAAAAGTACCAATACCTGGTTTAAAAACAACAGTATCACTGTACTTGATTGGCCAGCAAACTCACCTGACCTTAACCCCATAGGGGTATTGTCAAGAGGAAGATGAGAGACACCAGGCCCAACAATGCAGACCAGCTGAAGGCTGTTATCAAAGCAACCTGGGCTTCCATAACACCTCAGCAGTGCCACAGGCTGATCGCCTCCATGCCACGCCGAATTGATGCAGTAATTGATGCCAAAGGAGACCCGACCATGTATTGAGTGCATTGTCTGAACATACATTTTAGTAGGCCAACATCTCAGATTTTAAAAACATTTTTCAAGCTGTTATAAAGTATTCTGATTTACTGAGATCATGACTTTAGTGTTTTCATTGGCTGTAAGCCATAATCATCATTATTAACAGAAATAAACACTTGAAATAGATCACTCTGTTTGTAATGACTCTATATAATATATGAGTTTCACTTTTTGTATTGAAGAACTGAAATAATTAACTTTTTGATGATATTCTAATTTAATAAGAATCACTTGTATATTAACAAGTGTGTGTGTCACCAATTCTAGTTCACAAATTAAAATATCAAAACATCCATTGGTATCTATAATTTCATTAATAAATTGGAAAAAAAAATAGTCTAGAATGGCAGTAAGGACTCCACCTTCTTTAGCAGATTAGGATGATCTATAAGAGTGTGGGAAAGACTTATGGGTAAAATTTGGAGGATTTTTAGCTGCAGAATTTTGTTTCCCAGAATGCTATAACATCAGCATTGGACAATTTAGCTTCCTTCCAGGCAGAAAACTTTTTAATGGGACTGTTGAGTCCTTAGACATTTAAAGAAAATATTTTTACAGCCATAGTAACAAATAAAAACTATTAAAACAGTAGCCAGAAGCTTTTTAATAAAATGTATACTTACAAAGTTCTTAAGGAAAACCAAGTTACAACTTTGCATAATCAAAACATGCAACAAATTGTACATACATGAAGAGAAAAAGAACATGTTAATAAAGTACTCAGCCATTGATAATTTTCAGATAGACTGAGAGGAAAGGAAGGAAAAAAAAATCCGAAAAACCTGTCCTAAAAAGGGATTTATGATTCTTTAAATATCCAAGAAGATGTTACTTCATTTTGTAGAGATGGAACTTGGTGATGGTGTCCCTTGGCATGTCTTTGGGAAGAGATTTAGGTTTTTGAATCCTATGAAATCTGTCTAGCATTAATTCTAGATTGGGATTAGAAGGGAGAACCTTTTGGAGAATGCTTTTAATATATGAAGACAAGTCCTCAGGTAGTATGTGTTCAGGAATACCCCCGAATTTTAGGTTATTCCTCCTGTTCCTATCCTCCTGATCGGTGATCTTAGTTTTTAATATTTTAATTTCCATCTTTAAAAGAGAGTTTGTCGCTTCTAGATTTGTCTGCCTTAGAAGAGATGTCATCCACCCTTTTTTCTGTAATTTTACTTTATGGTTTATTTTTGCTATAGAATTTTTAGGGCATCAAATCTTTTGTTTAAATTGGCATCCATTGGTGAAATTGTAGATCTGAAGCAGTTGCAAATATATAACTCAGAAGGAGGAGTAGTTGAAGGTTTCTCTGTGTGGATATTTGGAAAAATCCATAGTTGTACTTTGTGCAGGAGGGTTTGCATGGGATTCATAAGGTGGAGTTTGAACATCCAACATGGGTTTTTGTCTATATCGTGTCATATTAGGGGAGGAATCTTTCAATTCCTCATCAGCATCATTAAAATGAAGAGAAGTATATTCATTATTTTTGTTATCAGCCCAGTCCTTCGTTTTATTACCCAGTACCCTTGTTATCAGACAAAAAGAATAAATTAATGTCCATGGAGGGAGATATTCCCTTATCAGGTCCCTTGTTTTTTAACTCCTTCTTAAATGGAAGCTCTTTCTGAGCTTTTGAGGAGGTTGACAACTCCTTATTTTGTACAGGAGTTGGTTGAATTATGTTAAGGGATTTCCCTTTTTAGGTTTTCCCCTTATTTGAAGATTCCTTTAACATAGGAATCCCCCTTAAAAGAAGCAGCAGAGCCAGCTGTTTGAGCCTTGCGCAGCTGTTAAATGGGAATTGCTGGCATAGCTAAGCTTAATGTGTTGCACATCTTAGATGTGCAGGCATCTCCATATCTTCATTCCTTGACATTGTACATGTTTGGGGGGAATCTTTAGGGTCAAGGGTGATGTTCCCTGACTGTATTGGTTCTTTACCTGGAGTTTTAAAGGTGGCACAAGCATTCACATCAGAGCAGGGACGTGGGTTGTTGCGGTGAGGTAGCAGTAGTTCACTTACTGCGGTCCCCACTGTTTCTCTAGCTGTCAGCATTAGTGTTGAACGAGCACTAAAATGCTCGGGTTCTCGAAGCTCGGGCCGAGCTCACCGTGATAATTGAGTGCTCGACCCGAGCAACGAGCCCAATGTTAGTCTATGGGAGACCCGAGATTTTTTGCGGCGGCGCCCCCGGCAGTCTGTAGAAAGCCTAAAAAGTGCCCAAAACGATAGTGACAGTGCTCAAAAGACATGGGGACAGCTTGGGCATCACCCCAGGAAGCATTTCTGACACCCAGGTCACTGCTGTAAACAACGTGGTCAGAGGTATTAAGCCACTTTTACGGGCTCACAATAAAACGTTCAAAAACTAAACTGAAATGGTTTTCCTGTGAAATATGTTAAGGAACTTCCTTTAGAGGGTAAAGACTTGTGTATAAGGTAAAATAAATAACCAAAAACAAAAATACTCCTCCACACCTTGGGCTATGTTCACAAGTAGCATTTTTTATGTGTCTTTGCACTTCTGTATTGCTTTCAACCGTGACAAATGCATTCACTGGGAAATGTCATTTTAACATTTTACAATCTTATCTGGCTATGTGCTGTATGACATATGCATACAGTGCTGAAAAGACATGGGAACAGCATGGGGAAGACCCCTGGAAGCATCTCTGACACCAAGGTCACTGCCTAAAAGTGTGCCCATCAGAAGTTATCCTTTCCGCATCAGAAGATGCAGACTTGCAACTATCCCCGTGGAAGTCCTTGTCCCAGGGCAGTTTTCAATTGTACCTCCCCCATTCCTTGCAATGAAAGCGCAAGTATGCAGTCAGCGACCCACCCACCCCCAGGCTGCAATACCATACTGCTAGCTTGCTTGCACTTGAAATGGGGCTTTTTTGTTTGGAGGAGGCCGAAGCTGGCCACTACCTCATGGCTGCTTCGACAGCAAGGTATCCATACTCAGTCCCCAACCGCCCGGCGGCCGGGTGTCCACGCTCGGTCCCCAGCCGCCAGGGGGCGGCCGGGTGTCCTTACTCGGTCCCCAGCCGCCCCGCGGCCGGGTGTCCACACACGCCCCCCAGCCGCCTGGGGACGGCCGGGTGTCCATAAACGGTCCCCAACCGCCCCCATTTCTCCCCACACACTTTTCTTAGCCCGACCTGCTTTAAGGCAGTAAAGGACGAGCCCATCAGAGAACCAAACTCCTCCGGTGGGCCCCGGCTTCTCCATCAGGGGAGTTGAGAGTGCCAAGGTGAGGAGCATGATAATCATGATAGAAGTAAGCATCTGCATTGTTTTCTTGGAATGCAAGTGTAAGTGTGCAACAAAACACCCACCCACCCCCAGGCTGCAAAACCATACTGCAAGCTTGCACTTGAAATGGGGCCTTTTAGTTTGGAGGAGGCCAAAGCTGGCCACTACCTAATGACTGCTTCGGCAGCAAGGTATTCATACTCAGATCCCAGCGGCCTGGCGGCCGGGTGTCCACACTCGGTCCCCAGCCGCCAGGGGGTGGCCGGGTGTCCACACTCGGTCCCCAGTGGCCCCGCGGCCGGGTGTCCACACACACTCCCAAGCCACCTGGGGGTGGCCGGGTGTCCATAAACAGTCCCCAGCCGCCCCTATTTCTCCTTGGAAAATCCCCCCCACACACTTTTCTTTGCCCGGCCTGCATTAGGGCAGCATTGGACGAGCCCACCAGAGAACCAGACTCCTCCGGTGGGCCCTGGCTTCTCTATCAGGGGAGTTGAGAGTACCAAGATGAGGAGCATGAAGATGATGATAGAAGTTAGCGTCTGCTTTGTTTTCTTGGAATGCAAGCGCATGTATGTTGTAGTGGCTAAGTCTGATGTGGTCATCGTTTTGGCGCATATCCTACCTCCTCCGAGGATTGCTGGATGATTTTCTGCTACTATCCCAGTTCTATGACTCCCGTTAAAACAAAGCGTCAGGTGATGAATGATAGATGAGGTGGTGGCAAAGGAGAAAGAGCAGGAGGAACAGGGACCATTTACATCAATATCAGGCCAGTCAACCACACATGTCTTGTAGGATATATTTCTGTACCAAAAGGAGCGGTTTGGCTACACAGTTAAAGGGCATGCAGCGAGTGCAATGCCTACCAAAAATTTCGAGGCACTCCAATGCCCCTTGGAAGTGACATGGAGGTCAGAGGACCTTAACTAAACCGTTTTTTCCATTTATAGCAACTGGGTCTCCTGTGCACTGTTGGCCTAAGCAGTGAATGGAAGGCTTTCAAAAATTATGAGGAACTGCAATGCCCCTTGAAACAGACGTGGATTACAGCATACTAAAAACATTCTACTCATAATTGGGGAGTGGGTCTCCATTAGTGTTCACCTATGCATTGAAAAGCAAAAGCTGACTAAAATTAGGAGGAAATGCAATGCCCGTTGGAAGAATGGTGGAGGTCGCAGTGGAATAAAAAGACGATATCAATGCCCCTTGGAAAAGTGGTGGAGGTCGCAGTAGATGCCCCTTGAAAGAGACGTGGAGGTCGCAGTGGAATAAAAAGACAATATCAATGCCCCTTTAAAATGTGGTGGAGGTCGCAGTAGCTTAACAAGATGGTTTTAATGCCCCTTGGAGAAGTGGTGGAGGTCGCAGTAGCTTAACAAGACAGTTTTAATGCCTCTTGGAAGAGACGTGGAGATCGCAGTGGAATAAAAAGACAATATCAATGCCCATTGAAAATGTGGTGGAGGTCGTAGTAGCTTAACAAGATGGTTTTAATGCCCCTGGGAATAGTGGAGGAGATCGCAGTAGCTTAACAAGACGGTTTTAATGCCCCTTGGAAGAATGGTGGTGGTCGCAGTAGCTTAACAAGACCGTTTTAATGCCCCTTGGAATAGCAGTGGAAGTCGCAATAGCTAAACAAAACGGTTTTAATGCCCCTTGGAATTGTGGTGGAGGTCACAGTAGCTTAAAAAGATGGCTTAAATGCCCCTTGGAAGAGACGTGGAGGTCACAGTGGAATAAAAAGACAATATCAATACCCCTTGGAAGAGTGGTGGAGGTCGCAGTAGCTTAACAAGACGGTTTTAATTCCCCTCGGAAAAGTGGTGGAGGTCGCAGTAGCTTATTAAGACGGTTTTAATGCCCATTAAAGAAGTGGGGGAGGTCACAGTAGCTTAACAAGACGGTTTTAATGCCCCTTCTAAGAGACATGGAGATTGCTGTAGCTTAACAAGATGGTTTAAATGCCCCTTGGAAGAGCCATGCAGTACAGCATCTTAAAAACATTATTCCCATTATTGGGGAGTGGGTCTCCCATAGTTTTTGCCTATGCCTTCCAAGCAAAAGCAATCAAAAATTAGGAGGGAGGTACTTGAAATGCTGGCAAACTAGAGCCATGCAGTACAGTATCTTAAAAACATTATTCCCATTATTGGGGAGTGGGTCTCCCATAGTTTTTGCCTATGCCTTCCAAGCAAAAGCAATCAAAAATTAGGACGGAGGAACATGCAATGCTGGCAACATGGACCAAGGTCACCCTGGTGGTATAGTGGTTGTGGAGGCTGAGGATAAGGAGAAGAGCAAAATACAGCCGAAATTAGGAAACGTATACTCATGTGTGGGTGTGAAGCGGTGCATGGGAATACACCTCCCGAAATAACACAGTGGATTTGACTTTATGTTACTCTGCTGTCATTTGGTGGTGATGAGAAATCTGGCCCAATCCAGCCCTTGTTCATTTTGAAAAGGGTCAGCATGTCAGCATTGTCAGTTGACAGGAGAGTGCGCTTATCAGTTATAATTTCCCCAGCGGCACTAAAAACACTCTCCGATAACACGCTAGTGGCAGGGCAGGCCAGGACCTTTTTTTTACAGTTCTGCAGCAAGGGCCTTCTGGTACTGCCCCATTTTTGTAGACCTCTCCACCTCAGGAATAAGAGAGTCAAAGTTCTCCTTGTAGCGGGGGTCAAAAAGTGTCACCAACCAGTAATGACTGTCACCCAACATTTTTACAACGCGTGGGTCACGGTTAAGGCAGCGTAACATAATGTCAGCTATGCATGCCAGACTGGTAACGGGCAAGACTTCCGTGTCCTCACCAAGATGACGACTGACCATGCTCTCCTTTTCCTCCTCCTCCTCCCCCCTTTCCTCAGCTCACCGACGCTGAACCGACGGTATGACAGTTGTACAGGTACTACCGTCTACAGCGCATGATACCAGCTCTTGTTCTTCCTCCTGCTCCTCCTTCTCCTCTCCCTCATTGTCCCCCAATGCACATTGGGATGAGATGAGGCTGGGCGGTGTGTAATCGCCAGCTACGGCTTTTTGATCCATCTCATCATACTCTGGCTGCAATGCCTCCTCTTTAATTTTCTGCAGAGAACATTGCAAAAGACAGACAAGTGGGATGCTGACGCTAGTGATGAGAAACTGCCATAACAAGTGAAGACTGAGAGGAGGGGGCATTTTTGCATGCTGTATGGACAGGGTATTGCCTTGCACACACAACAGGGGGTTCTATTGCACGCACAACAGCGGAAGAAGCAGTGATGACACCCGCTGACACTGGTCATGGATCCTGGGGTTCACCCCACAAAGTCGGGTGCTTTTCTGCCATGTGCCTGATCATGCTGGAGGTGGTCAGGCTGGTAGTTTTGTCACCCCTGCTGACGCTGGCATGGAAGGTGGTACAAATGGCCTTTTTCGGGTTATCAGCAGAGTCTTAAAAAAAATCCAGACTCTGGAAGACCTACCGGTTTTACTGGCAACGTCCCTCGTGCTGGTGTTACGGGGAATGGTTGCCCGCCTTCTGTCTGTGGCCACCACACTGCTTCTTCCTGCCTGTTGGGGTACTCTGCCTCCCTCCCCCTGTGTGCTGCTGGCTTCGCTCTGCGTGTCTTCCTGCCTCGTTGGGTCAGTTACTAGATCATCCACCACCTCCTCTTCTTCCACTTGCGCACCACGATCCTCCTCCTCACTTCGTGGCAATTGAGTCTCGTCATCGTCCACCTCTTGTGACAAATTGCCAGCGTCGACTTCCTATGACCGTGGCTGTTCAAATATTTGGGCATCGCTTCATGGGATCTTCTCTTCCACCACTTCAAGTGGAGCAGATGAGGGGCACAAATCTGGAAATGGACCAGTGAACAGCTCTTCAGAGTGTCCAAGTGTGAGATCAGTTGCTGTCTGACGACACTTGGCATGGTGGGAGGAAAGAGCATCAGGGTGAGGAGGAGTATGCGGTCGAGACTCACGGCTACTAAAACTTGACCGTGTGGAAGACAGACCCGAGGTGGTGGTGCACAGGTAACTGGAAGTATTATCTGCTATCCAATTAGTAACCTGTTCACACTGATCAGTTCGCAATAGTGGTCTTGTTGTTGTGTGCTTCCCTAGTAATTCGGTCAAGAACTGGGAGCGAGAAGATGTGGCTGATGGTTGTGGCACATTTTCACCTTGTCCATGGCCCCGTCCTCTACAGGCACCATTACAAGAACGTCCAGTTCCACGTCCCTTGCCACGCACCTTGCCCATTGTAAATGAAGTAAAATAGCTTACACTCGCACTATCAATGGAAAAAGGGTAATAGAAAGGAGATTAGAACCTTGGAAGAGGAAAACCATAGTTATACTTTTCTGGCTTACACCAGACTCTTTTAAACAGATATATTGGTGTCTGACCAGTCAGGTAGACACTATTACAGTTTTTTTTTACCACAAAAAATGCCAAAAAAAGGATAATACAGTGATTTGACCTGTGGAACTGCAAAACCACAATTATACTTTTCTGGCCTACACCAGAATCTTTCAAACAGATATATTTGTGTCTGAACAATCAGGGAGACACTATTACTGTTTTTGTATGGCAAAAAATGCCAAAAACAGGATAATACAGAGATTTGACCCGTGGAGCTGCAAAACCACAGTTATATTTTTCTGGCCTACACCAAATTCTTTTAAACAGATATATTTGTGTCTGACCAGTCAGGGAGACACTATTACTGTTTTTTTTACGGCAAAAAATGCCAAAAAAAGAATAATACAGAGATTTGACCTGTGGAACTGCAAAACCACAGTTATATTTTTCTGGCCTACACCAGACTGTTTTAAACAGATATATTTGTGTCTGACCAGTCAGGGAGACACTATTACTGTTTTTTTACGGCAAAAAAAGCCAAAAAAAGGATAATACAGAGATTTGACCTGTGGAACTGCAGAACCACAGTTATACTTTTCTGGCCTACACCAGAATCTTTCAAACAGATATATTTGTGTCTGAACAATCAGGGAGACACTATTACTGTTTTTTTTTTACGGCAAAAAATGCCAAAAACAGGATAATACAGAGATTTGACCCGTGGAACTTCAAAACCACAGTTATATTTTTCTGGCCTACAGCAGACTCTTTTAAACAGATATATTTGTGTCTGACCAGTCAGGGAGACACTATTACAGTTTTTTTTACGGCAAAAAATGTCAAAAAAAGGATAATACAGAGATTTGACCTGTGGAACTGCAAAATCACAGTTATATTTTTCTGGCCTACACAAGACTCTCTTAAACAGATATATTTGTGTCTGACCAGTCAGGAAGACACTATTACAGTTTTTTTAACGGCAAAAAAATGCCAAAAAAAGGATTATACAGAGATTTGACCTGTGGAACTGCAAATCCACAGTTATATTTTTCTGGCCTACACCAGACTCTTTGAAACAGATATATTTGTGTCTGACCAGTCGGGGAGACACTATTACAGTTTTTTTTATGGCATTAAATGCCAAAAAAAGGATAATACAGAGATTTGACCTGTGGAACTGCAAAACCACAGTTATATTTTTCTGGCCTACAATATATCTCTTTTAATCAGATATATTGGTGTCTGACCAGTCACAGACACACTCAATTTTTTTTTTGGGGGGGAGCGGGAAATACCAAAAGAAAGTTTAATAAGACGCGTATTTGGACAGTCTGACTGAGGAAAAAAAAATACAGGATTTAGATGAAAAAAAAAGAATTTTTCCTGGCCACTGAGACCGGGGAATAAGTCTAGCAATTTGACCGGCAGGAGCACACAGGACTGTAATGTAGCGTTTGCTGGTATAACCACTGCGTCTCCTATACAGCCTGCCTGCCTGCCTGATATCTGGGATGGATATTAGTCCTGAGAAGGACTGTTTGCTTGATTTGGCAGGCTTTAGAGACCCTACACTAACTATTTTGCAGGATAAATCTCTCCCTAGCTCAGCAGCACTGACCCTAGACTGTCTGATCCGGAGCGACTGTGTCCAAGATGGCAATGCCCGGTTTTATATACTCGAGGTGACGCTGTGCGGCCAGTCAATCACTGTAATGCCCACAAACAAGATGGCTGCGGCATTACAGTGACTGGCTGGCAATCCCTGCATGTTCATTGGCTCTGTAAAGAGCGCCAAACGTGCAGGGCGGAGACCCTATCTCCCGCCCGAGTAACTCGGTTCTCGCTGAACATCCCGAGTAGTGAGATGCATGCTCGCTCAACACTAATTAATAAGCAGGATAACAACCCCAAACATACAGTTAATATCATTAAGAGCTATCTTCAGTGTAAAGAACATGGAATCCTGGAAGTGATGATATGGCCTCTACAGGGTCCTGATCTAAAAACTATTGAGCCTGTGTAGGATTACATGAAGAGACAGAAGGATTTGCACAAGCTTCCATTCACAGAAGATCTGCGGTTAGTGCTCCAAGATGTTTGGAACAACCTCCCTGCTGATTTCCTTCAAAAATTATTTACAAGTGTACCTAAAAGAATTGAGGGTGATCACACCACATGTTGATTTGATTTAGATTTCTCTTTGTTCAATCTCTTTGAATGTTGTTAATTGATAAAACATATTAACACTTCTAATTTTGAAAGCATTCTTACTTTGCAGTATTTTTTCACACCTGCTTAATACTTTTTTTATAGCACTTCCATATGGTTTATGCAGTGTATGGCTCAATTATCTATTTTTTTTCCTGCTGTGTATTTCCTGCACTGCTCATATACTATTAGTTATAACAGTTCTAGAATAAGAGCTGTGACCTGAGTATACATTCCACTTATCACATTGTCTTATTTAGCAACTGCATAGAATTTACTAAATCTTTGAATACTTGAGCCCTCCAAAGGAAAATGGCACTTAAGAGAGCATGCACAAATGTGTAAGTTTTATGAATAATAGTTAGAAAATAAAACTAAACATGCAATGTTTTTGTATGGAAGAAAGGTAAGCCCACAGAATAAATTCCTCTGTTGGGCTCAATGTATGCTTATCTAACACTGACTTGCTTATTGCAAGTTTCAGAGCTCTCTCTGTGATATTTTAAATCCTTCTATGTTTGCAATTTTTGAATATTGTAAAAAGGCATATATTTTATTTCTCTTGTCATGATTATTCCAATAATTTCCATAAACACTCTCTCCCACAGAGCTGCATAGACTTAGAATTTTATGCAGGTCAAAATGTACAACTGCATAAATATGTCATTTTCTATATGTGGAATCACTATTAGGGTTTCTCTATTTTCTTCTGTTAAATCTATGTCCTAAAAAATAAAAGGCAAAAGTATTGAAATCAAACATATGGTGACCCATTAATGTCCCTTCTGATAAATGAAAAAATGCCAACAATAACATTTTATTTGAATGTTATATGCAATAAATAAATGTTACCATTTTAATTCACAATTACATTCATTTGATTTAACATCCAAGTATCCAGACAATTTGATAAACTTTATTTTTCAGTACATATCTGCGTTGCAATCTTTCAAATTTAACAAGACAAAAGGTAAAAATAAATTTGTGCAGGTATGAGTACTATTCAAGATTTTATTTTTTTTTACTAAGAGCTAAGTCACTCAACCATATTGTGGCTATGTTTTCTCATCACTGCCATGTATGCAACTTCTATACACAACTAAGAGCATTATAAAGAATAAGTATGCTGTTAGCTTCTGTCACAAGATTTGCAGTGGACCTGAAATTGCAGCCCAAATAAGGTCTTGTGAAACGTCCTAAATAACAGAGCAAAACATTTGTATCAGTAATTTATTTTGCATTATCTTTCTGGAAGCTATCTAGTCTTAAAAGTAAATTTTATATACTTTTCTATCATCATCAAAAATTTATGAACTTCTTGCATTCCAACACCCACTGTAGCACTGGCGTCTCTGCCTGCTGCCTCCCTTCCCCAGCAGAGATGCCGACTCACTCACATCTGCGACCCCTGTCCCGCTCCTCCTTCTCCTTCCTGCTCTATAGCTGCCCAAGGTAGGCGCACCGTGCGCAGTTCCCTGGGCAGTGTTCTTTGGGCACCCGTGCTAACTCCTTCTTAAAGGGGCCATGCACGCACCATCCTAATGTGTCCCCAGCCAATAGACACTTCCTGTTTAAGGAACCTCCATCTGCATGGAGTTGCGTTTGCAACGTTGTAAGTCTTTTTCTAACATGCTTGTTAGTTCTCAAGTCCCAGTACTCGTATTCAAGTATACCTGTCCTGTATATCAGCTATGCCCGTCTGTCTGTCTATCAGCCGTGCCCGCCTGTCTATCAGCCATGCCCACCTGCCTATCAGCTATGCCTGCCTGCACCTGCCTACCAGGATACCAGTCATGTCCACCAGTACCTGCCTGCCTGTGTCTCTGTTGTTCCAGTCACTGTATCAGCCATGCCAGTCATGTACCATGTACAGTTTTGGTCATTACCTGGGTCAACACAGATCAGTGGCTCCCAGGGGAGCACAGTTTGTATGGCAGAGCTGTTTTCCATCTTCACATTTACTGGATATGTCTCTCCTGTAGTGTATAAGATCTTATGGTTAGCAGGGTCGTCAGTTTTTGTCTTTAGAGTGTGATCTTGTGGTGGGCCACTGGGGAGGCACCAGATGTTACAGAAGGGCTAGCTGGGGCGTGTAGCCTCACTGGCCGCAGATAATGATGTCATGGTAGCTGAAGTGGGTCGTTGGACCCTTCAACACTTCCCTCGTGTCCACAACAATTTAAAAAGTTGGAGGTGTCACTTGTGGATGGTATAGGATTCCCCCTGGGGGCACTCCTGTAGAGGTGGTGTATGAGTGCAGGTTTTGGATTACCCGTTATGTTTGTGCAATCTCAAGCAGCCAGACACGCAGGTGAACTTGTAAACATAACAGTTTTACTGAATGAGGTAACAGGGTACAGTCTCTCTTACAGGCAAAGTTCACAGTGTTATGATCTGCTACAGGGACTAAGGAAAGACAGGAGAACTGTCCCTACAATAGAACTAAACTAGATCCCTACGATGTAACGGGGAACCTGATCCTGCGATCAGACCCGCTAAAGTCCTCGGCTAGTCTGAACGAAGACCTATAGATGTGAGGGAGGGATCCCTACAAGAACTAGGGACTGGGATAAGTTGGACACCTCCTAGCAGAAATATTAGCAGTCAAAGACAAACACACAACAAAAAGCATAGAGGTCAGAAGACCTAGCAAAACTAACAGAGAACGGCAACAGAGCACCAAGCTAGCTCAAGAGTAGTAAATACAATGAAGTCCAGCAAGACCAGGAGGGCGGGGCCGGATTAAATAGGCAAAAATGGTCATGTGACCATCAAACTAAAAAAAAACTAACAGGAGAGTTCTAACAGTACCCCCTCTTCTAAGAGGATCCTCCGGATCCCCTAGGCCCAGGCTTACCAGGAAACCTCCTGTGAAACGCTCTGACAAGTCTGGAAGCAGAAACATCATCAGCCCTCACCCATGAGTTATCCTCAGGTCCGAAACCCTTCCAAGCGACGAGATACTGCAAACTCCCTCTATACCGTCTAGAATTTAGGATGCGGGAAATTTCATATTCCCCGTCCTCCACCACCGGAGGAACAGTGGCAGAGGCGTCACCATCAGACACATCAGCTTTTTTCAACAGAGAAACATGAAACACCGGGTTAATCTTCCAGGACGTAGGAACCTCCAACCTAACAGCAGATTGGTTAACTATCTGAAGCACCTTAAAGGGCCCTACGAACTTGGGACCCAATTTTTTAGAAGGAATCCTCAATCGCAGATTCTTAGAGGACAACCAAACCATGTCACCAACAGCAAACAAAACCTCTTGCCGTTTCCTATCAAAGTACCTCTTAGATTTTTTGTTGGCCTCCTGAAGATTACCACGCACATCCGTCCAAACTCTCTCCAAATCACCGGAAAAACTCTCCTCCTCAGGCACAGCCGAAACCAATTTGGAGAATGACCCAAAAGACGGATGTCTCCCAGAACAACAAAAAAAAGGCGAACACCCAGCAGAAGAGGATGTATGGTTGTTAAGAGAAAATTCAGCAAGTGGCAGAAACTCAGACCACCCCTCTTGATTGTCTGCCACAAAACAACGCAAGAACTGCTCAACATCCTGGTTCTTCCTTTCTGTCTGGCCATTAGACTCAGGATGATATTCAGATGAAAACGACAAATGAACTCCCAACCTGTCACAAAAGGCACGCCAAAAACGAGCCACGAACTGAGGTCCCCTATCAGAAACAATGTCAGTAGGAACACCATGTAGTCTGACAATTTCCTTGACAAAGGCCTTAGCGAGTGTCTTAGCGCAAGGCAGTTTGATGAAGGGAACCAAGTGACACATCTTGCTAAAACGGTCCACGACCACCCAGATGACCGTGAAACCTTCAGAGGGGGGAAGGTCAGTAATAAAGTCCATAGCCAGATGTGTCCAAGGTGCACTAGGAACCTCCAGAGGGCAAAGTAACCCCGCAGCAGGAACATGCGAAGACTTGGATCTAGCACACACAGTACATTGGCGCACCCACTTAATGACTTCCTTCTGCCATCCAGGCCACCAAAAACTGCGACCCACAAGTCTCTTGGTCTCAGAAATTCCTGGATGACCTGCCAACCGAGACTCATGACACTCAACAAACAAATCTCTCCTAAAGGTCCTAGGCACAAACAACCTCCCATGGGGAGTGTTAGATGGGGCATTCTCCTGAGCTTTAAGAATCTCATCCTCCAAAACGGAGTGCAAAGCAGCAATCACAACACCTTCTTCTAAAATGCCCTCCTCTTCCTCCTCAACACCGACCATGGGAGAAAAGCTGCGAGACAAAGCATCCGCTTTAACATTCTTGGTACCCGGGATGTAAGTAACGGAAAAATTAAACCGCGAAAAAAAAAGTGCCCACCTAGCCTGACGGGCATTCAAGCGCTTGGCAGCATCAAGATAGATCAGATTTTTATGATCAGTGAAAACCTGAATGGGAAATTCAGCACCTTCCAAGAGGTGACGCCAGTGTTCAAATGCGAGTTTAATCGCCAGCAATTCCCAATTACCAATATCGTAATTAAGTTCAGTCTCAGAAAAATTTTTTGAAAAAAAGGCACAGGGATGTACTCCATCCTTGTTTTCCTGAGACAACACCGCACCGACCCCCACCGAAGAAGCATCAACCTCAACCAAAAACGGCTTAGTCACATCAGGCTGCATAAGGATGGGAGCAGAGGTGAACCTCTCCTTTAGAAACACAAAAGCTTCAATGGCCTCAGAAGTCCACTGAACCGCATTAGCACCTTTCCTGGTGAGATCGGTCAGCGGTTTGACAATAATAGAAAATTTTTTTATGAATTTTCTGTAATAATTGGCGAAACCCAAAAACCTCTATATCGATTTCAAACCAATAGGCCTAGGCCATTCCTGCACAGCTTGAACTTTAACCGGGTCCATCTCAAAACCTTCACTGGAGATAATGTTGCCCAAAAAACTAATTCTCTGTACAGCGAACTCACATTTTCTCCATTAATAACTGTAATACCTCACGTACGCTCCGCCAATGAGACTCCATATCAGGCGAATAAATCAGAATGTCATCCAAATACACAACCACATTTTTGCCGATTAAAGGTCTAAGGTTGTCATTAATAAGATTCTGAAAAAATGCTGGAGCATTGGTAAGACCAAAAGGCATAACCAGATTCTCAAAATGACCCACAGGAGTGTTAAAAGCAGTCTTCCATTCATCACCCTCCTTCATGCGTAACAAATTGTATGCCCCCCGGAGATCAATTTTAGAGAACCACTTGGCCCCCACTAACTGGTTAAATAAATCAGGAATCAATGGCAGTGGGTAAGGATTGCGTACAGTAATTTTATTAATCTCACGAAAGTCCAGACAAGGACGTAAACCGCCATCTTTTTTTTTTTACAAAAAAAAATCCAACAGCCACAGGAGACTTGGAAGGCCTAATGTGACCAGCGGCCAAGCTTGTCTGTATGTATTCCTCCAAAGCCTTTCTCTCAGGAATAGTAAGATTAAATAAACGACTTTTAGGAAGAGTCACTCCAGGGACAGATTCAATGGTACAATCATAGTCTCTATGGGGAGGCAAAATTTGTGACTCCTCCTCAGAAAAAACTCTCCAAAAATCCTGAATAGGTACAGGCAATTCCCCTTTATCCACAGCAGCAATATGTCCGTTACAACACTTGTCATAACACTTAGGGCTCCAGGACTTAATTTCATTGGTAGACCAATCCAGTACAGGATTGTGCAATTTTAACCAGGGTAACCCCAATATTACTGGAGAAGGCAAATTATCCAATACCACCAAATCCAAATATTCTTGGTGAATACCATTAATAGTGAGGGGAAATTCACAGACCTTATGAGTAACACTCTTCAAGGGAGAGCCATCAACAGAAACCACAGCAATAGGGGATGACAAAGTTTTAAGTTCTAATCTAAGTTTTTCCAAGAATCCCCCATCAATCACATTCAGAGTAGAACCACAATCCACAAATACCCGAAATTCAATTAATTCATCCTGAGCAGCAGTAGTGGCAGATAGGAATACTCCCATAGAATTTAAACAGGCAATACGGGCATAACTGACCATTTTTTTTTCTTTCTTCAAACGAAGCACACAGTTCTTAATAAAATGACCAGAATTTCCGCAATAGAAGCACAAGCCTTCAGAAAGCCTGCGGTCTTTTTCCTGAGAACGGGGTGTCATCGCCCCAATCTCCATCGGCTCTCCATTGTCAGCACAGACCCTCTCAAGACTCGGAGCTGACATAGCAGAGGATTTGCTCTCATTAACCCTTGCACGCAGTCTCCTGTCCACCCGTATAGCTAATTGCATAGCCTCCTGCAAGTTTCCAGGTGTGGGATAAGCAATCAGTAAATCCTTAACCCTTTCACCTAGCCCTGCAAGAAACAAGCTTTTCAAAGCTGAATCGTTCCACCCCACCTGGGCAGACCACTGACGGAAGTGAGAACAATATTTTTCCACATTACCTGATCCCTGCCTCAAACGTCTCAATTCAGACTCAGCAGATGAGACACGATCAGGATCATCATACAACAAACCCAAAGCAGAAAAAAACTATCCACTGATCTAAAGCACGGATCACTAGGTTGGAGAGAGAAGGCCCATCCCTGAGGATCTTTGCGCAAAAGTAACATTATGAACCCTATGCGCTGTGATTCATCACCAGAGGATCCGGGTCTCAAACGAAAATACAATAAACAAGCATTTTTAAAAGAAAAAAAATCTTGTTGTTCGCCAAAAAATAAATCAGGCAGACGTACCTTTGGTTCCACAAAATGTGCTCCAGAACAGCTACTCACGTGTTGTTGGAGCTTGGCCACCTCCAGAGAGAGTCCCTGCAAACGTTGAGCCAAATCTTGAACCGAGACCATGATGGAAAACTGGAGGTCTTTCCTTAGAGAAATTTTTTTTTTTTTTTTTTTTAGGGCTGGACTTACTGTTATGATCTGCTACAGGGACTAAGGAAAGACAGGAGAACTGTCTCGACAATAGAACTAAACTAGATCCCTACTATGTAACGGGGAACCTGATCCTGCGATCAGACCCGCTAAAGTCCTCGGCTAGTCTGAACGAAGACCTATAGATGTGAGGGAGGGATCCCTACAAGAACTAGGGACTGGGATAAGTTGGACACCTCCTAGCAGAAATAGTAGCAGTCAAAGACAAACACACAACAAAAAGCATAGAGGTCAGAAGACCTAGCAAAACTAACAGAGAACGGCAACAGAGCACCAAGCTAGCTCAAGAGTAGTAAATACAATGAAGTCCAGCAAGACCAGGAGGGCGGAGCCGGATTAAATAGGCAAAAATGGTCATGTGACCATCAAACTAAAAAAAACCTAACAGGAGAGTTCTAACACACAGTATATTGTGCATACGGAAGTTATGTTTTTTTCTTCATGAGACAAGCGAGGTTATGGCCTCTCAGGGCAGCTGAAGCAGAGTTCTCTTCACTTGTTAGTACAGAAAATGCTATGCACAGTCCAGGAAATATTAAACTGATGCAGGGACCTTCACAGATTGTCTCTCTGTGGAAAACACACTAAAGTGTGGATGTACGCACAGTTTTTATCTCACCGTTCCCTCTTGCAAGGGGTAGGTTTAAGCAAAGTTGGTGGCATGGCAGCCACATGGATCTGGTCCTAGTTAAAAGTGAACAGGATAGCCAGAGAGCAGGAGAGTCCATGTACAGCTTTCTCTCTCCTGACTAGAAGACACTTCACTCTTTTTGTGAAGGAGATTATGTGAGGAAAAATGTCTCCTCAGCGTAGACTGACATTGAAAACTCTTCTCTGAGAGAATAATGTCTCTCCTTAATCTTCCTGAGGCAGCAGGAATCGCCCACACCTGGTTTGTACCAGCGTTAAGTCAGAGTGAGAGCCCTGAGCTGAGAGACTCCTCCCAGCCATTGCTATGGCCACACACTTCATATACACACATTGGCCAGCAGATGGCAGGAAAGTACAATTTACAATGCAATGTATTATATCCCCTAACTCAGTACACACAATAGAACAAATCTAATACAACACTACAGCTGTCTCATTTAGCAGTAGTAGAACGGGTACCGGGATGCCACAATCTCTTATGGTAAGCAAAGTTCTCTTGCTCTCTCTATCTCTCCTGAAGAGTGTCAACTCTTATGCTCAGCAGGGTCTTCTCTCTTTTTCTTCTGTAGAATAGAGTTTAAGATCTTTTAGTCAGTAGGGTTCTCTCTATTGTAGATTATAAGCTCTTATGGTAAGCAGGGTCACCTTTCCGCTGTAGAGTGTAAGCTCTTATGGTCAGTGGGGTCCCCAGGAGGGGGAAGACAACTGCATATATTAGTGAGAAGGAAGGGGAAAATGGAAGCAGAGAAGGGTTTCTATTTGGGAAGTGGTATGCCCTTTTAAATTTAGGATGCAAGGGCCCTTTTCTTTAGAATGCTTTCTCCACTCGAGGATGGCAGAAGGAAAGCAGATGTACACAGGCTGCATAATCACTTGTTTATAAGGCTAAATAAACCAGAGAAACAAAAAAAAATCCCTTTTAGCGTTTGTTCACACATACTTTTGTGGCTTTTTTTCGCATTTTACAATTGGGAGGGCCCTGTCATACATCATTTTTAGTTTGCTATTCCCCAGAACTTTACAAGCACAGCTAGAACGCACCAGTAGGTATGTTGGTCTTTGACCTGAGAGGTCTCAGGTGGCTCTGTAACATACGTCTTGGAGGTACAGCTGTTACTTAGATATTTGGGAGGTCACTCCATCATTGACACTCAGTTAGTGGAATACATATTTCATAGCAGTTTACAATGTGCCCATTGTAGCGTTGGGCTTGACCCTCCTCCTCCTCCAACACCATGTGATACTGCGGCCCTAAATTCAAATGTTCAGAGGGCCTGAACATGTTCAGAGCTGTGTTTTGTGAGAGCCCTCGTGTGGCCCGTAACATACATTTTGAAGTGCCTTCCTCTAGAAATCTTGAAGGTCCCTCTTGTGTACATTTGAGAGTGCCCTCACTTATTCATATTGTAGGGCCCTCACTCTATTACTTAACTAATTTAAGGGCAGAGACTACAGAGAAAAAGGCCAAGAGACATGGAGTACTAGAAGGTAGCAATGAGTGCAGCCTGCGATCCTCAGGTATGGCTGAACTCTGTGAACCGGAAAAATAAAGCTGCATTAGTCAACTGGATGACGAGCTCAAATATATCACTTGTGCAAGTCAATGGACAAAGGATATATGGTGCCCCCCCTCCAGGATGGGTTGGAGAAGCTTCTCCAAATGGCTCAGAGATTTTGATTGTTAATTTTCCCCAGATTATATGGCAAGAGAAGACTTCTTGATACTGTACTACTTGATCCAGTACAGAATGTGCATCGTATTTCCAAAAATTACTCCTGGGGGCTGTGTCATAGGTGCAGGAAGATTCCATGACAAGGGCCTCCCTTGAAATACATTATCTACGATAGAGTACTGTAGTAGTTGTGGCCCTCAATTCAAGTTTTCAGAGGGCCATCAGTCGCTCATCAACAGTCAGTGTAAATTTCTATTGAAGCCAGGCATGTTTTTTTGCCAAATAGGGTGACTGACAATACATTTCTATTGAATATGTATCCCCTATCTCAGTCACAATGTGGCACAACCTGTGACAAGGGCCTCCAATGACAAATATTAGTTTGGTAGTACCACTGTACTTTCCAGATTTGTCCACTGCACAATGTGCATAGGGTTAGTAAAAGTTAGCCCTATGGGCTGAGTCATGGTTTACGAAGGAAACCACCATCCCAAGGGCCTCCAATCACAAATAGTAGTTAGGCTGGAGTAGGAACAATGTCCTGGTTTGTCCACTGCACATTGTACATAGGGTTTGTAAAAATTAGCCCTATGGGTTGAGTCATGGTTGACTCATTATTTTGGCTGTGACAGCTAGCTTGGCTTGTGCCATCAACATCTGAAAATCTGTCAACTAAACCCCAAATGCCCAAAAAGCCTGTTGCTAAGGGACGTGGACGTGGTGTTGTCAGTGGTGCGTGAGAAGGCACTTAGTCTGTGTCAGCTCAGAAGAAGCTTGATGCATCCACAATGTTCCTGGGAAAATTTCCCGGTCTGGAACGTAAACGTGTGTGGAAGCCAGAAGAGCGAGAGCAGATTCTGTCTTGGATAGCAGACAAGTAGTGTTGAGCGAGCACTAGAATGCTCAGGTGCTCGAAGCTCAGGCCGAGCTCACCGTGATACTCGGGTGCTCGACCCGCGCAACGAGCCCAATGTTAGTCTATGGGAGACCCGAGCATTTTTGCGGCGGCACCCCCGGCAGTCTGTAGAAAGCCTAAAAAGTGCCCAAAACGATAGTGACAGTGTTCAAAAGACATGGGGACAGCATGGGCATCATCCCAGGAAGCATTTCTGACACCTAGGTCACTGCTGTCAACAATGTGGTCAGAGGTATTAAGCCACTTTTACGGGGTCACAAGAAAACGTTCAAAAACTAAACTGAAAGTGCATTCCTGTGAAATATGTTAAGGAACTTCCTTACCAGGATAAAGACTTATGTATAAGGTAAAATAAACAACTAAAAACAAAAATACTCCTCCACATCTTGGGCTATGTTCACAAGTAGCAATTTTTATGCATTTTTGCACTTCTGTATTGCTTTCAACTGTGACAAATGCATTCACCGGGAAATGCCATTTTAACATTTTACAACCTTATCTGGCCATGTGCTGTGTGACACATGCATACAGTGCTGAAAAGACATGGGAACAGCATGGGGAAGACCCCTGGAAGCATCTCTGACACCCAGGTCACTGCCTAAAAGTGTGCCCATCACAAGTGATCCTTGCTGCATCAGAAGATGCAGGCTTGCAACTATCCCCGTGCAAGTCCTTCTCCCAGAGCAGTGTTCAATTGTACCTCCCCCATTCTTTCTAATGCAAGCGCAAGTATGCAGCCTGCCATCCACCCAACCCCAGGCTGCAATAGCATACTGCTAGCTTGCTTAGGCATGTGGAGGCAGACACCAGCCACCATTTCAAGGCTGCGTCGGCTGCCTTTTATCCATACTCAGTCCCCAGCCGCCCGGCGGCCAGGTGTCCACACACGGTCCCCAGCCGCCTGGGGGCGACCGGGTGTCCATAAAGGGTCCCCAGCCGCCCTTATTTCTCCGCTGAACTTCCCCCACACTTTTCTTAGCCTGGCCTGCTTTAGGGCAGCATTGGACGAGCCCACCAGAGAACCAGACTCCTCCGGTGGGCCCTGGCTTCTCCATCAGGGGAGTTGAGAGTGCCAAGGGGAGGAGCATGATGATGATAGAAGTTAGCATCTGCTTTGTTTTCTTGGAATGCAAGCGTAAGTGTGCCGCCTGCCACCCACCCACGCCCAGGCTGCAATATCATACTGCTAGCTTGCTTGCACTTGAAATTGGGCCTTTAAGGCATGTGGAGGCGGAATCTGGCCACCACGTCATGGCTGTGTTGACGGCCTGCTATCCATACTCAGTCCCCAGCCGCCCGGCGGCCGGGTGTCCACGCTCGGTCCCCAGCCGCCCAGTGGTCGGGTGTCCGCACACGGTCCCCAGCCGCCTGGGGGCAGCCGGGCATCCATAAACGGTCCCCAGCTGCCCCTATTTCTCCTGTCAACTTCCCCTCACACACTTTTCTTAGCCCGGCCTGCTTTAGGGCAGCATTGGACGAGCCCACCAGAGAACCAGACTCCTCCGGTGGGCCCTGGCTTCTCCATCAGGGGAGTTGAGAGTGCCAAGGGGAAGAGCATGATGATGATAGAAGTTAGCATCTGCTTTGTTTTCTTGGAATGCAAGCGTAAGTGTGCAGACTGCCACTCACCCACCCCAGGCTGGAATGCCATACTGCTAGCTTGCTTGCACTTGAAATCGGGCCTTTTAGGCATGTGGAGGCAGAATCTGGCCACCACGTCATGGCTGTGTCAGCGGCCTGGTATCCATACTCAGTCCCCAGCCGCCCCGCGGCCGGGTGTCCACACACGGTCCCCAGTCGCCCCGCGGCCGGGTGTCCACACACGGTCCGCTGTCGCCCCGCAGCCGGGAGTCCACACATGGTCCCCAGCCGCCTGGGGGTGGCCAGGTGTCCATAAACGATCCCCAGCCACCCTGATTTGAAGGACAGCCTAACCACAAACACGTGGACAAGTGAATGTGGCCAGGGATGGTCCATCTTACTCCTTAACACTGGGTTAATATTGTGGAAGCCGGGACACAGTTGGACACTGGGATGCAACACATCCTCCAGACATAGAGGATTGTGGGTCCTGGGTCAATCAGGCTTCAACACAAAGTTCAAAAGTTAGACAGCAGCAGTGGTCAGCCTCCTACACAAGGAGTAAATTATTCATGATCATGAGGCCATCCACCTCCTTAGCTTTCTGTTCCTTGGAATGCAAGCGCATGTATGTAGTAGCGGCTAGGCCTGAGGTGGTCAGCGTTTTGGCGCATATCCTACCTCCTCCGAGGATTGCTGGATGTTTTCCTGCTACTATCCCAGTTCTATGACTCCCGTTGAAACAAATCTTCAGGTGATGAATGATGGATGAGGTGGTGGCAAAGGAGAAAGAGCAGAAGGAACAGGGACCATTCACATCAATATCAGGTCAGTCAACCACACATGTCTTGTAGGATATGTTTCTGTACCAAAAGAAGCGGTTTGGCTACACAGTTATAGGGCATGAAGTGAGTGCAATGCCTACCAAAAATTTCGAGGCACTCCAATGCCCCTTGGAAGTGACACGGAGGTCAGAGGGCCTTAACTAAACAGTTTTTTCCATTTATAGCAACTGGGTCTCCTGTGCACTGTTGGCTTAAGCAGTGAATGGAAGGCTTTCCAAAAATTATGAGGAACTGCAATGGCCCTTGAAACAGATATGGATTACAGCATACTAAAAACCTTCTACCCATTATTGGGGAGTGGGTCTCCCTTACTGTTCGCCATTGGATTGAAAAGCAAAAGCTGACTAAAATTAGGAGGAAATGCAATGCCCGTTGAAAGAGTCATGGAGGTTAGAGTTAATTAAAAACAACATTTCAATGCACCTTGGAAGAGCTGCGGAGTTCAGAATGGTTTAACAAGACGGTTTTAATGCACTTTGGAAGAGACGTGGAGGTCACAGTAGCTTAATAAGATGGTTTTGATGCCACTTGGAAGAGGCGCGGAGGTCCCAGTAGCTTAACAAGACGGTTTTAATGCCCCTTGGAATAGTGGTGGAGGTTCCAGTAGCTTAACAAGACGGTATTAATGCTCCTTGGAAAAGTGGTGGAGGTCACAGTAGCTTAACAAGACGGTTGTAATGCCCCACGGAAGAGACGTGGAGGTCACAGTAGCTAAACAAGACGGTTTTAATGCCCTTTGGAAAAATGGTGGAGGTCACAGTACCTTATCAAGATGGTTTTAATGCCCTTCGGAAGAGACGTGGAGGTCCCAGTAGCTTAACAAGATGGTTTTAATGCCCCTCGGAAGAAACGTGGAGGTCCCAGTAGCTTAACAAGACGGTTTTAATGCCCCTTGGAAAAGTGGTGCAGGTCACAGTAGCTTAACAAGACAGTTTTAATGCCCCTCGGAAGAGACGTGGAGGTCCCAGTAGCTTAGCGAGATTGTCTTAATGCCTATCGGAAGAGACGTGGAGGTCCCAGTAGCTTAACAAGACAGTTTTAATGCCCCTTGGAAAAGTGGTGGAGGTCACATTAGCTTAACAAGACGGTTTTAATGCCCCTTGGAAAAGTGGTGTAGGTTACATTAGCTTAACAAGACGGTTTTAATGCCCCTTGGAAAAGTGGTGGAGGTCACAGTAGCTTAACAAGACGGTTTAATGCCCCTCGGAAGAGACGTGGAGGTCCCAGTAGCTTAACAAGATGGTTTTAATGCCCCTTGGAAAAGTGGGGGAGGTCACAGTAGCTTAACAAGATGGTTTTAATGCCCCTCGGAAGAGACGTGGAGGTCACAAAAGCTTAACAAGACGGTTTTAATGCCCCTTAGAAAAGTGGTGGAGGTCACAGTAGCTTAACAAGACGGTATTAAAGCCCCTCGGAAGAGATGTGGAGGTCACAGTAGCTTAACAAGACGGTTTTAATGCCCCTTGGAAAAGTGGTGGAGGTCACAGTAGCTTAACAAGACGGTTGTAATGCCCCTCGGAAGAGACGTGGAGGTCACAGTAGCTTAACAAGATGGTTTTAATGACCCCTTGGAAAAGTGGTGGAGGTCACAGTAGCTTAACAAGACAGTTTTAATGCCCCTCGGAAGAGACGTGGAGGTCAAAAAAGCTTAACAAGACGGTTTTAATGCCCCTTGGAAAAGTGGTGTAGGTCACAGTAGCTTAACAAGACAGCTTTAATGCCCGTCGGAAGAGAAATGGAGGTCCCAGTAGCTTAAGGAGATGGTCATAATGCCCCTCGGAAGAGAAATGGAGGTCCCAGTAGCTTAACAAGACGGTTTTAATGACCCTTGGAAAAGTGGTGTAGGTCACATAAGCTTAACAAGACGGTTTTAATGCCCCTTGGAAAAGTAGTGGAGGTCACAGTAGCTTAAAAAGACGGTTTTAATGCCCCTCGGAAGAGACGTGGAGGACACAGTAGCTTAACAAGATGGTTTTAATGCCCATTGGAAAAGTGGTGGAGGTCACAGTAGCTTAACAAGACGGTTTTAAGGCCCCTTGGAAAAGTGGTGTAGGTCACAGTAGCTTTACAAGACAGTTTTACTGCCCCTCGCAAGAGAAATGGAGGTCCCAGTAGCTTAAAGAGATTGTCTTCATGCCCCTCGGTAGAGACGTGGAGGTCCCAGGAGCTTAACAAGACGGTTTTAATGCCCCTTGGAAAAGTGGTGTAGGTTACATTAGCTTAACAAGACGGTTTTAATGCCCCTTGGAAAAGTGGTGGAGGTCACAGTAGCTTAACAAGACGGTTTAATGCCCCTCGGAAGAGACGTGGAGGTCCCAGTAGCTTAACAAGATGGTTTTAATGCCCCTTGGAAAAGTGGGGGAGGTCACAGTAGCTTAACAAGATGGTTTTAATGCCCCTCGGAAGAGACGTGGAGGTCACAAAAGCTTAACAAGACGGTTTTAATGCCCCTTAGAAAAGTGGTGGAGGTCACAGTAGCTTAACAAGACGGTATTAAAGCCCCTCGGAAGAGATGTGGAGGTCACAGTAGCTTAACAAGACGGTTTTAATGCCCCTTGGAAAAGTGGTGGAGGTCACAGTAGCTTAACAAGACGGTTGTAATGCCCATCGGAAGAGACGTGGAGGTCACAGTAGCTTAACAAGATGGTTTTAATGACCCCTTGGAAAAGTGGTGGAGGTCACAGTAGCTTAACAAGACAGTTTTAATGCCCCTCGGAAGAGACGTGGAGGTCAAAAAAGCTTAACAAGACGGTTTTAATGCCCCTTGGAAAAATGGTGTAGGTCACAGTAGCTTAACAAGACAGCTTTAATGCCCGTCGGAAGAGAAATGGAGGTCCCAGTAGCTTTAAGAGATGGTCATAATGCCCCTCGGAAGAGAAATGGAGGTCCCAGTAGCTTAACAAGACGGTTTTAATGACCCTTGGAAAAGTGGTGTAGGTCACATAAGCTTAACAAGACGGTTTTAATGCCCCTTGGAAAAGTGGTGGAGGTCACAGTAGCTTAACAAGACGGTTGTAATGCCCCTCGGAAGAGACGTGGAGGTCACAGTAGCTTAACAAGACGATTTTAATGCCCCTTGGAAAAGTGGTGGAGGTCACAGTAGCTTAACAAGACGGTTGTAATGCCCCTCGGAAGAGACGTGGAGGTCACAGTAGCTAAACAAGACGGTTTTAATGCCCCTTGGAAAAGTGGTGTAGGTCACAGTAGCTTAAAAAGACAGTTTTAATGCCCGTCCGAAGAGACGTGGAGGTCCCAGTAGCTTAACGAGATGGTCTTAATGCCCCTCGGTAGAGACGTGGAGGTTCCAATAGCTTAACAAGATGGTTTTAATGCCCCTTGGAAAAGTGGTGGAGGTCACATTAGCTTAACAACACGGTTTTAATGCCCCTTGGAAAAGTGGTGGAGGTCACAGTAGCTTAACAAGACGGTTTTAATGCCCCTCGGAAGAGACATGGAGGTCACAGTAGCTTAACAAGACGGTTTTAATGCCACTTGGAAAAGTGGTGGAGGTCACAGTAGCTTAACAAAACGGTTTAATGCCCCTCGGAAGAGACGTGGAGGTCAAAAAAGCATTACAAGACGGTTTTAATGCCCCTTGGAAAAATGGTGTAGGTCACAGTAGCTTAAAAAGACAGTTTTAATGCCCCTCCGAAGAGACGTGGAGGTCCCAGTAGCTTAGCGAGATGGTCTTAATGCCCCACGGAAGAGACGCAAAGGTCCCAGTAGCTTAACAAGACGGTCTTAATTCCCCTTGGAAAAGTATTGGAGGTCACATTAGCTTAACAAGACGGTTTTAATGCCCCTTGGAAAAGTGGTGTAGGTTACATTAGCTTAACAAGACGGTTTTAATGCCCCTTGGAAAAGTGGTGGAGGTCACAGTAGGTTAACAAGACGGTTTAATGCCCCTCGGAAGAGACGTGGAGGTCCCAGTAGCTTAACAAGATGGTTTTAATGCCCCTTGGAAAAGTGGGGGAGGTCACAGTAGCTTAACAAGATGGTTTTAATGCCCCTCGGAAGAGACGTGGAGGTCACAAAAGCTTAACAAGACGGTTTTAATGCCCCTTAGAAAAGTGGTGGAGGTCACAGTAGCTTAACAAGACGGTATTAAAGCCCCTCGGAAGAGATGTGGAGGTCACAGTAGCTTAACAAGACGGTTTTAATGCCCCTTGGAAAAGTGGTGGAGGTCACAGTAGCTTAACAAGACGGTTGTAATGCCCCTCGGAAGAGACGTGGAGGTCACAGTAGCTTAACAAGATGGTTTTAATGACCCCTTGGAAAAGTGGTGGAGGTCACAGTAGCTTAACAAGACAGTTTTAATGCCCCTCGGAAGAGACGTGGAGGTCAAAAAAGCTTAACAAGACGGTTTTAATGCCCCTTGGAAAAGTGGTGTAGGTCACAGTAGCTTAACAAGACAGCTTTAATGCCCGTCGGAAGAGAAATGGAGGTCCCAGTAGCTTAAGGAGATGGTCATAATGCCCCTCGGAAGAGAAATGGAGGTCCCAGTAGCTTAACAAGACGGTTTTAATGACCCTTGGAAAAGTGGTGTAGGTCACATAAGCTTAACAAGACGGTTTTAATGCCCCTTGGAAAAGTGGTGGAGGTCACAGTAGCTTAACAAGACGGTTTTAATGCCCCTCGGATGAGACATGGAGGTCACAGTAGCTTAACAAGACGGTTTTAATGCCCCTTGGGAAAGTGGTGGAGGTCACAGTAGCTTAACAAGACGGTTTTAATGCCCCTCGGAAGAGACGTGGAGGACACAGTAGCTTAACAAGATGGTTTTAATGCCCATTGGAAAAGTGGTGGAGGTCACAGTAGCTTAACAAGACGGTTTTAAGGCCCCTTGGAAAAGTGGTGTAGGTCACAGTAGCTTTACAAGACAGTTTTACTGCCCCTCGCAAGAGAAATGGAGGTCCCAGTAGCTTAAAGAGATTGTCTTCATGCCCCTCGGTAGAGACGTGGAGGTCCCAGGAGCTTAACAAGACGGTTTTAATGCCCCTTGGAAAAGTGGTGTAGGTTACATTAGCTTAACAAGACGGTTTTAATGCCCCTTGGAAAAGTGGTGGAGGTCACAGTAGCTTAACAAGACGGTTTAATGCCCCTCGGAAGAGACGTGGAGGTCCCAGTAGCTTAACAAGATGGTTTTAATGCCCCTTGGAAAAGTGGGGGAGGTCACAGTAGCTTAACAAGATGGTTTTAATGCCCCTCGGAAGAGACGTGGAGGTCACAAAAGCTTAACAAGACGGTTTTAATGCCCCTTAGAAAAGTGGTGGAGGTCACAGTAGCTTAACAAGACGGTATTAAAGCCCCTCGGAAGAGATGTGGAGGTCACAGTAGCTTAACAAGACGGTTTTAATGCCCCTTGGAAAAGTGGTGGAGGTCACAGTAGCTTAACAAGACGGTTGTAATGCCCATCGGAAGAGACGTGGAGGTCACAGTAGCTTAACAAGATGGTTTTAATGACCCCTTGGAAAAGTGGTGGAGGTCACAGTAGCTTAACAAGACAGTTTTAATGCCCCTCGGAAGAGACGTGGAGGTCAAAAAAGCTTAACAAGACGGTTTTAATGCCCCTTGGAAAAGTGGTGTAGGTCACAGTAGCTTAACAAGACAGCTTTAATGCCCGTCGGAAGAGAAATGGAGGTCCCAGTAGCTTTAAGAGATGGTCATAATGCCCCTCGGAAGAGAAATGGAGGTCCCAGTAGCTTAACAAGACGGTTTTAATGACCCTTGGAAAAGTGGTGTAGGTCACATAAGCTTAACAAGACGGTTTTAATGCCCCTTGCAAAAGTGGTGGAGGTCACAGTAGCTTAACAAGACGGTTGTAATGCCCCTCGGAAGAGACGTGGAGGTCACAGTAGCTTAACAAGACGATTTTAATGCCCCTTGGAAAAGTGGTGGAGGTCACAGTAGCTTAACAAGACGGTTGTAATGCCCCTCGGAAGAGACGTGGAGGTCACAGTAGCTAAACAAGACGGTTTTAATGCCCCTTGGAAAAGTGGTGTAGGTCACAGTAGCTTAAAAAGACAGTTTTAATGCCCCTCCGAAGAGACGTGGAGGTCCCAGTAGCTTAACGAGATGGTCTTAATGCCCCTCGGTAGAGACGTGGAGGTTCCAATAGCTTAACAAGATGGTTTTAATGCCCCTTGGAAAAGTGGTGGAGGTCACATTAGCTTAACAACACGGTTTTAATGCCCCTTGGAAAAGTGGTGGAGGTCACAGTAGCTTAACAAGACGGTTTTAATGCCCCTCGGAAGAGACATGGAGGTCACAGTAGCTTAACAAGACGGTTTTAATGCCACTTGGAAAAGTGGTGGAGGTCACAGTAGCTTAACAAAACGGTTTAATGCCCCTCGGAAGAGACGTGGAGGTCAAAAAAGCATTACAAGACGGTTTTAATGCCCCTTGGAAAAATGGTGTAGGTCACAGTAGCTTAAAAAGACAGTTTTAATGCCCCTCCGAAGAGACGTGGAGGTCCCAGTAGCTTAGCGAGATGGTCTTAATGCCCCACGGAAGAGACGCAAAGGTCCCAGTAGCTTAACAAGACGGTTTTAATTCCCCTTGGAAAAGTATTGGAGGTCACATTAGCTTAACAAGACGGTTTTAATGCCCCTTGGAAAAGTGGTGGAGGTCACAGTAGCTTAACAAGACGGTTTTAATGCCCCTCGGATGAGACATGGAGGTCACAGTAGCTTAACATGGCGGTTTTAATGCTCCTTGGAAAAGTGGTGGAGGTCCCAGTAGCTTAACAAGACGGTTTTAATGCCCCTCGGAAGAGAAGTGGAGGTCACAGTAGCTTAACAAGATGGTTTTAATGCCCCTTGGAAAAGTGGTGGAGGTCACAGTAGCTTAACAAGACAGTTTTAAGGCTCCTCGGAAGAGACGTGGAGGTCAAAAAAGCTTAACAAGACGGTTTTAATGCCCCTTGGAAAAGTGGTGTAGGTCACAGTAGCTTAACAAGACAGTTTTAATGCCCCTCGGAAGAGAAATGGAGGTCCCAGTAGCTTAAAGAGATTGTCTTAATGTCCCTTGGTAGAGACGTGGAGGTCCCATTAGCTTAACAAGACGGTTTTAATGCCCCTTGGAAAAGTGGTGTATTTCACATAATCTTAACAAGACGGTTTTAATGCCCCTTGGAAAAGTGGTGGAGGTCACAGTAGCTTAACAAGACGGTTTTAGTGCCCCTCGGAAGAGACGTGCAGGTCACAGTAGCTTAACAAGACGGTTTTAATGCCCCTTGGAAAAGTGGGGGAGGTCACAGTAGCTTAACAAGATGGTTTTAATGCCCCTCGGAAGAGACGTGGAGGTCACAAAAGCTTAACAAGATGGTTTTAATGCCCCTTGGAAAAGCGGTGGAGGTCACAGTAGCTTAACAAGACGGCTGTAATGCTACTCGGAAGAGACGTGGAGGTCACAGTAGCTAGACAAGTCGGTTTTAATGCCCCTTGGAAAAGTGGTGTAGGTCACAGTAGCTTAACAAGACAGTTTTACTGCCCCTCCGAAGACATGTGGAGGTCCCAGTAGCTTAACAAGATGGTTTTAATGCCCCTCGGAAGAGACGTGGTGGTCCCAGTAGCTTAACAAGATGGTTTTAATGCCCCTTGGAAAAGAATTGGAGGTCACATTAGCTTAACAAGACGGTTTTATGCCCCTTGGAAAAGTGGTGGAGGTCACAGGAGCTTAACAAGACGGTTTTAATGCCCCTCGAATGAGACATGGAGGTCACAGTAGCTTAACAAGACGGTTTTAATGCCCCTTGGAAAAGTGGTGGAGGTCACAGTAGCTTAAGAAGTCGATTTTAATGCCCCTCGGAATAGAAGTGGAGGTCACAGTAGCTTAACAAGATGGTTTTAACGCCACTTGGAAAAGAAGTGGATGTCACAGTAGCTTAACAAGACGGTTTTAATGCCCCTCGGAAGAGACGTGGAGGTCAAAAAAGCTTAACAAGATGGTTTTAATGCCCCTTGGAAAAGTGGTGTAGGTCACAGCAGCTTAACAAGACGGTTGTAATGCCCCTCGGAAGAGACGTGGAGGTCACAGTAGCTAAACAAGACGGTTTTAATGCCCCTTGGAAAAGTGGTGTAGGTCACAGTAGCTTAAAAAAGCAGTTTTAATGCCCCTCCGAAGAGACGTAGAGGTCCCAGTATCTTAAGGAGATGGTCTTAATGCCCCTCGGAAGAGACGTGGAGGTCCCAGTAGCTTAACAAGATGGTTTTAATGCCCATTGGAATAGTGGTGGAGGTCACATTAGCTTAACAACACGGTTTTAATGCCCCTAGGAAAAGTGGTGGAGGTCACAGTAGCTTAGCAAGACGGTTTTAATGCCCCTCGGAAGAGACATGGAGGTCACAGTAGCTTAACAAGATGGTTTTAATGCCCCTTGGAAAAGTGGTGGAGGTCACAGTAGCTTAACAAGACGGTTTTAATGCCAATTGGAAGAGACGTGGAGGTCAAAAAAGCATTACAAGAGGATTTTAATGCCCCTTGGAAAAATGGTGTAGGTCACAGTAGCTTAAAAAGACAGTTTTAATGCCCCTCCGAAGAGACGTGGATGTCCCAGTAGCTTTGCGAGATGGTCTTAATGCCCATCGGAAGAGACGCGGAGATCCCAGTAACTTAACAAGACGGTTTTAATGCCCCTTGGGAGAGAGGTGGAGGTCACATTAGCTTAACAAGATGGTTTTAATGCCCCTTGGAAAAGTGGTGGACGTCACAGTAGCTTAGCAAGATGGTTTTAATGCCCCTCGGAAGAGACATGGTGGTCACAGTAGCTTAACAAGACAGTTTTAATGCCCCTTGGAAAAGTGGTGGAGGTCACAGTAGCTTAACTAGACGGTTTTAATGCCCCTCGGAAGAGACGTGGAGGTCAAAAAAGCATTACAAGATGGTTTTAATGCCCCTTGGAAAAATGGCGTAGGTCACAGTAGATTAAAAACACAGTTTTAATGCCCCTCCGAAGAGACATGGAGGTCCCAGTAGCTTAGCGAGATGGTCTTAATGTAATCGGAAGAGACGCGGAATTCCCAGTAGCTTAACAAGAAGGTTTTAATGCCCCTTGGAAAAGTGGTGGAGGTCACAGTAGCTTAACAAGATGGTTTTAATGACCCTCGGAAGAGAAGTGGAGGTCACAGTAGCTTAACAAGATGGTTTTAATGCCCCTTGGAAAAGAGGTGGAGGTCAGAGTAGCTTAACAAGACAGTTTTAAGGCCCCTCGGAAGAGACGTGGAGGTCAAAAAAGCTTAACAAGACGGTTTTAATGCCCCTTGGAAAAGAGGTGTAGGTCACAGTAGCTTTACAAAACAGTTTTAATGCCCCTCGGAAGAGAAATGGAGGTCCCAGTAGCTTAAACAGATTGTTTTAATGTCCCTCGATAGAGAAGTGGAGGTCCCAGTAGCTTAACAAGATGGTTTTAATGCCCCTTGGAAAAGTGGTGTAGGTCACATAAGCTTAACAAGACGGTTTTGATGCCACTTTGAAAAGTAGTGGAGGTCACAGTAGCTTAACAAGATGGTTTTAGTGCACCTCGGAAGAGACGTGCAGGTCACAGTAGCTTAACAAGACGGTTTTAATGCCCCTTGGAAAAGTGGGGGATGACACAGGAGCTTAACAAGATGGTTTTAATGCCCCTCGGAAGAGACGTGGAGGTCACAAAAGCTTAACAAGATGGTTTTAATGCCCTTTGGAAAAGCGGTGGAGGTCACAGTAGCTTAACAAGACGGTTGTAATGCTCCTCGGAAGAGACGTGGAGGTCACAGTAGCTGAACAAGACGGTTTTAATGCCCCTTGGAAAAGTGGTGTAGGTCACAGTAGCTTAACAAGACAGTTTTAATGCCCCTCGGAAGAGAAATGGAGGTCCCAGTAACTTAATGAGATGGTCTTAATGCCCCGCGGAAGAGACGTGGTGGTCCCAGTAGCTTAACAAGACGGTTTTAATGCCCCTTGGAAAAGTATTGGAGGTCACATTAGCTTAACAAGAGGGTTTTAATGCCCCTTGGAAAAGTGGTGTAGGTCACAGTAGCTTAACAAGACAGTTTTAATGCCCCTTGGAAGAGAAATGGAGGTCCCAGTAGCTCAAAGAGATGGTCTTAATGCCCCTCGGAAGAGATGTGTAGGTCCCAGTAGCTTAACAAGACGGTTTTAATGCCCCTTGGAAAAGTGGTGTAGGTCACATAAGCTTAACAAGACGGTTTTAATGCCCCTTGGAAAAGTGGTGGTGGTCACAGTAGCTTAACAAGACGGTTTTAATGCCCCTCGGAAGAGACGTGGAGGCCACAGTAGCTTAACAAGATGGTTTTAATGCCCCTTGGAAAAGTGGGGGAGGTCACAGTAGCTTAACAAGATGGTTTTAATGCCCATCGGAAGAGACGTGGAGGTCACAAAAGCTTAACAAGATGGTTTTAATGCCCCTTGGAAAAGTGGTGGAGGTCACAGTAGCTTAACAAGACGGTTTTAATGCCCCTCGGAAGTAATGTGGAGGTCACAGTAGCTTAACAAGACGGTTTTAATGTCCATAAGAAAAGTGGTGGAGGTCACAGTAGCTTAACAAGACGGTATTAATGCCCCTTGGAAAAGTGGTGGAGGTCACAGTAGCTTAACAAGACGGTTGTAATGCCCCTCGGAAGAGACGTGTAGGTCACTGCAGCTAAACAAGACGGTTTTAATGCCCCTTGGAAAAGTGGTGTAGGTCACAGTAGCTTGAAAAGGCAGTTTAAATGCCCCTCCGAAGAGACGTGGAGGTCCCAGTAGCTTAACGAGATGGTCTTAATGCCCGTCGGAAGAGACGTGGAGGTCCCAGTAGCTTAACAAGACGGTTTTAATGCCCCTTGGAAAAGTGGTGGAGGTCACATTAGCTTAACAACACGGCTTTAATGCCCCTTGGAAAAGTGGTGGAGGTCACAGTAGCATAACAAGACGGTTTTAATGCCCATCGGAAGAGACATGGAGGTCACAGTAGCTTAACAAGACGGTTTTAATAACCCTTGGAAAAGTGGTGGAGGTCACAGTAGCTTAACAAGACTGTTTTAATGCCCCTCGGAAGAGACGTGGAGGTCAAAAAAGCATTACAAGACGGTTTTAATGACCCTTGGAAAGATGGTGTAGGTCATAGTAGCTTAAAAAGACAGTTTTAATGCCCCTCCAAATAGACGTGGAGGTCCCAGTAGCTTAGCGAGATGGTCTTAATGCCCCTCGGAAGAGATGCGGAGGTCCCAGTAGCTTAACAAGATGGTTTTAATGCCCCTTGGAAAAGTGGTGGAGGTCACAGTAGCTTAACAAGACCGTTTTAATGCCCCTCGGATGAGACATGGAGGTCACAGTAGCTTAACAAGACGGTTTAAATGCCCCTTGGAAAAGTGGTGGAGGTCACAGTAGCTTAACAAGACGGTTTTAATGCCTCTCGGAAGAGAAGTGGAGGTCACAGTGGCTTAACAAGATGGTTTTAATGCCCCTTGGAGAAGTGGTGGAGGTCACAGTAGCTTAACAAGACAGTTTTAAGGCCCCTCGGAAGAGACGTGGAGGTCAAAAAAGCTTAACAAGACAGTTTTAATGCTCCTTGGAAAAGTGGTGTAGGTCACAGTAGCTTAACAAGACAGTTTTAATGCCCCTCGGAAGAGAAATGTAGGTCCCAGTAACTTAAAGAGATTGTCTTAATGCCCCTCGGATGAGACATGGAGGTCACAGTAGCTTTACAAGACGGTTTTAATGCCCCTTGGAAAAGTGGTGGAGGTCACAGTAGCTTAACAAGACGGTTTTAATGACCCTCGGAAGAGAAGTGGAGGTCACAGTAGCTTAACAAGATGGTTTTAATGCCCCTTGGAGAAGTGGTGGAGGTCACAATAGCTTAACAAGACAGTTTTAAGGCCCCTCGGAAGAGACGTGGAGGTCAAAAAAGCCTAACAAGACGGTTTTAATGCTCCTTGGAAAAGTGGTGTAGGTCACAGTAGCTTAACAAGACAGTTTTAATGCCCCTCGGAAGAGAAATGGAGGTCCCAGTAGCTTAACAAGATGGTTTTAATGCCCCTTGGAAAAGTGTTGTAGGTCACATAAGCTTAACAAGACGGTTTTTATGCCCCTTGGAAAAGTGTTGGAGGTCACAGTAGCTTAACAAGACGGTTTTAATGACCCTCGGAAGAGAAGTGGAGGTCACAGTTAGAGATGAGCGTTGTTCTACTCGAACTGTTCGCCAATCTCAAATTCGAGCTGTTTTGGGCGGTGTTCGAGCCGTTCGGCGAACACGAACAATTTGAGAAAAATTCGGCTGTTCGAGGTTATGTTCGATAACTGTTCGTGTACCAAAATCATACCTGGATTTTTTCTCAGTAATGATGAAAATTAATGTTAATACGCAGTTTGAGTGTACAGCGGGGTGGGGGGAGGGGCAGGGGATGGATCTCTGCAGGAACAATGAAGATCTCCATTTTTTTTTCTCTTTCCCGCAATTTGCAGTGGGGAGGTGCAATCTGTCAGCCTATCAGCAGCGCACACACGGAGCGAAGTGCTTTTTTTCACACAAGCAAGGGCATGTGTCATTGGCAGTGTATGTCACATGTCCTTGCCCTATAAGACCAAGCCATTTTCCCCGTCGCCACCATTTTCTCACTGCTGCAGCTGCGTGTTAGATGGCACCGCTGTTGCTGTGTGCGCTATACCTTGTTAATTTCAAGCCAATTTTCGCACAAATCTACAGATTGCTTGGGAGTAGGGAATAGTTGTGATTGCAGTCCTTTTAAGGACTAGGTTACAGCATTTCCTACGACTTTTATCAGGCAGGTCTGTGCTCTTAAATAGATAGATTGTGGGAGTAAAGAATAATTGTAATTGGAGTCCTTTTCAGGACTAGGTTACATCAGTTCCTATCAGTTTTTGCCAGGCAGGTCTGTGCCAGTGCTGTGCAAGTTTTTTTCACAGCATTTGGCTGAATCTAGCAAAGCTAATCCTTTTTGGCCTATTGCAGAGTGTGTTAGTCAGTGGAGTAGCCTATCTGTGTTGCAAGATATACCACCTGTGTATAGAATACCAATTTTTTTACTGCACCTAGTGAAGTAAAATCTTTTGGGCATAGCATCATTCTATAAGTCCATCTATACTGACCTCCATCAGGTTGCAAATTGAATATAATTTTTTTCTGCATCTAGCTCTGAAAAAATATTGGGCTTCTAGCTGTGTGTGGGACTTGTTCTATTAATCCATCTATACAGACCTCCATCAGGTTGCAAACTGAATATATTTTTTTCTGCATCTACCTCTGAAAAAATATTGGGCTTCTAGCTGTGTGTGGGACTTGTTCTATTAATCCATCTATACAGACCTCCATCAGGTTGCAAACTGAATATATTTTTTTCTGCATCTACCTCTGAAAAAATATTGGGCTTCTAGCTGTGTGTAGGACTTGTTCTATTAATCCATCTATACAGACCTCCATCAGCTTGCAAACTGAATATATTTTTTTCTGCATCTACCTCTGAAAAAATATTGGGCTTCTAGCTGTGTGTGGGACTTGTTGTATTAGTCCATCTATACTGACCTCCATCAGGTTGCAAACTGAATATATTTTTTTCTGCATCTACCTCTGAAAAAATATTGGGCTTCTAGCTGTGTGTGGGACTTGTTCTATTAATCCATCTATACTGACCTCCATCAGGTTGCAAACTGAATATATTTTTTTCTGCATCTACCTCTGAAAAAATATTGGGCTTCTAGCTGTGTGTGGGACTTGTTCTATTAATCCATCTATACAGACCTCCATCAGGTTGCAAACTGAATATATTTTTTTCTGCATCTAGCTCTGAAAAAATATTGGGCTACTAGCTGTGTGTGGGACTTGTTCTATTAATCCATCTATACAGACCTCCATCAGGTTGCAAACTGAATATATTTTTTTCTGCATCTACCTCTGAAAAAATATTGGGCTTCTAACTGTGTGTGGGACTTGTTCTATTAATCCATCTATACAGACCTCCATCAGGTTGCAAACTGAATATATTTTTTTCTGCATCTACCTCTGAAAAAATATTGGGCTTCTAGCTGTGTGTGGGACTTGTTGTATTAGTCCATCTATACTGACCTCCATCAGGTTGCAAACTGAATATATTTTTTTCTGCATCTACCTCTGAAAAAATATTGGGCTTCTAGCTGTGTGTGGGACTTGTTCTATTAATCCATCTATACAGACCTCCATCAGGTTGCAAAATGAATATAATTTTTTTCTGCATCTAACCCAGCCAATAGTTTTGGCCTAATACCACAGTTTGGCCACTCAACTCTGCTCGGTTCCCATCCATTGTTTTTTTGTGCAAACAACTCCAGAGTTGTGAATTAGTTAACCACCAAAATGAGTGAAAAAAGGCCTGCTGCTGGTGGAAAGGGGAATAGGCGTGTTGGGAAGGGGAAAAAAGGTTGTGTCCGTGGGGTAGGTGTTAAAGCAACAGTAACATCTGCAGAAGAAAGACCATCTTCCAGCCAAACTAAAATGTCTACTTCTTTTAGCGGACAATGTGATAAGATCCCTTTCTTACGGCCACGCCAATCGCTACAAATTCCAGATGAGGCACAAAAACAGCAGGTGCTTCAACGGATATCAAGTGCTCCTTTAAGTGGGCTCTCCTCCACATCAACTTCAACATCACAAATACTCCAGTCCTCAAAGGTGTCACTCCAATCGCACTTGCTTCCTCACAGCTCCCAAATCTCCAGCTGCCCGTCTGAGTATGAGGTAGAACAGATGGTTGAGTCTGCAGAGCTGTTTACTCATACTATAGCCTGGGAATCAGAGGTCGACTCCAGCGCTTCTGTGAATCCAGACGAGGAAATGATCTGCACTGATGCCCAGAATCTTTATGAGTCGGATCCAGGACCAGACGCAGAAGGTTCTGACCATAATGTAGACCCTCATTCCCAAACTGTAACTCCTGTTGGTGGAGACAATGAGGAAGACGATGATAAGACTCAAATACCTGATTGGAGCGACAACTTTAGTTTTTTGTCAGGGCAGGAACAGGTTGGCTCTGAGGACGACGGGTGTGATAACGCACAGGGTGATGATGATGAGGTTGGAGATCCCACTTACTGTCAACCCACAGTCAGCCAAGAGATGAGGTCAGCAGAGGAGGTGGAGGAAGATGCTAGTGACGACGAGGTCAGGTTGCGCCTTCCTGGACAGAGATGTAGTACTGGAAGCACGTCAACAACTGCATCCTCAAACACAACTCTGCCTCTCACCACAAGTCGTGGTGGCTCTTCAGGTCGCATGGGTGCTAAGCCTTGCATAGCCTGGGCATTTTTTCAGATCGATAAAGATGACCCAACTCGTGTTATCTGTAACATTTGTCAGCAAAAGCTAAGTAGAGGCCAAAAAATACATAGTTTGAGTACTTCATGCATGAACCGGCACATGGACATGAAGCATAAGTTGCAGTGGGAAGCTCAGTGTGCTACAATGCGGCCTAGCCGGCCGGGCCAACCACCGTCTGCCATATCTTGTGCAACCGCGGCCTCTTCATCCTCTGTGACTGGGGGGACAGCAGTCACACCTGTTTTGGGGCGCAGACCTGCCACCTCTTTACCCGCAACAGCCAGCGTGATTGGCAGGTCATCATTTTCTTTGGAGGTGGTAACACCAGCTGGTTTTGAGCGCTGTCCGACATCGATAGCACCACCTTTGGATCAAGGCAACCTAACATGTCCGCCTGCATCTTCCTCACAGACCGGCAGTTTGCCGGGGACACCCTTATCAACCCCGTCTAAGCACAATAGCCAGCCCTCGGTCCCTCAGATGTGGACAAGTAAAAGACCATTTCCTCCTAGCCATGAGAAAGCTAAGAGGTTGAATTTCACCATCTGCAAGCTCTTGGCCACAGAAATGCTGCCTTTCCGCCTGGTGGACACAGAGGATTTTCGAGACCTTATGTCCGTCGCAGTGCCCCAGTACCAGATGCCCAGTCGGCAATACTTCTCATAGAAAGGTGTGCCTGCGCTCCACCAGCATGTCGCACGCAACATCACCTCTTCTTTGAGAAACTCTGTGTGTGACAGGGTGCATTTCACCACAGACACTTGGACGAGTAGGCATGGACAGGGGCGTTACATGTCGCTGACTGGGCACTGGGTAACTATGGTGACAGCAGGACAAGGGGCTGCTGTCCAAGTCTTGCCGTCCCCACGAGTTGTGCGTCAATCCTCTTTATGTCAAAGTTCCTCCACTGCTTCTGCCTCCTCAACCTCCTCTCGGTCTTCCACCTGCACCCAAAGCCTGTCTGGTCATGCCACAAGCTTTCTAACTGCGCAGAAGGGATCCTGCACACCTCCTTACTATGCTGGCAGTAGGGCTCAACGTCATCAGGCGGTTTTTACATTGAAATGTCTGGGAAATGTGAGTCACACAGCTGAGGAGTTGTGGTCAGCTCTGGAGAACCAATTTCATGAATGGTTGTCTCCACTGGACCTGAAACCAGGGAAGGCCGTGTGCGACAATGCTGCAAACTTTGGTGCGGCCCTTCGCCGGGGCAATGTCACACACGTGCCTTGTATGGCTCACGTGTTGAACCTGGTTGTCCAGCAATTTTTAGCCCACTATCCCAGACTAGATGGCCTTCTGCAGAGGGCACGGTCGCTGTGTGCTCACTTCCGCCGTTCGCATCCCGCAGCTCAGCGACTTACATCTCTACAGAAGTCGTTGGGCCTGCCACTTCACCGGCTAAAATGCGATGTGCCTACCCGGTGGAATTCAACTCTGCACATGTTGCAGCGACTGTGGCAGCACCGACAAGCCCTGGTGCAATACGTTCTGACGTATAGCCTGGGCCAACGAGATTCAGAGGTGGGGCAAATCACGCTGGAGGAGTGGTCTCAGATCAGGGACCTATGCACCCTTCTGCACAGTTTTGAAATGGCGACGAAGATGTTTAGTGCTGACGATGCCATTATCAGCATTACTATTCCGGTGATTTACATGCTGGAGCACATGTTAAACAGAATTCGGAGTCAGGTGGTGGCACAAGAGGAGGTGGAGGAAGTAGAGGAGGAGGAGTTGTATGCGGAAGGGCTAACATCTGCAAGGTCCAGACGGTCGGCAGCACCAAGGCGGCAGGCATGTGAGGGTGGGGGAGATGGTTTTACCAGGGCGCATGGTAGCAGCCAAACTAGTGAGGAAGGTGCAGGAGCCCAGGAAGAAGTGGAGGACGAACTGATGGAAGACTCATCAGATGAGGGAGACCTTGATCACATTTCTGTTGTGCGAGGTTGGGGGGAGAGGACGGAGGAAGGAAGCATGATTGTTACCTCGCCACCAACACAACAGGGACTTGGTGCTCCTGGATGCGCAACACACATGAGTGCCTTCTTGCTGCACTACCTGCAACATGACCCTCGAATTGTGAGAATTAGAAATAATCCTGACTACTGGGTTGCCACACTGTTAGATCCCCGGTACAAAAGTAAATTTGCAGAAATTATTCCTGCCATAGAAAGGGATGCACGCATGCAGGAGTATCAGCAGAGACTGTTGCAGAATCTTACATGTGCTTTTCCACAAAATACCAGTGGTGCACGTAGTGAATCTCACAGTTCCAACTTGCCAACCGTGGGACCGTCAAGTGTTCAGCACTCAAACCGTAACAGAACCACAGTATCTGCTGGTAACATCAATTTTGCGGAATCATTTCACCACTTTTTTAGCCCATCCTTTGCAAGGCCACAGGAGACAAGAAGTCTGACACATAGTCAACGCCTAGAGACGATGGTACAGGAGTATCTCCAAGTAAACATTGAAGCCACGACTGTGTCACTGGACCCTTGCTCTTTTTGGGCTTCCAATCTGGATAAATGGCCGGAGCTAGCCACTTACGCCTTGGAGATCTTGTCATGCCCCGCAGCCAGCGTTCTGTCTGAACGTGTGTTCAGCGCTGCTGGTGGTGTGCTGACAGATAAGCGCACGCGGCTCTCCACTGATAATGTAGACAGACTCACGTTCATAAAGATGAACAAATCATGGATCCGAAACGACTTTTCTACCCCTGTGTCATCCTGGGGAGAGTAAAAGCTTGATGATTGGTTAAAATCACCCTACCAAACGTTTTAAGCTTTCAAATTACTAATCATGTTTATCTGTATCTTGACTGGAAAATAATTTGGGCTTTGTAGCAGTGTGCAGCACTGATCCTATTAGGCCATCTATAATAAGCTCCACCAGATTTAAAATTAAAAATAATTTTTAGCTGCATCTAGCCCGGAAAATAATTTTGGGGCTCCGAGATGCGCAAGACACATAAGTGCCTTCTTGCTGCACTACCTGCAGCATGACCCTCATATTGTCAGAATTCGAAGTAATCATGACTACTGGGTTGCCACACTCTTAGATCCCCCAAACTTTTCGATCAACCTTTTCATTTTAATAAAGACCAAAAAAATGGTCATTTTTGAAATTATAAGCATTAGCAGGTTGTTAGAAACTGAAATCAAACAGTTTTCAACTCAAAACTTTATTCCAGGTGATGTTACATTTTCACATAGGACCCCTTGTTCGAAAGGAGCTTCTGAACTCTCTCGTCCATTGAATTTGTCAGGTTTTGGATGGTTTCTGCTTCAATTGTTTTGAATGAGGACAGAATACCCTCCCAGAGCTGTTGCTTAGATGTGAACTGCCTCCCGCCATCATAGACACTCCTTTTAATGATGCTCCAAAGGTTCTGAATGGGGTACAGGTCAGGGGAGCATGGGGGTCACACCATAAGTTTGTCCCCTTTTATGCCCATATCAGCCAGAGATGCAGATGTTTTATGTGCAGCATGAGATTGTGCATTATCATGCAGAAAAATGATCTTGCTGTGAAATACACGGTTCTTCTTCTTGAACAATGGCAGTAAGTGCTGTTTGAGAAAATCCACATACATTATGGAGTTCATCTTTAGCGCCTTCAGGGATCCTAAAGGGGCCGACAATCTCTCTCCCCATGATTCCAGCCCAAAACATTACTCCACCTCCTCCTTGTTGGCGCTGTAGCCGTGTTTGCGTGGGGTGTCCATCAACCAGCCATCCTCCACTCCATCCATCTGGACCATCGAGCGCTGCACGGCACTCATCCGTGAACAAAACAGTTTTGAAATCAGTCTTCATGTAATGTTTGGCCCACTGGAGCCGTTTCTGCTTGTGTGAAGTGGATAGAGGAGGTCGACAGGATGGCGTATGCACAGCTGCAGACCTCTGAAGGACCCTGCATCTTGTTGTTCGGGGGACGTTGGAGGCACAAGCAGCTTCAAAAACTTGTCTGCTGCTATGACAAGGCTTTTTTGCCGCTGCTCTTTCAACCTGACGTAATTGCCTGTAGGAAAGAGTTCTCAATTTGCCCTTATCAGCACGCACACGTGTGTACTGTGAATCAGCTACATACTTCTTGATTGCCAAGACACTTCATCCTGATCATCGCACAATGTTGATTGTAGTCATGCCTTGACCTAAACACTCCACAATTTGTTGCTTCTCAGCAGCCGACACATCCTTTTTCTTTCCCATTTTGGCAGAAAATGTAGGCTGCTTAATAATGTGAGACAGACTTCTTAAGTAGTCTTGCCTTTCATTGGACACACCTGCCAAACTAATTAGCACAGGTGTCTGCAATTGCTTACAGTGATATAAAGAGCCCTGACACACATCACCATCAATGAGTTTAACTGACAAACAAACAAATTCTTCCCTTATCACTCCTAAACACTTTTTGCATAATAATTTGGAACGCAGTGTACATGTGCTTTTCCACAAAACACCAGTGGTTCACGTAGTGAATCTTACAGTTCTAACTTGCCAACCGTGGTCTGTATGGAGTTGTTCAATAAAGGGCCCAAAATTAAGATAACATAGATGGGAGAGGTCTCTATGAATAGGAATTCCTAAGTATTTGATACACTGTGAGGGCCAGGCAAAGGGAAAGTTGGACTGGATGGAATCCTATATGGATTTGGGGAGGGAGACATCGAGGGCCTCAGACTTCGCTGCATTGATTTTAAAATTTGACCATGTAACAAAGTGATCTATTTCAGCCATAACAGCATGGATGGATATATGTGATTGAGTGATATATACTAGGACATCATCAGCAAATAGAGAGCACTTGTACTCGGTGCCTCCCACCTCAATCCACCTAATATTGGGGTTATGGCGAATTGATGAGAGCAGGTGCTCCGTCACTAGGATGTATAAGAGAGGGGACAGAGGACATCCCTGCCTTGTCCCATTGGTGATTGTGAAAGGTGATGAAAATGTTCTGATGCACCCCCTGGGCCTTGGGACACCCGGAGCCGGACCCTTTTTGGTGGATGCTGGTGGTTGTAGTCTTCGTGGCGGCGACCCGGTTCCGTGGCTCAGGGTGGTCAAACCAGTGGCGTAACTATTTATTTGGTTTTGATGTTTAAATGTCCGACTACGCCACCCGTGGACTGCAGTCAGAGTGAACCGCCGCTGCAGGGCAGACCGCTGAGGCTGGTGTTGTAGGTGCAGCAGAGCGTAGCATAACTCCCCACGGGCAGTGTATGCGGAGGATGGGGGTGATGGTGCAGGGCAGCAGCAGTAACGACACGGAGTCAGTGATGCAGTCCAGGGCCTTTACTCACAGTTCTTATTATCCAGACCACGTCTGCAGGTAACGGCTGCCCACGTCGTACTGTGCTCACCAGGTGAGGGGCTCAGACAACTCCCAGATAACTTTGGAGCACTTCACAGGACCCCCTTTGTGTGTCCTTTGTGTGGCCTTTCTTACCAACCCTTCTGTCCGGCTGCCTCGGGCCTCCTCTTGGTAAACTTGGCGCCAGTTTCCCTGACCCTATGTGGTGCCTTCCTAGCGGGTGTAGCGAGGGGCTGCGCCACATAAAATGTCACAGCCTCCGGTTTCTAGCTGAGGGTCGTTTCCTGCCTCCACTAGTTTCGGGGACCGGTCTCCCCCTTTGGCCTGACCCCTCCACGCAGGTGGATTCGGGCGTGCGGTGGCGACTCGCCCGTCCGCACCCCTGGGATCCCTTCATTCCTCGTTCCTGGAGCCTTCTCCGCTCCTCTTCCTTCATTCTCCCTCTTCCAGGCCTGGGCCTCTGTTACTAGGCCCGCCTCCGGAGCAGAGCTCATGCAGAGCCCCTGCTCCCTGCCACTTCTGCTCAGACTTCTCTGCACTGAACTAAGATGGTGCCCACCTTTTATACTCCCTTCTCAATGCACCCAGGAACTGCTTCCTCCCTGCTCCTGCACTACAGGGTTCCCCTTCCTCAGTGTTCCCTCCCCCCACTCCAGCCAGGGACAGGGACTTTCGTGCCCATCTCAGAGGCATATTGGTCGCCCTGCCCCACGGCAATGTGGTGTAATGCATGCAGGTTTCGGGTCCTGATCCACACTCCATCCTTACCTAAGAGTGAGATATCACACCGCTGGGTGAGGTGCAATACCTCTGTAGCAACCGAACCCTCAGGGTGCTACAGTTCCATCTATCTTCAGCCTAGGTGACGTATTGTGATACAGGGCCGTGATTTTGGCTATAAAAGGGTCCCCTAGACCCCTACCCCAAGCTTTTTAAGAGAATCATATATGGCGTGCCAGGAGACTCTATGGAATGCTTTCTCAGCATCCAACAAGAGTATCTAATTACAAATTTTTAACTGCATCTAGCCCAGGAAATACTTTGTGCCTAGTAGCAGTGTCTGCTAGTCAGCGGATTATCCCGGCTGTTAAGCAAGCTACACCACCTGTAGTTTAGACACTTAATTTTTTCAAAGGAAATGCTTCGGGACCATGGGATACTCAGTGAAGAGCATCAGGAGGCACCCCAACGCATAGGGGCTGGGCCTGGCAGTAGGATGCCTTGCGGTGGACAGCCAAGCTCGATCCTTATAAAAGCTTTTTAACTGCAGCAGCTTTAGTGGACGCTACTGGAGCTGGAATTACGCGGCTGCTGGCATGAGACTTGCCCTCCAATAGATCCTTGTAAATGGATTTAAAGTGTATTCATTCAAATTAGAGAGACAATTTAAATTAAAAAGCTTAGAGCTGCCTCCACCACAGGGGGGCTCGCTCGACCCACCAGCGGACAGGCACCAGTATTGGGAGAGGGGGGCTGGCCATCAGGGTTCACCGCGGCTCTGGCACAAACCCGGCGACACGGAGGTGGCACCGGCAGGAGCGGACTGGCCGTGTCGGCTTCTCACTTTTTGGATTTTAGAAGGGCATGACATGCCTATATCTGTGTCTCCCCCTCCTTTTACTCCTCCACCTCTTTTATTTTCGCATGACTATATGCACTTGTCACTTTTCCATGTGTTAGTTATGTCTTCTGAGCAGTTTGTCAGCTTTTGGACACCTTTGAAGGTGTTTTCTATGTGTTTCTATGTGTTTTTGTTAGCCTGCCATTGGTTTTAACGGTGTTCGAAGGTGTTCGACGAACAGTTCAACGAACAGTTCGGCGAACACACGGGTGTTCGACGAACCGAACCGAACTCGAACACTACGGGGGTGGCTCAACACTAGTCACAGTAGCTTAACAAGATGGTTTTAATGCCCCTTGGAAAAGTGGTGGAGGTCACAGTAGCTTAACAAGACAGTTTTAAAGCCCCTCGGAAGAGACGTGGAGGTCAAAAAAGCTTAACAAGACGGTTTTAATGCTCCTTGGAAAAGTGGTGTAGGTCACAGTAGCTTAACAAGACAGTTTTAATGGCCCTAGGAAGAGAAATGGAGGTCCCAGTAGCTTAAAGAGATGGTCTTAATGCCCTTCGGAAGAGATGTGGAGGTCCCTGTAGCTTAACAAGACGGTTTTAATGCCCCTTGGAAAAGTGGTGTAGGTCACATAAGCTTAACAAGATGGCTTTAATGCCCCTTGGAAAAGTGGTGGAGGTCACAGTAGCTTAACAAGACGGTTTTAATGCCCCTCGGAAGAGACGTGGAGGCCACAGTAGCTTAACAAGACGGTTTTAATGCCCCTTGGAAAAGTGGGGGAGGTCACAGTAGCTTAACAAGATGGTTTTAATGCCCCTCGGAAGAGACGTGGAGGTCACAAAAGCTTAACAAGACGGTTTTAATGCCCCTTGGAAAAGTGGTGGAGGTCACAGTAGCTTAGCAATATGGTTTTAATGCCCCTCGGAAGAGATGTGGAGGTCACAGTAGCTTAACAAGAGGGTTTTAATGCCCCTTGGAAAAGTGGTGGAGGTCACAGTAGCTTAACAACATGGTTTTAATGCCCCGTGGAAAAGTGGTGGAGGTCACAGTAGCTAAAGAAGACGGTTTTAATGCCCCTTGGAAAAGTGGTGGAGGTCACAGAAGCTTAAAAAGGCAGTTTTAATGCGCCTCCGAAGAGACGTGAAGGTCCCAGTATATTAACGAGATGGTCTTAATGCCCCTCGGAAGAGACGTGGAGGTCCCAGTAGCTTAACAAGATGGTTTTAATGCCCCTTGGAAAAGTGGTGGACGTCACATTAGCTTAACAACACGGTTTTAATGCCCCTTGGAAAAGTGGTGGAGGTCACAGTGGCTTAACAAGACGGTTTTAATGCCCCTCGGAAGAGACATGGAGGTCACAGTAGCTTAACAAGACGATTTTAATACCCTTTGGAAAAAGTGGTGGAGGTCACAGTAGCTTAACAAGACGGATTTAATGCCCCTCGGAAGAGACGTGGAGGTCAAAAAAGCATTACAAGATGGTTTTAATGCCCCTTGGAAAAGTGGTGGAGGTCACAGTAGCTTAACAAGACAGTTTTAAGGCTCCTCGGAAGAGACATGGAGGTCAAAAAAGCTTAACAAGACGGTTTTAATGCTCCTTGGAAAAGTGGTTTAGGTCACAGTAGCTTAACAAGACAGTTTTAATGCCCCACAGAAGAGAAATGGAGGTCACAGTAGCTTAACAAGACGGTTTTAATGCCCCTTGGAAAAGTGGTGGAGGTCACAGTAGCTTAACAAAACCGTTTTAATGCCCCTCGGATGAGACAAGGAGGTCACAGTAGCTTAACAAGACGGTTTTAATACCCTTTGGAAAAAGTGGTGGAGGTCACAGTAGCTTAACAAGACGGATTTAATGCCCCTCGGAAGAGACGTGGAGGTCAAAAAAGCATTACAAGATGGTTTTAATGCCCCTTGGAAAAATGGTGTAGGTCACAGTAGCTTAAAAAGACAGTTTTAATGCCCCTCCGAAGAGACGTGGAGGTCCCAGTAGCTTAGTGAGATGGTCTTAATGCCGCTCGGAAGAGACTCGGAGGTCCCAGTAGCTTAACAAGACGGTTTTAATGCCCCTTGGAAAAGTGGTGGTGGTCACATTAGCTTAACAAGACGGTTTTAATGCCCCTTGGAAAAGTGGTGGAGGTCACAGTAGCTTAACAAGACCGTTTTAATGCCCCTCGTATGAGACATGGAGGTCACAGTAGCTTAACAAGACGGTTTTAAAGCCCCTTGGAAAAGTGGTGGAGGTCACAGTAGCTTAACAAGACAGTTTTAATGCCCCGCGGAAGAGAAGTGGAGGTCACAGTAGCTTAACAAGATAGTTTTAATGCCCCTTGGAAAAGTGGTGGAGGTCACAGTAGCTTAACAAGATTGTTTTAAGGCTCCTTGGAAGAGACGTGGAGGTCAAAAAAGCTTAACAAGACGGTTTTAATGCTCCTTGGAAAAGTGGTTTATGTCACAGTAGCTTAACAAGACAGTTTTAATGCCCCTCGGAAGAGAAATGGAGGTTACAGTAGCTTAACAAGACGGTTTTAATGCCCCTTGGAAAAGTGGTGGAGGTCACAGTAGCTTAACAAGACCGTTTTAATACCCCTCGGATGAGAAATGGAGTTCACAGTAGCTTAACAAGACGGTTTTAATGCCCCTTGGAAATGTGGTGGAGGTCACAGTAGCTTAACAAAATGTTTTAATGCCCCTCGGAAGAGAAGTGGAGGTCACAGTAGCTTAACAAGATGGTTTTAATGCCCCTTGGAAAAGTGGTGGAGGTCACAGTAGCTTAACAAGACAGTTTTAAGGCTCCTCGGAAGAGACGTGGAGGTCAAAAAAGCTTAACAAGACTGTTTTAATGCTCCTTGGAAAAGTGGTTTAGGTCACAGTAGCTTAACAAGACAGTTTTAATGCCCCTCGGAAGAGAAATGGAGGTCCCAGTAGCTTAAAGAGATTGTCTTAATGTCCCTCGGTAGAGACGTGGAGGTCCCAGTAGCTTAACAAGATGGTTTTAATGCCTCTTGGAAAAGTGGTGGAGGTCACATAAGCTTAACAAGACGGTTTTAATGCCCCTTGGAAAAGTGGTGTAGGTCACAGTAGCTTAACAAGACAGTTTTAATGCCCCTCGGAAGAGATGTGGAGGTCACAGTAGCTTAACAAGACGGTTTTAATGTCCCTCGGAAGAGAAATGGAGGTCCCAGTAGTTTAAAGAGATTGTCTTAATGTCCCTCGGTAGAGACGTGGAGGTCCCAGTAACTTAACAAGACGGTTTTAATGCCCCTTGGAAAAGTGCTGGAGGTCACATAAGCTTAACAAGACGGTTTTAATGCCCCTTGGAAAAGTGGTGTAGGTCACAGTAGCTTAACAAGACAGTTTTAATGCCCCTCGGAAGAGAAATGGAGGTCCCAGTAGCTTAAAAAGATGGTCTTAATGCCCCTCGGAAGAGACGTGTAGGTCCCAGCAGCTTAACAAGACGGTTTTAATGCCCCTTGCAAAAGTGGTGTAGGTCACATAAGCTTAACAAGACGGTTTTAATGCCCCTTGGAAAAGTGGTGGAGGTCACAGTAGTTTAACAAGACGGTTTTAATGCCCCTCGGAAGAGACGTGGAGGCCACAGTAGCTTAACAATATTGTTTTAATGACCAGTTGGAAAAGTGCGGAAGGTCACAGTAGCTTAACAAAATGGTTTTAATGCCCCTCGGAAGAGACGTGGAGGTCACAAAAGCTTAACAAGATGGTTTTAATGCCCCTTGGAAAAGAGGTGGAGGTTACAGTAGCTTAACAAGACAGTTTTAATGCCCCTCGGAAGAGATGTGGAGGTCACAGTAGCTTAACAAGACGGTTTTAATGCCCCTTGGAAAAGTGGTGGAGGTTACAGTAGCTTAACAAGATGGTTTTAATGCCCCTTGGAAAAGTGGTGGAGGTCACAGTAGCTTTACAAGACAGTGGTAATGCCCCTTGGAAAAGTGGTGGAGGTCACAGTAGCTTAACAGGACAGTTGGAAGGCCCCTCGGAAGAGACGTGGAGGTCAAAAAAGCTTAACAAGACGGTTTTAATGCTCCTTGGAAAAGTGGTGTAGGTCACAGTAGCTTAACAAGACTGTTTTACTGCCCCTCGGAAGAGAAATGGAGGTCCCAGTAGCTTAAAGAGACTGTCTTAATGTCCCTCGGTAGAGAAGTGGAGGTCCCAGTAGCTTAACAAGACGGTTTTAATGCCCCTTGGAAAAATGGTGTAGGTCACATAAGCTTAACAAGACGGTTTTAATGCCCCTTGGAAAAGTGGTGGAGGTCACAGTAGCTTAACAAGACGGTTCTAATGCCCCTCGGAAGAGAAGTGGAGGTCACACTAGCTTAACAAGATGGTTTTAATGCCCCTTGGAAAAGTGGTGGAGGTCACAGTAGCTTAACAAGAAAGTTTTAAGGCCCCTTGGAAGAGACGTGGAGGTAAAAAAAGCTTAACAAGACGGTTTTAATGCTCCTTGGAAAAGTGGTGTAGGTCACAGTAGCTTAACAAGACAGTTTTAATGCCCCTCGGAAGAGAAATGGAGGTCCCAGTAGCTTAAAGAGATTGTCTTAATGTCCCTCGGTAGAGACGTGGAGGTCCCAGTTGCTTAACAAGACCGTTTTAATGCCCCTTGGAAAAGTGGTGTAGGTCACAGTAGCTTAACAGGATGGTTTTAATGCCCCTAGGAAGAGAAGTGAAGGTCACAGTAGCTTAACAAGATGGTTTTAATGCCCCTTGGAAAAGTGGTGGAGGTCACAGTAGCTTAACAAGACAGTTTTAAGGCTCCTCGGAAGAGACGTGGAGGTCAAAAAAGCTTAACAAGATGGTTTTAATGCTCCTTGGAAAAGTGGTGTAGGTCACAGTAGCTTAACAAGACAGTTTTAATGCCCCTCGGAAGAGAAATGGAGGTCCCAGTAGCTTAAAGAGATTGTCTTAATGTCCATTGGTAGAGACGTGGAGGTCCCAGTAGCTTAACAAGATGGTTTTAATGCCCCTTGGAAAAGTGGTGGAGGTCACATTAGCTTAACAAGACCGTTTTAATGCCCCTTGGAAAAGTGGTGTAGGTCACAGTAGCTTAACAAGACAGTTTTAATGCCCCTCGGAAGAGAAATGGAGGTCCCAGTAGCTTAAAGAGATGGTCTCAATGCCCCTCGGAAGAGACGTGTAGGTCCCAGTAGCTTAACAAGAAGGTTTTAATGCCCCTTGGAAAAGTGGTGTAGGTCACATAAGCTTAACAAGATGGTTTTAATGCCCCTTGGAAAAGTGGTGGAGTTCACAGTAGCTTAACAAGACGGTTTTAATGCCCCTCGGAAGAATGTGGAGGTCACAGTAGCTTAACAAGACGGTTTTAATGCCCCTTGGAAAAGTGGTGGAGGTCACAGTAGCTTAACAAGATGGTTTTAATGCCCCTTGGAAAAGTGGTGGAGGTCACAGTAGCTAAACAAGACGGTTGTAATGCCCCTTGGAAAAGTGGTGGAGGTCACAGTAGCTTAACAAGACGGTTTTAATGCCCCTCGGAAGAGAAGTGGAGGTCACACTAGCTTAACAAGATGGTTTTAATGCCCCTTGGAAAAGTGGTGGAGGTCACAGTAGCTTAACAAGAAAGTTTTAAGGCCCCTCGGAAGAGACGTGGAGGTCAAAAAAGCTTAACAAGACGGTTTTAATGCTCCTTGGATAAGTGGTGTAGGTCACAGCAGCTTAACAATACAGTTTTAATGCCCCTCGGAAGAGAAATGGAGGTCCCAATAGCATAAAGAGATTGTCTTAATGTCCCTCGTTAGAGACGTGGAGGTCCCAGTAGCTTAACAAGACGGTTTTAATGCCCCTTGGAAAAGTGGGGTAGGTCACATAAGCTTAACAAGACGGTTTTAATGCCCCTTGGAAAAGTGGTGGAGGTCACAGTAGCTTAACAAGACGGTTTTAGTGCCCCTCGGAAGAGACTTGCAGGTAACAGTAGCTTAACAAGACGGTTTTAATGCCCCTTGGAAAAGTGGGGGAGGTCACAGTAGCTTAACAAGATGGTTTTAATGCCCCTCGGAAGAGTCGTGGAGACGTGGAGGTCACAAAAGCTTAACAAGACAGTTTTAATGCCCCTCCGAAGAGACGTGGAGGTCCCAGTAGCTTAACGAGATGGTCTTAATGCCCCTCGGAAGAGAAGTGGTGGTCCCAGTAGCTTAACAAGACGGTTTTAATGCCCCTTGGAAAAGTATTGGAGGTCACATTAGCTTAACAAGACGGTTTTAATGCCCCTTGGAAAAGTGGTGGAGGTCACAGTAGCTTAACAAGACGGTTTTAATGAACCTCGAATGAGACATGGAGGTCACAGTAGCTTAACAAGACGGTTTTAATGCCCCTTGGAAAAGTGGTGGAGGTCACAGTATCTTAACAAGACGGTTTTAATGCCCCTCGGAATAGACGTGGAGGTCACAGTAGCTTAACAAGATGGTTTTAATGCCCCTTGGAAAAGTGGTGGAGGTCACAGCAGCTTAACAAGATGGTTTTAATGCCCCTCGGAAGAAACGTGGAGGTCATAAAAGCTTAACAAGACGGTTTTAATGCCCCTTGGAAAAGTGGTGTAGGTCACAGTAGCTTAACAAGACAGTTTTAATGCCCCTCGGAAGAGAAATGGAGGTCCCAGTAGCTTAAAGAGATGGTCTTAGTGCACCTCGGAAGAGACGTGTAGGTCCCAGTAGCTTAACAAGACGGTTTTAATGCCCCTTGGAAAAGTGGTGTAGGTCACATAAGCTTAACAAGACTGTTTTAATTACCCTTGGAAAAGTGGTGGAGGTCACAGTAGCTTAACAATACGGTTTTAATGCCCCTCGGAAGAGACATGGAGGCCACAGTAGCTTAACAAGACGGTTTTAATGCCCCTTGGAAAAGTGGGGGAGGTCACAGTAGCTTAACAAGATGGTTTTAATGCCCCTCGGAAGAGACGTGGAGGTGACAAAAGCTTAACAAGATGGTTTTAATGCCCCTTGGAAAAGTGGTGAAAGTCACAGTAGCTTAACACGATGGTTTTAATGCCCCTCGGAAGAGATGTGGAGGTCACAGTAGCTTAACAAGACGGTTTTAATGCCCCTTGGAAAAGTGATGGAGGTCACAGTAGCTTAACAAGATGGTTTTAATGCCCCTTGGAAAAGTCTTGTAGGTCACAGTAGCTTAACAAGACGGATGTAATGCCCCTCGGAAGAGACGTGGAGGTCACAGTAGCTAAACAAGACGGTTTTAATGCCCTTTGGAAATTTGGTGGAGGTCACATAAGCTTAACAAGACGGTTTTAATGCCCCTTGGAAAAGTGGTGTAGGTCACAGTAGCTTAACAAGACAGTTTTAATGCCCCTCGGAAGAGATGTGGAGGTCACAGTAGCTTAACAAGACGGTTTTAATGCCCCTCGGAAGAGAAATGGAGGTCCCAGTAGTTTAAAGAGATTGTCTTAATGTCCCTCGGTAGAGACGTGGAGGTCCCAGTAGCTTAACAAGACGGTTTTAATGCCCCTTGGAAAAGTACTGGAGGTCACATAAGCTTAACAAGACGGTTTTAATGCCCTTTGGAAAAGTGGTGTAGGTCACAGTAGCTTAACAAGACAGTTTTAATGCCCCTCGGAAGAGAAATGGAGGTCCCAGTAGCTTAAAGAGATGGTCTTAATGCCCCTCGGAAGAGACGTGTAGGTCCCAGCAGCTTAACAAGACGGTTTTAATGCCCCTTGCAAAAGTGGTGTAGGTCACATAAGCTTAACAAGACGGTTTTAATGCCCCTTGGAAAAGTGGTGGAGGTCACAGTAGTTTAACAAGACGGTTTTAATGCCCCTCGGAAGAGACGTGGAGGCCACAGTAGCTTAACAATATTGTTTAAATGACCAGTTGGAAAAGTGGGGGAGGTCACAGTAGCTTAACAAAATGGTTTTAATGCCCCTCGGAAGAGACGTGGAGGTCACAAAAGCTTAACAAGATGGTTTTAATGCCCCTTGGAAAAGAGGTGGAGGTTACAGTAGCTTAACAAGACCGTTTTAATGCCCCTCGGAAGAGATGTGGAGGTCACAGTAGCTTAACAAGACGGTTTTAATGCCCCTTGGAAAAGTGGTGGAGGTTACAGTAGCTTAACAAGATGGTTTTAATGCCCCTTGGAAAAGTGGTGGAGGTCACAGTAGCTTAACAAGACAGTGGTAATGCCCCTTGGAAAAGTGGTGGAGGTCACAGTAGCTTAACAGGACAGTTGGAAGGCCCTCGGAAGAGACGTGGAGGTCAAAAAAGCTTAACAAGACGGTTTTAATGCTCCTTGGAAAAGTGGTGTAGGTCACAGTAGCTTAACAAGACTGTTTTACTGCCCCTCGGAAGAGAAATGAAGGTCCCAGTAGCTTAAAGAGACTGTCTTAATGTCCCTCGGTAGAGACGTGGAGGTCCCAGTAGCTTAACAAGACGGTTTTAATGCCACTTGGAAAAATGGTGTAGGTCACAAAAGCTTAACAAGACGGTTTTAATGCCCCTTGGAAAAGTGGTGGAGGTCACAGTAGCTTAACAAGACGGTTCTAATGCCCCTCGGAAGAGAAGTGGAGGTCACACTAGCTTAACAAGATGGTTTTAATGCCCCTTGGAAAAGTGGTGGAGGTCACAGTAGCTTAAAAAGAAAGTTTTAAGGCCCCTTGGAAGAGACGTGGAGGTAAAAAAAGCTTAACAAGTCGGTTTTAATGCTCCTTGGAAAAGTGGTGTAGGTCACAGTAGCTTAACAAGACAGTTTTAATGCCCCTCGGAAGAGAAATGGAGGTCCCAGTAGCTTAAAGAGATTGTCTTAATGTCCCTCGGTAGAGACGTGGAGGTCCCAGTTGCTTAACAAGACGGTTTTAATGCCCCTTGGAAAAGTGGTATAGGTCACAGTAGCTTAACAGGATGGTTTTAATGCCCCTAGGAAGAGAAGTGAAGGTCACAGTAGCTTAACAATATGGTTTTAATGCCCCTTGTAAAAGTGGTGGAGGTCACAGTAGCTTAACAAGACAGTTTTAAGGCTCCTCGGAAGAGACGTGGAGGTAAAAAAAGCTTAACAAGATGGTTTTAATGCTCCTTGGAAAAGTGGTGTAGGTCACAGTAGCTTAACAAGACAGATTTAATGCCCCTCGGAAGAGAAATGGAGGTCCCAGTAGCTTAAAGAGATTGTCTTAATGTCCATTGGTAGAGACGTGGAGGTCCCAGTAGCTTAACAAGATGGTTTTAATGCCCCTTGGAAAAGTGGTGGAGGTCACATTAGCTTAACAAGACCGTTTTAATGCCCCTTGGAAAAGTGGTGTAGGTCACAGTAGCTTAACAAGACAGTTTTAATGCCCCTCGGAAGAGAAATGGAGGTCCCAGTAGCTTAAAGAGATGGTCTTAATGCCCCTCGGAAGAGACGTGTAGGTCCCAGTAGCTTAACAAGAAGGTTTTAATGCCCCTTGGAAAAGTGGTGTATGTCCCATAAGCTTAACAAGATGGTTTTAATGCCCATTGGAAAAGTGGTGGAGGTCACAGTAGCTTAACAAGATGGTTTTAATGCCCCTCGGAAGAGATGTGGAGGTCACAGTAGCTTAACAAGATGGTTTTAATGCCCCTTGGAAAAGTGGTGGAGGTCACAGTAGCTTAACAAGATGGTTTTAATGCCCCTTGGAAAAGTGGTGGAGGTCACAGTAGCTTAACAAGACGGTTGTCATGCCCCTTGGAAAAGTGGTGGAGGTCACAGTAGCTTAACAAGACGGTTTTAATGCCCCTCGGAAGAAAAGTGGAGGTCACACTAGCTTAACAAGATGGTTTTAATGCCCCTTGGAAAAGTGGTGGAGGTCACAGTAGCTTAACAAGAAAGTTTTAAGGCCCCTCGGAAGAGACGTGGAGGTCAAAAAAGCTTAACAAGTCGGTTTTAATGCTCCTTGGATAAGTGGTGTAGGTCACAGTAGCTTAAAAATACAGTTTTAATGCCCCTCGGAAGAGAAATGGAGGTCCCAGTGGCATAAAGAGATTGTCTTAATGTCCCTCGTTAGAGACGTGGAGGTCCCAGTAGCTTAACAAGACGGTTTTAATGCCCCTTGGAAAAGTGGGGTAGGTCACATAAGCTTAACAAGACGGTTTTAATGCCCCTCGGAAGAGATGTGGAGGTCCCAGTAGCTTAACAAGACGGTTTTAATGCCCCTTGGAAAAGTGGTGGAGGTCACAGTAACTTAACAAGACGGTTTTAGTGCCCCTCGGAAGAGACTTGCAGGTAACAGTAGCTTAACAAGACGGTTTTAATGCCCCTTGGAAAAGTGGGGGAGGTCACAGTAGCTTAACAAGATGGTTTTAATGCCCCTCGGAAGAGACGTGGAGACGTGGAGGTCACAAAAGCTTAACAAGATGGTTTTAATGCCCCTTGGAAAAGTGGTGTACGTCACAGTAGCTTAACAAGACAGTTTTAATGCCCCTCCGAAGAGACGTGGAGGTCCCAGTAGCTTAACGAGATGGTCTTAATGCCCCTCGGAAGAGACGTGGTGGTCCCAGTAGCTTAACAAGACTGTTTTAATGCTCCTTGGAAAAGTATTGGAGGTCACATTAGCTTAACAAGACGGTTTTAATGCCCCTTGGAAAAGTGGTGGAGGTCACAGTAGCTTAACAAGACGGTTTTAATGCCCCTCGGAATAGACGTGGAGGTCACAGTAGCTTAACAAGATGGTTTTAATGCCCCTTGGAAAAGTGGTGGAGGTCACAGCAGCTTAACAAGATGGTTTTAATGCCCCTCGGAAGAAACGTGGAGGTCATAAAAGCTTAACAAGACGCTTTTAATGCCCCTTGGAAAAGTGGTGTAGGTCACAGTAGCTTAACAAGACAGTTTTAATGCCCCTCGGAAGAGAAATGGAGGTCCCAGTAGCTTAAAGAGATGGTCTTAGTGCACCTCGGAAGAGACGTGTAGGTCCCAGTAGCTTAACAAGACGGTTTTAATGCCCCTTGGAAAAGTGGTGTAGGTCACATAAGCTTAACAAGACTGTTTTAATTACCCTTGGAAAAGTGGTGGAGGTCACAGTAGCTTAACAAGACGGTTTTAATGCCCCTCGGAAGAGACATGGAGGCCACAGTAGCTTAACAAGACGGTTTTAATGCCCATTGGAAAAGTGGGGGAGGTCACAGTAGCTTAACAAGATTGTTTTAATGCCCCTCGGAAGAGACGTGGAGGTGACAAAAGCTTAACAAGATGGTTTTAATGCCCCTTGGAAAAGTGGTGAAAGTCACAGTAGCTTAACACGATGGTTTTAATGCCCCTCGGAAGAGATGTGGAGGTCACAGTAGCTTAACAAGACGGTTTTAATGCCCCTTGGAATAGTGATGGAGGTCACAGTAGCTTAACAAGATGGTTTTAATGCCCCTTGGAAAAGTCTTGTAGGTCACAGTAGCTTAACAAGATGGTTGTAATGCCCCTCGGAAGAGACGTGGAGGTCACAGTAGCTAAACAAGACGGTTTTAATGCCCCTTGGAAAAGTGGTGTAGGTCACAGTAGCTTAAAAAGACAGTTTTAATGCACCTCCGAAGAGACGTGGAGGTCCCAGTAGCTTAATGAGATGGTCTTAATGCCCCTCAGAAGAGACGTGGAGGTCCCAGTAGCTTAACAAGACGGTTTTAATACCCCTTGGAAAAGTGGTGGAGTTCGCATTAGCTTAACAAGAAGATTTTAATGCCCCTTGGAAAAGTGGTGGAGGTCACAGTATCTTAACAAGAGGGTTTTAATGCCCCTTGGAAGAGACATGGAGGTCACAGTAGCTTAACAAGACAGTTTTAATGCACCTTGGAAAAGTGGTGGAGGTCACAGTAGATTAACAAGACAGTTTTAAGGCTCCTCGGAAGAGACGTGGAGGTCAAAAAAGCTTAACAAGATGGTTTTAATGCTCCTTGGAAAAGTGGTGTAGGTCACATTAGCTTAACAAGACAGTTTTAATGCCCCTCGGAAGAGAAATGGAGGTCCCAGTAGCTTAAAGAGATTGTCTTAATGTCCATTGGTAGAGACGTGGAGGTCCCAGTAGCTTAACAAGATGGTTTTAATGCCCCTTGGAAAAGTGGTGGAGGTCACATTAGCTAACAAGACCGTTTTAATGCCCCTTGGAAAAGTGGTGTAGGTCACAGTAGCTTAACAAGACAGTTTTAATGCCCCTCGGAAGAGAAATGGAGGTCCCAATAGCTTAAAGAGATGGTCTTAATGCCCCTCGGAAGAGACGTGTAGGTCCCAGTAGCTTAACAAGAAGGTTTTAATGCCCCTTGGAAAAGTAGTGTAGGTCACATAAGCTTAACAAGATGGTTTTAATGCCCCTTGGAAAAGTGGTGGAGGTCACAGAAGCTTAACGAGACGGTTTTAATGCCCCTCGGAAGAGATGTTGAGGTCACAGTAGCTTAACAAGACGGTTTTAATGCCCCTTGGAAAAGTGGTGGAGGTCACAGTAGCTTAACAAGATGGTTTTAATGCCCCTTGGAAAAGTGGTGGAGGTCACAGTAGCTTAACAAGACGGTTGTAATGCCCCTTGGAAAAGTGGTGGAGGACACAGTAGCTTAACAAGACGGTTTTAATGCCCCTCGGAAGAGAAGTGGAGGTCACACTAGCTTAACAAGATGGTTTTAATGCCCCTTGGAAAAGTGGTGGAGGTCACAGTAGCTTAACAAGAAAGTTTTAAGGCCCATCGGAAGAGACGTGGAGGTCAAAAAAGCTTAACAAGACGGTTTTAATGCTCCTTGGATAAGTGGTGTAGGTCACAGTAGCTTAACAATACAGTTTTAATGCCCCTCGGAAGAGAAATGGAGGTCCCAGTAGCATAAAGAGATTGTCTTAATGTCCCTCGTTAGAGACGTGGAGGTCCCAGTAGCTTAACAAGACGGTTTTCATGCCCCTTGGAAAAGTGGGGTAGGTCACATAAGCTTAACAAGACGGTTTTAATGCCCCTTGGAAAAGTGGTGGAGGTCACAGTAGATTAACAAGACGGTTTTAGTGCCCCTCGGAAGAGACTTGCAGGTAACAGTAGCTTAACAAGACGGTTTTAATGCCCCTTGGAAAAGTGGGGGAGGTCACAGTATCTTAACAAGATGGTTTTAATGCCCCTCGGAAGAGACGTGGAGACGTGGAGGTCACAAAAGCTTAACAAGATGGTTTTAATGCCCCTTGGAAAAGTGGTGTACGTCACAGTAGCTTAACAAGACAGTTTTAATGCCCCTCCGAAGAGAAGTGGAGGTCCCAGTAGCTTAACGAGATGGTCTTAATGCCCCTCGGAAGAGACGTGGTGGTCCCAGTAGCTTAACAAGACGGTTTTAATGCCCCTTGGAAAAGTATTAGAGGTCACATTAGCTTAACAAGACGGTTTTAATGCCCCTTGGAAAAGTGGTGGAGGTCACAGTAGCTTAAAAAGACGGTTTTAATGCCCCTTGGAATAGACGTGGAGGTCACAGTAGCTTAACAAGATGGTTTTAATGCCCCTTGGAAAAGTGGTGGAGGTCACAGCAGCTTAACAAGATGGTTTTAATTCCCCTCGGAAGAAACGTGGAGGTCATAAAAGCTTAACAAGACGCTTTTAATGCCCCTTGGAAAAGTGGTGTAGGTCACAGTAGCTTAACAAGACAGTTTTAATGCCCCTCGGAAGAGAAATGGAGGTCCCAGTAGCTTAAAGAGATGGTCTTAGTGCACCTCGGAAGAGACGTGTAGGTCCCAGTAGCTTAACAAGACGGTTTTAATGCCCCTTGGAAAAGTGGTGTAGGTCACATAAGCTTAACAAGACTGTTTTAATTACCCTTGGAAAAGTGGTGGAGGTCACAGTAGCTTAACAAGACGGTTTTAATGCCCCTCGGAAGAGACATGGAGGCCACAGTAGCTTAACAAGACGGTTTTAATGCCCATTGGAAAAGTGGGGGAGGTCACAGTAGCTTAACAAGATGGTTTTAATGCCCCTCGGAAGAGACGTGGAGGTGACAAAAGCTTAACAAGATGGTTTTAATGCCCCTTGGAAAAGTGGTGAAAGTCACAGTAGCTTAACACGATGGTTTTAATGCCCCTCGGAAGAGATGTGGAGGTCACAGTAGCTTAACAAGACGGTTTTAATGCCCCTTGGAATAGTGATGGAGGTCACAGTAGCTTAACAAGATGGTTTTAATGCCCCTTGGAAAAGTCTTGTAGGTCACAGTAGCTTAACAAGATGGTTGTAATGCCCCTCGGAAGAGACGTGGAGGTCACAGTAGCTAAACAAGACGGTTTTAATGCCCCTTGGAAAAGTGGTGTAGGTCACAGTAGCTTAAAAAGACAGTTTTAATGCACCTCCGAAGAGACGTGGAGGTCCCAGTAGCTTAATGAGATGGTCTTAATGCCCCTCAGAAGAGACGTGGAGGTCCCAGTAGCTTAACAAGACGGTTTTAATACCCCTTGGAAAAGTGGTGGAGTTCGCATTAGCTTAACAAGAAGGTTTTAATGCCCCTTGGAAAAGTGGTGGAGGTCACAGTAGCTTAACAAGAGGGTTTTAATGCCCCTTGGAAGAGACATGGAGGTCACAGTAGCTTAACAAGACAGTTTTAATGCCCCTTGGAAAAGTGGTGGAGGTCACAGTAGATTAACAAGACAGTTTTAAGGCTCCTCGGAAGAGACGTGGAGGTCAAAAAAGCTTAACAAGATGGTTTTAATGCTCCTTGGAAAAGTGGTGTAGGTCACAGTAGCTTAACAAGACAGTTTTAATGCCCCTCGGAAGAGAAATGGAGGTCCCAGTAGCTTAAAGAGATTGTCTTAATGTCCATTGGTAGAGACGTGGAGGTCCCAGTAGCTTAACAAGATGGTTTTAATGCCCCTTGGAAAAGTGGTGGAGGTCACATTAGCTAACAAGACCGTTTTAATGCCCCTTGGAAAAGTGGTGTAGGTCACAGTAGCTTAACAAGACAGTTTTAATGCCCCTCGGAAGAGAAATGGAGGTCCCAGTAGCTTAAAGAGATGGTCTTAATGCCCCTCGGAAGAGACGTGTAGGTCCCAGTAGCTTAAGAAGAAGGTTTTAATGCCCCTTGGAAAAGTAGTGTAGGTCACATAATCTTAACAAGATGGTTTTAATGCCCCTTGGAAAAGTGGTGGAGGTCACAGTAGCTTAACGAGACGGTTTTAATGCCCCTCGGAAGAGATGTGGAGGTCACAGTAGCTTAACAAGACGGTTTTAATGCCCCTTGGAAAAGTGGTGGAGGTCACAGTAGCTTAACAAGATGGTTTTAATGCCCCTTGGAAAAGTGGTGGAGGTCACAGTAGCTTAACAAGACGGTTGTAATGCCCCTTGGAAAAGTGGTGGAGGACACAGTAGCTTAACAAGACGGTTTTAATGCCCCTCGGAAGAGAAGTGGAGGTCACACTAGCTTAACAAGATGGTTTTAATGCCCCTTGGAAAAGTGGTGGAGGTCACAGTAGCTTAACAAGAAAGTTTTAAGGCCCCTCGGAAGAGACGTTGAGGTCAAAAAAGCTTAACAAGACGGTTTTAATGCTCCTTGGATAAGTGGTGTAGGTCACAGTAGCTTAACAATACAGTTTTAATGCCCCTCGGAAGAGAAATGGAGGTCCCAGTAGCATAAAGAGATTGTCTTAATGTCCCTCGTTAGAGACGTGGAGGTCCCAGTAGCTTAACAAGACGGTTTTAATGCCCCTTGGAAAAGTGGGGTAGGTCACATAAGCTTAACAAGACTGTTTTAATTACCCTTGGAAAAGTGGTGGAGGTCACAGTAGCTTAACAAGACGGTTTTAATGCCCCTCGGAAGAGACATGGAGGCCACAGTAGCTTAACAAGACGGTTTTAAAGCCCATTGGAAAAGTGGGGGAGGTCACAGTAGCTTAACAAGATGGTTTTAATGCCCCTCGGAAGAGACGTGGAGGTGACAAAAGCTTAACAAGATGGTTTTAATGCCCCTTGGAAAAGTGGTGAAAGTCACAGTAGCTTAACACGATGGTTTTAATGCCCCTCGGAAGAGATGTGGAGGTCACAGTAGCTTAACAAGATGGTTTTAATGCCCCTTGGAATAGTGATGGAGGTCACAGTAGCTTAACAAGATGGTTTTAATGCCCCTTGGAAAAGTCTTGTAGGTCACAGTAGCTTAACAAGATGGTTGTAATGCCCCTCGGAAGAGACGTGGAGGTCACAGTAGCTAAACAAGACGGTTTTAATGCCCCTTGGAAAAGTGGTGTAGGTCACAGTAGCTTAAAAAGACAGTTTTATTGCCCCTCCGAAGAGACGTGGAGGTCCCAGTAGCTTAATGAGATGGTCTTAATGCCCCTCAGAAGAGACGTGGAGGTCCCAGTAGCTTAACAAGACGGTTTTAATGCCCCTTGGAAAAGTGGTGGAGTTCGCATTAGCTTAACAAGACAGTTTTAATGCCCCTTGGAAAAGTGGTGGAGGTCACAGTAGATTAACAAGACAGTTTTAAGGCTCCTCGGAAGAGACGTGGAGGTCAAAAAAGCTTAACAAGATGGTTTTAATGCTCCTTGGAAAAGTGGTGTAGGTCACAGTAGCTTAACAAGACAGTTTTAATGCCCCTCGGAAGAGAAATGGAGGTCCCAGTAGCTTAAAGAGATTGTCTTAATGTCCATTGGTAGAGACGTGGAGGTCCCAGTAGCTTAACAAGATGGTTTTAATGCCCCTTGGAAAAGTGGTGGAGGTCACATTAGCTAACAAGACCGTTTTAATGCCCCTTGGAAAAGTGGTGGAGGTCACAGTAGCTTAACAAGACAGTTTTAATGCCCCTCGGAAGAGAAATGGAGGTCCCAGTAGCTTAAAGAGATTGTCTTAATGTCCATTGGTAGAGACGTGGAGGTCCCAGTAGCTTAACAAGATGGTTTTAATGCCCCTTGGAAAAGTGGTGGAGGTCACATTAGCTAACAAGACCGTTTTAATGCCCCTTGGAAAAGTGGTGTAGGTCACAGTAGCTTAACAAGACAGTTTTAATGCCCCTCGGAAGAGACGTGTAGGTCCCAGTAGCTTAACAAGAAGGTTTTAATGCCCCTTGGAAAAGTAGTGTAGGTCACATAAGCTTAACAAGATGGTTTTAATGCCCCTTGGAAAAGTGGTGGAGGTCACAGTAGCTTAACAAGACGGTTTTAATGCCCCTCGGAAGAGATGTGGAGGTCACAGTAGCTTAACAAGACGGTTTTAATGCCCCTTGGAAAAGTGGTGGAGGTCACAGTAGCTTAACAAGATGGTTTTAATGCCCCTTGGAAAAGTGGTGGAGGTCACAGTAGCTTAACAAGACGGTTATAATGCCCCTCGGAAGAGAAGTGGAGGTCACACTAGCTTAACAAGATGGTTTTAATGCCCCTTGGAAAAGTGGTGGAGGTCACAGTAGCTTAACAAGAAAGTTTTAAGGCCCCTCGGAAGAGACGTGGAGGTCAAAAAAGCTTAACAAGACGGTTTTAATGCTCCTTGGATAAGTGGTGTAGGTCACAGTAGCTTAACAATACAGTTTTAATGCCCCTCGGAAGAGAAATGGAGGTCCCAGTAGCATAAAGAGATTGTCTTAATGTCCCTCGTTAGAGACGTGGAGGTCCCAGTAGCTTAACAAGACGGTTTTAATGCCCCTTGGAAAAGTGGGGTAGGTCACATAAGCTTAACAAGACGGTTTTAATGCCCCTTGGAAAAGTGGTGGAGGTCACAGTAGCTTAACAAGACGGTTTTAGTGCCCCTCGGAAGAGACTTGCAGGTAACAGTAGCTTAACAAGACGGTTTTAATGCCCCTTGGAAAAGTGGGGGAGGTCACAGTAGCTAAACAAGATGGTTTTAATGCCCCTCGGAAGAGACGTGGAGACGTGGAGGTCACAAAAGCTTAATAAGATGGTTTTAATGCCCCTTGGAAAAGTGGTGTACGTCACAGTAGCTTAACAAGACAGTTTTAATGCCCCTCCGAAGAGACGTGGAGGTCCCAGTAGCTTAACGAGATGGTCTTAATGCCCCTCGGAAGAGACGTGGTGGTCCCAGTAGCTTAACAAGACGGTTTTAATGCCCCTTGGAAAAGTATTGGAGGTCACATTAGCTTAACAAGACGGTTTTAATGCCCCTTGGAAAAGTGGTGGAGGTCACAGTAGCTTAACAAGATGGTTTTAATGCCCCTTGGAAAAGTGGTGGAGGTCACAGTAGCTTAACAAGACGGTTATAATGCCCCTCGGAAGAGAAGTGGAGGTCACACTAGCTTAACAAGATGGTTTTAATGCCCCTTGGAAAAGTGGTGGAGGTCACAGTAGCTTAACAAGAAAGTTTTAAGGCCCCTCGGAAGAGACGTGGAGGTCAAAAAAGCTTAACAAGACGGTTTTAATGCTCCTTGGATAAGTGGTGTAGGTCACAGTAGCTTAACAATACAGTTTTAATGCCCCTCGGAAGAGAAATGGAGGTCCCAGTAGCATAAAGAGATTGTCTTAATGTCCCTCGTTAGAGACGTGGAGGTCCCAGTAGCTTAACAAGACGGTTTTAATGCCCCTTGGAAAAGTGGGGTAGGTCACATAAGCTTAACAAGACGGTTTTAATGCCCCTTGGAAAAGTGGTGGAGGTCACAGTAGCTTAACAAGACGGTTTTAGTGCCCCTCGGAAGAGACTTGCAGGTAACAGTAGCTTAACAAGACGGTTTTAATGCCCCTTGGAAAAGTGGGGGAGGTCACAGTAGCTAAACAAGATGGTTTTAATGCCCCTCGGAAGAGACGTGGAGACGTGGAGGTCACAAAAGCTTAATAAGATGGTTTTAATGCCCCTTGGAAAAGTGGTGTACGTCACAGTAGCTTAACAAGACAGTTTTAATGCCCCTCCGAAGAGACGTGGAGGTCCCAGTAGCTTAACGAGATGGTCTTAATGCCCCTCGGAAGAGACGTGGTGGTCCCAGTAGCTTAACAAGACGGTTTTAATGCCCCTTGAAAAAGTATTGGAGGTCACATTAGCTTAACAAGACGGTTTTAATGCCCCTTGGAAAAGTGGTGGAGGTCACAGTAGCTTAACAAGACGGTTTTAATGCCCCTCGAATGAGACATGGAGGTCACAGTAGCTTAACAAGATGGTTTTAATGCCCCTTGGTAAAGTGGTGGAGGTCACAGTAGCTTAACAAGACGGTTTTAATGCCCCTCGGAATAGACGTGGAGGTCACAGTAGCTTAACAAGCTGGTTTTAATGCCCCTTGGAAAAGTGGTGGAGGTCACACCAGCTTAACAAGATGGTTTTAATGCCCCTCGGAAGAAACGTGGAGGTCATAAAAGCTTAACAAGACGCTTTTAATGCCCCTTGGAAAAGTGGTGTAGGTCACAGTAGCTTAACAAGACAGTTTTAATGCCCCTCGGAAGAGAAATGGAGGTCCCAGTAGCTTAAAGAGATGGTCTTAGTGCACCTCGGAAGAGACGTGTAGGTCCCAGTAGCTTAACAAGACGGTTTTAATGCCCCTTGGAAAAGTGGTGTAGGTCACATAAGCTTAACAAGACTGTTTTAATTACCCTTGGAAAAGTGGTGGAGGTCACAGTAGCTTAACAAGACGGTTTTAATGCCCCTCGGAAGAGACATGGAGGCCACAGTAGCTTAACAAGACGGTTTTAATGCCCCTTGGAAAAGTGGGGGAGGTCACAGTAGCTTAACAAGATGGTTTTAATGCCCCTCGGAAGAGACGTGGAGGTGACAAAAGTTAACAAGATGGTTTTAATGCCCCTTGGAAAAGTGGTGAAAGTCACAGTAGCTTAACACGATGGTTTTAATGCCCCTCGGAAGAGATGTGGAGGTCACAGTAGCTTAACAAGACGGTTTTAATGCCCCTTGGAATAGTGATGGAGGTCACAGTAGCTTAACAAGATGGTTTTAATGCCCCTTGGAAAAGTCTTGTAGGTCACAGTAGCTTAACAAGATGGTTGTAATGCCCCTCGGAAGAGACGTGGAGGTCACAGTAGCTAAACAATACGGTTTTAATGCCCCTTGGAAAAGTGGTGTAGGTCACAGTAGCTTAAAAAGACAGTTTTAATGCCCCTCCGAAGAGACGTGGAGGTCCCAGTAGCATAATGAGATGGTCTTAATGCCCCTCAGAAGAGACGTGGAGGTCCCAGTAGCTTAACAAGACGGTTTTAATACCCCTTGGAAAAGTGGTGGAGTTCGCATTAGCTTAACAAGAAGGTTTTAATGCCCCTTGGAAAAGTGGTGGAGGTCACAGTAGCTTAACAAGAGGGTTTTAATGCCCCTTGGAAGAGACATGGAGGTCACAGTAGCTTAACAAGACAGTTTTAATGCCCCTTGGAAAAGTGGTGGAGGTCACAGTAGATTAACAAGACGGTTTTCATGCCCCTCGGAAGAGACGTGGAGGTCACAGAAGTTTAACAAGATGGTTTTAATGCCCCTTGGAAAAGTGGTGGAGGTCACAGTAGCTTAACAAGATGGTTTTAATGCCCCTTGGAAGAGTGGTGGAGGTCACATTAGCTTAACAAGACGGTTTTAATGCCCCTTGGAAAAGTGGTGGAGGTCACAGTAGCTTAACAAGACGGTTTTAATGCCCCTCGGAAGAGACATGGAGGCCACAGTAGCTTAACAAGACGGTTTTAATGCCCCTTGGAAAAGTGGGGGAGGTCACAGTAGCTTAACAAGATGGTTTCAATGCCCCTTGGAAAAGTGGTGGAGGTCACAGTAGCTTAACAAGACAGTTGTAATGCCCCTCGGAAGAGACGTGGAGGTCACAGTAGCTAAATGAGATGGTCTTATTGCCCCTCGGAAGAGACGTAGAGGTCCCAGTAGCTTAACAAGACGGTTTTAATGCCCCCTGGAAAAGTGCTGGAGTTCACATTAGCTTAACAAGACGGTTTTAATGCCCCTTGGAAAAGTGGTGGAGGTCACAGTAGCTTAACAAGAGGGTTTTAATGCCCCTTGGAAGAGACATGGAGGTCACAGTAGCTTAACAAGACGGTTTTAATGCCCCTTGGAAAAGTGGTGGAGGTCACAGTAGCTTAACAAGACGGTTTTCATGCCCCTCGGAAGAGACGTGGAGGTCACAGTAGCTTAACAAGATGGTTTTAATTCCCCTTGGAAAAGTGGAGGAGGTCACAGTAGCTTAACAAGATTGTTTTAATGCCCCTTGGAAAAGTGGTGGAGGTCACATTAGCTTAACAAGACGGTTTTAATGCCCCTCGGAAAAGTGGTGGAGGTCACAGTAGCTTAACAAGACGGTTGTAATGCCCCTCGGAAGAGACGTGGAGGTCACAGTAGCTTAACAAGATGGTTTTAATGCCCCTTGGAAAAGTGGTGGAGGTCACAGTAGCTTAACAAGACGGTTTTAATGCCCCTCGGAAGAGACGTGGAGGTCAAAAAAGCTTAACAAGACGGTTTTAATGCCCCTTGGAAAAGTGGTGTAGGTCACAGTAGCTTAACAAGACAGTTTTAATGGCCCTCGGAAGAGAAATTGAGGTCCCAGTAGCTTACAGAGATGGTCTTAATGCCCCTCGGAAGAGACGTGGAGGTCCAAGTAGCTTAATAAGATGGTTTTAATGCCCCTTCGAAAAGTGGTGGAGGTCACAGTAACTTAACAAGACGGTTTTAATGCCCCTTGGCAAAGTGGTGGAGGTCACAGTTGCTTAACAAGACAGTTTTAATGCCCCTCCGAAGAGACGTGGAGGTCCCAGTAGCTTAACGAGATGGTCTTAATGCCCCTCGGAAGAGAAGTGGAGGTCCCAGTAGCTTAACATGACGGTTTTAATGCCCCATGGAAAAGTGCTGGAGGTCACATTAGCTTAACAAGACGGTTTTAATGCCCCTTGGAAAAGTGGTGGAGGTCACAGTAGCTTAACAAGACGGTTTTAATGCCCCTCGGTAGAGACATGGAGGTCACAGTAGCTTTATAAGACGGTTTTAATTAGAGATGAGCGGTGTTCGACTAGAACTGTTCGCCAATCTCAAATTCGAGCTGTTTTGGGCGGTGTTCGAGTGGTTCGACGAACCCGAACGATTTTCAAAAAATTCGGCTGTTCGAGGTTATGTTCGATAACTGTTTGTGCACCAAATGCGTGTCCTGCATGTCTGGCGCTATTTAGAGCACCAATCATGCAGGGATTGTCTGCCACTCACTGTAATGCCACAGCCATGGTGGTTGTGGCATTACAGTGATTGCCCAAATCGATGGGAACAGTGCCGACAGTGAAACATGAAAAGCCGGCAATTCATCAGCGGCATACACGGGTATCCGACAATTTAGATCCGAAAGAATAGAGCATCACACATAGATTAGATAGATAGAAACATGTCTGCCACACATATAAGAAGCACAGTGACAGTGTTGCTTACTGTACTTGTCATTTAGTGTAAAGGATTTATCAAAAAAAATAATAGTGTTTTCATGCACCGTCTCTTTAAAAAAGCCGGCCGGCAATTCAGCAGCGGTACCCGACAATTTATAACAGACAGAATAGAGCTTCACACATAGATTAGATAGATAGAAACATGTCAGTCACATATATATGAAGTACAGTGACGGTGTTGATTACTGTACTTGTCATTTAGTGTAAAGGATTTATTAAAAAAAATAATAGTGTTTTCATGCACCGTCTCTTTAAGAAAGCCGGCCGGCAATTCAGCATCTGTACCCGACAATTTAGAATAGAAGGAATAGAGAATCACACATAGATTAGATAGATAGAAACATGTCAGTCACATATATATGAAGTACAGTGACAATGTTGCTTACTGTACTTGTCATTTAGTATAAAGGATTTATTAAAAAAAATAATAGTGTTTTCATGCACCGTCTCTTTAAGAAAGCCGGCCAGCAATTCAGCATCTGTACCCGACAATTTATAACAGACAGAATAGAGCTTCACACATAGATTAGATAGATAGAAACATGTCAGTCACATATATATGAAGTACAGTGACAATGTTGCTTACTGTACTTGTCATTTAGTATAAAGGATTTATTAAAAAAAATAATAGTGTTTTCATGCACCGTCTCTTTAAGAAAGCCGGCCGGCAATTCAGCATCTGTACCCGACAATTTATAACAGACAGAATAGAGCTTCACACATAGATTAGATAGATAGAAACATGTCAGTCACATATATATGAAGTACAGTGACAGTGTTGGTTACTGTACTTGTCATTTAGTGTTAAAATAAAGGATTTATTTAAAAAAAAATTGGCGTGGGGATCCCCATAATTTTAGTCTCTAGCGGAGGTTAAGCAGACAGCTGGGGCAGATGTTTGAAGCCTGGGAAGGGGGTAATACCCACGGAGCTTCCCAGGCTACTAATATCAGCCCCCAGCGGAATACCTAGCCTTTACTAGCTATTAAAATGGGGGACCCCCCAAAAAAATGACGTGGGGTCCCCCCTATTTTAATAGCTAGCAAAGGCTAGGCAGACAGCTGGGGGCTGATATTAATAGCCCAGGAAGGGTTCCATGAATATTGCCCCCCTCCCAGGCTAGAAACACCAGCCGTCAGCCGCCCCAGAAATGGCGCATCCTTAGGATGCGCCAATTCTGGCACTTAGCCTCGCTCTTCCCACTGCCCTGTAGCGGTGGCAGTGGGGTAATAGGGTTGGGGTTGATGTCAGCTTATAATGCCAGCTGACATCAAGCCCAGGTTAGTAATGGAGAGGCGTCTATAAGACACCCCCATTACTAACCCCATAGTCAAAGTTAAAAGAAAACACAAACACCCAGAATAAAGTCCTTTAATTGAAATAAAGACACATTCCTTTATTGTTCTAAATTAAACCATACTTACCATCACGCCCATTCCAGCTGAAGCCAACGATCTCCTGCAATAAAAGAAAAATAATAAAGCAACCTCATCCTTACCTTTCCATGGTTCCCACGACAGCTTCAGCTCTGCTACATCAAGATAACAGGCTGGACCGCAGCAGAACGCTGCCATCCAGCCTGTCATCCCGCAGACACTGAGAAGCGCAGGCATGCTTGCGCTCCTCAGTGTCTCTCTGTGACGGCATCCAGATGAGCCGACAATGAACTCGGCTCACCTCATGTACGTCACTGACAGCGTGGGAGAAATCTCCTGCACTCAGCACTTCAGCGTGAGAATTCTCCCACACTGTCAGTGACGTACATGAGGTCAGCTGAGTTCATTGGACATGAATGAGCTCACCTCATGCACGTCACTGACAGCGTGGGAGAATTCTCCTGCACTCAGCGCTTCAGCGTGAGAATTTTCCCACGCTGTCAGTGACGTGCATGAGGTGAGCTCATTCATGTCCAATGAACTCAGCTGACCTCATGTACGTCACTGACAGCGTGGGAGAATTTTCACGCTGAAGTGCTGAGTGCAGGAGAATTCTCCCACGCTGTCAGTGACGTGCATGAGGTGCGCCGAGTTCATTGGACATGAACTTGTCTCATCTTTATGCCGTCACAGCGAGACACTGAGGAGCGCAAGCATGCCTGCGCTTCTCAGTGTCCGCGGGATGACAGGCTGGATGGCAGCTTTCTGCTGCGGACCAGCCTGTCATCTCGATGTAGCAGAGCTGAAGCTGTCGTGGGAACCATGGAAAGGTAAGGATGAGGTTGCTTAATTATTTTACTTTTATTGCAGAAGACATTGGCTTCAGCTGGAATGGGCGTGATGGTAAGTATGGTTTAATTTAGAACAATAAAGAATTGTGTGTTTATTTCAATTAAAGGACTTTATTCTGGGTGTTGTGTTTTTTTAAATACTTTACTAGAAATTCATGGTGGTCATGTCTAATATTGGCGTGACCCCATGAATTTCGGGCTTAGGGCCAGCTGATAATGCCAAGCTTGCCTTAACCCCTTTATTACCCAGTGAGCCACCGCACCAGGGCCCTGGATGAGTTGGGTACAGCGCCAGAAGATGGCGCTTCTATGAACGCGCCATTTTCTGGGGTGGCTGCGGACTGCAATTTGCAGCGGGTGGGGCCCAGAAAGCTTGGGCCTCCCTGCGCTGCGGATTCCAGCTCCCAGCTGCCTAGTTGTACCTGGCTGGGCACAAAAATAGGGCGAAGCCCCACACATTTTTTTTTAAAATTATTTCATGAAATTCATGGAATAATTAAGAAAAAAAGGGCTTCCCTATATTGTTGTGTCCAACCAGGTACAAATAGGCAGCTGGTGGTTGGGGGCAGCCCGTCCCTGCCTGCTGTACCTGGCTGGACACAAATATAGTGCGAAGCCCCACGTCAATTTTTTTTTAATTATTTCATGAAATAATTTTTTTAAAAAAGGGCTTCCCTATATTGTTGTGTCTGGCCAGGTACAAATAGGCAGCTGGTGGTTGGGGGCAGCCCGTTCCTGCCTGCTGTACCTGACTGGACACAAATATAGGGCGAAGCCCCACGTCAATTTTTTTTAAATTATTTCAGGAAATTCATGAAATAATGAAAAAAAAATTGATGTGGGGCTTCGCCCTATATTTGTGTCCAGTCAGGTACAGCAGGCAGGAACGGGCTGCTCCCAACCACCAGCTGCCTATTTGTACCTAGCCGGACACAACAATATAGGGAAGCCCTTTTTTTCTTAATTATTCCATGAATTTCATGAATTTAAAAAAAAAATACGTGGAGCTTCGCCCTATTTTTGTGTCCAGCCAGGTACAACTAGGCAGCTGGGGGCTGGAATCCGCAGCGCAGGGAGGCCCAAGCTTTCTGGGCCCCACCCGCTGCAAATTGCAGTCCGCAGCCGCCCCGGAAAATGGCGCGTTCATAGAAGCGCCATCTTCTGGCGCTGTACCCAACTCATCCAGGGCCCTGGTGCGGTGGCTCACTGGGTAATAAAGGGGTTAAGGCCAGCTTGGCATTATCAGCTGGCCCTAAGCCCGAAATTCATGGGGTCACGCCAATATTATACATGACCACCATGAATTTCTAGTAAAGTATTTAAAAAAAACACAAACACCCAGAAAAAAGTCCTTTAATTGAAATAAACACACAATTCTTTATTGTTCTAAATTAAACCATACTTACCATCACGCCCATTCCAGCTGAAGCCAATGATCTCCGGCAATAAAAGTAAAATAATAAAGCAACATCATCCTTACCTTTCCATGGCTCCCACGACAGCTTCAGCTCTGCTACATCGAGATGTCAGGCTGGACCGCAGCAGAGCGCTGCCATCCAGCCTGTCATCCCGCAGACACTGAGAAGCGCAGGCATGCTTGCGCTCCACATTGTCTCTCTGTGACGGCATAAAGATGAGCCGAGGTCATGTCCAATGAACTCGGCTCACCTCATGCACGTCACTGACAGCGTGGGAAAATTCTCACGCTGAAGCGCTGAGTGCAGGAGAATTTTCCCACGCTGTCAGTGACGTACATGAGGTGAGCCGAGTTCATTATCGGCTCATCTGGATGCCGTCACAGTCAGACACTGAGGAGCGCAAGCATGCCTGCGCTTCTCAGTGTCTGCGGGATGACAGGCTGGATGGCAGCTTTCTCCTGCGGTCCAGCCTGTCATCTCGATGTAGCAGAGCTGAAGCTGTCCTGGGAACCATGGAAAGGTAAGGATGAGGTTGCTTTATTATTTTTCTTTTATTGCAGGAGATCGTTGGCTTCAGCTGGAATGGGCGTGATGGTAAGTATGGTTTAATTTAGAACAATAAAGAATTGTGTCTTTATTTCAATTAAAGGACTTTATTCTGGGTGTTGTGTTTTTTTTTTAACTTTGACTATGGGGTTAGTAATGGGGGCGTCTTATAGACGCCTCTCCATTACTAACCTGGGCTTGATGTCAGCTGGCATTATAAGCTGACATCAACCCCAACCCTATTACCCCCTGCCACCGCACCAGGGCAGCGTGGAAGAGCGAGGCTAAGTGCCAGAATTGGCGCATCCTATGGATGCGCCATTTCTGGGGCGGCTGACGGCTGGTGTTTCTAGCCTGGGAGGGGGCCAATATTCATGGCTCCCTTCCTGGGCTATTAATATCAGCCCCCAGCTGTCTGCCTAGCCTTTGCTAGCTATTAAATTAGGGGGGACCCCACGTCATTTTTTGGGGGGGTCCTCCATTTTAATAGCTAGTAAAGGCTAGGTATTCAGCTGGGGGCTGATATTAGTAGCCTGGGAAGCTCCGTGGGTATTACCCCCTTCCCAGGCTTCAAACATCTGCCCCAGCTGTCTGCTTAACCTCCGCTAGAGACTAAAATTACGGGGAACCCCACGCCAATTTTTTTAATAATAAATCCTTTATTTTAATACTAAATGACAAGTACAGTAACCAACACTATCACTGTACTTATTATATATGTGACTGACATGTTTCTATCTATCTAATCTATGTGTGAAGCTCTATTCTGTCTGTTATAAATTGTCGGGTACAGATGCTGAATTGCCGGCCAGCTTTTTTAAAGAGACGGTGCATGAAAACACTATTATTTTTTTTGATAAATCCTTTACACTAAATGACAATTACAGTAAGCAACACTGTCACTGTACTTCGTATATATGTGGCTGACATGTTTCTATCTATCTAATCTATGTGTGATTCTCTATTCCTTCTATTCTAAATTGTCGGGTACATATGCTGAATTGCCGGCCGGCTTTTTTAAAGAGACGGTGCATGAAAACACTATTATTTTTTTTAATAAATCCTTTGCAGTAAATGACAAGTACAGTAATCAACACTGTCACAGTACTTCATATATATGTGACTGACATGTTTCTATCTATCTAATCTATGTGTGAAGCTCTATTCTGTCTGTTATAAATTGTCGGGTACCGCTGCTGAATTGCCGGCCGGCTTTTTTAAAGAGACGGTGCACGAAAATACTATTATATTTTTTAATAAATCCTTTACACTATATGACAAGTACAGTAAGCAACACTGTCACAGTACTTCATATATATGTGACTGACATGTTTCTATCTATCTAATCTATGTGTGATGCTCTATTCCTTCATGTCTAAATTGTCGGGTACCGGTGTATACCGCTGCTGAATTGCCGGCCGGCTTTTTTAAAGAGAGCGTCTTCTGAGCAGTTTGTCAGCTTTTGGACACCTTTGAAGGTGTTTTCTATGTGTTCCTATGTGTTTTTGTTTGCCTGCCATTGGTTTTAACGGTGTTCGACGGTGTTCTAAGGTGTTCGACGAACAGTTCGACGAACAGTTTGACGAACAGTTCGACGAACAGTTCCTCGAACATCCCGGTGTTCGACGAACCGAACCGAACCCGAACACTACGGGGGTGGCTCAACACTAGTTTTAATACCCCTTGGGAAAGTGGTGGAGGTCACAGTAGCTTAACAAAACGGTTTTAATGCCCCTCGGAAGAGACGTGGAGGTCCCAGTAGCTTAACAAGATGGTTTTAATGCCCCTTGGAAAAGTGGTGTAGGTCACAGTAGCTTAACAAGACAGTTTTAATGCCCCTCGGAAGAGAAATGGAGGTCCCAGTAGCTTACACAGATGGTCTTAATGCCCCTCGGAAGAGACGTGGAGGTCCCAGTAGCTTAACAAGATGGTTTTAATGCCCCTTGGAAAAGTGGTGGAGGTCACAGTAGCTTAGCAAGACGGTTTTAATGCCCCTCGGAAGAGACGTGGAGGTCAAAAAAGCTAAACAAGACGGTTTTAATGCCCCTCGGAAGAGACGTGGAGGTCCCAGTAGCTTAACAAGATGGTTTTAATGCCCCTTGGAAAAGTGGTGTAGGTCACAGTAGCTTAACAAGACAGTTTTAATGCCCCTCGGAAGAGAAATGGAGGTCCCAGTAGCTTACACAGATGGTCTTAATGCCCCTCGGAAGAGACGTGGAGGTCCCAGTAGCTTAACAAGATGGTTTTAATGCCCCTTGGAAAAGTGGTGGAGGTCACAGTAGCTTAGCAAGACGGTTTTAATGCCCCTCGGAAGAGACGTGGAGGTCAAAAAAGCTAAACAAGACTGTTTCAATGCGCCTTGGAAAAGTGGTGTAGGTCACAGTAACTTAACAAGACAGTTTTAAAGCCCCTCGGAAGAGACGTGGAGGTCACAAAAGCTTAACAAGATGGTTTTAATGCCCTTTGGAAAAGCGGTGGAGGTCACAGTAGCTTAAAAAGACGGTTGTAATGCTCCTCGGAAGAGACGTGGAGGTCACAGTAGCTTAACAAGATGGTTTTAATGCCCCTTGGAATAGTGGTGGAGGTCACAGTAGCTTAACAATATGGATTTAATGCCCCTCGGAAAAGACGTGGAGGTCACAAAAGCTTAACAAGATGGTTTTAATGCCCCTTGGAAAAGTGGTGGAGGTCACAGTAGCATAACAAGACGGTTTTAATGCCCCTCGGAAGAGATGTGGAGGTCACAGTAGCTTAACAAGACGGTTTTAATGCCCCTTTGAAAAGTGGTGGAGGTCACAGTAGCTTAACAAGATGGTTTTAATGCCCCTTGGAAAAGTGGTGGAGGTCACAGTAGCTTAACAAGACAGTTATAATGCCCCTCGGAAGAGACGTGGAGGTCCCAGTAGCTTAACAAGACGGTTTTAATGCCCCTTGGAAAAGTGCTGGAGTTCACATTAGCTTAACAAGACGGTTTTAATGCCCCTTGGAAAAGTGGTGGAGGTCACAGTAGCTTAACAAGAGGGTTTTAATGCCCCTTGGAAGAGACATGGAGGTCACAGTAGCTTAACAAGACGGTTTTAATGCCCCTTGGAAAAGTGGTGGAGGTCACAGTAACTTAACAAGACGGTTTTCATGCCCCTCGGAAGAGACGTGGAGGTCACAGTAGCTTAACAAGATGGTTTTAATGCCCCTTGGAAAAGTGGAGGAGGTCACAGTAGCTTAACAAGATGGTTTTAATGCCCCTTGGAAAAGTGGTGGAGGGCACATTAGCTTAACAAGACGGTTTTAATGCCCCTTGGAAAAGTGGTGGAGGTCACAGTAGCTTAACAAGACGGTTGTAATGCCCCTCGGAAGAGACGTGGAGGTCACAGTAGCTTAACAAGATGGTTTTAATGCCCCTTGGAAAAGTGGTGGAGGTCACAGTAGCTTAACAAGACGGTTTTAATGCCCCTCGGAAGAGACGTGGAGGTCAAAAAAGCTTAACAAGACGGTTTTAATGCCCCTTGGAAAAGTGGTGTAGGTCACAGTAGCTTAACAAAACAGTTTTAATGGCCCTCGGAAGAGAAATTGAGGTCCCAGTAGCTTACAGAGGTGGTCTTAATGCCCCTCGAAGAGACGTGGAGGTCCCAGTAGCTTAACAAGATGGTTTTAATGCCCCTTGGAAAAGTGGTGGAGGTCACAGTAGCTTAACAAGACGGTTTTAATGCCCCTTGGCAAAGTGGTGGAGGTCACAGTAGCTTAACAAGACAGTTTTAATGCCCCTCCGAAGAGACGTGGAGGTCCCAGTAGCTTAACGAGATGGTCTTAATGCCCATCGGAAGAGACGTAGAGGTCCCAGTAGCTTAACATGACGGTTTTAATGCCCCATGGAAAAGTGCTGGAGGTCACATTAGCTTAACAAGACGGTTTTAATGCCCCTTGGAAAAGTGGTGGAGGTCACAGTAGCTTAACAAGACGGTTTTAATGCCCCTCGGTAGAGACATGGAGGTCACAGTAGCTTTATAAGATGGTTTTAATACGCCTTGGGAAAGTGGTGGAGGTCACAGTAGCTTAACAAGACGGTTTTAATGCCCCTCGGAAGAAACGTGGAGGTCATAAAAGCTTAACAAGACGGTTTTAATGCCCCTTGGAAAAGTGGTGTAGGTCACAGTAACTTAACAAGACAGTTTTAATGCCCCTCGGAAGAGAAATGGAGGTTCCAGTAGCTTAAAGAGATGGTCTTAGTGCACCTCGGAAGAGACATGTAGGTCCCAGTAGCTTAACAAGACGGTTTTAATGCCCCTTGGAAAAGTGGTGTAGGTCACATAAGCTTAACAAGACTGTTTTAATTACCCTTGGAAAAGTGGTGGAGGTCACAGTAGCTTAACAATACGGTTTTAATGCCCCTCGGAAGAGACATGGAGGCCACAGTAGCTTAACAAGACGGTTTTAATGCCCCTTGGAAAAGTGGGGGAGGTCACAGTAGCTTAACAAGATGGTTTTAATGCCCCTCGGAAGAGACGTGGAGGTGACAAAAGCTTAACAAGATGGTTTTAATGCCCCTTGGAAAAGTGGTGAAAGTCACAGTAGCTTAACACGATGGTTTTAATGCCCCTCGGAAGAGATGTGGAGGTCACAGTAGCTTAACAAGACGGTTTTAATGCCCCTTGGAAAAGTGATGGAGGTCACAGTAGCTTAACAAGATGGTTTTAATGCCCCTTGGAAAAGTCTTGTAGGTCACAGTAGCTTAACAAGACGGTTGTAATGCCCCTCGGAAGAGACGTGGAGGTCACAGTAGCTAAACAAGATGGTTTTAATGCCCCTTGGAAAAGTGGTGGAGGTCACATAAGCTTAACAAGACGGTTTTAATGCCCCTTGGAAAAGTGGTGTAGGTCACAGTAGCTTAACAAGACAGTTTTAATGCCCCTCGGAAGAGATGTGGAGGTCACAGTAGCTTAACAAGACGGTTTTAATGCCCCTCGGAAGAGAAATGGAGGTCCCAGTAGTTTAAAGAGATTGTCTTAATGTCCCTCGGTAGAGACGTGGAGGTCCCAGTCGCTTAACAAGGCGGTTTTAATGCCCCTTGGAAAAGTGCTGGAGGTCACATAAGCTTAACAAGATGGTTTTAATGCCCCTTGGAAAAGTGGTGTAGGTCACAGTAGCTTAACAAGACAGTTTTAATGCCCCTCGGAAGAGAAATGGAGGTCCCAGTAGCTTAAAGAGATGGTCTTAATGCCCCTCGGAAGAGACGTGTAGGTCCCAGCAGCTTAACAAGACGGTTTTAATGCCCCTTGCAAAAGTGGTGTAGGTCACATAAGCTTAACAAGACGGTTTTAATGCCCCTTGGAAAAGTGGTGGAGGTCACAGTAGTTTAACAAGACGGTTTTAATGCCCCTCGGAAGAGACGTGGAGGCCACAGTAGCTTAACATGACGGTTTTAATGACCAGTTGGAAAAGTGGGGGAGGTCTCAGTAGCTTAACAAAATGGTTTTAATGCCCCTCGGAAGAGACGTGGAGGTCACAAAAGCTTAACAAGATGGTTTTAATGCCCCTTGGAAAAGAGGTGGAGGTTACAGTAGCTTAACAAGACAGTTTTAATGCCCCTCGGAAGAGATGTGGAGGTCACAGTAGCTTAACAAGACGGTTTTAATGCCCCTTGGAAAAGAGGTGGAGGTTACAGTAGCTTAACAAGATTGTTTTAATGCCCCTTGGAAAAGTGGTGGAGGTCACAGTAGCTTAACAAGACAGTGGTAATGCCCCTTGCAAAAGTGGTGGAGGTCACAGTAGCTTAACAGGACAGTTGGAAGGCCCCTCGGAAGAGACGTGGAGGTCAAAAAAGCTTAAGACGGTTTTAATGCTCCTTGGAAAAGTGGTGTAGGTCACAGTAGCTTAACAAGACTGTTTTACTGCCCCTCGGAAGAGAAATGGAGGTCCCAGTAGCTTAAAAAGACTGTCTTAATGTCCCTCGGTAGAGACGTGGAAGTCCCAGTAGCTTAACAAGACGGTTTTAATGCCCCTTGGAAAAATGGTGTAGGTCACATAAGATTAACAAGACGGTTTTAATGCCCCTTGGAAAAGTGGTGGAGGTCACAGTAGCTTAACAAGACGGTTCTAATGCCCCTCGGAAGAGAAGTGGAGGTCACACTAGCTTAACAAGATGGTTTTAATGCCCCTTGGAAAAGTGGTGGAGGTCACAGTAGCTTAACAAGACGGTTGTAATGCCCCTCGGAAGAGACGTGGAGGTCACAGTAGCTTAACAAGATGGTTTTAATGCCCCTTGGAAAAGTGGTGGAGGTCACAGTAGCTTAACAAGACGGTTTTAATGCCCCTCGGAAGAGACGTGGAGGTCAAAAAAGCTTAACAAGACGGTTTTAATGCCCCTTGGAAAAGTGGTGTAGGTCACAGTAGCTTAACAAAACAGTTTTAATGGCCCTCGGAAGAGAAATTGAGGTCCCAGTAGCTTACAGAGGTGGTCTTAATGCCCCTCGAAGAGACGTGGAGGTCCCAGTAGCTTAACAAGATGGTTTTAATGCCCCTTGGAAAAGTGGTGGAGGTCACAGTAGCTTAACAAGACGGTTTTAATGCCCCTTGGCAAAGTGGTGGAGGTCACAGTAGCTTAACAAGACAGTTTTAATGCCCCTCCGAAGAGACGTGGAGGTCCCAGTAGCTTAACGAGATGGTCTTAATGCCCATCGGAAGAGACGTAGAGGTCCCAGTAGCTTAACATGACGGTTTTAATGCCCCATGGAAAAGTGCTGGAGGTCACATTAGCTTAACAAGACGGTTTTAATGCCCCTTGGAAAAGTGGTGGAGGTCACAGTAGCTTAACAAGACGGTTTTAATGCCCCTCGGTAGAGACATGGAGGTCACAGTAGCTTTATAAGATGGTTTTAATACGCCTTGGGAAAGTGGTGGAGGTCACAGTAGCTTAACAAGACGGTTTTAATGCCCCTCGGAAGAAACGTGGAGGTCATAAAAGCTTAACAAGACGGTTTTAATGCCCCTTGGAAAAGTGGTGTAGGTCACAGTAACTTAACAAGACAGTTTTAATGCCCCTCGGAAGAGAAATGGAGGTTCCAGTAGCTTAAAGAGATGGTCTTAGTGCACCTCGGAAGAGACATGTAGGTCCCAGTAGCTTAACAAGACGGTTTTAATGCCCCTTGGAAAAGTGGTGTAGGTCACATAAGCTTAACAAGACTGTTTTAATTACCCTTGGAAAAGTGGTGGAGGTCACAGTAGCTTAACAATACGGTTTTAATGCCCCTCGGAAGAGACATGGAGGCCACAGTAGCTTAACAAGACGGTTTTAATGCCCCTTGGAAAAGTGGGGGAGGTCACAGTAGCTTAACAAGATGGTTTTAATGCCCCTCGGAAGAGACGTGGAGGTGACAAAAGCTTAACAAGATGGTTTTAATGCCCCTTGGAAAAGTGGTGAAAGTCACAGTAGCTTAACACGATGGTTTTAATGCCCCTCGGAAGAGATGTGGAGGTCACAGTAGCTTAACAAGATGGTTTTAATGCTCCTTGGAAAAGTGGTGTAGGTCACAGTAGCTTAACAAGACAGTTTTAATGCCCCTCGGAAGAGAAATGGAGGTCCCAGTAGCTTAAAGAGATTGTCTTAATGTCCCTCGGTAGAGACGTGGAGGTCCCAGTTGCTTAACAAGACGGTTTTAATGCCCCTTGGAAAAGTGGTGGAGGTCACAGTAGCTTAACAAGACGGTTTTAATGCCCCTCGGAAAAGATGTGGAGGTCAAAGTAGCTTAACAAGACGGTTTTAATGCCCCTTGGAAAAGTGGTGGAGGTCACAGTAGCTTAACAAGATGGTTTTAATGCCCCTTGGAAAAGTGGTGGAGGTCACAGTAGCTTAACAAGACGGTTGTAATGCCCCTTGGAAAAGTGGTGGAGGTCACAGTAGCTTAACAAGACAGTTTTAATGCCCCTCGGAAGAAAAGTGGAGGTCACACTAGCTTAACAAGATGGTTTTAATGCCCCTTGGAAAAGTGGTGGAGGTCACAGTAGCTTAACAAGAAAGTTTTAAGGCCCCTCGGAAGAGATGTGGAGGTCAAAAAAGCTTAACAAGACGGTTTTAATGCTCCTTGGATAAGTGGTGTAGGTCACAGTAGCTTAACAATACAGTTTTAATGCCCCTCGGAAGAGAAATGGAGGTCCCAGTAGCATAAAGAGATAGTCTTAATGTCCCTCGTTAGAGACGTGGAGGTCCCAGTAGCTTAACAAGACAGTTTTAATGCCCCTTGAAAAAGTGGGATAGGTCACATAAGCTTAACAAGACGGTTTTAATGCCCCTTGGAAAAGTGGTGGAGGTCACAGTAGCTTAACAAGACGGTTTTAGTGCCCCTCGGAAGAGACTTGCAGGTAACAGTAGCTTAACAAGACGGTTTTAATGCCCCTTGGAAAAGTGGGGGAGGTCACAGTAGCTTAACAAGACGGTTTTAGTGCCCCTCGGAAGAGACTTGCAGGTAACAGTAGCTTAACAAGATGGTTTTAATGCCCCTTGGAAAAGTGGTGTACGTCACAGTAGCTTAACAAGACAGTTTTAATGCCCCTCCGAAGAGACGTGGAGGTCCCAGTAGCTTAACGAGATGGTCTTAATGCCCCTCGGAAGAGACGTGGTGGTCCCAGTAGCTTAACAAGACGGTTTTAATGCCCCTTGGAAAAGTGATGGAGGTCACAGTAGCTTAACAAGACGGTTTTAATGCCCCTCGGAATAGACGTGGAGGTCACAGTAGCTTAACAAGATGGTTTTAATGCCCCTTGGAAAAGTGGTGGAGGTCACAGCAGCTTAACAAGATGGTTTTAATGCCCCTCGGAAGAAACGTGGAGGTCATAAAAGCTTAACAAGACGGTTTTAATGCCCCTTGGAAAAGTGGTGTAGGTCACAGTAGCTTAACAAGACAGTTTTAATGCCCCTCGGAAGAGAAATGGAGGTCCCAGTAGCTTAAAGAGATGGTCTTAGTGCACCTCGGAAGAGACGTGTAGGTCCCAGTAGCTTAACAAGACGGTTTTAATGCCCCTTGGAAAAGTGGTGTAGGTCACATAAGCTTAACAAGACTGTTTTAATTACCCTTGGAAAAGTGGTGGAGGTCACAGTAGCTTAACAAGACGGTTTTAATGCCCCTCGGAAGAGACATGGAGGCCACAATAGCTTAACAAGACGGTTTTAATGCCCCTTGGAAAAGTGGGGGAGGTCACAGTAGCTTAACAAGATGGTTTTAATGCCCCTCGGAAGAGACGTGGAGGTGACAAAAGCTTAACAAGATGGTTTTAATGCCCCTTGGAAAAGTGGTGAAAGTCACAGTAGCTTAACACGTTGGTTTTTATGCCCCTTGGAAGAGATGTGGAGGTCACAGTAGCTTAACAAGACGGTTTTAATGCACCTTGGAAAAGTGATGGAGGTCACAATAGCTTAACAAGATGGTTTTAATGCCCCTTGGAAAAGTCTTGTAGGTCACAGTAGCTTAACAAGACGGTTGTAATGCCCCTCGGAAGAGACGTGGAGGTCACAGTAGCTAAACAAGACGGTTTTAATGCCCCTTGGAAAAGTGGTGTAGGTCACAGTAGCTTAAAAAGACAGTTTTAATGCCCCTCCGAAGAGACGTGGAGGTCCCAGTAGCTTAATGAGATGGTCTTAATGCCCCTCAGAAGAGACGTGGAGGTCCCAGTAGCTTAACAAGACGGTTTTAATGCCCCTTGGAAAAGTATTGGAGGTCACATTAGCTTAACAAGACGGTTTTAATGCCCCTTGGAAAAGTGGTGGAGGTCACAGTAGCTTAACAAGACGGTTTTAATGCCCCTCGAATGAGACATGGAGGTCACAGTAGCTTAACAAGACGGTTTTAATGCCCCTTGGAAAAGTGGTGGAGGTCACAGTAGCTTAACAAGACGGTTTTAATGCCCCTCGGAATAGACGTGGAGGTCACAGTAGCTTAACAAGATGGTTTTAATGCCCCTTGGAAAAGTGGTGGAGGTCACAACAGCTTAACAAGATGGTTTTAATGCCCCTCGGAAGAAACGTGGAGGTCATAAAAGCTTAACAAGACGGTTTTAATGCCCCTTGCAAAAGTGGTGTAGGTCATAGTAGCTTAACAAGACAGTTTAAATGCCCCTCGGAAGATAAATGGAGGTCCCAGTAGGTTAAAGAGATGGTCTTAGTGCACCTCGGAAGAGACGTGTAGGTCCCAGTAGCTTAACAAGACGGTTTTAATGCCCCTTGGAAAAGTGGTGTAGGTCACATAAGCTTAACAAGACTGTTTTAATTACCCTTGGAAAAGTGGTGGAGGTCACAGTAGCTTAACAAGACGGTTTTAATGCCCCTCGGAAGAGACATGGAGGCCACAGTAGCTTAACAAGACGGTTTTAATGCCCCTTGGAAAAGTGGGGGAGGTCACAGTAGCTTAACAAGATGGTTTTAATGCCCCTCGGAAGAGACGTGGAGGTGACAAAAGCTTAACAAGATGGTTTTAATGCCCCTTGGAAAAGTGGTGAAAGTCACAGTAGCTTAACACGATGGTTTTAATGCCCCTCGGAAGAGATGTGGAGGTCACAGTAGCTTAACAAGACGGTTTTAATGCCCCTTGGAAAAGTGATGGAGGTCACAGTAGCTTAACAAGATGGTTTTAATGCCCCTTGGAAAAGTCTTATAGGTCACAGTAGCTTAACAAGACGGTTGTAATGCCCCTCGGAAGAGACGTGGAGGTCACAGTAGCTAAACAAGACGGTTTTAATGCCCCTTGGAAAAGTGGTGTAGGTCACAGTAGCTTAACAAGATGGTTTTAATGCCCCTTGGAAAAGTCTTATAGGTCACAGTAGCTTAGCAAGACAGTTTTAATGCCCCTCGGAAGAGATGTGGAGGTCACAGTAGCTTAACAAGACGGTTTTAATGCCCTCTTGGAAGAGAAATGGAGGTCCCAGTAGTTTAAAGAGATTGTCTTAATGTCCCTCGGTAGAGAGTGGAGGTCCCAGTAGCTTAACAAGACGGTTTTAATGCCCCTTGGAAAAGTGCTGGAGGTCACATAAGCTTCACAAGACGGTTTTAATGCCCCTTGGAAAAGTGGTGTAGGTCACAGTAGCTTAACAAGACAGTTTTAATGCCCCTCGGAAGAGAAATGGAGGTCCCAGTAGCTTAAAGATATGGTCTTAATGCCCCTCGGAAGAGACGTGTAGGTCCCAGCAGCTTAACAAGACGGTTTTAATGCCCCTTGCAAAAGTGGTGTAGGTCACATAAGCTTAACAAGACGGTTTTAATGCCCCTTGGAAAAGTGGTGGAGGTCACAGTAGTTTAACAAGACAGTTTTAATGCCCCTCGGAAGAGACGTGGAGGCCACAGTAGCTTAACAATATTGTTTTAATGACCAGTTGGAAAAGTGGGGGAGGTCACAGTAGCTTAACAAAATGGTTTTAATGCCCCTCGGAAGAGACGTGGAGGTCACAAAAGCTTAACAAGATGGTTTTAATGCCCCTCGGAAGAGATGTGTAGGTCACAGTAGCTTAACAAGACGGTTTTAATGCCCCTTGGAAAAGTGGTGGAGGTTACAGTAGCTTAACAAGATGGTTTTAATGCCCCTTGGAAAAGTGGTGGAGGTCACAGTAGCTTAACAAGACAGTGGTAATGCCCCTTGGAAAAGTGGTGGAGGTCACAGTAGCTTAACAGGACAGTTGGAAGGCCCCTCGGAAGAGACGTGGAGGTCAAAAAAGCTTAACAAGATGGTTTTAATGCTCCTTGGAAAAGTGGTGTAGGTCACAGTAGCTTAACAAGACTGTTTTACTGCCCCTCAGAAGAGAAATGGAGGTCCCAGTAGCTTAAAGAGACTGTCTTAATGTCCCTCGGTAGAGACGTGGAGGTCCCAGTAGCTTAACAAGACGGTTTTAATGCCCCTTGGAAAAATGGTGTAGGTCACATAAGCTTAACAAGACGGTTTTAATGCCCCTTGGAAAAGTGGTGGAGGTCACAGTAGCTTAACAAGACGGTTCTAATGCCCCTCGGAAGAGAAGTGGAGGTCACACTAGCTTAACAAGATGGTTTTATTGCCCCTTGGAAAAGTGGTGGAGGTCACAGTAGCTTAACAAGAAAGTTTTAAGGCCCCGTGGAAGAGACGTGGAGGTAAAAAAGCTTAACAAGACGGTTTTAATGCTCCTTGGAAAAGTGGTGCAGGTCACAGTAGCTTAACAAGACAGTTTTAATGTCCCTCGGAAGAGAAATGGAGGTCCCAGTAGCTTAAAGAAATTGTCTTAATGTCCCTCGGTAGAGACGTGGAGGTCCCAGTTGCTTAACAAGACGGTTTTAATGCCCCTTGGAAAAGTGGTGTAGGTCACATTAGCTTAACAGGATGGTTTTAATGCCCCTAGGAAGAGAAGTGAAGGTCACAGTAGCTTAACAAGATGGTTTTAATGCCTCTTGGAAAAGTTGTGGAGGTCACAGTAGCTTAACAAGACAGTTTTAAGGCTCCTCGGAAGAGACGTGGAGGTCAAAAAAGCTTAACAAGATGGTTTTAATGCTCCTTGGAAAAGTGGTGTAGGTCACAGTAGCTTAACAAGACAGTTTTAATGCCCCTCGGAAGAGAAATGGAGGTCCCAGTAGCTTAAAGAGATTGTCTTAATGTCCATTGGTAGAGACGTGGAGGTCCCAGTAGCTTAACAAGATGGCTTTAATGCCCCTTGGAAAAGTGGTGGAGGTCACATTAGCTTAACAAGACCGTTTTAATGCCCCTTGGAAAAGTGGTGTAGGTCACAGTAGCTTAACAAGACAGTTTTAATGCCCCTCGGAAGAGAAATGGAGGTCCCAGTAGCTTAAAGAGATGGTCTTAATGCCCCTCGGAAGAGACGTGTAGGTCCCAGTAGCTTAACAAGAAGATTTTAATGCCCCTTGGAAAAGTGGTGTAGGTCACATAGGCTTAACAAGATGGTTTTAATGCCCGTTGGAAAAGTGGTGGAGGTCACAGTAGCTTAACAAGACGGTTTTAATGCCCCTCGGAAGAGATGTGGAGGTCACAGTAGCTTAACAAGACGGTTTTAATGCCCCTTGGAAAAGTGGTGGAGGTCACAGTAGCTTAACAAGATGGTTTTAATGCCCCTTGGAAAAGTGGTGGAGGTCACAGTAGCTTAACAAGACGGTTGTAATGCCCCTTGGAAAAGTGGTGGAGGTCACAGTAGCTTAACAAGACGGTTTTAATGCCCCTCGGAAGAGAAGTGGAGGTCACACTAGCTTAACAAGATGGTTTTAATGCCCCTTGGAAAAGTGGTGGAGGTCACAGTAGCTTAACAAGAAAGTTTTAAGGCCCCTCGGAAGAGACGTGGAGGTCAAAAAAGCTTAACAAGACGGTTTTAATGTTCCTTGGATAAGTGGTGTAGGTCACAGTAGCTTAACAATACAGTTTTAATGCCCCTCGGAAGAGAAATGGAGGTCCCAGTAGCATAAAGAGATTGTCTTAATGTCCCTCGTTAGAGACGTGGAGATCCCAGGAGCTTAACAAGACGGTTTTAATGCCCCTTGGAAAAGTGGGGTAGGTCACATAAGCTTAACAAGACGGTTTTAATGCCCCTTGGAAAAGTGGTGGAGGTCACAGTAGCTTAACAAGACGGTTTTAATGCCCCTTGGAAAAGTAGGGGAGGTCACAGTAGCTTAACAAGATGGTTTTAATGCCCCTCGGAAGAGACGTGGAGACGTGGAGGTCACAAAAGCTTAACAAGATGGTTTTAATGCCCCTTGGAAAAGTGGTGTACGTCACAGTAGCTTAACAAGACAGTTTTAATGCCCCTCCGAAGAGACGTGGAGGTCCCAGTAGCTTAACGAGATGGTCTTAATGCCCCTCGGAAGAGACATGGTGGTCCCAGTAGCTTAACAAGACGGTTTTAATGCCCCTTGGAAAAGTATTGGAGGTCACATTAGCTTAACAAGACGGTTTTAATGCCCCTTGGAAAAGTGGTGGAGGTCACAGTAGCTTAACAAGACGGTTTTAATGCCCCTCGAATGAGACATGGAGGTCACAGTAGCTTAACAAGACGGTTTTAATGCCCCTTGGAAAAGTGGTGGAGGTCACAGTAGCTTAACAAGACGGTTTTAATGCCCCTCGGAATAGACGTGGAGGTCACAGTAGCTTAACAAGATGGTTTTAATGCCCCTTGGAAAAGTGGTAGAGGTCACAGCAGCTTAACAACATGGTTTTAATGCCCCTCGGAAGAAACGTGGAGGTCATAAAAGCTTAACAAGACGGTTTTAATGCCCCTTGGAAAAGTGGTGTAGGTCACAGTAGCTTAACAAGACAGTTTTAATGCCCCTCGGAAGAGAAATGGAAGTCCCAGTAGCTTAAAGAGATGGTCTTAGTGCACCTCGGAAGAGACGTGTAGGTCCCAGTAGCTTAACAAGACGGTTTTAATGCCCCTTGGAAAAGTGGTGTAGGTCACATAAGCTTAACAAGACTGTTTTAATTACCCTTGGAAAAGTGGTGGAGGTCACAGTAGCTTAACAAGACGGTTTTAATGCCCCTCGGAAGAGACATGGAGGCCACAGTAGCTTAACAAGACGGTTTTAATGCCCCTTGGAAAAGTGGGGGAGGTCACAGTAGCTTAACAAGATGGTTTTAATGCCCCTCGGAAGAGACGTGGAGGTGACAAAAGCTTAACAAGATGGTTTTAATGCCCCTTGGAAAAGTGGTGAAAGTCACAGTAGCTTAACACGATGGTTTTAATGCCCCTCGGAAGAGACGTGGAGGTCACAGTAGCTAAACAAGACGGTTTTAATGCCCCTTGGAAAAGTGATGGAGGTCACAGTAGCTTAACAAGATGGTTTTAATGCCCCTTGGAAAAGTCTTGTAGGTCACGGTAGCTTAACAAGACAGTTTTAATGCCCCTCGGAAGAGATGTGGAGGTCACAGTAGCTTAACAAGACGGTTTTAATGCCCTCTCGGAAGAGAAATGGAGGTCCCAGTAGTTTAAAGAGATTGTCTTAATGTCCCTCGGTAGAGAGTGGAGGTCCCAGTAGCTTAACAAGACGGTTTTAATGCCCCCTGGAAAAGTGCTGGAGGTCACATAAGCTTCACAAGATGGTTTTAATGCCCCTTGGAAAAGTGGTGTAGGTCACAGTAGCTTAACAAGACAGTTTCAATGCCCCTCGGAAGAGAAATGGAGGTCCCAGTAGCTTAAAGAGATGGTCTTAATGCCCCTCGGAAGAGACGTGTAGGTCCCAGCAGCTTAACAAGACGGTTTTAATGCCCCTTGCAAAAGTGGTGTAGGTCACATAAGCTTAACAAGACGGTTTTAATGCCCCTTGGAAAAGTGGTGGAGGTCACAGTAGTTTAACAAGACAGTTTTAATGCCCCTCGGAAGAGACGTGGAGGCCACAGTAGCTTAACAATATTGTTTTAATGACCAGTTGGAAAAGTGGGGGAGGTCACAGTAGCTTAACAAAATGGTTTTAATGCCCCTCGGAAGAGACGTGGAGGTCACAAAAGCTTAACAAGATGGTTTTAATGCCCCTCGGAAGAGATGTGTAGGTCACAGTAGCTTAACAAGACGGTTTTAATGCCCCTTGGAAAAGTGGTGGAGGTTACAGTAGCTTAACAAGATGGTTTTAATGCCCCTTGGAAAAGTGGTGGAGGTCACAGTAGCTTAACAAGACAGTGGTAATGCCCCTTGGAAAAGTGGTGGAGGTCACAGTAGCTTAACAGGACAGTTGGAAGGCCCCTCGGAAGAGACGTGGAGGTCAAAAAAGCTTAACAAGACGGTTTTAATGCTCCTTGGAAAAGTGGTGTAGGTCACAGTAGCTTAACAAGACTGTTTTACTGCCCCTCGGAAGAGAAATGGAGGTCCCAGTTGCTTAAAGAGACTGTCTTAATGTCCCTCGGTAGAGACGTGGAGGTCCCAGTAGCTTAACAAGACGGTTTTAATGCCCCTTGGAAAAATGGTGTAGGTCACATAAGCTTAACAAGACGGTTTTAATGCCCCTTGGAAAAGTGGTGGAGGTCACAGTAGCTTAACAAGACGGTTCTAATGCCCCTCGGAAGAGAAGTGGAAGTCACACTAGCTTAACAAGATGGTTTTATTGCCCCTTGGAAAAGTGGTGGAGGTCACAGTAGCTTAACAAGAAAGTTTTAAGGCCCCGTGGAAGAGACGTGGAGGTAAAAAAAGCTTAACAAGACGGTTTTAATGCTCCTTGGAAAAGTGGTGTAGGTCACAGTAGCTTAACAAGACAGATTTAATGTCCCTCGGAAGAGAAATGGAGGTCCCAGTAGCTTAAAGAGATTGTCTTAATGTCCCTCGGTAGAGACGTGGAGGTCCCAGTTGCTTAACAAGACGGTTTTAATGCCCCTTGGAAAAGTGGTGTAGGTCACAGTAGCTTAACAGGATGGTTTTAATGCCCCTAGGAAGAGAAGTGAAGGTCACAGTAGCTTAACAAGATGGTTTTAATGCACCTTGGAAAAGTGGTGGAGGTCACAGTAGCTTAACAAGATGGTTTTAATGCCCCTTGGAAAAGTGGTGGAGGTCACAGTAGCTTAACAAGACGGTTGTAATGCCACTTGGAAAAGTGGTGGAGGTCACAGTAGCTTAACAAGACGGTTTTAATGCCCCTCGGAAGAGGAGTGGAGGTCACACTAGCTTAACAAGATGGTTTTAATGCCCCTTGGAAAAGTGGTGGAGGTCACAGTAGATTAACAAGAAAGTTTTAAGGCCCCTCGGAAGAGACATGGAGGTCAAAAAAGCTTAACAAGACGGTTTTAATGCTCCTTGGATAAGTGTTGTAGGTCACAGTAGCTTAACAATACAGTTTTAATGCCCCTCGGAAGAGAAATGGAGGTCCCAGTAGCATAAAGAGATTGTCTTAATGTCCCTCGTTAGAGACGTGGAGGTCCCAGTAGCTTAACAAGACGGTTTTAATGCCCCTTGGAAAAGTGTGGTAGGTCACATAAGCTTAACAAGACGGTTTTAATGCCCCTTGGAAAAGTGGTGGAGGTCACAGTAGCTTAACAAGACGGTTTTAATGCCCCTTGGAAAAGTGGGGGAGGTCACAGTAGCTTAACAAGATGGTTTTAATGCCCCTCGGAAGAGACGTGGAGACGTGGAGGTCACAAAAGCTTAACAAGATGGTTTTAATGCCCCTTGGAAAAGTGGTGTACGTCACAGTAGCTTAACAAGACAGTTTTAATGCCCCTCCGAAGAGACGTGGAGGTCCCAGTAGCTTAACGAGATGGTCTTAATGCCCCTCGGAAGAGACGTGGTGGTCCCAGTAGCTTAACAAGACGGTTTTAATGCCCCTTGGAAAAGTATTGGAGGTCACATTAGCTTAACAAGACGGTTTTAATGCCCCTTGGAAAAGTGGTGGAGGTCACAGTAGCTTAACAAGACGGTTTTAATGCCCCTCGAATGAGACATGGAGGTCACAGTAGCTTAACAAGACGGTTTTAATGCCACTTGGAAAAGTGGTGGAGGTCACAGTAGCTTAACAAGACGGTTTTAATGCCCCTCGGAATAGACGTGGAGGTCACAGTAGCTTAACAAGATGGTTTTAATGCCCCTTGGAAAAGTGGTGGAGGTCACAGCAGCTTAACAACATGGTTTTAATGCCCCTCGGAAGAAACGTGGAGGTCATAAAAGCTTAACAAGACGGTTTTAATGCCCCTTGGAAAAGTGGTGTAGGTCACAGTAGCTTAACAAGACAGTTTTAATGCCCCTCGGAAGAGAAATGGAGGTCCCAGTAGCTTAAAGAGATGGTCTTAGTGCACCTCGGAAGAGACGTGTAGGTCCCAGTAGCTTAACAAGACGGTTTTAATGCAACTTGGAAAAGTGGTGTAGGTCACATAAGCTTAACAAGACTGTTTTAATTACCCTTGGAAAAGTGGTGGAGGTCACAGTAGCTTAACAAGACGGTTTTAATGCCCCTCGGAAGAGACATGGAGGCCACAGTAGCTTAACAAGACGGTTTTAATGCCCCTTGGAAAAGTGGGGGAGGTCACAGTAGCTTAACAAGATGGTTTTAATGCCCCTCGGAAGAGACGTGGAGGTGACAAAAGCTTAACAAGATGGTTTTAATGCCCCTTGGAAAAGTGGTGAAAGTCACAGTAGTTTAACACGATGGTTTTAATGCCCCTCGGAAGAGATGTGGAGGTCACAGTAGCTTAACAAGACGTTTTAATGCCCCTTGGAATAGTGATGGAGGTCACAGTAGCTTAACAAGATGGTTTTAATGCCCCTTGGAAAAGTCTTGTAGGTCACAGTAGCTTAACAAGACGGTTGTAATGCCCCTCGGAAGAGACGTGGAGGTCACAGTAGCTAAACAAGACGGTTTTAATGCCCCTTGGAAAAGTGGTGTAGGTCACAGTAGCTTAAAAAGACAGTTTTAATGCCCCTCCGAAGAGACGTGGAGGTCCCAGTAGCTTAATGAGATGGTCTTAATGCCCCTCAGAAGAGACGTGGAGGTCCCAGTAGCTTAACAAGACGGTTTTAATACCCCTTGGAAAAGTGGTGGAGTTCGCATTAGCTTAACAAGAAGGTTTTAATGCCCCTTGGAAAAGTGGTGGAGGTCACAGTAGCTTAACAAGAGGGTTTTAATGCCCCTTGGAAGAGACATGGAGGTCACAGTAGCTTAACAAGACAGTTTTAATGCCCCTTGGAAAAGTGGTGGAGGTCACAGTAGCTTAAAAAGACAGTTTTCATGCCCCTCGGAAGAGACGTGGAGGTCACAGAAGTTTAACAAGATGGTTGTAATGCCCCTTGGAAAAGTGGTGGAGGTCACAGTAGCTTAACAAGATGGTTTTAATGCCCCTTGGAAAAGTGGTGGAGGTCACATTAGCTTAACAAGACGGTTTTAATGCCCCTTGGAAAAGTGGTGGAGGTCACAGTAGCTTAACAAGACGGTTATAATGCCCCTCGGAAGAGACATGGAGGCCACAGTAGCTTAAAAAGATGGTTTTAATGCCCCTTGGAAAAGTGGGGGAGGTCACAGTAGCTTAACAAGATGGTTTCAATGCCCCTTGGAAAAGTGGTGGAGGTCACAGTAGCTTAACAAGACAGTTGTAATGCCCCTCGGAAGAGATGTGGAGGTCACAGTAGCTAAATGAGATGGTCTTAATGCCCCTCGGAAGAGACGTGGAGGTCCCAGTAGCTTAACAAGACGGTTTTAATGCCCCTTGGAAAAGTGGTGGAGGTCACATTAGCTTAACAAGACGGTTTTAATGCCCCTTGGAAAAGTGGTGGAGGTCACAGTAGCTTAACAAGAGGGTTTTAATGCCCCTTGGAAGAGACATGGAGGTCACAGTAGCTTAACAAGACGGTTTTAATGCACCTTGGAAAAGTGGTGGAGGTCACAGTAGCTTAACAAGACGGTTTTCATGCCCCTCGGAAGAGACGTGGAGGTCACAGTAGCTTAACAAGATGGTTTTAATGCCCCTTGGAAAAGTGGAGGAGGTCACAGTAGCTTAACAAGATGGTTTTAATGCCCCTTGGAAAAGTGGTGGAGGTCACATTAGCTTAACAAGACGGTTTTAATGCCCCTTGGAAAAGTGGTGGAGGTCACAGTAGCTTAACACGACGTTTGTAATTCCCCTCGGAAGAGACGTGGAGGTCACAGTAGCTTAACAAGATGGTTTTAATGCCCCTTGGAAAAGTGGTGGAGGTCACAGTAGCTTAACAAGACGGTTTTAATGCCCCTCGGAAGAGACGTGGAGGTCAAAAAAGCTTAACAAGACGGTTTTAATGCCCCTTGGAAAAGTTGTGTAGGTCACAGTAGCTTAACAAGACAGTTTTAATGGCCCTCGGAAGAGAAATTGAGGTCCCAGTAGCTTACAGAGATGGTCTTAATGCCCCTCGGAAGAGACGTGGAGGTCCCAGTAGCTTAACAAGATGGTTTTAATGCCCCTTGGAAAAGTGGTGGAGGTCACAGTAGCTTAACAAGACAGTTTTAATGCCCCTCCGAAGAGACGTGGAGGTCCCAGTAGCTTAACGAGATGGTCTTAATGCCCATCGGAAGAGACGTGGAGGTACCAGTAGCTTAACGAGATGGTCTTAATGCCCATCAGAAGAGACGTGGAGGTCACAGTAGCTTAACAAGATGGTTTTAATGCCACTTGGAAAAGTGGTGGAGGTCACAGTAGCTTAACAACACGGTTTTAATGCCCCTCGAAAGAGACGTGGAGGTCAAAAATGCTTAACAAGACTGTTTTAATGCCCCTTGGCAAAGTGGTGGAGGTCACAGTAGGTTAACAAGACAGTTTTAATGCCCCTCCGAAGAGACGTTGAGGTCCCAGTAGCTTAACAAGACGGTTGTAATGCCCCTCGGAAGAGAAATTGAGGTCCCAGTAGCTTACAGAGATGGTCTTAATGCCCCTCGGAAGAGACGTGGAGGTCCCAGTAGCTTAACAAGATGGTTTTAATGCCCCTTGGAAAAGTGGTGGAGGTCACAGTAGCTTAACAAGACTGTTTTAATGCCCCTTGGAAGAGACATGGAGGTCACAGTAGCTTAACAAGACGGTTTTAATGCCCCTTGGAAAAGTGGTGGAGGTCACAGTAACTTAACAAGACGGTTTTAATGCCCCTTGGAAAAGTGGTGGAGGTCACAGTAGCTTAACAAGAGGGTTTTAATGCCCCTTGGAAGAGACATGGAGGTCACAGTAGCTTAACAAGACGTTTTTAATGCCCCTTGGAAAAGTGGTGGAGGTCACAGTAACTTAACAAGACGGTTTTCTTGCCCCTCGGAAGAGACGTGGAGGTCACAGTAGCTTAACAAGATGGTTTTAATGCCCCTTGGAAAAGTGGAGGAGGTCACAGTAGCTTAACAAGATGGTTTTAATGCCCCTTGGAAAAGTGGTGGAGGTCGCATTAGCTTAACAAGACGGTTTTAATGCCCCTTGGAAAAGTGGTGGAGGTCACAGTAGCTTAACAAGACGGTTGTAATGCCCCTCGGAAGAGACGTGGAGGTCACAGTAGCTTAACAAGATGGTTTTAATGCCCCTTGAAAAAGTGGTGGAGGTCACAGTAGCTTAACAAGACGGTTTTAATGCCCCTCGGAAGAGACGTGGAGGTCAAAAATGCTTAACAAGACTGTTTTAATGCCCCTTGGCAAAGTGGTGGAGGTCACAGTAGCTTAACAAGACAGTTTTAATGCCCCTCCGAAGAGACGTGGAGGTCCCAGTAGCTTAACAAGACGGTTGTAATGCCCCTCGGAAGAGAAATTGAGGTCCCAGTAGCTTACAGAGATGGTCTTAATGCCCCTCGGAAGAGACGTGGAGGTCCCAGTAGCATAGCAAGATGGTTTTAGTGCCTCATGGAAAAGTGGTGGAGGTCACAGTAGCTTAACAAGACTGTTTTAATGCCCCTTGGCAAAGTGGTGGAGGTCACAGTAGCTTAACAAGACAGTTTTAATGCCCCTCCGAAGAGACGTGGAGGTCCCAGTAGCTTAACGAGATGGTCTTAATGCCCATCGGAAGAGACGTGGAGGTCCCAGTAGCTTAACATGACGGTTTTAATGCCCCATGGAAAAGTGCTGGAGGTCACATTAGCTTAACAAGTCGGTTTTAATGCCCCTTGGAAAAGTGGTGGAGGTCACAGTAGCTTAACAAGACGGTTTTAATGCCCCTCGGTAGAGACATGGAGGTCACAGTAGCTTTATAAGACGGTTTTAATACCCCTTGGGAAAGTGGTGGAGGTCACAGTAGCTTAACAAGACGGTTTTAATGCCCCTCGGAAGAGACGTGGAGGTCACAGTAGCTTAACAAGATGGTTTTAATGCCCCTTGGAATAGTGGTGGAGGTCACAGTAGCTTAACAAGATGGATTCAATGCCCCTCGGAAGAGACGTGGAGGTCACAAAAGCTTAACAAGATGGTTTTAATGCCCCTTGGAAAAGTGGTGGAGGTCACAGTAGCATAACAAGACGGTTTTAATGCCCCTCGGAAGAGATGTGGAAGTCACAGTAGCTTAACAAGACGGTTTTAATGCCCCTTGGAAAAGTGGTGGAGGTCACAGTAGCTTAACAAGATGGTTTTAATGCCCCTTGGAAAAGTGGTGGAGGTCACAGTAGCTTAACAACACAGTTGTAATGCCCCTCGGAAGAGACGTGGAGGTCACAGTAGCTAAATGAGATGGTCTTAATGCCCCTCGGAAGAGACTTGGAGGTCCCAGTAGCTTAACAAGATGGTTTTAATGCCCCTTGGAAAAGTGCTGGAGTTCACTTTAGCTTAACAAGACGGTTTTAATTCCCTTGGAATAGTGGTGGAGGTCACATTAGCTTAACAAGATGGATTTAATGCCCCTCGGAAGAGACGTGGGGGTCACAAAAGCTTAACAAGATGGTTTTAATGCCCCTTGGAAATGTGGTGGAGGTCACAGTAGCATAACAAGACGGATTTAATGCCCCTCGGAAGAGATGTGGAGGTCACAGTAGCTTAACAAGACGGTTTTAATGCCCCTTGGAAAAGTGCTGGAGTTCACATTAGCTTAACAAGACGGTTTTAATGCCCCTTGGAAAAGTGGTGGAGGTCACAGTAGCTTAACAAGAGGGTTTTAATGCCCCTTGGAAGAGAAATGGAGGTCACAGTAGCTTAACAAGACGGTTTTAATGCCCCTTGGAAAAGTGGTGGAGGTCACATTAGCTTAAGAAGACGGTTTTCATGCCCCTCGGAAGAGACGTGGAGGTCACAGTAGCTTAACAAGATGGTTTTAATGCCCCTTGGAAAAGTGGAGGAGGTCACAGTAGCTTAACAAGATGGTTTTAATGCCCCTTGGAAAAGTGGTGGAGGTCACATTAGCTTAACAAGATGGCTTTAATGCCCCTTGGAAAAGTGGCGGAGGTCACAGTAGCTTAACAAGACGGTTGTAATGACCCTCGGAAGAGACGTGGAGGTCATAATAGCTTAACAAGATGGTTTTAATGCCCCTTGGAAAAGTGGTGGAGGTCACAGTAGCTTAACAAGACGGTTGTAATGCCCCTCGGAAGAGACGTGGAAGTCAAAAAATCTTAACAAGACGGTTTTAATGCCCCTTGGAAAAGTGGTGTAGGTCACAGTAGCTTAACAAGACAGTTTTAATGGCCCTCGGAAGAGAAATTGAGGTCCCAGTAGCTGAAAGAGATGGTCTTAATGCCCCTCGGAACAGACGTGGAGGTCCCAGTAGCTTAACAAGATGGTTTTAATGCCCCTTGAAAAAGTAGTGGAGGTCACAGTAGCTTAACAAGACGGTTTTAATGCCCCTTGGAAAAGTGGTGGAGGTCACAGTAGCTTAACAAGATGGTTTTAATGCCCCTTGGAAAAGTGGTGGAGGTCACAGTAGCTTAACAAGACAGTTGTAATGCCCCTCGGAAGAGACGTGGAGGTCACAGTAGCTAAATGAGATGGTCTTAATGCCCCTCGGAAGAGACGTGGAGGTCCCAGTAGCTTAACAAGACGGTTTTAATGCCCTTTGGAAAAGTGCTGGAGTTCACATTAGCTTAACAAGACGGTTTTAATGCCCCTTGGAATAGTGGTGGAGGTCACAGTAGCTTAACAAGATGGATTTAATGCCCCTCGGAAGAGACGTGGAGGTCACAAAAGCTTAACAAGATGGTTTTAATGCCCCTTGGAAATGTGGTGGAGGTCACAGTAGCATAACAAGACGGATTTAATGCCCCTCGGAAGAGATGTGGAGGTCACAGTAGCTTAACAAGACGGTTTTAATGCCCCTTGGAAAAGTGGTGGAGGTCACAGTAGCTTAAGAACATGGTTTTAATGCCCCTTGGAAAAGTGGTGGAGGTCACAGTAGCTTAACAAGACAGTTGTAATGCCCCTCGGAAGAGACGTGGAGGTCACAGTAGCTAAATGAGATGGTCTTAATGCCCCTCGGAAGAGACGTGGAGGTCCCAGTAGCTTAACAAGACGGTTTTAATGCCCCTTGGAAAAGTGGTGGAGGTCACAGTAGCTTAACAAGAGGGTTTTAATGCCTCTTGGAAGAGACATGGAGGTCACAGTAGCTTAACAAGACGGTTTTAATGCCCCTTGGAAAAGTGGTAGAGGTCACATTAGCTTAACAAGACGGTTTTAATGCCCCTTCGAAAAGTGGCGGAGGTCACAGTAGCTTAACAAGACGGTTGTAATACCCCTCGGAAGAGACGTGGAGGTCACAGTAGCTTAACAAGATGGTTTTAATGCCCCTTGGAAAAGTGGTGGAGGTCACAGTAGCTTAATAAGACGGTTTTAATGCCCCTCGGAAGAGACGTGGAGGTCAAAAAAGCTTAACAAGACGGTTTTAATGCCCCTTGGAAAAGTGGTGTAGGTCACAGTAGCTTAACAAGACAGTTTCAATGGCCCTCAGAAGAGAAATTGAGGTCCCAGTAGCTGAAAGAGATGGTCTTAATGCCCCTCGGAACAGACGTGGAGGTCCCAGTAGCTTAACAAGATGGTTTTAATGCCCCTTGGAAAAGTGGTGGAGGTCACAGTAGCTTAACAAGACGGTTTTAATGCCCCTTGGAAAAGTGGTGGAGGTCACAGTAGCTTAACAAGACGGTTTTAATGCCCCTCCGAAGAGACGTGGAGGTCCCAGTAGCTTAACGAGATGGTCTTAATGCCCATCGGAAGAGACGTGGAGGTCCCAGTAGCTTAACATGACGGTTTTAATGCCCCATGGAAAAGTGCTGGAGGTCACATTAGCTTAACAAGACGGTTTTAACACTAGGACTACTGGACTCGTGACCCCGCCTAGAACTACTGAAAGGAGACATTTTGACTCCTTGCTTGTTTTCGTTTATTTTTAGAGTTTCATTTGTGGTTATTTATTAAGAATTATATTTTTTGTAATGTATTATTATTGTGAGATCCAACAGTAATGCTTTTGATTGTTTTTTTTCTGCTTTTCTTATTTTTCTACAGAAAATAACAATAATTATAATAGACGTTTTTCAAACATTTTTTTTTATTCAAGTGCACACATATAAACAACAACTGAAGAACAAAAAGCAGAGAAAATGTAGGTGGAGGAGCATAAAAATGAAAATATGGCGCAGAATTCACCTTCTAAACATTTGGTGTTTCGCATTTTAGGCATTGCCTTTGATTTATGGCAATACATTGCCCACACAAAGACTTACCACAAGTCTTACAATTTCCCACAGATCTATTTTTCTTGCACTTTTCTTTGATCTGGCAAAATTTTGTTTGAACCATCACTTCTGAGCATGTAGAAACTTGGGACGTGGAACCCTTTTCCCTATCTGTGACATAAGGACCACTCAACTCTCTCACAAGCGTTTGCAAAAATGCCTTGCGTGACATTTTTTGGTGGGTAATCTCCTTGAATATTATCCATGCATTTATACCCGCAAAGTCTAAGGCATTTTCAAATGCATGAACAGGCCATCTCCTTGTGCATGTTCGTGTGGTATATTTTCATGCCATCTGATCCACTACATCTATTCCATATTTTGTTTCATTGTAAAACTTTACCGTTTCTGGAGTTTTTTTAGCGGAATCAGACGCAACAACAACATCTGGATGGACGGAACTCAAAATGACAACATTTTTGTTGGGCTTTCCTTGATATACTGTAAGTGTAAAATTGTCTTCATTTCTAAACACTTTAGTGTTGTACAATTCCTCTTTCATGGATTTTATTTCTTTAGGCACTTCTCGCCTTATCTTGTTCAGTGTTCCCACGATGGTTGTTCCTTTGCTTTTTAGCTGTTTAGCTAATTTTACTGAAGTAAAATAATTATCGGTTGTAACATTGCGACCTTTTTTCAAAAACGGGTCCAATAACTTCATTACCACATGGTCAGCTAAACGGTCCTCAGCACGGCGTGTGTCATCTTTGCCTAGATAAGGGAAGCCATTTGCCAGATATTTGCTCCTCTTATCAACAGCTAGCCAATATTTGTGGCCATATTTATCTGGTTTGGAAGGCATGTACTGCGTGAATGGACACCTAGTTTTGCTTGGGAAAAGTTGCTCATCCACCGTTATGTATGGGCCAGGTTTGTAACACGCAATACAATTTTCAATAAACCTGTCCCACACAGTAGAAAATAGAGCAAACTTGTCAGTTTGCAGTCTCTCCGATCGAGTAGATTTCTCATCAAATCTGAGAAACCTCATAATTTCAACAAAGCGGTCCCTAGACATTGTCGCTTTGCAAAACGGTATTCCCCAGTCATTACACCAAATACTGCTAATCGAGTGACGGTTCGTGCCAGATATTCCACGAGCATAGAATATCGCAATGAATGCATCTAGCTCCTCATCAGATAGAGTAAACTGTAAATTATTGTTCCTGCATGCTTCTGCAAGCGTACAGTTCTTTATATGTGTCAATATATATGAATCAAAAAATAAACGCCATGCGCTCAAAGGACTATCGATAATGATATTTCTTCTGGCGTATCCTGTAGGGCCAGGTGCTTCTCGAAGAATATTTTGGCTGTCACGCCTACCAGGCAAGTGTTCTCCAATTTCAACAGGTTTCCATTGAATACCATCCGCTGAAACTAGTATTCCTTCAGATTCGCCTTCTCTGGTGTTTGTTGTTGCATTACCTTCGCCGCCATCGTTATCTGTTGTTCTTTCATTTCTGGGACGTTTTGCTGATTTTTTCTGTCCACGACCAGGAGGATGGTCACGAGGCAACATAACTGCATGAGCCCGATCCCCAGTTGATGTGCTTGGAATATCTGTAAAAAAGTTGATGAATATTTAGAATTTTTGTTTTGTAAGGGTCCGTGCACACTGGCTGGATTAGCGGCGGAATATCCGACCGGATATTCTCACCACAATCCGGCCCGTACCTGCCCGCTCAGGTACAGAGCGGAGTTTCATACCTGAAGCTCCGCTCCGAACCCCGGGCTGGAGCCGCTGTCTGGGACGGAGCCGTGCTCGCGCGTAAGCAAGCGCTGCTCTGTCCCTGACAGCGGCTCCAGCCCGGGGTTCGGAGCGGAGCTTCAGGCATGAGCGGGCAGGTACGGCCTGTATTGCGGCAAGAATATCCAGATGGCTATTCAGCCAGAATTCTGCTAGTGTGCACAGGCCCTAACTCAGTGTGTGGAAGAACAAATAAATACACATAACTACTTACCTTCTGGATTTGTTCCTTCTGAGTCTTCAGATTCACTTGATATGTTCTGAGGAATGAAATCTTCATCACTGTCAGAATCAAATACATGTTCCTGCAATTCGGATTCCGATTCATCCTCCGGTATGGATTGCAAAGTAGCCAGAATATCCTGAGGCTTTATCAAACGTCTTCTCTCCATATTCCTCACAAATTCCATAATTCTATATAGTTCCGTGCTGAAAAATAGAAATGAAATGAAAACTAAAAGAAATAATAACTGTTCTGCCACCTTCAAAAGTAGATGGGCTGAATCAGTTGACAGACAGCTAAACTATTTCATAACAATTCATACCTGTATGAGTCTTCAGAGCTCGTATGTCTGCGTCTGTTCTCTTTGTCTCTTCAGCTGAACTGAAAGTAAAGTTACTATCCAGAATACTGTCTCCTGCTAGGACCTTAGAAAAACACCACCCTTCATTAGCATAAGATAAGAGCCTAGAGTAAACAAGCTATTTTGTTCAGCATTACACAGTAATACAAGCAGGTAAAACACAAGGAAAATGTGAAAAGTTGACATGTAAATTGAACTACATCTATATGAACATCAGGGTAAATAAGACAGAGTGAAAAAATTATGCACAAAACTTTATAGCAACATTTAGTGACAAAAGGACCTCAAAATATAGTAGGGAGTCAAAATGACTACCTTCAGGAGTTCTTGGTAAATTTTGAAAAAAACGCGCAAATTTTTCACCAAAATTATTTATTCTCACAAAATCTTTTTTGACATCATATTTGAGGAAAAGTCACCGAGTTTCAAGCCGGAATTCTGAAAAATGTAGTCACAGAAGAGAAATAAAAAACGAAAGGAGTCAAAATGACTCCATCAGTAGTTCTAGTGTTATTGCCCCTTGGAAAAGTGGTGGAGGTCACAGTAGCTTAACAAGACGGTTTTAATGTCCCTCGGAAGAGACGTGGAGGTCACAGTAGCTTAACAAGATGGTTTTAATGCCCCTTGGAAAAGTGGTGTAGGTCACAGTAGCTTAACAAGACGGTTTTAATGCCCCTCGGTAGAGACATGGAGGTCCCAGTAGCTTAAAGAGATGGTCTTAATGTCCCTCGGAAGAGACGTGGAGGTCCCAGTAGCTTAAAGAGATGGTTTTAATGCACCTGCGAAGAGACGTGGAGGTCCCAGTAGCTTAACGAGATGGTCTTAATGCCCCTCGGAAGAGACGTGGTTGTCCCAGTAGCTTAACAAGACGGTTTTAATGCCCCATGGAAAAGTGCTGGAGGTCACATTAGCTTAACAAGACGGTTTTAATGCCCCTTGGAAAAGTGGTGGAGGTCACAGTAGCTTAACAAGACGGTTGTAATGCCCCTCGGAAGAGACGTGGAGGTCACAGTAGCTTAGAAGAGGGTTTTAATGCCCCTTGGAAAAGTGGTGGAGGTCACAGTAGCTTAACAAGACGGTTTTAATGCCCCTCGGAAGAGACGTGGAGGTCAAGAAAGCTTAACAAGACGGTTTTAATGCTCCTTGGAAAAGTGGTGTAGGTCACAGTAGCTTAACAAGACAGTTTTAATGGCCCTCGGAAGAGAAATTGAGGTCCCAGTAGCTTAAAGAGATGGTCTTAATGCCCCTCGGAAGAGAGGTGGAGGTCCCAGTAGCTTAACAAGATGGTTTTAATGCCCCTTGGAAAAGTGGTGGAGGTCAGAGTAGCTTAACAAGACGGTTTTAATGCCCCTTGGAAAAGTGGTGGAGGTCACAGTAGCTTAACAAGACGGTTTTAATGCCCCTCCGAAGAGACGTGGAGGTTCCAATAGCTTAACGAGATGGTCTTAATGCCCATCGGAAGAGACGTGGAGGTCCCAGTAGCTTAACATGACGGTTTTAATGCCCCATGGAAAAGTGCTGGAGGTCACATTAGCTTAACAAGACGGTTTTAATGCCCCTTGGAAAAGTAGTGGAGGTCACAGTAGCTTAACAAGACGGTTTTAATGCCCCTCGGAAGAGACGTGGAGGTCCCAGTAGCTTAACAAGATGGTTTTAATGCCCCTTGGAAAAGTGGTGGAGGTCACAGTAGCTTAACAAGACGGTTTTAATGCCCCTTGGAAAAGTGGTGGAGGTCACAGTAGCTTAACAAGACGGTTTTAATGCCCCTCCGAAGAGACGTGGAGGTCCCAGTAGCTTAACGAGATGGTCTTAATGCCCATCGGAAGAGACGTGGAGGTCCCAGTAGCTTAACATGACGGTTTTAATGCCCCATAGAAAAGTGCTGGAGGTCACATTAGCTTAACAAGACGGTTTTAATGCCCCTTGGAAAAGTGGTGGAGGTCACAGTAGCTTAACAAGACGGTTTTAATGCCCCTCGGTAGAGACATTGAGGTCACAGTAGCTTTATAAGACGGTTTTAATACCCCTTGGGAAAGTGGTGGAGGTCACAGTAGCTTAACAAGACGGTTTTAATGCCCCTCGGAAGAGACGTGGAGGTCACAGTAGCTTAACAAGATGGTTTTAATGCCCCTTGGAAAAGTGGTGTAGGTAACAGTAGCTTAACAAGACAGTTTTAATGCCCCTCGGAAGAGAAATGGAGGTCCCAGTAGCTTAAACAGATGGTCTTAATGCCCCTCGGAAGAGACGTGGAGGTCCCAGTAGCTTAACAAGATGGTTTTAATGCCCCTTGGAAAAGTGGTGGAGGTCACAGTAGCTTAGCAAGATGGTTTTAATGCCCCTCGGAAGAGACGTGGAGGTCAAGAAAGCTAAACAAGACGGTTTTAATGCGCCTTGGAAAAGTGTTGTAGGTCACAGTAGCTTAACAAGACAGTTTTAATGCCCCTCGGAAGAGAAATTGAGGTCCCAGTAGCTTAAAGAGATGGTCTTAATGTCCCTCGGAAGAGACGTGGAGGTCACAGTAGCTTAACAAGATGGTTTTAATGCCCTTCGTAAGAGACGTGGAGGTCCCAGTTGCTTAACAAGACGGTTTTAATGCCCCTCAGAAGAAACATGGATTTCCCAGTAGCTTAACAAGACGGTTTTAATACCCCTTGGAAAAGTGGTGTAGGTCACAGTAGCTTAACGAGACAGTTTTAATGCCCCTTCGAAGAGACGTGGAGGTCCCAGTAGCTTAACGAGATGGTCTTAATGCCCCTCGGAAGAGACGTGGTGGTCCCAGTAGCTTAACAAGACGGTTTTAATGCCCCTTGGAAAAGTGCTGGAGGTCACATTAGCTTAACAAGACGGTTTTAATGACCCCATGGAAAAGTGGTGGAGGTCACAGTAGCTTAACAAGACGGTTGTAATGCCCCTCGGAAGAGACGTGGAGGTCACAGTAGCTTAACAAGATGGTTTTAATGCCCCTTGGAAAAGTGGTGGAGGTCACAGTAGCTTAACAAGACGGTTTTAATTCCCCTCGGAAGAGACGTGGAGGTCAAAAAAGCTTAACAAGACGGTTTTAATGCCCCTTGGAAAAGTGGTGTAGGTCACAGTAGCTTAACAAGACAGTTTTAATGGCCTCGGAAGAGAAATTGAGGTCCCAGTAGCTTAAAGAGATGGTCTTAATGCCCCTCGGAAGAGACGTGGAGGTCCCAGTAGCTTAACAAGATGGTTTTAATGCCCCTTGGAAAAGTGGTGGAGGTCACAGTAGCTTAACAAGACGGTTTTAATGCCCCTTGGAAAAGTGTTGGAGGTCACAGTAGCTTAACAAGACGGTTTTAATGCCCCTCCGGAGAGACGTGGAGGTCCCAGTAGCTTAACGAGATGGTCTTAATGCCCCTCGGAAGAGACGTGGAGGTCCCAGTAGCTTAACATGACGGTTTTAATGCCCCATGGAAAAGTGCTGGAGGTCACATTTGCTTAACAAGACGGTTTTAATGCCCCTTGGAAAAGTGGAGGAGGTCATAGTAGCTTAACAAGACGGTTTTAATGCCCCTTGTTAGAGACATGGAGGTCACAGTAGCTTTACAAAACGGTTTTAATACCCCTTGGGAAAGTGGTGTAGGTCACAGTAGCTTAACAAGTCGGTTTTAATGCCCCTCGGAAGAGACGTGGAGGTCAAAGTAGCTTAACAAGAGGGTTTTAATGCCCCTTGGAAAAGTGGGGGAGGTCACAGTGGCTTAACAAGATGGTTTTAATGCCCCTCGGAAGAGACGTGGAGGTCACAAAAGCTTAACAAGATGGTTTTAATGCCCCTTGGAAAAGTGGTGGAGGTCACAGTCGCTTAACAAGACGGTTTTAATGCCCCTCGGAAGAGATGTGGAGGTCACAGTAGCTTAACAAGACGGTTTTAATGCCCCTTGGAAAAGTGGTGGAGGTCACAGTAGCTTAACAAGATGGTTTTAATGCCCCTTGGAAAAGTGGTGGAGGTCACAGTAGCTTAACAAAACAGTTGTAATGCCCCTCGGAAGAGACGTGGAGGTCACAGTAGCTAAATGAGATGGTCTTAATGCCCCTCGGAAGAGACGTGGAGGTACCAGTAGCTTAACAAGACAGTTTTAATGCCCCTTGGAAAAGGGTTGGAGTTCACATTAGCTTAACAAGACGGTTTTAATGCCCCTTGGAAAAGTGGTGGAGGTCACAGTAGCTTTACAGGAGGGTTTTAATGCCCCTTGGAAGAGACATGGAGGTCACAGTAGCTTAACAAGATGGTTTTAATGCCCCTTGGAAAAGTGGTGGAGGTCACAGTAGCTTAACAAGACGGTTTTCATGCCCCTTGGAAAAGTGGTGGAGGTCACAGTAGCTTAACAAGACGGTTGTAATGCCCCTCGGAAGAGACGTGGTGGTCACAGTAGCTTAACAAGATGGTTTTAATGCCCCTTGGAAAAGTGGTGGAGGTCACAGTAGCTTAACAAGACGTTTTAATGCCCCTCGGAAGAGACGTGGAGGTCAAAAATGCTTAACAAGACGGTTTTAATGCACTTTGGAAAAGTGGTGTAGGTCACAGTAGCTTAACAAGACAGTCTTAATCGCCCTCGGAAGAGAAATTGAGGTCCCAGTAGCTTAAAGAGATGGTCTTAATGCCCCTCGGAAGAGACGTGGAGGTCCCAGTAGCTTAACATGACGGTTTTAATGCCCCATGGAAAAGTGCTGGAGGTCACTTTAGCTTAACCAGACGGTTTTAATGCCCCTTGGAAAAGTGGTGGAGGTCACAGTAGCTTAACAAGACTGTTTTAATGCCCCTCGGTAGAGACATGGAGGTCACAGTAGCTTTACAAGACGGTTTTAATACCCCTTTGGAAAGTGGTGGAGGTCACAGTAGCTTAACAAGACGGTTTTAATGCCCCTCGGAAAAGACGTGGAGGTCACAGTAGCTTAACAAGATGGTTTTAATGCCCCTTGGAAAAGTGGTGGAGGTCACAGTAGCTTAAAAAGACCGTTTTAATGCCCCTCGGAAGAGACTTGGAGGTCAAAAAGCTTAACATGACGGTTTTAATGCCCCTTGGAAAAGTGGTGTAGGTCACAGTAGCTTAACAAGACAGTTTTAATGCCCCTCGGAAGAGAAATAGAGGTCCCAGTAGCTTAAACAGATGGTCTTAGTGCCCCTAGGAAGAGACCTGGAGGTCCCAGTAGCTTGACAAGATGGTTTTAATGCCCCTTGGAAAAGTGGTGGAGGTCACAGTAGCTTAACAAGACGGTTTTAATGCCCCTTGGAAAAGTGGTGGAGGTCACAGTAGCTTAACAAGACGGTTTTAATGCCCCTCCGAAGAGACTTGGAGGTCCCAGTAGCTTAACGAGATGGTCTTAATGCCCCTCGGAAGAGACGTGGAGGTCCCAGTAGCTTAACATGATGGTTTTAATGCCCCATGGAAAAGTGCTAGAGGTCACATTAGCTTAACAAGACGGTTTTAATGCCCCTTGGAAAAGTGGTGGAGGTCATTGTAGCTTAACAAGACGGTTTTAATGCCCCTCGTTAGAGACATGGAGGTCACAGTAGCTTTACAAGACGGTTTTAATACCCCTTGGGAAAGTGGTGGAGGTCACAGTAGCTTAACAAGACGGTTTTAATGCCCCTCGGAAGAGACGTGGAGGTCACATTAGCTTAACAAGACGGTTTTAATGCCCCTTGGAAAAGTGGTGGAGGTCACAGTAGCTTAACAAGATGGTTTTAATGCCCCTTGGAAAAGTGGTGGAGGTCACAGTAGCTTAACAAGACAGTTGTAATGCCCCTCGGAAGAGACGTGGAGGTCACAGTAGCTAAATGAGATGGTCTTAATGCCCCTCGGAAGAGACATGGAGGTCCCAGTATCTTAACAAGACAGTTTTAATGCCCCTTGGAAAAGTGCTGGAGTTCACATTAGCTTAACAAGACGGTTTTAATGCCCCTTGGAAAAGTGGTGGAGGTCACAGTAGCTTAACAGGAGGGTTTTAATGCCCCTTGGAAGAGACATGGAGGTCACAGTAGCTTAACAAGACGGTTTTAATGCCCCTTGGAAAAGTGGAGGAGGTCACAGTAGCTTAACAAGATGGTTTTAATGCTCCTTGGAAAAGTGGTGGAGGTCACATTAGCTTAACAAGACAGTTTTAATGCCCCTTGGAAAAGTGGTGGAGGTCACAGTAGCTTAACAAGACGGTTGTAATGCCCCTCGGAAGAGACGTGGTGGTCACAGTAGCTTAACAAGATGGTTTTAATGCCCCTCGGAAGAGACGTGGAGGTCAAAAAAGCTTAACAAGATGGTTTTAATGCCCCTTGGAAAAGTAGTGTAGGTCACAGTAGCTTAACAAGACATTCTTAATGGCCCTCGGAAGAGAAATTGAGGTCCCAGTAGCTTAAAGAGATGGTCTTAATTCCCCTCGGAAGAGACGTGGAGGTCCCAGTAGCTTAACAAGATAGTTTTAATGCCCCTTGGAAAAGTGGTGGAGGTAACAGTAGCTTAACAAGACGGTTTTAATGCCCCTCCGAAGAGACGTGGAGGTCCCAGTAGCTTAACGAGATGGTCTTAATGCCCATCGGAAGAGACGTGGAGGTCCCAGTAGCTTAACATGACGGTTTTAATGCCCCATGGAAAAGTGCTGGAGGTCACATTAGCTTAACCAGACGGTTTTAATGCCCCTTGGAAAAGTGGTGGAGGTCACAGTAGTTTAACAAGACGGTTTTAATGCCCCTCGGTAGAGACATGGAGGTCACAATAGCTTTACAAGACCGTTTTAATACCCCTTTGGAAAGTGGTGGAGGTCACAGTAGCTTAACAAGACGGTTTTAATGCCCCTCGGAAAAGACGTTGAGGTCACAGTAGCTTAACAAGATGGTTTTAATGCCCCTTGGAAAAGTGGTGGAGGTCACAGTAGCTTAACAAGACCGTTTTAATGCCCCTCGGAAGAGACTTGGAGGTCAAAAAAGATTAACAAGACGGTTTTAATGCCCCTTGGAAAAGTGGTGTAGGTCACAGTAGCTTAACAAGACAGTTTTAATGCCCCTCGGAAGAGAAATGGAGGTCCCAGTAGCTTAAACAGATGGTCTTAATGCCCCTCGGAAGAGACCTTATGGTCCCAGTAGCTTAACAAGATGGTTTTAATGCCCCTTGAAAAAGTGGTGGAGGTCACATTAGCTTAGCAAGACGGTTTTAATGCCCCTCGGAAGAGATGTGGAGGTCAAAAAAGCTAAACAAGACGGTTTTAATGCCCTTTGTAAACGTGGTGTAGGTCACAGTTGTTTAACAAGACAGTTTTAATGCCCCTCGGAAGAGAAATTGAGGTCCCAGTAGCCTAAAGAGATGGTCTTAATGTCCCTCGGAAGAGACGTGGAGGTCACAGTAGCTTAACAAGATGGTTTTAATGCCCTTCGTAAGAGACGTGGAGGTCCCAGTTGCTTAACAAGACGGTTTTAATGCCCCTCAGAAGAAACATGGATTTCCCAGTAGCTTAACAAGACGGTTTTAATGCCCCTTGGAAAAGTGGTGTAGGTCACAGTAGCTTAACGAGACAGTTTTAATGCCCCTCCGAAGAGACGTGGAGGTCCCAGTAGCTTAACGAGATGGTCTTAATGCCCCTCTGAAGAGACGTGGTGGTCGCAGTAGCTTAACAAGACAGTTTTAATGCCCCATGGAAAAGTGCTGGAGGTCACATTAGCTTAACAAGACGGTTTTAATGCCCCTTGGAAAAGTGGTGGAGGTCACAGTAGCTTAACAAGACGGTTGTAAAGCCCCTCGGAAGAGACGTGGAGGTCAAAGTAGCTTAACAAGATGGTTTTAATGCCCCTTGGAAAAGTGGTGGAGGTCACAGTAGCTTAACAAGACGGTTTTAATGCCCCTCGGAAAAGACGTGGAGGTCAAAAAAGCTTAACAAGACGGTTTTAATGCCCCTTGGAAAAGTGGTGTAGGTCACAGTAGCTTAACAAGACAGTTTTAATGGCCCTCGGAAGAGAAATTGAGGTCCCAGTAGCTTAAAGAGATGGTCTTAATGCCCCTCGGAAGAGACGTGGAGGTCCCAGTAGCTTAACATGATGGTTTTAATGCCCCTTGGAAAAGTGGTGGAGGTCACAGTAGCTTAACAAGATAGTTTTAATGCCCCTTGGAAAAGTGGTGGAGGTCACAGTAGCTTAACAAGACGGTTTTAATGCCCCTCCGAAGAGACGTGGAGGTCCCAGTAGCTTAACGAGATGGTCTTAATGCCCCTCGGAAGAGACGTGGAGATCCCAGTAGCTTAACATGACGGTTTTAATGACCCATGGAAAAGTGCTGGAGGTCACATTAGCTTAACAAGACGGTTTTAATGCCCCTTGGAAAAGTGGTGGAGGTCATAGTAGCTTAACAAGACAGTTTTAATGCCCCTCGTTAGAGACATGGAGGTCACAGTAGCTTTACAAGACGGTTTTAATACCCCTTGGGAAAGTGGTGGAGGTCACAGTAGCTTAACAAGATGGTTTTAATGCCCCTCGGAAGAGACGTGGAGGTCACAGTAGCTTAACAAGATGGTTTTAATGCCCCTTGGAAAAGTGGTGGAGGTCACAGTAGCTTAACAAGACCATTTTAATGCCCCTCGGAAGAGACTTGGAGGTCAAAAAAGCTTAACAAGACGGTTTTAATGCCCCTTGGAAAAGTGGTGTAGGTCACAGTAGCTTAACAAGACAGTTTTAATGCCCCTCGGACGAGAAATGGAGGTCCCAGTAGCTTAAACAGATGGTCATAATGCCCCTCGGAAGAGACGTGGAGGTCCCAGTAGCTTAACAAGATGGTTTTAATGCCCATTGGAAAAGTCGTGGAGGTCACAGTAGCTTAGCACGACGGTTTTAATGCCCCTCGGAAAAGACGTGGAGGTCAAAAAAGCTAAACAAGACGGTTTTAATGCCCCTTGGAAAAGTGGTGTAGGTCACAGTAGCTTAACAAGACAGTTTTAATGAACCTCGGAAGAGAAATTGAGGTCCCAGTAGCTTAAAGAGATGGTCTTAATGTCCCTCGGAAGAGACGTGGAGGTCACAGTAGCTTAACAAGATGGTTTTAATGCCCTTCGTAAGAGAAGTGGAGGTCCCAGTTGCTTAACAAGACGGTTTTAATGCCCCTTGGAAAAGTGGTGGAGGTCACAGTAGCTGAACAAGACGGTTGTAATGCCCCTCGTAAGAGACGTGGTGGTCACAGTAGCTTAACAAGATGGTTTTAATGCCCCTTGGAAAAGTGGTGGAGGTCACAGTAGCTTAACAAGACGGTTTTCATGCCCCTCGGAAGAGACGTGGAGGTCAAAAAAGCTTAACAAGACGGTTTTAATGCCCCTTGGAAAAGTAGTGTAGGTCACAGTAGCTTAACAAGACAGTCTTAATGGCCCTCGGAAGAGAAATTGAGGTCCCAGTAGCTTAAAGAGATGGTCTAAATTCCCCTCGGAAGAGACGTGGAGGTCACAGTAGCTTAAATAGACGGTTTTAATGCCCCTGGGAAGAGATGTGGAGGTCACAGTAGCTTAACAAGACGGTTTTAATGCCCCTTGGAAAAGTGGTGGAGGTCACAGTAGCTTAACAAGACAGTTGTAATGCCCCTCGGAAGAGACGTGGAGGTCACAGTAGCTAAATGAGATGGTCTTAATGCCCCTCGGAAGAGACGTGGAGGTCCCAGTAGCTTAACAAGACAGTTTTAATGCCCCTTGGAAAAGTGCTGGAGTTCACATTAGCTTAACAAGACGGTTTTAATGCCCGTTGGAAAAGTGGTGGAGGTCACAGTAGCTTAACAGGAGGGTTTAAATGCCCCTTGGAAGAGACATGGAGGTCAAAGTAGCTTAACAAGACGGTTTTAATGCCCCTTGGAAAAGTGGAGGAGGTCACAGTAGCTTAACAAGATGGTTTTAATGCTCCTTGGAAAAGTGGTGGAGGTCACATTAGCTTAACAAGACAGTTTTAATGCCCCTTGGAAAAGTGGTGGAGGTCACAGTAGCTTAACAAGACGGTTGTAATGCCCCTCGGAAGAGACGTGGTGGTCACAGTAGCTTAACAAGATGGTTTTAATGCCCCTTGGAAAAGTGGTGGAGGTCACAGTAGCTTAACAAGACGGTTTTAATGCCCCTCGGAAGAGACGTGGAGGTCAAAAAAGCTTAACAAGATGGTTTTAATGCCCCTTGGAAAAGTAGTGTAGGTCACAGTAGCTTAACAAGACAGTCTTAATGGCCCTCGGAAGAGAAATTGAGGTCCCAGTATCTTAAAGAGATGGTCTTAATTCCCCTCGGAAGAGACGTGGAGGTCCCAGTAGCTTAACAAGATGGTTTTAATGCCCCTTGGAAAAGTGGTGGAGGTAACAGTAGCTTAACAAGACGGTTTTAATGCCCCTCCGAAGAGACGTGGAGGTCCCAGTAGCTTAACGAGATGGTCTTAATGCCCATCGGAAGAGACGTGGAGGTCCCAGTAGCTTAACATGACGGTTTTAATGCCCCATGGAAAAGTGCTGGAGGTCACATTAGCTTAACCAGACGGTTTTAATGCCCCTTGGAAAAATGGTGGAGGTCACAGTAGTTTAACAAGACGGTTTTAATGCCCCTCGGTAGAGACATGGAGGTCACAGTAGCTTTACAAGACCGTTTTAATACCCCTTTGGAAAGTGGTGGAGGTCACAGTAGCTTAACAAGACGGTTTTAATGGCCCTCGGAAAAGACGTGGAGGTCACAGTAGCTTAACAAGATGGTTTTAATGCCCCTTGGAAAAGTGGTGGAGGTCACAGTAGCTTAACAAGACCGTTTTAATGCCCCTCGGAAGAGACTTGGAGGTCAAAAAAGCTTAACAAGACGGTTTTAATGCCCCTTGGAAAAGTGGTGTAGGTCACAGTAGCTTAACAAGACAGTTTTAATGCCCCTCGGAAGTGAAATTGAGGTCCCAGTAGCTTAAACAGATGATCTTAATGCCCCTCGGAAGAGACCTTGTGGTCCCAGTAGCTTAACAAGATGGTTTTAATGCCCGTTGGAAAAGTGGTGGAGGTCACATTAGCTTAGCAAGACGGTTTTAATGCCCCTCGGAAGAGATGTGGAGGTCAAAAAAGCTAAACAAGACGGTTTTAATGCCCCTTGGAAAAGTGGTGTAGGTCACAGTAGCTTAACGAGACAGTTTTAATGCCCCTCCGAAGAGACGTGGAGGTCCCAGTAGCTTAACGAGATGGTCTTAATGCCCCTCGGAAGAGACGTGGTGGTCGCAGTAGCTTAACAAGACAGTTTTAATGCCCCATGGAAAAGTGCTGGAGGTCACATTAGCTTAACAAGACGGTTTTAATGCCCCTTGGAAAAGTGGTGGAGGTCACAGTAGCTTAACAAGACGGTTGTAATGCCCCTCGGAAGAGACGTGGAGGTCACAGTAGCTTAACAAGATGGTTTTAATGCCCCTTGGAAAAGTGGTGGACGTCACAGTACCTTAACAAGAAGGTTTTAATGCCCCTCGGAAAAGACGTGGAGGTCAAAAAAGCTTAACAAGACGGTTTTAATGCCCCTTGGAAAAGTGGTGTAGGTCACAGTAGCTTAACAAGACAGTTTTAATGGCCCTCGGAAGAGAAATTGAGGTCCCAGTAGCTTAAAGAGATGGTCTTAATGCCCCTCGGAAGAGACGTGGAGGTCCCAGTAGCTTAACATGATGGTTTTAATGCCCCTTGGAAAAGTGGTGGAGGTCACAGTAGCTTAACAAGACGGTTTTAATGCCCCTTGGAAAAGTGGTGGAGGTCACAGTAGCTTAACAAGACGGTTTTAATGCCCCTCCGAAGAGACGTGGAGGTCCCAGTAGCTTAACGAGATGGTCTTAATGCCCCTCGGAAGAGACGTGGAGGTCAAAAACGCTTAACAAGACGGTTTTAATGCCCCTTGGAAAAGTGGTGTAGGTCACAGTAGCTTAACAAGACAGTTTTAATGGCCCTCGGAAGAGAAATTGAGGTCCCAGTAGCTTAAAGAGATGGTCTTAATGCCCCTCGGAAGAGACGTGGAGGTCCCAGGAGCTTAACATGATGGTTTTAATGCCCCTTGGAAAAGTGGTGGAGGTCACAGTAGCTTAACAAGACGGTTTTAATGCCCCTTGGAAAAGTGGTGGAGGTCACAGTAGCTTAACAAGATGGTTTTAATGCCCCTCGGAAGAGACGTGGAGGTCAAAAAAGCTTAACAAGACGGTTTTAATGCCCCTTGGAAAAGTAGTGTAGGTCACAGTAGCTTAACAAGACTGTCTTAATGGCCCTCGGAAGAGAAATTGAGGTCCCAGTAGCTTAAAGAGATGGTCTTAATTCCCCTCGGAAGAGACGTGGAGGTCCCAGTAGCTTAACAAGATGGTTTTAATGCCCCTTGGAAAAGTGGTGGAGGTACCAGTAGCTTAACAAGACGGTTTTAATGCCCCTCCGAAGAGACGTGGAGGTCCCAGTAGCTTAACGAGATGGTCTTAATGCCCATCGGAAGAGACGTGGAGATCCCAGTAGCTTAACATGACGGTTTTAATGCCCCATGGAAAAGTGCTGGAGGTCACATTAGCTTAACCAGACGGTTTTAATGCCCCTTGGAAAAGTGGTGGAGGTCACAGTAGCTTAACAAGATGGTTTTAATGCCCCTCCGAAGAGACGTGTAGATCCCAGTAGCTTAACGAGATGGTCTTAATGCCCCTCGGAAGAGACGTGGAGGTCCCAGTAGCTTAACATGACGGTTTTAATGCCCCATGGAAAAGTGCTGGAGGTCACAATAGCTTAACAAGAGGGTTTTAATGCCCCTTGGAAAAGTGGTGGAGGTCATAGTAGCTTAACAAGACAGTTTTAATGCCCCTCGTTAGAGACATGGAGGTCACAGTAGCTTTACAAGACGGTTTTAATACCCCTTGGGAAAGTGGTGGAGGTCACAGTAGCTTAACAAGATGGTTTTAATGCCCCTCGGAAGAGACGTGGAGGTCACAGTTGCTTAACAAGATGGTTTTAATGCCCCTTGGAAAAGTGGTGGAGGTCACAGTAGCTTAACAAGACCGTTTTAATGCCCCTCGGAAGAGACTTGGAGGTCAAAAAAGCTTAACAAGACGGTTTTAATACCCCTTGGAAAAGTGGTGTAGGTCACAGTAGCTTAACAAGACAGTTTTAATGCCCCTCGGAAGAGAAATGGAGGTCCCAGTAGCTTAAACAGATGGTCATAATGCCCCTCGGAAGAGACGTGGAGTTCCCAGTAGCTTAACAAGATGGTTTTAATGTCCATTGGAAAAGTGGTGGAGGTCACAGTAGCTTAGCAAGACGGTTTTAATGCCCCTCGGAAAAGACGTGGAGGTCAAAAAAGCTAAACAAGACGGTTTTAATGCCCCTTGGAAAAGTGGTGTAGGTCACAGTAGCTTAACAAGACAGTTTTAATGAACCTCGGAAGAGAAATTGAGGTCCCAGTAGCTTAAAGAGATGGTCTTAATGTCCCTCGGAAGAGACGTGGAGGTCACAGTAGCTTGACAAGATGGTTTTAATGCCCTTCGTAAGAGAAGTGGAGGTCCCAGTTGCTTAACAAGACGGTTTTAATGCCCCTCAGAAGAAACATGGATTTCCCAGTAGCTTAACAAGGCGGTTTTAATGCCCCTTGGAAAAGTGGTGTAGGTCACAGTAGCTTAACGAGACAGTTTTATTGCCCCTCCGAAGAGACGTGGAGGTCCCAGTAGCTTAACGAGATGGTCTTAATGCCCCTCGAAAGAGACGTGGTGGTCCCAGTAGCTTAACAAGACGGTTTTAATGCCCCATGGAAAAGTGCTGGAGGTCACATTAGCTTAACAAGATGGTTTTAATGCCCCTTGGAAAAGAGGTGGAGGTCACAGTAGCTTAACAAAACGGTTTTAATGCCCCTCGGTAGAGACATGGAGGTCACAGTAGCTTTACAAGACGGTTTTAATGCCCCTTGGGAAAGTGGTGGAGGTCACAGTAGCTTAACAAGACGGTTTTAATGCCCCTCGGACGAGACGTGGAGGTCACAGTAGCTTAACAAGATGGTTTTAATGCCCCTTGGAAAAGTGGTGGAGGTCACAGTAGCTTAACAAGTCCGTTTTAATGCCCCTCGGAAGAGACTTGGAGGTCAAAAAGCTTAACAAGACGGTTTTAATGCCCCTTGGAAAAGTGGTGTAGGTCACAGTAGCTTAACAAAACAGTTTTAATGCCCCTCGGAAGAGAAATGGAGGTCCCAGTAGCTTAAACAGATGGTCTTAATGCCCCTCGGAGGAGACGTGGAGGTCACAGTAGCTTAACAAGGTGGTTTTAATGCCCTTCGTAAGAGACGTGGAGGTCCCAGTAGCTTAACAAGACGGTTTTAATGCCCCTCAGAAGAAACATGGATTTCCCAGAAGCCTAACAAGACGGTTTTAATGCCCTTGGAAAAGTGGTGTAGGTCACAGTAGCTTAACGAGACAGTTTTAATGCCCCTCCGAAGAGACGTGGAGGTCCCAGTAGCTTAACGAGATGTTCTTAATGCCCCTCGGTAGAGAGGTGGTGGTACCAGTAGCTTAACAAGACGGTTTTAATGCCCCATGGAAAAGTGCTGGAGGTCACATTAGCTTAACAAGACGGTTTTAATGCCCCTTGGAAAAGTGGTGGAGGTCACAGTAGCTTAACAAGACGGTTGTAATGCCCCTCGGAAGAGACGTGGAGGTCACAGTAGCTTAACAAGATGGTTTTAATGCCCCTTGGAAAAGTGGTGGAGGTCACAGTAGCTTAACAAGACTGTTTTAATGCCACTCGGAAGAGACGTGGAGGTCAAAAAAGCTTAACAAGACGGTTTTAATGCCCCTTGGAAAAGTGCTGTAGGTCACAGTAGCTTAACAAGACAGTTTTAATGGCCCTCGGAAGAAAAATTGAGATCCCAGTAGCTTAAAGAGATGGTCTTAATGCCCCTCGGAAGAGACGTGGAGGTCCCAGTAGCTTAACAAGATGGTTTTAATGCCCCTTGGAAAAGTGGTGGAGGTCACAGTAGCTTAACAAGACGGTTTTAATGCCCCTTGGAAAAATGGTGGAGGTCACAGTAGCTTAACAAGACGGTTTTAATGCCCCTCCGAAGAGACGTGGAGGTCCCAGTAGCTTAACATGACGGTTTTAATGCCCCATGGAAAAGTGCTGGAGGTCACATTAGCTTAACAAGAAAGTTTAAATGCCCCTTGGAAAAGTGGTGGATGTCATAGTAGCTTAACAAGACGGTTTTAATGCCCCTCGTTAGAGACATGGAGGTCACAGTAGCTTTACAAGACGGTTTTAATACCCCTTGGGAAAGTGGTGGAGGTCACAGTAGCTTAACAAGACGGTTTTAATGCCCCTCGGAAGAGACATGGAGGTCACAGTAGCTTAACAAGACAGTTTTAATGCCCCTTGGAAAAGTGCTGGAGTTCACATTAGCTTAACAAGACGGTTTTAATGTTTTAATACCCCTTGGAAAAGTGGTGGAGGTCACAGTAGCTTAACAGGAGGGTTTTAATGCCCCTTGGAAGAGACATGGAGGTCACAGTAGCTTAACAAGACGGTTTTAATGCCCCTAGGAAAAGTGGTGGAGGTCACAGTAGCTTAACAAGACGGTTTTCCTGCCCCTCGGAAGAGACGTGGAGGTCACAGTAGCTTAACAAGATGGTTTTAATGCCCCTTGGAAAAGTGGAGGAGGTCACAGTAGCTTAACAAGATGGTTTTAATGCCCCTTGGAAAAGTGGTGGAGGTCACATTAGCTTAACAAGACAGTTTTAATGCCCCTTGGAAAAGTGGTGGAGGTCACAGTAGCTTAACAAGACGGTTGTAATGCCCCTCGGAAGAGACGTGGTGGTCACAGTAGCTTAACAAGATGGTTTTAATGCCCCTTGGAAAAGTGGTGGAGGTCACAGTAGCTTAACAAGACGGTTTTAATGCCCCTCGGAAGAGACGTGGAGGTCAAAAACGCTTAACAAGACGGTTTTAATGCCCCTTGGAAAAGTGGTGGAGGTAACAGTAGCTTAACAAGACGGTTTTAATGCCCCTCCGAAGAGAAGTGGAGGTCCAAGTAGCTTAACGAGATGGTCTTAATGCCCATCGGAAGAGATGTGGAGGTCTCAGTAGCTTAACATGACAGTTTTAATGCCCCATGGAAAAGTGCTGGAGGTCACATTAGCTTAACCAGACGGTTTTAATGCCCCTTGGAAAAGTGGTGGAGGTCACAGTAGTTTAACAAGACGGTTTTAATGCCCCTCGGTAGAGACATGGAGGTCACAGTAGCTTTACAAGACCGTTTTAATACCCCTTTGGAAAGTGGTGGAGGTCACAGTAGCTTAACAAGACGGTTTTAATGCCCCTCGGAAGAGACGTGGAGGTCACAGTAGCTTAACAAGATGGTTTTAATGCCCCTTGGAAAAGTGGTGGAGGTCACAGTAGCTTAACAAGACCGTTTTAATGCCCCTCGGAAGAGACTTGGAGGTCAAAAAAGCTTAACAAGACGGTTTTAATGCCCCTTGGAAAAGTGGTGTAGGTCACAGTATCTTAACAAGACAGTTTTAATGCCCCTCGGAAGAGAAATGGGGGTCCCAGTAGCTTAAACAGATGGTCTTAATGCCCCTCGGAAGAGACCTGGAGGTCCCAGTAGCTTAACAAGATGGTTTTAATGCCCCTTGGAAAAGTGGTGGAGGTCACATTAGCTTAGCAAGACGGTTTTAATGCCCCTCGGAAGAGATGTGGAGGTCAAAAAAGCTAAACAAGACGGTTTTAATGCCCCTTGGAAAAGTGGTGTAGGTCACAGTAGCTTAACAAGACAGTTTTAATGCCCCTCGGAAGAGAAATTGAGGTCCCAGTAGCTTAAAGAGATGGTCTTAATGTCCCTCGGAAGAGACGTGGAGGTCACAGTAGCTTAACAAGATGGTTTTAATGCCCTTCGTAAGAGACGTGGAGGTCCCAGTTGCTTAACAAGATGGTTTTAATGCCCCTCAGAAGAAACATGAATTTCCCAGAAGCTTAACAAGACGGTTTTAATGCCCCTTGGAAAAGTGGTGTAGGTCACAGAAGCTTAACGAGACAGTTTTAATGCCCCTCCGAAGAGACGTGGAGGTCCCAGTAGCTTAACGAGATGGTCTTAATGCCCTTCGGAAGAGACGTGGTGGTCGCAGTAGCTTAACAAGACAGTTTTAATGCCCCATGGAAAAGTGCTGGAGGTCACATTAGCTTAACAAGACGGTTTTAATGCCCCTTGGAAAAGTGGTGGAGGTCACAGTAGCTTAACAAGACGGTTGTAATGCCCCTCGGAAGAGACGTGGAGGTCACAGTAGCTTAACAAGATGGTTTTAATGCCCCTTGGAAAAGTGGTGGAGGTCACAGTAGCTTAACAAGACGGTTTTAATGCCCCTCGGAAAAGACGTGGAGGTCAAAAAAGCTTAACAAGACGGTTTTAATACCCCTTGGAAAAGTGGTGTAGGTCACAGTAGCTTAACAAGACAGTTTTAATGGCTCTCGGAAGAGAAATTGAGGTCCCAGTAGCTTAAAGAGATGGTCTTAATGCCCCTCGGAAGAGACGTGGAGGTCCCAGTAGCTTAACATGATGGTTTTAATGCCCCTTGGAAAAGTGGTGGAGGTCACAGTAGCTTAACAAGACGGTTTTAATTCCCCTTGGAAAAGTGGTGGAGGTCACAGTAGCTTAACAAGACGGTTTTAATGCCCCTCCGAAGAGACGTGGAGGTCCCAGTAGCTTAACGAGATGGTCTTAATGCCCCTCGGAAGAGACGTGGAGGTCCCAGAAGGTTAACATGACGGTTTTAATGCCCCATGGAAAAGTGCTGGAGGTCACATTAGCTTAACAAGACGGTTGTAATGCCCCTCGGAAGAGACGTGGTGGTCACAGTAGCTTAACAAGATGGTTTTAATGCCCCTTGGAAAAGTGGTGGAGGTCACAGTAGCTTAACAAGACGGTTGTAATGCCCCTCGGAAGAGACGTGGTGGTCACAGTAGCTTAACAAGATGGTTTTAATGCCCCTTGGAAAAGTGGTGGAGGTCACAGTAGCTTAACAAGACGGTTTTAATGCCCCTCGGAAGAGACGTGGAGGTCAAAAAAGCTTAACAAGATGGTTTTAATGCCCCTTGGAAAAGTAGTGTAGGTCACAGTAGCTTAACAAGACAGTCTTAATGGCCCTCGGAAGAGAAATTGAGGTCCCAGTAGCTTAAAGAGATGGTCTTAATTCCCCTCGGAAGAGACGTGGAGGTCCCAGTAGCTTAACAAGATGGTTTTAATGCCCCTTGGAAAAGTGGTGGAGGTAACAGTAGCTTAACAAGACGGTTTTAATGCCCCTCCGAAGAGACGTGGAGGTCTCAGTAGCTTAACGAGATGGTCTTAATGCCCATCGGAAGAGACGTGGAGGTCCCAGTAGCTTAACATGACGGTTTTAATGCCCCATGGAAAAGTGCTGGAGGTCACATTAGCTTAACCAGACGGTTTTAATGCCCCTTGGAAAAATGGTGGAGGTCACAGTAGTTTAACAAGACGGTTTTAATGCCCCTCGGTAGAGACATGGAGGTCACAGTAGCTTTACAAGACCGTTTTAATACCCCTTTGGAAAGTGGTGGAGGTCACAGTAGCTTAACAAGATGGTTTTAATGGCCCTCGGAAAAGACGTGGAGGTCACAGTAGCTTAACAAGATTGTTTTAATGCCCCTTGGAAAAGTGGTGGAGGTCACAGTAGCTTAACAAGACCGTTTTAATGCCCCTCGGAAGAGACTTGGAGGTCAAAAAAGCTTAACAAGACGGTTTTAATGCCCCTTGGAAAAGTGGTGTAGGTCACAGTAGCTTAACAAGACAGTTTTAATGCCCCTCGGAAGTGAAATTGAGGTCCTAGTAGCTTAAACAGATGATCTTAATGCCCCTCGGAAGAGACCTTGTGGTCCCAGTAGCTTAACAAGATGGTTTTAATGCCCCTTGGAAAAGTGGTGGAGGTCACATTACCTTAGCAAGACGGTTTTAATGCCCCTCGGAAGAGATGTGGAGGTCAAAAAAGCTAAACAAGACGGTTTTAATGCCCCTTGGAAAAGTGGTGTAGGTCACAGTAGCTTAACGAGACAGTTTTAATGCCCCTCCGAAGAGACGTGGAGGTCCCAGTAGCTTAACGAGATGGTCTTAATGCCCCTCGGAAGAGACGTGGTGGTCGCAGTAGCTTAACAAGACAGTTTTAATGCCCCATGGAAAAGTGCTGGAGGTCACATTAGCTTAACAAGACGGTTTTAATGCCCCTTGGAAAAGTGGTGGAGGTCACAGTAGCTTAACAAGACGGTTGTAATGCCCCTCGGAAGAGACGTGGAGGTCACAGTAGCTTAACAAGATGGTTGTAATGCCCCTTGGAAAAGTGGTGGAGGTCACAGTAGCTTAACAAGAAGGTTTTAATGCCCCTCGGAAAAGACGTGGAGGTCAAAAAAGCTTAACAAGACGGTTTTAATGCCCCTTGGAAAAGTGGTGTAGGTCACAGTAGCTTAACAAGACAGTTTTAATGGCCCTCGGAAGAAAAATTGAGGTCCCACTAGCTTAAAGAGATGGTCTTAATGCCCCTCGGAAGAGACGTGGAGGTCCCAGTAGCTTAACATGATGGTTTTAATGCCCCTTGGAAAAGTGGTGGAGGTCACAGTAGCTTAACAAGACGGTTTTAATGCCCCTTGGAAAAGTGGTGGAGGTCACAGTAGCTTAACAAGACGGTTTTAATGCCCCTCCGAAGAGACGTGGAGGTCCCAGTAGCTTAACGAGATGGTCTTAATGCCCCTCGGAAGAGACGTGGAGGTCCCAGTAGCTTAACATGACGGTTTTAATGCCCCATGGAAAAGTGCTGGAGGTCACATTAGCTTAACAAGACGGTTTTAATGCCCCTTGGAAAAGTGGTGGAGGTCATAGTAGCTTAACAAGACAGTTTTAATGCCCCTCGTTAGAGACATGGAGGTCACAGTAGCTTTACAAGACGGTTTTAATACCCCTTGGGAAAGTGGTGGAGGTCACAGTAGCTTAACAAGATGGTTTTAATGCCCCTCGGAAGAGACGTGGAGGTCACAGTAGCTTAACAAGATGGTTTTAATGCCCCTTGGAAAAGTGGTGGAGGTCACAGTAGCTTAACAAGACCGTTTTAATGCCCCTCGGAAGAGACTTGGAGGTCAAAAAAGCTTAACAAGACGGTTTTAATGCCCCTTGGAAAAGTGGTGTAGGTCACAGTAGCTTAACAAGACAGTTTTAATGCCCCTCGGAAGAGAAATGGAGGTCCCAGTAGCTTAAACAGATGGTCATAATGCCCCTCGGAAGAGACGTGGAGGTCCCAGTAGCTTAACAAGATGGTTTTAATGCCCATTGGAAAAGTGGTGGAGGTCACAGTAGCTTAGCAAGACGGTTTTAATGCCCCTCGGAAAAGACGTGGAGGTCAAAAAAGCTAAACAAGACGGTTTTAATGCCCCTTGGAAAAGTGGTGTAGGTCACAGTAGCTTAACAAGACAGTTTTAATGAACCTCGGAAGAGAAATTGAGGTCCCAGCAGCTTAAAGAGATTGTCTTAATTTCCCTCGGAAGAGACGTGGAGGTCACAATTGCTTAGCAAGATGGTTTTAATGCCCTTCGTAAGAGAAGTGGAGGTCCCAGTTGCTTAACAAGACGGTTTTAATGCCCATTGGAAAAGTGGTGGAGGTCACAGTAGCTTAACAAGACGGTTGTAATGCCCCTCGGAAGAGACGTGGTGGTCACAGTAGCTTAACAAGATGGTTTTAATGCCCCTTGGAAAAGTGGTGGAGGTCACAGTAGCTTAACAAGATGGTTTTAATGCCCCTCGGAAGAGACGTGGAGGTCAAAAAAGCTTAACAAGACGGTTTTAATGCCCCTTGGAAAAGTAGTGTAGGTCACAGTAGCTTAACAAGACTGTCTTAATGGCCCTCGGAAGAGAAATTGAGGTCCCAGTAGCTTAAAGAGATGGTCTTAATTCCCTTCGGAAGAGACGTGGAGGTCCCAGTAGCTTAACAAGATGGTTTTAATGCCCCTTGGAAAAGTGGTGGAGGTAACAGTAGCTTAACAAGACGGTTTTAATGCCCCTCCGAAGAGACGTGGAGGTCCCAGTAGCTTAACGAGATGGTCTTAATGCCCATCGGAAGAGACGTGGAGATCCCAGTAGCTTAACATGACGGTTTTAATGCCCCATGGAAAAGTGCTGGAGGTCACATTAGCTTAACCAGACGGTTTTAATGCCCCTTGGAAAAGTGGTGGAGGTCACAGTAGCTTAACATGATGGTTTTAATGCCCCTCCGAAGAGACGTGTAGATCCCAGTAGCTTAACGAGATGGTCTTAATGCCCCTCGGAAGAGACGTGGAGGTCCCAGTAGCTTAACATGACGGTTTTAATGCCCCATGGAAAAGTGCTGGAGGTCACAATAGCTTAACAAGACGGTTTTAATGCCCCTTGGAAAAGTGGTGGAGGTCACAGTAGCTTAACAAGACGGTTTTAATGCCCCTTGGAAAAGTGGTGGAGGTCACAGTAGCTTAACAAGATGGTTTTAATGCCCCTCCGAAGAGACGTGTAGGTCCCAGTAGCTTAACGAGATGGTCTTAATGCCCCTCGGAAGAGACGTGGAGGTCCCAGTAGCTTAACATGACGGTTTTAATTCCCCATGGAAAAGTGCTGGAGGTCACAATAGCTTAACAAGAGGGTTTTAATGCCCCTTGGAAAAGTGGTGGAGGTCATAGTAGCTTAACAAGACAGTTTTAATGCCCCTCGTTAGAGACATGGAGGTCACAGTAGCTTTACAAGACGGTTTTAATACCCCTTGGGAAAGTGGTGGAGGTCACAGTAGCTTAACAAGATGGTTTTAATGCCCCTCGGAAGAGACGTGGAGGTCACAGTAGCTTAACAAGATGGTTTTAATGCCCCTTGGAAAAGTGGTGGAGGTCACAGTAGCTTAACAAGACCGTTTTAATGCCCCTCGGAAGAGACTTGGAGGTCAAAAAAGCTTAACAAGACGGTTTTAATGCCCCTTGGAAAAGTGGTGTAGGTCACAGTAGCTTAACAAGACAGTTTTAATGCCCCTCGGAAGAGAAATGGAGGTCCCAGTAGCTTAAACAGATGGTCATAATGCCCCTCGGAAGAGACGTGGAGGTCCCAGTAGCTTAACAAGATGGTTTTAATGTCCATTGGAAAAGTGGTGGAGGTCACAGTAGCTTAGCAAGACGGTTTTAATGCCCCTCGGAAAAGACGTGGAGGTCAAAAAAGCTAAACAAGACGGTTTTAATGCCCCTTGGAAAAGTGGTGTAGGTCACAGTAGCTTAACAAGACAGTTTTAATGAACCTCGGAAGAGAAATTGAGGTCCCAGTAGCTTAAAGAGATGGTCTTAATGTCCCTCGGAAGAGACGTGGAGGTCACAGTAGCTTAACAAGATGGTTTTAATGCCCTTCGTAAGAGAAGTGGAGGTCCCAGTTGCTTAACAAGACGGTTTTAATGCCCCTCAGAAGAAACATGGATTTCCCAGTAGCTTAACAAGGCGGTTTTAATGCCCCTTGGAAAAGTGGTGTAGGTCACAGTAGCTTAACGAGACAGTTTTATTGCCCCTCCGAAGAGACGTGGAGGTCCCAGTAGCTTAACGAGATGGTCTTAATGCCCCTCGAAAGAGACGTGGTGGTCCCAGTAGCTTAACAAGACGGTTTTAATGCCCCATGGAAAAGTGCTGGAGGTCACATTAGCTTAACAAGATGGTTTTAATGCCCCTTGGAAAAGAGGTGGAGGTCACAGTAGCTTAACAAAACGGTTTTAATGCCCCTCGGTAGAGACATGGAGGTCACAGTAGCTTTACAAGACGGTTTTAATGCCCCTTGGGAAAGTGGTGGAGGTCACAGTAGCTTAACAAGACGGTTTTAATGCCCCTCGGACGAGACGTGGAGGTCACAGTAGCTTAACAAGATGGTTTTAATGCCCCTTGGAAAAGTGGTGGAGGTCACAGTAGCTTAACAAGTCCGTTTTAATGCCCCTCGGAAGAGACTTGGAGGTCAAAAAGCTTAACAAGACGGTTTTAATGCCCCTTGGAAAAGTGGTGTAGGTCACAGTAGCTTAACAAAACAGTTTTAATGCCCCTCGGAAGAGAAATGGAGGTCCCAGTAGCTTAAACAGATGGTCTTAATGCCCCTCGGAGGAGACGTGGAGGTCACAGTAGCTTAACAAGGTGGTTTTAATGCCCTTCGTAAGAGACGTGGAGGTCCCAGTAGCTTAACAAGACGGTTTTAATGCCCCTCAGAAGAAACATGGATTTCCCAGAAGCTTAACAAGACGGTTTTAATGCCCTTGGAAAAGTGGTGTAGGTCACAGTAGCTTAACGAGACAGTTTTAATGCCCCTCCGAAGAGACGTGGAGGTCCCAGTAGCTTAACGAGATGTTCTTAATGCCCCTCGGTAGAGAGGTGGTGGAACCAGTAGCTTAACAAGACGGTTTTAATGCCCCATGGAAAAGTGCTGGAGGTCACATTAGCTTAACAAGACGGTTTTAATGCCCCTTGGAAAAGTGATGGAGGTCACAGTAGCTTAACAAGACGGTTGTAATGCCCCTCGGAAGAGACGTGGAGGTCACAGTAGCTTAACAAGATGGTTTTAATGCCCCTTGGAAAAGTGGTGGAGGTCACAGTAGCTTAACAAGACAGTTTTAATGGCCCTCGGAAGAAAAATTGAGATCCCAGTAGCTTAAAGAGATGGTCTTAATGCCCCTCGGAAGAGACGTGGAGGTCCCAGTAGCTTAACAAGATGGTTTTAATGCCCCTTGGAAAAGTGGTGGAGGTCACAGTAGCTTAACAAGACGGTTTTAATGCCCCTTGGAAAAGTGGTGGAGGTCACAGTAGCTTAACAAGACGGTTTTAATGCCCCTCCGAAGAGACGTGGAGGTCCCAGTAGCTTAACATGACGGTTTTAATGCCCCATGGAAAAGTGCTGGAGGTCACATTAGCTTAACAAGAAAGTTTAAATGCCCCTTGGAAAAGTGGTGGAGGTCATAGTAGCTTAACAAGACGGTTTTAATGCCCCTCGTTAGAGACATGGAGGTCACAGTAGCTTTACAAGACGGTTTTAATACCCCTTGGGAAAGTGGTGGAGGTCACAGTAGCTTAACAAGACGGTTTTAATGCCCCTCGGAAGAGACATGGAGGTCACAGTAGCTTAACAAGACAGTTTTAATGCCCCTTGGAAAAGTGCTGGAGTTCACATTAGCTTAACAAGACGGTTTTAATGCCCCTTGGAAAAGTGGTGGAGGTCACAGTAGCTTAACAGGAGGATTTTAATGCCCCTTGGAAGAGACATGGAGGTCACAGTAGCTTAACAAGACGGTTTTAATGCCCCTTCGAAAAGTGGTGGAGGTCACAGTAGCTTAACAAGACGGTTTTCCTGCCCCTCGGAAGAGACGTGGAGGTCACAGTAGCTTAACAAGATGGTTTTAATGCCCCTTGGAAAAGTGGAGGAGGTCACAGTAGCTTAACAAGATGGTTTTAATGCCCCTTGGAAAAGTGGTGGAGGTCACATTAGCTTAACAAGACAGTTTTAATGCCCCTTGGAAAAGTGGTGGAGGTCACAGTAGCTTAACAAGACGGTTGTAATGCCCCTCGGAAGAGACGTGGTGGTCACAGTAGCTTAACAAGATGGTTTTAATGCCCCTTGGAAAAGTGGTGGAGGTCACAGTAGCTTAACAAGACGGTTTTAATGCCCCTCGGAAGAGACGTGGAGGTCAAAAACGCTTAAAAAGACGGTTTTAATGCCCCTTGGAAAAGTAGTGTAGGTCACAGTAGCTTAACAAGACAGTCTTAATGGCCCTCGGAAGAGAAATTGAGGTCCCAGTAGCTTAAAGAGATGGTCTTAATTCCCCTCAGAAGAGACGTGGAGGTCCCAGTAGCTTAACAAGATGGTTTTAATGCCCCTTGGAAAAGTGGTGGAGGTAACAGTAGCTTAACAAGACGGTTTTAATGCCCCTCCGAAGAGAAGTGGAGGTCCAAGTAGCTTAAGGAGATGGTCTTAATGCCCATCGGAAGAGATGTGGAGGTCCCAGTAGCTTAACATGACAGTTTTAATGCCCCATGGAAAAGTGCTGGAGGTCACATTAGCTTAACCAGACGGTTTTAATGCCCCTTGGAAAAGTGGTGGAGGTCACAGTAGTTTAACAAGACGGTTTTAATGCCCCTCGGTAGAGACATGGAGGTCACAGTAGCTTTACAAGACCGTTTTAATACCCCTTTGGAAAGTGGTGGAGGTCACAGTAGCTTAACAAGACGGTTTTAATGCCCCTCGGAAGAGACGTGGAGGTCACAGTAGCTTAACAAGATGGTTTTAATGCCCCTTGGAAAAGTGGTGGAGGTCACAGTAGCTTAACAAGACCGTTTTAATGCCCCTCGGAAGAGACTTGGAGGTCAAAAAAGCTTAACAAGACGGTTTTAATGCCCCTTGGAAAAGTGGTGTAGGTCACAGTATCTTAACAAGACAGTTTTAATGCCCCTCGGAAGAGAAATGGGGGTCCCAGTAGCTTAAACAGATGGTCTTAATGCCCCTCGGAAGAGACCTGGAGGTCCCAGTAGCTTAACAAGATGGTTTTAATGCCCCTTGGAAAAGTGGTGGAGGTCACATTAGCTTAGCAAGACGGTTTTAATGCCCCTCGGAAGAGATGTGGAGGTCAAAAAAGCTAAACAAGACGGTTTTAATGCCCCTTGGAAAAGTGGTGTAGGTCACAGTAGCTTAACAAGACAGTTTTAATGCCCCTCGGAAGAGAAATTGAGGTCCCAGTAGCTTAAAGAGATGGTCTTAATGTCCCTCGGAAGAGACGTGGAGGTCACAGTAGCTTAACAAGATGGTTTTAATGCCCTTCGTAAGAGACGTGGAGGTCCCAGTTGCTTAACAAGATGGTTTTAATGCCCCTCAGAAGAAACATGAATTTCCCAGTAGCTTAACAAGACGGTTTTAATGCCCCTTGGAAAAGTGGTGTAGGTCACAGAAGCTTAACGAGACAGTTTTAATGCCCCTCCGAAGAGACGTGGAGGTCCCAGTAGCTTAACGAGATGGTCTTAATGCCCTTCGGAAGAGACGTGGTGGTCGCAGTAGCTTAACAAGACAGTTTTAATGCCCCATGGAAAAGTGCTGGAGGTCACATTAGCTTAACAAGACGGTTTTAATGCCCCTTGGAAAAGTGGTGGAGGTCACAGTAGCTTAACAAGACGGTTGTAATGCCCCTCGGAAGAGATGTGGAGGTCACAGTAGCTTAACAAGATGGTTTTAATGCCCCTTGGAAAAGTGGTGGAGGTCACAGTAGCTTAACAAGACGGTTTTAATGCCCCTCGGAAAAGACGTGGAGGTCAAAAAAGCTTAACAAGTCGGTTTTAATACCCCTTGGAAAAGTGGTGTAGGTCACAGTAGCTTAACAAGACAGTTTTAATGGCTCTCGGAAGAGAAATTGAGGTCCCAGTAGCTTAAAGAGATGGTCTTAATGCCCCTCGGAAGAGACGTGGAGGTCCCAGTAGCTTAACATGATGGTTTTAATGCCCCTTGGAAAAGTGGTGGAGGTCACAGTAGCTTAACAAGACGGTTTTAATTCCCCTTGGAAAAGTGGTGGAGGTCACAGTAGCTTAACAAGACGGTTTTAATGCCCCCCCGAAGAGACGTGGAGGTCCCAGTAGCTTAACGAGATGGTCTTAATGCCCCTCGGAAGAGACGTGGAGGTCCCAGTAGGTTAACATGACGGTTTTAATGCCCCATGGAAAAGTGCTGGAGGTCACATTAGCTTAACAAGACGGTTTTAATGCCCCTTGGAAAAGTGGTGGAGGTCATAGTAGCTTAACAAGACAGTTTTAATGCCCCTTGTTAGAGACATGGAGGTCACAGTAGCTTTACAAGACGGTTTTAATACCCCTTGGGAAAGTGGTGGAGGTCACAATAGCTTAACAAGATGGTTTTAATGCCCCTCGGAAGAGACGTGGAGGTCACAGTAGCTTAACAAGATGGTTTTAATGCCCCTTGGAAAAGTGGTGGAGGTCACAGTAGCTTAACAAGACCGTTTTAATGCCCCTCGGAAGAGACTTGGAGGTCAAAAAAGCTTAACAAGACGGTTTTAATGCCCCTTGGAAAAGTGGTGTAGGTCACAGTAGATTAACAAGACAGTTTTAATGCCCCTCGGAAGAGAAATGGAGGTCCCAGTAGCTTAAACAGATGGTCATAATGCCCCTCGGAAGAGACGTGGAGGTCCCAGTAGCTTAACAAGATGGTTTTAATGCCCATTGGAAAAGTGGTGGAGGTCACAGTAGCTTAGCAAGACGGTTTTAATGCCCCTCGGAAAAGACGTGGAGGTCAAAAAAGCTAAACAAGACGGTTTTAATGCCCCTTGGAAAAGTGGTGTAGGTCACAGTAGCATAACAAGACAGTTTTAATGAACCTCGGAAGAGAAATTGAGGTCCCAGTAGCTTAAAGAGATGGTCATAATGTCCCTCGGAAGAGACGTGGAGGTCACAGTAGCTTAACAAGGTGGTTTTAATGCCCTTCGTAAGAGACGTGGAGGTCCCAGTAGCTTAACAAGACGGTTTTAATGCCCCTCAGAAGAAACATGGATTTCCCAGTAGCTTAACAAGACGGTTTTAATGCCCCTTGGAAAAGTGGTGTAGGTCACAGTAGCTTAACGAGACAGTTTTAATGCCCCTCCGAAGAGACGTGGAGGTCCCAGTAGCTTAACGAGATGTTCTTAATGCCCCTCGGAAGAGACGTGGTGGTCCCAGTAGCTTAACAAGACGGTTTTAATGCCACATGGAAAAGTGCTGGAGGTCACATTAGCTTAACAAGACGGTTTTAATGCCCCTTGGAAAAGTGGTGGAGGTCACAGTAGCTTAACAAGACGGTTGTAATGCCCCTCGGAAGAGACGTGGAGGTCACAGTAGCTTAACAAGATGGTTTTAATGCCCCTTGGAAAAGTGGTGGAGGTCACAGTAGCTTAACAAGACTGTTTTAATGCCCCTCGGAAGAGACGTGGAGGTCAAAAAAGCTTAACAAGACGGTTTTAATGCCCCTTGGAAAAGTGCTGTAGGTCACAGTAGCTTAACAAGACAGTTTTAATGGCCCTCGGAAGAAAAATTGAGATCCCAGTAGCTTAAAGAGATGGTCTTAATGCCCCTCGGAAGAGACGTGGAGGTCCCAGTAGCTTAACAAGATGGTTTTAATGCCCCTTGGAATAGTGGTGGAGGTCACAGTAGCTTAACAAGACGGTTTTAATGCCCCTTGGAAAAGTGGTGGAGGTCACAGTAGCTTAACAAGACGGTTTTAATGCCCCTCCGAAGAGACGTGGAGGTCCCAGTAGCTTAACATGACGGTTTTAATGCCCCATGGAAAAGTGCTGGAGGTCACATTAGCTTAACAAGAAAGTTTAAATGCCCTTTGGAAAAGTGGTGGAGGTCATAGTAGCTTAACAAGACGGTTTTAATGCCCCTCGTTAGAGACATGGAGGTCACAGTAGCTTTACAAGACGGTTTTAATACCCCTTGGGAAAGTGGTGGAGGTCACAGTAGCTTAACAAGACGGTTTTAATGCCCCTCGGAAGAGACGTGGAGGTCACAGTAGCTTAACAAGACAGTGTTAATGCCCCTTGGAAAAGTGGTGGAGTTCACATTAGCTTAACAAGACGGTTTTAATGCCCCTTGGAAAAGTGGTGGAGGTCACAGTAGCTTAACAGGAGGGTTTTAATGCCCCTTGGAAGAGACATGGAGGTCACAGTAGCTTAACAAGACGGTTTTAATGCCCCTTGGAAAAGTGGAGGAGGTCACAGTAGCTTAACAAGATGGTTTTAATGCCCCTTGGAAAAGTGGTGGAGGTCACATTAGCTTAACAAGACAGTTTTAATGCCCCTTGGAAAAGTGGTGGAGGTCACAGTAGCTTAACAAGACGGTTGTAATGCCCCTCGGAAGAGACGTGGTGGTCACAGTAGCTTAACAAGATGGTTTTAATGCCCCTTGGAAAAGTGGTGGAGGTCACAGTAGCTTAACAAGACGGTTTTAATGCCCCTCGGAAGAGACGTGGAGGTCAAAAAAGCTTAACAAGACGGTTTTAATGCCCCTTGGAAAAGTAGTGTAGGTCACAGTAGCTTATCAAGACAGTCTTAATGGCCCTCGGAAGAGAAATTGAGGTCCCAGTAGCTTAAAGAGATGGTCTTAATTCCACTCGGAATAGACGTGGAGGTCCCAGTAGCTTAACAAGATGGTTTTAATGCCCCTTGGAAAAGTGGTGGAGGTAACAGTAGCTTAACAAGACGGTTTTAATGCCCCTCCGAAGAGACGTGGAGGTCCCAGTAGCTTAACGAGATGGTCTTAATGCCCAACGGAAAAGACGTGGAGGTCCCAGTAGCTTAACATGACGGTTTTAATGCCCCATGGAAAAGTGCTGGAGGTCACATTAGCTTAACCAGACGGTTTTAATGCCCCTTGGAAAAGTGGTGGAGGTCACTGTAGTTTAACAAGACGGTTTTAATGCCCCTCGGTAGAGACATGGAGGTCACAGTAGCTTTACAAGACCGTTTTAATACCCCTTTGGAAAGTGGTGGAGGTCACAGTAGCTTAACAACACGGTTTTAATGCCCCTCGGAAGAGACGTGGAGGTCACAGTAGCTTAACAACACGGTTTTAATGCCCCTCTAAAAGTGGTAGAGGTCACAGTAGCTTAACAAGACCGTTTTAATGCCCCTCGGAAGAGACTTGGAGGTCAAAAAAGCTTAACAAGACGGTTTTAATGCCCCTTGGAAAAGTGGTGTAGGTCACAGTATCTTAACAAGACAGTTTTAATGCCCCTCGGAAGACAAATGGAGGTCCCAGTAGCTTAAACAGATGGTCTTAATGCCCCTCGGAAGAGACCTGGAGGTCCCAGTAGCTTACCAAGATGGTTTTAATGCCCCTTGGAAAAGTGGTGGAGGTCACATTAGCTTAGCAAGACGGTTTTAATGCCCCTCGGAAGAGATGTGGAGGTCAAAAAAGCTAAACAAGACGGTTTTAATGCCCCTTGGAAAAGTGGTGTAGGTCACAGTAGCTTAACAAGACAGTTTTAATGCCCCTCGGAAGAGAAATTGAGGTCCCAGTAGCTTAAAGAGATAGTCTTAATGCCCTTCGTAAGAGACGTGGAGGTCCCAGTTGCTTAACAAGACGGTTTTAATGCCCCTCAGAAGAAACATGAATTTCCCAGTAGCTTAACAAGACGGTTTTAATGCCCCTTGGAAAAGTGGTGTAGGTCACAGTAGCTTAACGAGACAGTTTTAATGCCCCTCCGAAGAGACGTGGAGGTCCCAGTAGCTTAACTAGATGGTCTTAATGCCCTTCGGAAGAGACGTGGTGGTCGCAGTAGCTTAACAAGACAGTTTTCATGCCCCATGGAAAAGTGCTGGAGGTCACATTAGCTTAACCAGACGGTTTTAATGCCCCTTGGAAAAGTGGTGGAGGTCACTGTAGTTTAACAAGACGGTTTTAATGCCCCTCGGTAGAGACATGGAGGTCACAGTAGCTTTACAAGACCGTTTTAATACCCCTTTGGAAAGTGGTGGAGGTCACAGTAGCTTAACAACACGGTTTTAATGCCCCTCGGAAGAGACGTGGAGGTCACAGTAGCTTAACAACACGGTTTTAATGCCCTTCTAAAAGTGGTAGAGGTCACAGTAGCTTAACAAGACCGTTTTAATGCCCCTCGGAAGAGACTTGGAGGTCAAAAAAGCTTAACAAGACGGTTTTAATGCCCCTTGGAAAAGTGGTGTAGGTCACAGTATCTTAACAAGACAGTTTTAATGCCCCTCGGAAGAGAAATGGAGGTCCCAGTAGCTTAAACAGATGGTCTTAATGCCCCTCGGAAGAGACCTGGAGGTCCCAGTAGCTTAACAAGATGGTTTTAATGCCCCTTGGAAAATTGGTGGAGGTCACATTAGCTTAGCAAGACGGTTTTAATGCCCCTCGGAAGAGATGTGGAGGTCAAAAAAGCTAAACAAGACGGTTTTAATGCCCCTTGGAAAAGTGGTGTAGGTCACAGTAGCTTAACAAGACAGTTTTAATGCCCCTCGGAAGAGAAATTGAGGTCCCAGTAGCTTAAAGAGATAGTCTTAATGCCCTTCGTAAGAGACGTGGAGGTCCCAGTTGCTTAACAAGACGGTTTTAATGCCCCTCAGAAGAAACATGAATTTCCCAGTAGCTTAACAAGACGGTTTTAATGCCCCTTGGAAAAGTGGTGTAGGTCACAGTAGCTTAACGAGACAGTTTTAATGCCCCTCCGAAGAGACGTGGAGGTCCCAGTAGCTTAACGAGATGGTCTTAATGCCCTTCGGAAGAGACGTGGTGGTCGCAGTAGCTTAACAAGACAGTTTTCATGCCCCATGGAAAAGTGCTGGAGGTCACATTAGCTTAACAAGACGGTTTTAATGCCCCTTGGAAAAGTGGTGGAGGTCACAGTAGCTTAACAAGACGGTTGTAATGCCCCTCGGAAGAGACGTGGAGGTCACAGTAGCTTAACAAGATGGTTTTAATGCCCCTTGGAAAAGTGGTGGAGGTCACAGTAGCTTAACAAGACGGTTTTAATGCCCCTCGGAAAAGACGTGGAGGTCAAAAAAGCTTAACAAGACGGTTTTAATGCCCCTTGGAAAAGTGGTGTAGGTCACAGTAGCTTAACAAGACAGTTTTAATGGCCCTCGGAAGAGAAATTGAGGTCCCAGTAGCTTAAAGAGATGGTCTTAATGCCCCTCGGAAGAGACGTGGAGGTCCCAGTAGCTTAACATGATGGTTTTAATGCCCCTTGGAAAAGTGGTGGAGGTCACAGTCGCTTAACAAGACGGTTTTAATGCCCCTTGGAAAAGTGGTGGAGGTCACAGTAGCTTAACAAGACGGTTTTAATGCCCCTCCGAAGAGACGTGTAGGTCCCAGTAGCTTAACGAGATGGTCTTAATGCCCCTCGGAAGAGACGTGGAGGTCCCAGGAGCTTAACATGACGGTTTTAATGCCCCATGGAAAAGTGCTGGAGGTCACATTAGCTTAACAAGACGGTTTTAATGCCCCTTGGAAAAGTGGTGGAGGTCATAGTAGCTTAACAAGACAGTTTTAATGCCCCTCGTTAGAGACATGGAGGTCACAGTAGCTTTACAAGACGGTTTTAATACCCCTTGGGAAAGTGGTGGAGGTCACAGTAGCTTAACAAGATGGTTTTAATGCCCCTCGGAAGAGACGTGGAGGTCACAGTAGCTTAACAAGATGGTTTTAATGCCCCTTGGAAAAGTGGTGGAGGTCACAGTAGCTTAACAAGACCGTTTTAATGCCCATCGGAAGAGACTTGGAGGTCAAAAAACTTAACAAGACGGTTTTAATGCCCCTTGGAAAAGTGGTGTAGGTCAAAGTAGCTTAACAAGACAGTTTTAATGCCCCTCGGAAGAGAAATGGAGGTCCCAGTAGCTTAAACAGATGGTCATAATGCCCCTCGGAAGAGACGTGGAGTTCCCAGTAGCTTAACAAGATGGTTTTAATGCCCATTGGAAAAGTGGTGGAGGTCACAGTAGCTTAGCAAGACGGTTTTAATGCCCCTCGGAAAAGACGTGGAGGTCCAAAAAGCTAAACAAGACGGTTTTAATGCCCCTTGGAAAAGTGGTGTAGGTCACAGTAGCTTAACAAGACAGTTTTAATGAACCTCGGAAGAGAAATTGAGGTCCCAGTAGCTTAAAGTGATGGTCTTAATGTCCCTCGGAAGAGACGTGGAGGTCACAGTAGCTTAACAAGATGGTTTTAATGCCCTTCGTAAGAGAAGTGGAGGTCCCAGTTGCTTAACAAGACGGTTTTAATGCCCCTCAGAAGAAAGATGGATTTCCCAGTAGCTTAGAAGGCGGTTTTAATGCCCCTTGGAAGAGTGGTGTAGGTCACAGTAGCTTAACGAGACAGTTTTATTGCCCCTCCGAAGAGACGTGGAGGTCCCAGTAGCTTAACGAGATGGTCTTAATGCCCCTCGAAAGAGACGTGGTGGTCCCAGTAGCTTAACAAGACGGTTTTAATGCCCCATGGAAAAGTGCTGGAAGTCACATTAGCTTAACAAGACGGTATTAATGCCCCTTGGAAAAGAGGTGGAGGTCACAGTAGCTTAACAAAACGGTTTTAATGCCCCTCGGTAGAGACATGGAGGTCACAGTAGCTTTACAAGACGGTTTTAATGCCCCTTGGGAAAGTGGTGGAGGTCACAGTAGCTTAACAAGACGGTTTTAATGCCCCTCGGACGAGACGTGGAGGTCACAGTAGCTTAACAAGATGGTTTTAATGCCCCTTGGAAAAGTGGTGGAGGTCACAGTAGCTTAACAAGTCCGTTTTAATGCCCCTCGGAAGAGACTTGGAGGTCAAAAAGCTTAACAAGACGGTTTTAATGCCCCTTGGAAAAGTGGTGTAGGTCACAGTAGCTTAACAAAACAGTTTTAATGCCCCTCGGAAGAGAAATGGAGGTCCCAGTAGCTTAAACAGATGGTCTTAATGCCCCTCGGAAGAGACGTGGAGGTCCCAGTAGCTTAACAAGACGGTTTTAATGCCCCTTGGAAAAGTGGTGGAGGTCACAGTAGCTTAACACGACGGTTTTAATGCCCCTCGGAAGAGACGTGGAGGTCACAGTAGCTTAACAAGACGGTTTTAATGCCCCTTGGAAAAGTGGTGTAGATCACAGTAGCTTAACAAGACAGTTTTAATGCCCCTCGGAAGAGAAATTGAGGTCCCAGTAGCTTAAAGAGATGGTCTTAATGTCCCTCGGAAGAGACGTGGAGGTCACAGTAGCTTAACAAGGTGGTTTTAATGCCCTTCGTAAGAGACGTGGAGGTCCCAGTAGCTTAACAAGACGGTTTTAATGCCCCTCAGAAGAAACATGGATTTCCCAGAAGCTTAACAAGACGGTTTTAATGCCCCTTGGAAAAGTGGTGTAGGTCACAGTAGCTTAACGAGACAGTTTTAATGCCCCTCCGAAGAGACGTGGAGGTCCCAGTAGCTTAACGAGATGTTCTTAATGCCCCTCGGAAGAGACGTGGTGGTCCCAGTAGCTTAACAAGACGGTTTTAATGCCCCATGGAAAAGTGCTGGAGGTCACATTAGCTTAACAAGACGGTTTTAATGCCCCTTGGAAAAGTGGTGGAGGTCACAGTAGCTTAACAAGACGGTTGTAATGCCCCTCGGAAGAGACGTGGAGGTCCCAGTAGCTTAACAAGACGGTTTTAATGCCCCTTGGAAAAGTGGTGGAGGTCACAGTAGCTTAACACGACGGTTTTAATGCCCCTCGGAAGAGACGTGGAGGTCACAGTAGCTTAACAAGACGGTTTTAATGCCCCTTGGAAAAGTGGTGTAGATCACAGTAGCTTAACAAGACAGTTTTAATGCCCCTCGGAAGAGAAATTGAGGTCCCAGTAGCTTAAAGAGATGGTCTTAATGTCCCTCGGAAGAGACGTGGAGGTCACAGTAGCTTAACAAGACAGTTTTAATGCCCCTTGGAAAAGTGCTGGAGTTCACATTAGCTTAACAAGACGGTTTTAATGCCCCTCGGAAAAGTGGTGGAGGTCACAGTAGCTTAACAGGAGGGTTTTAATGCCCCTTGGAAGAGACATGGAGGTCACAGTAGCTTAACAAGACGGTTTTAATGCCCCTTGGAAAAGTGGTGGAGGTCACAGTAGCTTAACAAAACGGTTTTCATGCCCCTCGGAAGAGACGTGGAGGTCACAGTAGCTTAACAAGATGGTTTTAATGCCCCTTGGAAAAGTGGAGGAGGTCACAGTAGCTTAACAAGATGGTTTTAATGCCCCTTGGAAAAGTGGTGGAGGTCACATTAGCTTAACAAGACAGTTTTAATGCCCCTTGGAAAAGTGGTGGAGGTCACAGTAGCTTAACAACACGGTTGTAATGCCCCTCGGAAGAGACGTGGTGGTCACAGTAGCTTAACAAGATGGTTTTAATGCCCCTTGGAAAAGTGGTGGAGGTCACAGTAGCTTAACAAGACGGTTTTAATGCCCCTCGGAAGAGACGTGGAGGTCAAAAAAGCTTAACAAGACGGTTTTAATGCCCCTTGGAAAAGTAGTGTAGGTCACAGTAGCTTAACAAGACAGATTTATTGAACCTCGGAAGAGAAATTGAGGTCCCAGTAGCTTAAAGAGATGGTCTTAATTCCCCTCGGAAGAGACGTGGAGGTCCCAGTAGCTTAACAAGATGGTTTTAATGCCCCTTGGAAAAGTGGTGGAGGTAACAGTAGCTTAACAAGACGGTTTTAATGCCCCTCCGAAGGGACGTGGAGGTCCCAGTAGCTTAACGAGATGGTCTTAATGTCCATCGGAAGAGACGTGGAGGTCCCAGTAGCTTAACATGACGGTTTTAATGCCCCATGGAAAAGTGCTGGAGGTCACATTAGCTTAACCAGACGGTTTTAATGCCCCTTGGAAAAGTGGTGGAGGTCACAGTAGTTTAACAAGACGGTTTTAATGCCCCTCGGTAGAGACATGGAGGTCACAGTAGCTTTACAAGACCGTTTAATACCCCTTTGGAAAGTGGTGGAGGTCACAGTAGCTTAACAAGACGGTTTTAATGCCCCTCGGAAGAGACGTGGAGGTCACAGTAGCTTAACAAGATGGTTTTAATGCCCCTTGGAAAAGTGGTGGAGGTCACAGTAGCTTAACAAGACCGTTTTAATGCCCCTCGGAAGAGACTTGGAGGTCAAAAAAGCTTAACAAGACGGTTTTAATGCCCCTTGGAAAAGTGGTGTAGGTCACAGTATCTTAACAAGACAGTTTTAATGCCCCTCGGAAGAGAAATGGAGGTCCCAGTGGCTTAAACAGATGGTCTTAATGCCCCTCGGAAGAGACCTGGAGGTCCCAGTAGCTTAACAAGATGGTTTTAATGCCCCTTGGAAAAGTGGTGGAGGTCACATTAGCTTAGCAAGACGGTTTTAATGCCCCTCGGAAGAGATGTGGAGGTCAAAAAAGCTAAACAAGACGGTTTTAATGCCCCTTGGAAAAGTGGTGTAGGTCACAGTAGCTTAACAAGACAGTTTTAATGCCCCTCGGAAGAGAAATTGAGGTCCCAGTAGCTTAAAGAGATGGTCTTATTGTCCCTCGGAAGAGACGTGGAGGTCACAGTAGCTTAACAAGATGGTTTTAATGCCCTTCGTAAGAGACGTAGAGGTCCCAGTTGCTTAACAAGACGGTTTTAATGCCCCTCAGAAGAAACATGAATTTCCCAGTAGCTTAACAAGACGGTTTTAATGCCCCTTGGAAAAGTGGTGTAGGTCACAGTAGCTTAACGAGACAGTTTTAATGCCCCTCCGAAGAGACGTGGAGGTCCCAGTAGCTTAACGAGATGGTCTTAATGCCCTTCTGAAGAGACGTGGTGGTCGCAGTAGCTTAACAAGACAGTTTTAATGCCCCATGGAAAAGTGCTGGAGGTCACATTAGCTTAACAAGACGGTTTCAATGCCCCTTGGAAAAGTGGTGGAGGTCACAGTAGCTTAACAAGACGGTTGTAATGCCCCTCGGAAGAGACGTGGAGGTCACAGTAGCTTAACAAGATGGTTTTAATGCCCCTTGGAAAAGTGGTGGAGGTCACAGTAGCTTAACAAGACCGTTTTAATGCCCCTCGGAAGAGACTTGGAGGTCAAAAAAGCTTAACAAGACGGTTTTAATGCCCCTTGGAAAAGTGGTGTAGGTCACAGTATCTTAACAAGACAGTTTTAATGCCCCTCGGAAGAGAAATGGAGGTCCCAGTGGCTTAAACATATGGTCTTAATGCCCCTCGGAAGAGACCTGGAGGTCCCAGTAGCTTAACAAGATGGTTTTAATGCCCCTTGGAAAAGTGGTGGAGGTCACATTAGCTTAGCAAGACGGTTTTAATGCCCCTCGGAAGAGATGTGGAGGTCAAAAAAGCTAAACAAGACGGTTTTAATGCCCCTTGGAAAAGTGGTGTAGGTCACAGTAGCTTAACAAGACAGTTTTAATGCCCCTCGGAAGAGAAATTGAGGTCCCAGTAGCTTAAAGAGATGGTCTTATTGTCCCTCGGAAGAGACGTGGAGGTCACAGTAGCTTAACAAGATGGTTTTAATGCCCTTCGTAAGAGACGTAGAGGTCCCAGTTGCTTAACAAGACGGTTTTAATGCCCCTCAGAAGAAACATGAATTTCCCAGTAGCTTAACAAGACGGTTTTAATGCCCCTTGGAAAAGTGGTGTAGGTCACAGTAGCTTAACGAGACAGTTTTTATGCCCCTCCGAAGAGACGTGGAGGTCCCAGTAGCTTAACGAGATGGTCTTAATGCCCTTCTGAAGAGACGTGGTGGTCGCAGTAGCTTAACAAGACAGTTTTAATGCCCCATGGAAAAGTGCTGGAGGTCACATTAGCTTAACAAGACGGTTTCAATGCCCCTTGGAAAAGTGGTGGAGGTCACAGTAGCTTAACAAGACGGTTGTAATGCCCCTCGGAAGAGACGTGGAGGTCACAGTAGCTTAACAAGATGGTTTTAATGCCCCTTGGAAAAGTGGTGGAGGTCACAGTAGCTTAACAAGACGGTTTTAATGCCCCTCGGAAAAGACGTGGAGGTCAAAAAAGCTTAACAAGACGGTTTTAATACCCCTTGGAAAAGTGGTGTAGGTCACAGTAGCTTAACAAGACAGTTTTAATGGCCCTCGGAAGAGAAATTGAGGTCACAGTAGCTTAAAGAGATGGTCTTAATGCCCCTCGGAAGAGACGTGGAGGTCCCAGTAGCTTAACATGATGGTTTTAATGCCCCTTGGAAAAGTGGTGGAGGTCACAGTAGCTTAACAAGACGGTTTTAATGCCCCTTGGAAAAGTGGTGGAGGTCACAGTAGCTTAACAAGACGGTTTTAATGCCCCTCCGAAGAGACGTGGAGGTCCCAGTAGCTTAACGAGATGGTCTTAATGCCCCTCGGAAGAGACGTGGAGGTCCCAGTAGCTTAACATGACGGTTTTAATGCCCCATGGAAAAGTGCTGGAGGTCACATTAGCTTAACAAGACGGTTTTAATGCCCCTTGGAAAAGTGGTGGAGGTCATAGTAGCTTAACAAGACAGTTTTAATGCCCCTCGTTAGAGACATGGAGGTCACAGTAGCTTTACAAGACGGTTTTAATACCCCTTGGGAGAGTGGTGGAGGTCACAGTAGCTTAACAAGATGGTTTTAATGCCCCTCGGAAGAGAAATGGAGGTCCCAGTAGCTTAAACAGATGGTCATAATGCCCCTCGGAAGAGACGTGGAGGTCCCAGTAGCTTAACAAGATGGTTTTAATGCCCATTGGAAAAGTGGTGGAGGTCACAGTAGCTTAGCAAGACGGTTTTAATGCCCCTCGGAAAAGACGTGGAGGTCAAAAAAGCTAAACAAGACGGTTTTAATGCCCCTTGGAAAAGTGGTGTAGGTCACAGTAGCTTAACAAGACAGATTTATTGAACCTCGGAAGAGAAATTGAGGTCCCAGTAGCTTAAAGAGATGGTCATAATGTCCCTCGGAAGAGACGTGGAGGTCACAGTAGCTTAACAAGTGGTTTTAATGCCCTTCGTAAGAGACGTGGAGGTCCCAGTAGCTTAACAAGACGGTTTTAATGCCCCTCAGAAGAAACATGGATTTCCCAGTAGCTTAACAAGACGGTTTTAATGCCCCTTGGAAAAGTGGTGTAGGTCACAGTAGCTTAACGAGACAGTTTTAATGCCCCTCCGAAGAGACGTGGAGGTCCCAGTAGCTTAACGAGATGTTCTTAATGCCCCTCGGAAGAGACGTCGTGGTCCCAGTAGCTTAATAAGACGGTTTTAATGCCCCATGGAAAAGAGCTGGAGGTCACATTAGCTTAACAAGACGGTTTTAATGCCCCTTGGAAAAGTGGTGGAGGTCACAGTAGCTTAACAAGACGGTTGTAATGCCCCTCGGAAGAGACGTGGAGGTCACAGTAGCTTAACAAGATGGTTTTAATGCCCCTTGGAAAAGTGGTGGAGGTCACAGTAGCTTAACAAGAATGTTTTAATGCCCCTCGGAAGAGACGTGGAGGTCAAAAAAGCTTAACAAGACGGTTTTAATGCCCCTTGGAAAAGTGCTGTAGGTCACAGTAGCTTAACAAGACAGTTTTAATGGCCCTCGGAAGAAAAATTGAGATCCCAGTAGCTTAAAGAGATGGTCTTAATGCCCGTCGGAAGAGACGTGGATGTCCCAGTAGCTTAACAAGATGGTTTTAATGCCCCTTGGAAAAGTGGTGGAGGTCACAGTAGCTTAACAAGACGGTTTTAATGCCCCTTGGAAAAGTGGTGGAGGTCACAGTAGCTTAACAAGACGGTTTTAATGTCCCTCCGAAGAGACGTGGAGGTCCCAGTAGCTTAACATGACGGTTTTAATGCCCCATGGAAAAGTGCTGGAGGTCACATTAGCTTAACAAGAAAGTTTAAATGCCCCTTGGAAAAGTGGTGGAGGTCATAGTAGCTTAACAAGACGGTTTTAATGCCCCTCGTTAGAGACATGGAGGTCACAGTAGCTTTACAAGACGGTTTTAATACCCCTTGGGAAAGTGGTGGAGGTCACAGTAGCTTAACAACACGGTTTTAATGCCCCTCGGAAGAGACGTGGAGGTCACAGTAGCTTAACAAGACAGTTTTAATGCCCCTTGGAAATGTGCTGGAGTTCACATTAGCTTAACAAGACGGTTTTAATGCCCCTTGGAAAAGTGGTGGAGGTCACAGTAGCTTAACAGGAGGGTTTTAATGCCCCTTGGAAGAGACATGGAGGTCACAGTAGCTTAACAAGACGGTTTGAATGCCCCTTGGAAAAGTGGTGGAGGTCACAGTAGCTTAACAAGACGGTTTTCATGCCCCTCGGAAGAGACGTGGAGGTCACAGTAGCTTAACAAGATGGTTTTAATGCCCCTTGGAAAAGTGTAGGAGGTCACAGTAGCTTAACAAGATGGTTTTAATGCCCCTTGGAAAAGTGGTGGAGGTCACATTAGCTTAACAAGACAGTTTTAATGCCCCTTGGAAAAGTGGTGGAGGTCACAGTAGCTTAACAAGACGGTTGTAATGCCCCTCGGAAGAGAAGTGGTGGTCACAGTAGCTTAACAAGATGGTTTTAATGCCCCTTGGAAAAGTGGTGGAGGTCACAGTAGCTTAACAAGACGGTTTTAATGCCCCTCGGAAGAGACGTAGAGGTCAAAAAAGCTTAACAAGACGGTTTTAATGCCCCTTGGAAAAGTAGTGTAGGTCACAGTAGCTTAACAAGACAGTCTTAATGGCCCTCGGAAGAGAAATTGAGGTCCCAGTAGCTTAAAGAGATGGTCTTAATTCCCCTCGGAAGAGACGTGGAGGTCCCAGTAGCTTAACAAGATGGTTTTAATGCCCCTTGGAAAAGTGGTGGAGGTAACAGTAGCTTAACAAGACGGATTTAATGCCCCTCCGAAGAGACGTGGAGGTCCCAGTAGCTTAACGAGATGGTCTTAATGCCCATCGGAAGAGACGTGGAGGTCCCAGTAGCTTAACATGACGGTTTTAATGCCCCATGGAAAAGTGCTGGAGGTCACATTAGCTTAACCAGACGATTTTAATGCCCCTTGGAAAAGTGGTGGAGGTCACAGTAGTTTAACAAGACGGTTTTAATGCCCCTCGGTAGAGACATGGAGGTCACAGTAGCTTTACAAGACCGTTTTAATACCCCTTTGGAAAGTGGTGGAGGTCACAGTAGCTTAACAAGACGGTTTTAATGCCCCTCGGAAGAGACGTGGAGGTCACAGTAGCTTAACAAGATGGTTTTAATGCCCCTTGGAAAAGTGGTGGAGGTCACAGTAGCTTAACAAGACCGTTTTAATGCCCCTCGGAAGAGACTTGGAGGTCAAAAAAGCTTAACAAGACGGTTTTAATGCCCCTTGGAAAAGTGGTGTAGGTCACAGTATCTTAACAAGACAGTTTTAATGCCCCTCGGAAGAGAAATGGAGGTCCCAGTAGCTTAAACAGATGGTCTTAATGCCCCTCGGAAGAGACCTGGAGGTCCCAGTAGCTTAACAAGATGGTTTTAATGCCCCTTGGAAAGGTGGTGGAGGTCACATTAGCTTAGCAAGACGGTTTTAATGCCCCTCGGAAGAGATGTGGAGGTCAAAAAAGCTAAACAAGACGGTTTTAATGCCCCTTGGAAAAGTGGTGTAGGTCAAAGTAGCTTAACAAGACAGTTTTAATGCCCCTCGGAAGAGAAATTGAGGTCCCAGTAGCTTAAAGAGATAGTCTTAATGTCCCTCGGAAGAGACGTGGAGGTCACAGTAGCTTAACAAGATGGTTTTAATGCCCTTCGTAAGAGACGTGGAGGTCCCAGTTGCTTAACAAGACGGTTTTAATGCCCCTCAGAAGAAACATGAATTTCCCAGTAGCTTAACAAGACGGTTTTAATGCCCCTTGGAAAAGTAGTGTAGGTCACAGTAGCTTAACGAGACAGTTTTAATGCCCCTCCGAAGAGACGTGGAGGTCCCAGTAGCTTAACGAGATGGCCTTAATGCCCTTAGGAAGAGACGTGGTGGTCGCAGTAGCTTAACAAGACAGTTTTAATGCCCCATGGAAAAGTGCTGGAGGTCACATTAGCTTAACAAGACGGTTTTAATGCCCCTTGGAAAAGTGGTGGAGGTCACAGTAGCTTAACAAGACGGTTTTTATGCCCCTCGGAAAAGACGTGGAGGTCAAAAATGCTTAACAAGACGGTTTTAATACCCCTTGGAAAAGTGGTGTAGGTCACAGTAGCTTAACAAGACAGTTTTAATGGCCCTCGGAAGAGAAATTGAGGTCCCAGTAGCTTAAAGAGATGGTCTTAATGCCCCTCGGAAGAGACGTGGAGGTCCCAGTAGCTTAACATGATGGTTTTAATGCCCCTTGGAAAAGTGGTGGAGGTCACAGTAGCTTAACAAGACGGTTTTAATGCCCCTTGGAAAAGTGGTGGAGGTCACAGTAGCTTAACAGGAGGGTTTTAATGCCCCTTGGAAGAGACATGGAGGTCACAGTAGCTTAACAAGACGGTTTTAATGCCCCTTGGAAAAGTGGTGGAGGTCACAGTAGCTTAACAAGACGGTTTTAATGCCCCTTGGAAAAGTGGTGGAGGTCACAGTAGCTTAACAAGACGGTTTTAATGCCCCTCCGAAGAGACGTGTAGGTCCCAGTAGCTTAACGAGATGGTCTTAATGCCCCTCCGAAGAGACGTGGAGGTCCCAGTAGCTTAACATGACGGTTTTAATGCCCCATGGAAAAGTGCTGGAGGTCACATTAGCTTAACAAGACGGTTTAATGCCCCTTGGAAAAGTGGTGGAGGTCATAGTAGCTTAACAAGACAGTTTTAATGCCCCTCGTTAGAGACATGGAGGTCACAGTAGCTTTACAAGACGGTTTTAATACCCCTTGGGAAAGTGGTGGAGGTCACAGTAGCTTAACAAGATGGTTTTAATGCCCCTCGGAAGAGACGTGGAGGTCACAGTAGCTTAACAAGATGGTTTTAATGCCCCTTGGAAAAGTGGTGGAGGTCACAGTAGCTTAACAAGACCGTTTTAATGCCACTCGGAAGAGACTTGGAGGTCAAAAAAGCTTAACAAGACGGTTTTAATGCCCCTTGAAAAAGTGGTGTAGGTCACAGTAGCTTAACAAGACAGTTTTAATGCCCCTCGGAAGAGAAATGGAGGTCCCAGTAGCTTAAACAGATGGTCATAATGCCCCTCGGAAGAGACGTGGAGGTCCCAGTAGCTTAACAAGATGGTTTTAATGCCCATTGAAAAAGTGGTGGAGGTCACAGTAGCTTAGGAAGACGGTTTTAATGCCCCTCGGAAAAGACGTGGAGGTCAAAAAAGCTAAACAAGACGGTTTTAATGCCCCTTGGAAAAGTGGTGTAGGTCACAGTAGCTTAACAAGACAGTTTTAATGAACCTCGGAAGAGAAATTGAGGTCCCAGTAGCTTAAAGAGATGGTCTTAATGTCGCTCGGAAGAGACGTGGAGGTCACAGTAGCTTAACAAGATGGTTTTAATGGCATTCGTAAGAGAAGTGGAGGTCCCAGTTGCTTAACAAGACGGTTTTAATGCCCCTCAGAAGAAACATGGATTTCCCAGTAGCTTAACAAGACAGTTTTAATGCCCCTTGGAAAAGTGGTGTAGGTCACAGTAGCTTAACGAGACAGTTTTATTGCCCCTCCGAAGAGACGTGGAGGTCCCAGTAGCTTAACGAGATGGTCTTAATGCCCCTCGGAAGAGACGTGGTGGTCCCAGTAGCTTAACAAGACGGTTTTAATGCCCCATGGAAAAGTGCTGGAGGTCATATTAGCTTAACAAGATGGTTTTAATGCCCCTTGGAAAAGAGGTGGAGGTCACAGTAGCTTAACAAAACGGTTTTAATGCCCCTCGGTAGAGACATGGAGGTCACAGTAGCTTTACAAGACGGTTTTAATGCCCCTTGGGAAAGTGGTGGAGGTCACATTAGCTTAACAAGACGGTTTTAATGCCCCTCGGTCGAGACGTGGAGGTCACAGTAGCTTAACAAGATGGTTTTAATGCCCCTTGGAAAAGTGGTGGAGGTCACAGTAGCTTAACAAGACCGTTTTAATGCCCCTCGGAAGAGACTTGGAGGTCAAAAAGCTTAACAAGACGGTTTTAATGCCCCTTGGAAAAGTGGTGTAGGTCACAGTAGCATAACAAAACAGTTTTAATGCCCCTCGGAAGAGAAATGGAGGTCCCAGTAGCTTAAACAGATGGTCTTAATGCCCCTCGGAAGAGACGTGGAGGTCCCAGTAGCTTAACAAGACGGTTTTAATGCTCCTTGGAAAAGTGGTGGAGGTCACAGTAGCTTAACAAGACGGTTTTAATGCCCCTCGGAAGAGACGTGGAGGTCACAGTAGCTTAACAAGACGGTTTTAATGCCTCTTGGAAAAGTGGTGTAGGTCACAGTAGCTTAACAAGACAGTTTTAATGCCCCTCGGAAGAGAAATTGAGGTCCCAGTAGCTTAAAGAGATGGTCTTAATGTCCCTCGGAAGAGACGTGGATGTCACAGTAGCTTAACAAGATGGTTTTAATGCCCTTCGTAAGAGACGTGGAGGTCCCAGTAGCTTAACAAGACGGTTTTAATGCCCCTCAGAAGAAACATGGATTTCCCAGTAGCTTAACAAGACGGTTTTAATGCCCCTTGGAAAAGTGGTGTAGGTCACAGTAGCTTAACGAGACAGTTTTAATGCCCCTCCGAAGAAACGTGGAGGTCCCAGTAGCTTAACGAGATGTTCTTAATGCCCCTCGGAAGAGACGTGGTGGTCCCAGTAGCTTAATAAGACGGTTTTAATGCCCCATGAAAAGTGCTGGAGGTCACATTAGCTTAACAAGACGGTTTTAATGCCCCTTGGAAAAGTGGTGGAGGTCACAGTAGCTTAACAAGACGGTTGTAATGCTCCTCGGAAGAGACGTGGAGGTCATAGTAGCTTAACAAGATGGTTTTAATGCCCCTTGGAAAAGTGGTGGAGGTCACAGTAGCTTAACAAGACAGTTTTAATGGCCCTCGGAAGAAAAATTGAGGTCCCAGTAGCTTAAAGAGATGGTCTTAATGCCCCTCGGAAGAGACGTGGAGGTCCCAGTAGCTTAACAAGATGGTTTTAATGCCCCTTGGAAAAGTGGTGGAGGTCACAGTAGCTTAACAAGACGGTTTTAATGCCCCTTGGAAAAGTGGTGGAGGTCACAGTAGCTTAACAAGACGGTTTTAATGCCCCTCCGAAGAGACGTGGAGGTCCCAGTAGCTTAACATGACAGTTTTAGTGCCCCATGGAAAAGTGCTGGAGGTCACATTAGCTTAACAAGAAAGTTTAAATGCCCCTTGGAAAAGTGGTGGAGGTTATAGTAGCTTAACAAGACGGTTTTAATGCCCCTCGTTAGAGACATGGAGGTCACAGTAGCTTTACAAGACGGTTTTAATACCCCTTGGGAAAGTGGTGGAGGTCACAGCAGCTTAACAAGACGGTTTTAATGCCCCTTGGAAAAGTGGTGGAGGTCATATTAGCTTAACAAGACCGTTTTAATGCCCCTCGGAAGAGACTTGGAGGTCAAAAAAGCTTAACAAGACGGTTTTAATGCCCCTTGGAAAAGTGGTGTAGGTCAAAGTAGCTTAACAAGACAGTTTTAATTCCCCTCGGAAGAGAAATGGAGGTCCCAGTAGCTTAAACAGATGGTCTTAATGCCCCTCGGAACAGACGTGGAGGTCCCAGTAGCTTAACAAGATGGTTTTAATGCCCCATGGAAAAGTGCTGGTGGTCACATTAGCTTAACAAGAAAGTTTAAATGCCCCTTGGAAAAGTGGTGGAGGTCATAGTAGCTTAACAAGACGGTTTTAATGCCCCTCGTTAGAGACATGGAGGTCACAGTAGCTTTACAAGATGGTTTTAATACCCCTTGGGAAAGTGGTGGAGGTCACAGTAGCTTAACAAGTCAGTTTTAATGCCCCTCGGAAGAGACGTGGAGGTCACAGTAGCTTAACAAGATGGTTTTAATGCCCCTTGGAAAAGTGGTGGAGGTCACATTAGCTTAACAAGACCGTTTTAATGCCCCTCGGAAGAGACTTGGAGGTCAAAAAAGCTTAACAAGACGGTTTTAATGCCCCTTGGAAAAGTGGTGTAGGTCACAGTAGCTTAACAAGACAGTTTTAATGCCCCTCGGAAGAGAAATGGAGGTCCCAGTAGCTTAAACAGATGGTCTTAATGCCCCTCGGAAGAGACGTGGATGTCCCAGTAGCTTAACAAGATGGTTTTAATGCCCCTTGGAAAAGTGGTGGAGGTCACAGTAGCTTAGCAAGATGGTTTTAATGCCACTCGGAAGAGACGTGGAGGTCAAAAAAGCTAAACAAGACGGTTTTAATGCCCCTTGGAAAAGTGGTGTAGGTCACAGTAGCTTAACAAGACGGTTTTAATGCCCCTCGGAAGAGAAATTGAGGTCCCAGTAGCTTAAAGAGATGGTCTTAATGTCCTTCGTAAGAGACGTGGAGGTCACAGTAGCTTATCAAGATGGTTTTAATGCCCTTCGTAAGAGACGTGGAGGTCCCAGTTGCTTAACAAGACGGTTTTAATGCCCCTCAGAAGAAATATGGATTTCCCAGTAGCTTAACAAGACGGTTTTAATGCCCCTTGGAAAAGTGGTGTAGGTCACAGTAGCTTAACGAGACAGTTTTATTGCCCCTCCGAAGATACGTGGAGGTCCCAGTAGCTTAACGAGATGGTCTTAATGCCCCTCGGAAGAGACGTGGTCGTCACAGTAGCTTAACAAGACGGTTTTAATGCCCCATGGAAAAGTGCTGGAGGTCACATTAGCTTAACAAGACGGTTTTAATGCCCTTTGGAAAAGTGGTGGAGGTCACAGTAGCTTAACAAGACGGTTGTAATGCCCCTCGGAAGAGACGTGGAGGTCCCAGTAGCTTAACAAGATGGTTTTAATGCCCCTTGGAAAAGTGGTGGAGGTCACAGTAGCTTAGCAAGACGGTTTTAATGCCTCTCGGAAGAGACGTGGAAGTCAAAAAAGCTAATCAAGACGGTTTTAATGCCCCTTGGAAAAGTGGTGTAGGTCACAGAAGCTTAACAAGACAGTTTTAATGCCCCTCGGAAGAGAAATTGAGGTCCCAGTAGCTTAAAGAGATGGTCTTAATGTCCATCGGAAGAGACGTGGAGGTCACAGTAGCTTATCAAGATGGTTTTAATGCCCTTCGTAAGAGACGTGGAGGTCCCAGTTGCTTAACAAGACGGTTTTAATGCCCCTCAGAAGAAACATGGATTTCCCAGTAGCTTAACAAGACGGTTTTAATGCCCCTTGGAAAAGTGGTGTAGGTCACAGTAGCTTAACGAGACAGTTTTATTGCCCCTCCGAAGAAACGTGCAGGTCCCAGTAGCTTAACGAGATGGTCTTAATGCCCCTCGGAAGAGACGTGGTGGTCCCAGTAGCTTAACAAGACGGTTTTAATGCCCCATGGAAAAGTGCTGGAGGTCACATTAGCTTAACAAGACGGTTTTAATGCCCCTTGGAAAAGAGGTGGAGGTCGCAGTAGCTTAACAAGACGGTTTTAATGCCCCTCGGAAGAGACATGGAGGTCACAGGAGCTTAACAAGAGGGTTTTAATGCCCCTTGGAGAAGTCGTGTAGGTCACAGTAGCTTAACAAGACAGTTTTAATGCCCCTCGGAAGAGAAATTGAGGTCCCAGTAGCTTAAAGAGATGGTCTTAATGTCCCTCGGAAGAGACGTGGAGGTCACATTAGCTTAACAAGATGGTTTTAATGCCATTAGTAAGAGACGTGGAGGTCCAAGTTGCTTAACAAGACGGTTTTAATGCCCCTCAGAAGAAACATGGAATTCCCAGTAGCTTAACAAGACGGTTTTAATGCCCCTTGGAAAAGTGGTGTAGGTCACAGTAGCTTAACGAGAGTTTTAATGCCCCTCCGAAGAGACGTGGAGGTCCCAGTAGCTTAACGAGATGGTCTTAATGCCCCTCGGAAGAGACGTGGTGGTCCCAGTAGCTTAACAAGACGGTTTTAATGCCCCATGGAAAAGTGCTGGAGGTCACATTAGCTTAACAAGACAGTTTTAATGATCCTTGGAAAAGTGGTGGAGGTCACAGTAGCTTAACAAGACGGTTGTAATGCCCCTCGGAAGAGACGTGGAGGTCACAGTAGCTTAACAAGATGGTTTTAATGCCCCTTGGAAAAGTGGTGGAGGTCACAGTAGCTTAACAAGACGGTTTTAATGCCCCTCGGAAGAGACGTGGAGGTCAAAAAAGCTTAACAAGACGGTTTTAATGCTCCTTGGAAAAGTGGTGTAGGTCACAGTAGCTTAACAAGACAGTTTTAATGGCCCTTGGAAGAAAAATTGAGGTCACAGTAGCTTAAAGAGATGGTCTTAATGCCCCTCGGAAGAGACGTGGAGGTCCCAGTAGCTTAACAAGATGGTTTTAATGCCCCTTGGAAAAGTGGTGGAGGTCACAGTAGCTTAACAAGACGGTTTTAATGCCCCTTGGAAAAGTGGTGGAGGTCACAGTAGCTTAACAAGACGGTTTTAATGCCCCTCCGAAGAGACGTGGAGGTCCCAGTAGCTTAACGAGATGGTCTTAATGCCCCTCGGAAGAGACGTGGAGGTCCCAGTAGCTTAACATGACGGTTTTAATGCCCCATGGAAAAGTGCTGGAGGTCACATTAGCTTAACAAGAAAGTTTAAATGCCCCTTGGAAAAGTGGTGGAGGTCATAGTAGCTTAACAAGACGGTTTTAATGCCCCTCGTTAGAGACATGGAGGTCACAGTAGCTTTACAAGACGGTTTTAATACCCCTTGGGAAAGTGGTGGAGGTCACAGTAGCTTAACAAGACGGTTTTAATGCCCCTCGGAAGAGACGTGGAGGTCACAGTAGTTTAACAAGATGGTTTTAATGCCCCTTGGAAAAGTGGTGGAGGTCATATTAGCTTAACAAGACCGTTTTAATGCCCCTCGGAAGAGACTTGGAGGTCAAAAAAGCTTAACAAGACGGTTTTAATGCCCCTTGGAAAAGTGGTGTAGGTCACAGTAGCTTAACAAGACAGTTTTAATGCCCCTCGGAAGAGAAATGGAGGTTCCAGTAGCTTAAACAGATGGTCTTAATGCCCCTCGGAAGAGACGTGGAGGTCCCAGTAGCTTAACAAGATGGTTTTAATGCCCCTTGGAAAAGTGGTGGAGGTCACAGTAGCTTAGCAAGACAGTTTTAATGCCCCTCGGAAGAGACGTGGAGGTCAAAAAAGCTAAACAAGACGGTTTTAATGCCCCTTGGAAAAGTGGTGTAGGTCACAGTAGCTTAACAATACAGTTTTAATGCCCCTCGGAAGAGAAATTGAGGTCCCAGTAGCTTAAAGAGATGGTCTTAATGTCCATCGGAAGAGACGTGGAGGTCCCAGTTGTTTAACAAGACGGTTTTAATGCCCCTCAGAAGAAACATGGATTTCCCAGTAGCTTAACAAGACTGTTTTAATGCCCCTTGGAAAAGTGGTGTAGGTCACAGTAGCTTAACGAGACAGTTTTATTGCCCCTCCGAAGAGACGTGGAGGTCCCAGTAGCTTAACGAGATGGTCTTAATGACCCTCGGAAGAGACGTGGTGGTCCCAGTAGCTTAACAAGACGGTTTTAATGCCCCATGGAAAAGTGCTGGAGGTCACATTAGCTTAACAAGACGGTTTTAATGCCCCTTGGAAAAGAGGTGGAGGTCACAGTAGCTTAACAAGACGGTTTTAATGCCCCTCAGAAGAGACATGGAGGTCACAGTAGCTTAACAAGACGGTTTTAATGCCCCTTGGCAAAGTGGTGTAGGTCACAGTAGCTTAACAAGACAGTTTTAATGCCCCTCGGAAGAGAAATTGAGGTCCCAGTAGCTTAAAGAGATGGTCTTTATGTCCCTCGGAAGAGACGTGGAGGTCACAGTAGCTTAACAAGATGGTTTTAATGCCATTCGTAAGAGACGTGGAGGTCCAAGTTGCTTAACAAGACGGTTTTAATGCCCCTCAGAAGAAACACGGATTTCCCAGTAGCTTAACAAGACGGTTTTAATGCCCCTTGGAAAAGTGGTATAGGTCACAGTAGCTTAACAAGACAGTTTTAATGCCCCTCGGAAGAGAAATGGAGGTCCCAGTAGCTTAAACAGATGGTCTTAATGCCCCTCGGAAGAGACGTGGAGGTCCCAGTAGCTTAACAAGATGGTTTTAATGCCCCTTGGAAAAGTGGTGGAGGTCACAGTAGCTTAGCAAGACGGTTTTAATGCCCCTCGGAAGAGACGTGGAGGTCAAAAAAGCTAAACAAGACGGTTTTAATGCCCCTTGGAAAAGTGGTATAGGTCACAGTAGCTTAACGAGACAGTTTTATTGCCCCTCCGAAGAGACGTGGAAGTCACAGTAGCTTAACGAAATGGTCTTAATGCCCCTCGGAAGAGACGTGATGGTCCCAGTAGCTTAACAAGACGGTTTTAATGCCCCATGGAAAAGTGCTGGAGGTCACATTAGCTTAACAAGATGGTTTTAATGCCCCTTGGAAAAGAGGTGGAGGTCACAGAAGCTTAACAAGACGGTTTTAATGCCCCTCGGTAGAGACATGGAGGTCACAGTAGCTTTACAAGACGGTTTTAATGCCCCTTGGGAAAGTGGTGGAGGTCACAGTAGCTTAACAAGACGGTTTTAATGCCCCTCGGAAGAGACGTGTAGGTCACCGTAGCTTAACAAGATGGTTTTAATGCCCCTTGGAAAAGTGGTGGAGGTCACAGTAGCTTAACTAGACCGTTTTAATGCCCCACGGAAGAGACGTGGAGGTCACAGTAGCTTAGCAAGATGGTTTTAATGCCCTTTGGAAAAGTGATGGAGGTCACAGCAACTTAAGAAGACGGTTTTAATGCCCCTCGGAAGAGACGTGGAGGTCAAAAAGCTTAACAAGAAGGTTTTAATGCCCCTTGGAAAAGTGGTGTAGGTCACAGTAGCTTAACAAGACAGATTTAATGCGCCTCGGAAGAGAAATGGAGGTCCCAGTAGCTTAAACTGATGGTCTTAATGCCCCTCGGAAGAGACGTGGAGGTCCCAGTAGCTTAACAAGATGGTTTTAATGCCCCTTGGAAAAGTGGTGGAGGTCACAGTAGCTTAGCAAGACAGTTTTAATGCCCCTCGGAAGAGACGTGGAGGTCAAAAAAGCTAAACAAGACGGTTTTAATGCCCCTTGGAAAAGTGGTGTAGGTCACAGTAGCTTAACAATACAGTTTTAATGCCCCTCGGAAGAGAAATTGAGGTCCCAGTAGCTTAAAGAGATGGTCTTAATGTCCATCGGAAGAGACGTGGAGGTCCCAGTTGTTTAACAAGACGGTTTTAATGCCCCTCAGAAGAAACATGGATTTCCCAGTAGCTTAACAAGACTGTTTTAATGCCCCTTGGAAAAGTGGTGTAGGTCACAGTAGCTTAACGAGACAGTTTTATTGCCCCTCCGAAGAGACGTGGAGGTCCCAGTAGCTTAACGAGATGGTCTTAATGACCCTCGGAAGAGACGTGGTGGTCCCAGTAGCTTAACAAGACGGTTTTAATGCCCCATGGAAAAGTGCTGGAGGTCACATTAGCTTAACAAGACGGTTTTAATGCCCCTTGGAAAAGAGGTGGAGGTCACAGTAGCTTAACAAGACGGTTTTAATGCCCCTCGGAAGAGACATGGAGGTCACAGTAGCTTAACAAGACGGTTTTAATGCCCCTTGGCAAAGTGGTGTAGGTCACAGTAGCTTAACAAGACAGTTTTAATGCCCCTCGGAAGAGAAATTGAGGTCCCAGTAGCTTAAAGAGATGGTCTTTATGTCCCTCGGAAGAGACGTGGAGGTCACAGTAGCTTAACAAGATGGTTTTAATGCCATTCGTAAGAGACGTGGAGGTCCAAGTTGCTTAACAAGACGGTTTTAATGCCCCTCAGAAGAAACACGGATTTCCCAGTAGCTTAACAAGACGGTTTTAATGCCCCTTGGAAAAGTGGTATAGGTCACAGTAGCTTAACAAGACAGTTTTAATGCCCCTCGGAAGAGAAATGGAGGTCCCAGTAGCTTAAACAGATGGTCTTAATGCCCCTCGGAAGAGACGTGGAGGTCCCAGTAGCTTAACAAGATGGTTTTAATGCCCCTTGGAAAAGTGGTGGAGGTCACAGTAGCTTAGCAAGACGGTTTTAATGCCCCTCGGAAGAGACGTGGAGGTCAAAAAAGCTAAACAAGACGGTTTTAATGCCCCTTGGAAAAGTGGTATAGGTCACAGTAGCTTAACGAGACAGTTTTATTGCCCCTCCGAAGAGACGTGGAAGTCACAGTAGCTTAACGAGATGGTCTTAATGCCCCTCGGAAGAGACGTGATGGTCCCAGTAGCTTAACAAGACGGTTTTAATGCCCCATGGAAAAGTGCTGGAGGTCACATTAGCTTAACAAGATGGTTTTAATGCCCCTTGGAAAAGAGGTGGAGGTCACAGAAGCTTAACAAGACGGTTTTAATGCCCCTCGGTAGAGACATGGAGGTCACAGTAGCTTTACAAGACGGTTTTAATGCCCCTTGGGAAAGTGGTGGAGGTCACAGTAGCTTAACAAGACGGTTTTAATGCCCCTCGGAAGAGACGTGTAGGTCACCGTAGCTTAACAAGATGGTTTTAATGCCCCTTGGAAAAGTGGTGGAGGTCACAGTAGCTTAACTAGACCGTTTTAATGCCCCACGGAAGAGACGTGGAGGTCACAGTAGCTTAGCAAGATGGTTTTAATGCCCTTTGGAAAAGTGATGGAGGTCACAGCAACTTAAGAAGACGGTTTTAATGCCCCTCGGAAGAGACGTGGAGGTCAAAAAGCTTAACAAGAAGGTTTTAATGCCCCTTGGAAAAGTGGTGTAGGTCACAGTAGCTTAACAAGACAGATTTAATGCGCCTCGGAAGAGAAATGGAGGTCCCAGTAGCTTAAACTGATGGTCTTAATGCCCCTCGGAAGAGACGTGGAGGTCACAAAAGCTTAACAAGATGGTATTAATGCCCCTTGGAAAAGTGGTGGAGGTCACAGTAGCTTAACAAGACGGTTTTAATGCCCCTCGGAAGAGACGTGGAGGTCAAAAAATCTTAACAAGACGGTTTTAATGCCCCTTGGAAAAGTGGTGTAGGTCACAGTAGCTTAAAAAGACAGTTTTAATGCTCTTCGAAGAGACGTGGAGGTCCCAGTAGATTAACGAGATAGTCTTAATGCCCCTCGGAAGAGACGTGGAGGTCCCAGTAGCTTAACAATACGGTTTTAATGCCCCTTGGAAAAGTGGTGGAGGTCACATTAGCTTAACAAGACGGTTTTAATGCCCCTTGGAAAAGTAGTGGAGGTCATAGTAGCTTAACAAGACGGTTTTAATGCCCCTCGGAAGAGACGTGGAGGTCAAAAAAGCTTAACAAGACGGTTTTAATGCCCCTTGGAAAAGTGGTGTAGGTCACAGTAGCTTAACAAGACAGTTTTAATGCCCCTCGTAAGAGAAATGGAGGTCCCAGTAGCTTAAAGAGATGGTCTTAATGTCCCTCGGAAGAGACGTGGAGGTCACAGTAGCTTAACAAAATGGTTTTAATGCCCTTCGGAGGAGACTTGGAGGTCCCAGTAGCTTAACAAGACGGTTTTAATGCCCCTCGGAAGAAACGGGGAGGTCCCAGTAGCTTAAAAAGACAGTTTTAATGCCCCTTGGAAAAGTGGTGTAGGTCACAGTAGCTTAACAAGACAGTTTAATGCCCCTCAGAAGAGACGTGGAGGTCCCAGTATCTTAGCGAGATGGTCTTAATGCCCCTCGGAAGAGACATGGAGGTCACAGTAGCTTAGCAAGACGGTTTTAATGCCCCTTGGAAAAGTGGTGGAGGTCACAGTAGCTTAACAAGATGGTTTGAATGCCCCTCGGAAGAGACGTGGAGGTCACAGTAGCTTAGCAAGATGGTTTTAATGCCCTTTGGAAAAGTGATGGAGGTCACAGCAACTTAAGAAGACGGTTTTAATGCCCCTCGGAAGAGACGTGGAGGTCAAAAAAACTTAACAAGACGGTTTTAATGCCCCTTGGAAAAGTGGTGTAGGTCACAGTAGCTTAAAAAGACAGTTTTAATGCTCTTCGAAGAGACGTGGAGGTCCCAGTAGATTAACGAGATGGTCTTAATGCCCCTCGGAAGAGAAGTTGAGGTCCCAGTAGCTTAACAAGACGGTTTTATTGCCCCTTGGAAAAGTGGTGGAGGTCACATTAGCTTAACAAGACGGTTTTAATGCCCCTTGGAAAAGTAGTGGAGGTCACAGTAGCTTAACAAGACGGTTTTAATGCCCCTCGGAAGAGACGTGGAGGTCAAAAAAGCTTAACAAGACAGTTTTAATGTGCCTTGGAAAAGTGGTGTAGGTCACAGTAGCTTAACAAGACAGTTTCAATGCCCTTCGGAAGAGAAATGGAGGTCCCAGTAGCTTAAAGAGATGGTCTTAATGTCCCTCGGAAGAGACTTGGAGGTCCCAGTAGCTTAACAAGACGGTTTTAATGCCCCTCGGAAGAAACGCGGAGGTCCCAGTAGCTTAAAAAGACAGTTTTAATGCCCCTTGGAAAAATGGTGTAGGTCACAGTAGCTTAACAAGATGGTTTTAATGCCCCTTGGAAAAGTGGTGGAGGTCACAGTAGATTAACAAGACGGTTTTAATGCCCCTCGGATGAGAAGTGGAGGTCAAAAAAGCTTAACAAGACGGTTTTAATGTCCCTTGGAAAAGTGGTGTAGGTCACAGTAGCTTAACAAGACAGTTTTAATGCCCCTCGGAAGAGAAATGGAGGTCCCAGTAGCTTAAAGAGATTGTCTTAATGCCCGTCGGAAGAGACGTGGTGGTCCCAGTAGCTTAACAAGACGGTTTTAATGCCCCTTGGAAAAGTATTGGAGGTCACATTAGCTTAACAAGAAGGTTTTAATGCCCCTTGGAAAAGTGGTGGATGTCACAGTAGCTTAACAAGACAGTTTTAATGCCCCTCGAATGAGACATGGATTTCCCAGTAGCTTAACAAGACTGTTTTAATGCCCCTTGGAAAAGTGGTGTAGGTCACAGTAGCTTAACGAGACAGTTTTATTGCCCCTCCGAAGAGACGTGGAGGTCCCAGTAGCTTAACGAGATGGTCTTAATGACCCTCGGAAGAGACGTGGTGGTCCCAGTAGCTTAACAAGACGGTTTTAATGCCCCATGGAAAAGTGCTGGAGGTCACATTAGCTTAACAAGACGGTTTTAATGCCCCTTGGAAAAGAGGTGGAGGTCACAGTAGCTTAACAAGACGGTTTTAATGCCCCTCGGAAGAGACATGGAGGTCACAGTAGCTTAACAAGACGGTTTTAATGCCCCTTGGCAAAGTGGTGTAGGTCACAGTAGCTTAACAAGACAGTTTTAATGCCCCTCGGAAGAGAAATTGAGGTCCCAGTAGCTTAAAGAGATGGTCTTTATGTCCCTCGGAAGAGACGTGGAGGTCACAGTAGCTTAACAAGATGGTTTTAATGCCATTCGTAAGAGACGTGGAGGTCCAAGTTGCTTAACAAGACGGTTTTAATGCCCCTCAGAAGAAACACGGATTTCCCAGTAGCTTAACAAGACGGTTTTAATGCCCCTTGGAAAAGTGGTATAGGTCACAGTAGCTTAACAAGACAGTTTTAATGCCCCTCGGAAGAGAAATGGAGGTCCCAGTAGCTTAAACAGATGGTCTTAATGCCCCTCGGAAGAGACGTGGAGGTCCCAGTAGCTTAACAAGATGGTTTTAATGCCCCTTGGAAAAGTGGTGGAGGTCACAGTAGCTTAGCAAGACGGTTTTAATGCCCCTCGGAAGAGACGTGGAGGTCAAAAAAGCTAAACAAGACGGTTTTAATGCCCCTTGGAAAAGTGGTATAGGTCACAGTAGCTTAACGAGACAGTTTTATTGCCCCTCCGAAGAGACGTGGAAGTCACAGTAGCTTAACGAGATGGTCTTAATGCCCCTCGGAAGAGACGTGATGGTCCCAGTAGCTTAACAAGACGGTTTTAATGCCCCATGGAAAAGTGCTGGAGGTCACATTAGCTTAACAAGATGGTTTTAATGCCCCTTGGAAAAGAGGTGGAGGTCACAGAAGCTTAACAAGACGGTTTTAATGCCCCTCGGTAGAGACATGGAGGTCACAGTAGCTTTACAAGACGGTTTTAATGCCCCTTGGGAAAGTGGTGGAGGTCACAGTAGCTTAACAAGACGGTTTTAATGCCCCTCGGAAGAGACGTGTAGGTCACCGTAGCTTAACAAGATGGTTTTAATGCCCCTTGGAAAAGTGGTGGAGGTCACAGTAGCTTAACTAGACCGTTTTAATGCCCCACGGAAGAGACGTGGAGGTCACAGTAGCTTAGCAAGATGGTTTTAATGCCCTTTGGAAAAGTGATGGAGGTCACAGCAACTTAAGAAGACGGTTTTAATGCCCCTCGGAAGAGACGTGGAGGTCAAAAAGCTTAACAAGAAGGTTTTAATGCCCCTTGGAAAAGTGGTGTAGGTCACAGTAGCTTAACAAGACAGATTTAATGCGCCTCGGAAGAGAAATGGAGGTCCCAGTAGCTTAAACTGATGGTCTTAATGCCCCTCGGAAGAGACGTGGAGGTCACAAAAGCTTAACAAGATGGTATTAATGCCCCTTGGAAAAGTGGTGGAGGTCACAGTAGCTTAACAAGACGGTTTTAATGCCCCTCGGAAGAGACGTGGAGGTCAAAAAATCTTAACAAGACGGTTTTAATGCCCCTTGGAAAAGTGGTGTAGGTCACAGTAGCTTAAAAAGACAGTTTTAATGCTCTTCGAAGAGACGTGGAGGTCCCAGTAGATTAACGAGATAGTCTTAATGCCCCTCGGAAGAGACGTGGAGGTCCCAGTAGCTTAACAATACGGTTTTAATGCCCCTTGGAAAAGTGGTGGAGGTCACATTAGCTTAACAAGACGGTTTTAATGCCCCTTGGAAAAGTAGTGGAGGTCATAGTAGCTTAACAAGACGGTTTTAATGCCCCTCGGAAGAGACGTGGAGGTCAAAAAAGCTTAACAAGACGGTTTTAATGCCCCTTGGAAAAGTGGTGTAGGTCACAGTAGCTTAACAAGACAGTTTTAATGCCCCTCGTAAGAGAAATGGAGGTCCCAGTAGCTTAAAGAGATGGTCTTAATGTCCCTCGGAAGAGACGTGGAGGTCACAGTAGCTTAACAAAATGGTTTTAATGCCCTTCGGAGGAGACTTGGAGGTCCCAGTAGCTTAACAAGACGGTTTTAATGCCCCTCGGAAGAAACGGGGAGGTCCCAGTAGCTTAAAAAGACAGTTTTAATGCCCCTTGGAAAAGTGGTGTAGGTCACAGTAGCTTAACAAGACAGTTTAATGCCCCTCAGAAGAGACGTGGAGGTCCCAGTATCTTAGCGAGATGGTCTTAATGCCCCTCGGAAGAGACATGGAGGTCACAGTAGCTTAGCAAGACGGTTTTAATGCCCCTTGGAAAAGTGGTGGAGGTCACAGTAGCTTAACAAGATGGTTTGAATGCCCCTCGGAAGAGACGTGGAGGTCACAGTAGCTTAGCAAGATGGTTTTAATGCCCTTTGGAAAAGTGATGGAGGTCACAGCAACTTAAGAAGACGGTTTTAATGCCCCTCGGAAGAGACGTGGAGGTCAAAAAAACTTAACAAGACGGTTTTAATGCCCCTTGGAAAAGTGGTGTAGGTCACAGTAGCTTAAAAAGACAGTTTTAATGCTCTTCGAAGAGACGTGGAGGTCCCAGTAGATTAACGAGATGGTCTTAATGCCCCTCGGAAGAGAAGTTGAGGTCCCAGTAGCTTAACAAGACGGTTTTATTGCCCCTTGGAAAAGTGGTGGAGGTCACATTAGCTTAACAAGACGGTTTTAATGCCCCTTGGAAAAGTAGTGGAGGTCACAGTAGCTTAACAAGACGGTTTTAATGCCCCTCGGAAGAGACGTGGAGGTCAAAAAAGCTTAACAAGACAGTTTTAATGTGCCTTGGAAAAGTGGTGTAGGTCACAGTAGCTTAACAAGACAGTTTCAATGCCCTTCGGAAGAGAAATGGAGGTCCCAGTAGCTTAAAGAGATGGTCTTAATGTCCCTCGGAAGAGACTTGGAGGTCCCAGTAGCTTAACAAGACGGTTTTAATGCCCCTCGGAAGAAACGCGGAGGTCCCAGTAGCTTAAAAAGACAGTTTTAATGCCCCTTGGAAAAATGGTGTAGGTCACAGTAGCTTAACAAGATGGTTTTAATGCCCCTTGGAAAAGTGGTGGAGGTCACAGTAGATTAACAAGACGGTTTTAATGCCCCTCGGATGAGAAGTGGAGGTCAAAAAAGCTTAACAAGACGGTTTTAATGTCCCTTGGAAAAGTGGTGTAGGTCACAGTAGCTTAACAAGACAGTTTTAATGCCCCTCGGAAGAGAAATGGAGGTCCCAGTAGCTTAAAGAGATTGTCTTAATGCCCCTCGGAAGAGACGTGGTGGTCCCAGTAGCTTAACAAGACGGTTTTAATGCCCCTTGGAAAAGTATTGGAGGTCACATTAGCTTAACAAGAAGGTTTTAATGCCCCTTGGAAAAGTGGTGGATGTCACAGTAGCTTAACAAGACAGTTTTAATGCCCCTCGAATGAGACATGGAGGTCACAGTAGCTTAACAAGACGGTTTTAATGCCCCTCGGAAGAGACGTGGATGTCACAGTAGCTTAACAAGATGGTTTTAATGCCCCTTGGAAAAGTGGTGGAGGTCACAGTAGCTTAACAAGACGGTTTTAATGCCCCTCGGAAGAGATGTGGAGGTCAAAAAAGCTTAACACGACGGTTTTAATGCCCCTTGGAAAAGTGGTGTAGGTCACAGTAGTTTAAAAAGACAGTTTTAATGCACCTCAGAAGAGAAATGGAGTTCCCAGTAGCTTAAAGAGATGGTCCTAATGCCCCTCGGAAGAGACGTGGAGGTCCCAGTAGCTTAACAAGACGGTTTTAATGCCCCTTGGAAAAGTGGTGTAGGTCACATAAGCTTAACAAGACGGTTTTAATGCCCCTTGGAAAAGTGGTGGAGGTCACAGTAGCTTAACAAGACGGTTTTAATGCCCCTCGGAAGAGACGTGGAGGTCACAGTAGCTTAACAAGACGGTTTTAATGCCTCTTGGAAAAGTGGGGGAGGTCACAGTAGCTTAACAAGTTGGTTTTAATGCACCTTGGAAAAGAGGTGGAGGTCACAGTAGCTTAACAAGACGGTTGTAATGCCCCTCGGAAGAGACGTGGAGGTCACAGTAGCTAAACAAGACGGTTTTAATGCCCCTTGGAAAAGTGGTGTAGGTCACAGTAGCTTAAAAAGACAGTTTTAATGCCCCTCGGAAGAGACGTGGAGGTCCCAGTAGCTTAACGAGATGGTCTTAATGCCCCTAGGAAGAGACGGGGAGGTCCCAGTTGCTTAGCAAGACGGTTTTAATGCCCCTTGGAAAAGTGGTGGAGGTCACATTAGCTTAACAAGACGGTTTTAATGCCCCTTGGAAGAGACGTGGAGGTCAAAAAAGCTTAATAAGACGGTTTTAATGCCCCTTGGAAAAGTGGTGGAGGTCACAGTAGCTTAACCAGACGGTTTTAATGCCCCTCGGAAGAGACGTGGAGGTCACAGTAGCTTAACAAGATGGTTTTAATGCCCCTTGGAAAAGTGGTGGAGGTCACAGTAGCTTAACAAGATGGTTTTAATGCCCTTCGGATGAGACGTGGATTTCCCAGTAGCTTAACAAGATGGTTTTAATGCCCCTTGGAAAAGTGGTGTTGGTCACAGTAGCTTAACGAGACAGTTTTAATGCCCCTCCGAAGAGACGTGGAGGTTCCAGTAGCTTAACGAGATGGTCTTAATGCCCCTCCGAAGAGACGTGGAGGTCCCAGTAGCTTAACAAGACTGTTTTAATGCCCCATGGAAAAGTGCTGGAGGTCACGTTAGCTTAACAAGACGGTTTTAATGCCCCTTGGAAAAGTGGTGGAGGTCACAATAGCTTAACAAGACGGTTTTAATGCCCCTCGGAAGAAACGCGGAGGTCCCAGTAGCTTAAAAAGACAGTTTTAATGCCCCTTGGAAAAGTGGTGTAGGTCACAGTAGCTTAACAAGATGGTTTTAATGCCCCTTGGAAAAGTGGTGGAGGTCACAGTAGATTAACAAGACGGTTTTAATGCCCCTCGGATGAGAAGTGGAGGTCAAAAAAGCTTAACAAGACGGTTTTAATGTCCCTTGGAAAAGTGGTGTAGGTCACAGTAGCTTAACAAGACAGTTTTAATGCCCCTCGGAAGAGAAATGGAGGTCCCAGTAGCTTAAAGAGATTGTCTTAATGCCCCTCGGAAGAGACGTGGTGGTCCCAGTAGCTTAACAAGACGGTTTTAATGCCCCTTGGAAAAGTATTGGAGGTCACATTAGCTTAACAAGAAGGTTTTAATGCCCCTTGGAAAAGTGGTGGAGGTCACAGTAGCTTAACAAGACAGTTTTAATGCCCCTCGAATGAGACATGGAGGTCACAGTAGCTTAACAAGACGGTTTTAATGCCCCTCGGAAGAGACGTGGATGTCACAGTAGCTTAACAAGATGGTTTTAATGCCCCTTGGAAAAGTGGTGGAGGTCACAGTAGCTTAACAAGACGGTTTTAATGCCCCTCGGAAGAGATGTGGAGGTCAAAAAAGCTTAACACGACGGTTTTAATGCCCCTTGGAAAAGTGGTGTAGGTCACAGTAGCTTAAAAAGACAGTTTTAATGCACCTCAGAAGTGAAATGGAGTTCCCAGTAGCTTAAAGAGATGGTCCTAATGCCCCTCGGAAGAGACGTGGAGGTCCCAGTAGCTTAACAAGACGGTTTTAATGCCCCTTGGAAAAGTGGTGTAGGTCACATAAGCTTAACAAGACGGTTTTAATGCCCCTTGGAAAAGTGGTGGAGGTCACAGTAGCTTAACAAGACGGTTTTAATGCCCCTCGGAAGAGACGTGGAGGTCACAGTAGCTTAACAAGACGGTTTTAATGCCTCTTGGAAAAGTGGGGGAGGTCACAGTAGCTTAACAAGTTGGTTTTAATGCCCCTTGGAAAAGAGGTGGAGGTCACAGTAGCTTAACAAGACGGTTGTAATGCCCCTCGGAAGAGACGTGGAGGTCACAGTAGCTAAACAAGACGGTTTTAATGCCCCTTGGAAAAGTGGTGTAGGTCACAGTAGCTTAAAAAGACAGTTTTAATGCCCCTCGGAAGAGACGTGGAGGTCCCAGTAGCTTAACGAGATGGTCTTAATGCCCCTAGGAAGAGACGGGGAGGTCCCAGTTGCTTAGCAAGACGGTTTTAATGCCCCTTGGAAAAGTGGTGGAGGTCACATTAGCTTAACAAGACGGTTTTAATGCCCCTTGGAAGAGACGTGGAGGTCAAAAAAGCTTAACAAGACAGTTTTAATGCCCCTTGGAAAAGTGGTGGAGGTCACAGTAGCTTAACCAGACGGTTTTAATGCCCCTCGGAAGAGACGTGGAGGTCACAGTAGCTTAACAAGATGGTTTTAATGCCCCTTGGAAAAGTGGTGGAGGTCACAGTAGCTTAACAAGATGGTTTTAATGCCCTTCGGATGAGACGTGGATTTCCCAGTAGCTTAACAAGATGGTTTTAATGCCCCTTGGAAAAGTGGTGTTGGTCACAGTAGCTTAACGAGACAGTTTTAATGCCCCTCCGAAGAGACGTGGAGGTTCCAGTAGCTTAACGAGATGGTCTTAATGCCCCTCCGAAGAGACGTGGAGGTCCCAGTAGCTTAACAAGACTGTTTTAATGCCCCATGGAAAAGTGCTGGAGGTCACGTTAGCTTAACAAGACGGTTTTAATGCCCCTTGGAAAAGTGGTGGAGGTCACAATATCTTAACAAGACGGTTTTAATGCCCCTCGGAAGAGACGTGGAGGTCACAGTAGCTTAACAAGTTGGTTTTACTGCCCCTTGGAAAAGTGGTGGAGGTCACAGTAGCTTAACAAGACCATTTTAATTCCCCTCTGAAGAGACTTGGAGGTCAAAAAAGCTTAACAAGACGGTTTTAATGCCCCTTGGAAAAGTGGTGTAGGTCACAGTAGCTTAACAAGACAGTTTTAATGCCCCTCGGAAGAGAAATGGAGGTCCCAGTAGCTTAAACTGATGGTCTTAATGCCCCTCGGAAGAGACGTGGAGGTCCCAGTAGCTTAACAAGACGGTTTTAATGCCCCTCGGAAGAGACGTGGAGGTCACAGTAGCTTAAGAAGACGGTTTTAATGCCCATTGGAAAAGTGGTGGAGGTCACAGTAGCTTAACAAGATGGTTTTAATTCCCCTTGGAAAAGTGGTGGAGGTCACAGTAGCTTAACAAGACCATTTTAATGCCCCTCGGAAGAGACTTGGAGGTCAAAAAGCTTAACAGGACGGTTTTAATGCCCCTTGGAAAAGTGGTGTAGGTCACAGTAGCTTAACAAGACAGTTTTAATGCCCCTCGGAAGAGAAATGGAGGTCCCAGAAGCTTAAAGAGATGGTCTTAATGCCCCTCGGAAGAGACGTGGAGGTCCCAGTAGCTTAACAAGACGGTTTTAATGCCCCATGGAAAGTGCTGGAGGTCACATTAGCTTAACAAGACGGTTTTAATGCCCCTTGGAAAAGTGGTGGAGGTCACAGTAGCTTAACAAGACGGTTTTAATGCCCCTCGGAAGAGACGTGGAGGTCACAGTAGCTTAAGAAGACGGTTTTAATGCCCATTGGAAAAGTGGTGGAGGTCACAGTAGCTTAACAAGATGGTTTTAATTCCCCTTGGAAAAGTGGTGGAGGTCACAGTAGCTTAACAAGACCATTTTAATGCCCCTCGGAAGAGACTTGGAGGTCAAAAAGCTTAACAGGACGGTTTTAATGCCCCTTGGAAAAGTGGTGTAGGTCACAGTAGCTTAACAAGACAGTTTTAATGCCCCTCGGAAGAGAAATGGAGGTCCCAGAAGCTTAAAGAGATGGTCTTAATGCCCCTCGGAAGAGACGTGGAGGTCCCAGTAGCTTAACAAGACGGTTTTAATGCCCCATGGAAAGTGCTGGAGGTCACATTAGCTTAACAAGACGGTTTTAATGCCCCTTGGAAAAGTGGTGGAGGTCACAGTAGCTTAAGAAGACGGTTTTAATGCCCCTCGGTAGAGACATGGAGGTCACAGTAGCTTTACAAGACGGTTTTAATGCCCCTTGGGAACGTGGTGGAGGTCACAGTAGCATAACAAGTCGGTTTTAATGCCTCTCGGAAGAGACGTAGAGGTCACAGTAGCTTAACAAGACGGTTTTAATGCCCATTGGAAAATTGGTGGAGGTCACAGTAGCTTAACAAGATGGTTTTAATGCCCCTCGGAAGAGACGTGGAGGTCACAAAAGCTTAACAAGATGGTTTTAATGCCCCTTGGAAAAGTGGAGTAGGTCACAGTAGCTTAACAAAACGGTTTTAATGCCCCTTGGAAAAGTGGTGGAGGTTACAATAGCTTAACAAGACGGTTTTAATGCCCCTCGGAAGAGACGTGGAGGTCACAGTATCTTAACAAGACGTTTTAATGCCCCTTGGAAAAGTGGTGGAGGTCACAGTAGCTTAACAAGATGGTTTTAAAGCCCCTCAGAAGAGACGTGGAGGTCACAGTAGCTAAACAAGATGGTTTTAATGCCCCTTGGAAAAGTGGTGTTAGTCACAGTAGCTTAAAAAGACAGTTTTAATGCCCCTCCAAAGAGACGTGGAGGTCCCAGTAGCTTAACGAGATGGTTCTAATGCCCCTCGGAAGAGACGTGAGGTCCCAGTAGCTTAACAAGATGGTTTTAATGCCCCTTGGAAAAGTGGTGGAGGTCACAGTAGCTTAACAAGACAGTTTTAATGCCCCTCGGAAGAGAAATTGAGGTCCCAGTAGCTTAAAGAGATGGTCTTAATGTCCCTCGGAAGAGACGTGGAGGTCACAGTAGCTTAACAAGATGGTTTTAATGCCCTTCGGAAGAGACGTGGAGGTCCCAGTTGCTTAACAAGACGTTTTTAATGCCCCTCAGAAGAGACATGGATTTCCCAGTAGCTTAACAAGACGGTTTTAATGCCCCTTGGAAAAGTGGTGTAGGTCACAGTAGCTTAACGAGACAGTTTTAATGCCCCTCCGAAGAGACGTGGAGGTCCCAGTAGCTTAAAGAGATGGTCTTAATGCCCCTCGGAAGAGACGTGGAGGTCCCAGTAGCTTAACAAGATGGTTCTAATGCCCCTCGGAAGAGACGTGGAGGTCCCAGTAGCTTAACAAGATGGTTTTAATGCCCCTTGGAAAAGTGGTGGAGGTCACAGTAGCTTAACAAGACGGTTTTAATGCCCCTCGGAAGAGAAATGGAGGTCCCAGTAGCTTAAAGAGATAGTCTTAATGCCCCTCGGAAGAGACGTGGAGGTCCCAGTAGCTTAACAAGACAGTTTTAATGCCCCATGGAAAAGTGCTGGAGGTCACATTAGCTTAACAAGACGGTTTTAATGGCCCTTGGAAAAGTGGTGGAGGTCACAGTAGCTTAAGAAGACGGTTTTAATGCCCCTCGGTAGAGACATGGAGGTCACAGTAGCTTTACAGGATGGTTTTAATGCCCCTTGGGAACGTGGTGGAGGTCACAGTAGCATAACAAGACGGTTTTAATGCCCCTCGGAAGAGACGTGGAGGTCACAGTAGCTTAACAGGACGGTTTTAATGCCCATTGGAAAAGTGGTGGAGGTCATAGTAGCTTAACAACACGGTTTTAATGCCCCTCGTTAGAGACATGGAGGTCACAGTAGCTTTACAAGACGGTTTTAATACCCCTTGGGAAAGTGGTGGAGGTCACAGTAGCTTAACAAGATGGTTTTAATGCCCCTTGGTAAAGTGGTGTAGGTCACAGTAGCTTAACAAGACAGTTTTAATGCCCCTCGGAAGAGAAATTGAGGTCCCAGTAGCTTAAAGAGATGGTCTTAATGTCCCTCGGAAGAGACGTGGAGGTCACAGTAGCTTAACAAGATGGTTTTAATGCCCTTCGGAAGAGACGTGGAGGTCCCAGTTGCTTAACAAGACGTTTTTAATGCCCCTCAGAAGAAACATGGATTTCCCAGTAGCTTAACAAGACGTTTTTAATGCCCCTTGGAAAAGTGGTGTAGGTCACAGTAGCTTAACGAGACAGTTTTAATGCCCCTCCGAAGAGACGTGGAGGTCCCAGTAGCTTAAAGAGATGGTCTTAATGCCCCTCGGAAGAGACGTGGAGGTCCCAGTAGCTTAACAAGACGGTTTTAAAGCCCCATGGAAAAGTGCTGGAGGTCACATTAGCTTAACAAGACGGTTTTAATGCCCCTTGGAAAAGTGGTGGAGGTCACAGTAGCTTAACAAGACGGTTGTAATGCCCCTCGGAAGAGACGTGGAGGTCACAGTAGCTTAACAAGATGGTTTTAATGCCCCTTGGAAAAGTGGTGGAGGTCACAGTAGCTTAACAAGACAGTTTTAATGCCCCTCCGAAGAGACGTGGAGGTCCCAGTAGCTTAACGAGAAGGTCTTAATGCCCCTCGGAAGAGACGTGGAGGTCCCAGTAGCTTAACATGACGGTTTTAATGCCCCATGGAAAAGTGCTGGAGGTCACATTTGCTTAACAAGACGGTTTTAATGCCCCTTGGAAAAGTGGTGGAGGTCATAGTAGCTTAACAAGACGGTTTTAATGCCCCTCGTTAGAGACATGGAGGTCACAGTAGCTTTACAAGACGGTTTTAATACCCCTTGGGAAAGTGGTGGAGGTCACAGTAGCTTAACAAGACGGTTTTAATGCCCCTCGGAAGAGACGTGGAGGTCACAGTAGCTTAACAAGATGGTTTTAATGCCCCTTGGAAAAGTGGTGGAGGTCACAGTAGCTTAACAAGACCGTTTTAATGCCCCTCGGAAGAGACTTGGAGGTCAAAAAACCTTAACAAGACGGTTTTAATGCCCCTTGGAAAAGTGGTTTAGTTCACAGTAGCTTAACAAGACAGTTTTAATGCCCCTCGGAAGAGAAATGGAGGTCCCAGTAGCTTAAACAGATGGTCTTAATGCCCCTCGAAAGAGACGTGGAGGTCCCAGTAGCTTAACAAGATGATTTTAATGCCCCTTGGAAAAGTGGTGGAGGTCCCAGTAGCTTAAAGAGATGGTCTTAATGTCCCTCGGAAGAGACGTGGAGGTCACAGTAGCTTACAAAGATGGTTTTAATGCCCTTCGTAAGAGACGTGGAGGTCCCAGTTGCTTAACAAGACGGTTTTAATGCCCCTCAGAAGAAACATGGATTTCCCAGTAGCTTAACAAGACGGTTTTAATGCCCCTTGCAAAAGTGATGTAGGTCACAGTAGCTTAACGAGACAGTTTTATTGCCCCTCCGAAGAGACGTGGAGGTCCCAGTAGCTTAACGAGATGGTCTTAATGCCCCTCGGAAGAGACGTGGTGATCCCAGTAGCTTAACAAGACGGTTTTAATGCCCCATGGAAAAGTGCTGGAGGTCACATTAGCTTAACAAGACGGTTTTAATGCCCCTTGGAAAAGAGGTGGAGGTCACAGTAGCTTAACAAGACGGTTTTAATGCCCCTCGGTAGAGACATGGAGGTCACAGTAGCTTTACAAGACGGTTTTAATGCCCCTTGGGAAAGTGGTGGAGTTCACAGTAGCTTAACAAGACGGTTTTAATGCCCCTCGGAAGAGACGTGGAGGTCACAGTAGCTTAACAAGATGGTTCTAATGCCCCTTTTAAAAGTGGTGGAGGTCACAGTAGCTTAACAAGATGGTTTTAATGCCCATTGGAAAAGTGGTGGCGGTCACAGTAGCTTAACAAGACGGTTTTAATGCCCCTTTGAAAAGTGGTGGAGGTCACAGTAGCTTAACAAGACGGTTTTAATGCACCTCGGAAGAGACGTGGAGGTCACAGTAGCTTAACAAGACGGTTTTAATGCCCCTTGGAAAAGTGGTGTAGGTCACAGTAGCTTAACAAGACAGTTTTAATGCCCCTCGGAAGAGAAATTGAGGTCCCAGTAGCTTAAAGAGATGGTCTTAATGTCCCTCGGAAGAGACCTGGAGGTCACAGTAGCTTAACAAGATGGTTTTAATGCCCTTCGTAAGAGACGTGGAGGTCCCAGTAGCTTAACAAGACGGTTTTAATGCCCCTCAGAAGAAACATGGATTTCCCAGTAGCTTAACAACACGGTTTTAATGCCCCTTGGAAAAGTGGTGTAGGTCACAGTAGCTTAACGAGACAGTTTTAATGCCCCTCCGAAGAGACGTGGAGGTCCCAGTAGCTTAATGAGATGTTCTTAATGCCCCTCGGAAGAGACGTGGTGGTCCCAGAAGCTTAACAAGACGGTTTAATGCCCCATGGAAAAGTGCTGGAGGTCACATTAGCTTAACAAGACGGTTTTAATGCCCCTTGGAAAAGTGGTGGAGGTCACAGTAGCTTAACAAGACGGTTGTAATGCCCCTCGGAAGAGACGTGGAGGTCACAGTAGCTTAACAAGATGGTTTTAATGCCCCTTGGAAAAGTGGTGGAGGTCACAGTAGCTTAACAAGACGGTTTTAATGCCCCTCGGAAGAGACGTGGAGGTCAAAAAAGCTTAACAAGACGGTTTTAATGCCCCTTGGAAAAGTGGTGTAGGTCACAGTAGCTTAACAAGACAGTTTTAATGGCCCTCGGAAGAAAAATTGAGGTCCCAGTAGCTTAAAGAGATGGTCATAATGCCCCTCGGAAGAGACGTGGAGGTCCCAGTAGCTTAACAAGATGGTTTTAATGCCCCTTGGAAAAGTGGTGGAAGTCACAGTAGCTTAACAAGACGGTTTTAATGCCCCTTGGAAAAGTGGTGGAGGTCACAGTAGCTTAACAAGACGGTTTTAATGCCCCTCCGAAGAGACGTGGAGGTCCCAGTAGCTTAACGAGATGGTCTTAATGCCCCTCGGAAGAGACGTGGAGGTCCCAGTAGCTTAACATGACGGCTTTAATGCCCCATGGAAAAGTGCTGGAGGTCACTTTAGCTTAACAAGAAAGTTTAAATGCCCCTTGGAAAAGTGGTGGAGGTCATAGTAGCTTAACAAGACGGTTTTAATGCCCCTCGTTAGAGACATGGAGGTCACAGTAGCTTTACAAGACTGTTTTAATACCCCTTGGGAAAGTGGTGGAGGTCACAGTAGCTTAACAAGACGGTTTTAATGCCCCTCGGAAGAGACGTGGAGGTCACAGTAGTTTAACAAGATGGTTTTAATGCCCCTTGGAAAAGTGGTGGAGGTCACATTAGCTTAACAAGACCGTTTTAATGCCCCTCGGAAGAGACTTGGAGGTCAAAAAAGCTTAACAAGACGGTTTTAATGCCCCTTGGAAAAGTGGTGTAGGTCACAGTAGCTTAACAAGACAGTTTTAATGCCCCTCGGAAGAGAAATGGAGGTCCCAGTAGCTTAAACAGATGGTCTTAATGCCCCTCGGAAGAGACGTGGAGGTCCCAGTAGCTTAACAAGATGGTTTTAATGCCCCTTGGAAAAGTGGTGGAGGTCACAGTAGCTTAGCAAGACAGTTTTAATGCCCCTCGGAAGAGACGTGGAGGTCAAAAAAGCTAAACAAGACGGTTTTAATGCCCCTTGGAAAAGTGGTGTAGGTCACAGTAGCTTAACAAGACAGTTTTAATGCCCCTCGGAAGAGAAATTGAGGTCCCAGTAGCTTAAAGAGATGGTCTTAATGTCCATCGGAAGAGACGTGGAGGTCCCAGTTGCTTAACAAGATGGTCTTAATGCCCCTCGGAAGAGACGTGGAGGTCCCAGTAGCTTAACAAGACGGTTTTAATGCCCCATGGAAAAGTGCTGGAGGTCACATTAGCTTAACAAGACGGTTTTAATGCCCCTTGGAAAAGAGGTGGAGGTCACAGTAGCTTAACAAGACGGTTTTAATGCCCCTCGGTAGAGACATGAAGGTCACAGTAGCTTTACAAGACGGTTTTAATGCTCCTTGGGAAAGTGGTGGAGGTCACAGTAGCTTAACAAGACGGTTTTAATGCCCCTCGGAAGAGACGTGGAGGTCACAGTAGCTTAACAAGATGGTTCTAATGCCCCTTTTAAAAGTGGTGGAGGTCACAGTAGCTTAACAAGATGGTTTTTATGCACCTTGGAAAAGTGGTGTAGGTCACAGTAGCTTAACAAGACAGTTTTAATGGCCCTCGGAAGAGAAATTGAGGTCCCAGTAGCTTAAAGAGATGGTCTTAATGTCCATCGGAAGAGACGTGGAGGTCCCAGTTGCTTAACAAGACGGTTTTAATGCCCCTCAGAAGAAACATGGATTTCCCAGTAGCTTAACAAGACTGTTTTAATGCCCCTTGGAAAAGTGGTGTAGGTCACAGTAGCTTAACGAGACAGTTTTATTGCCCCTCCGAAGAGACGTGGAGGTCCCAGTAGCTTAACGAGATGGTCTTAATGCCCCTCGGAAGAGACGTGGTGGTCCCAGTAGCTTAACAAGACGGTTTTAATGCCCCATGGAAAAGTGCTGGAGGTCACATTAGCTTAACAAGATGGTTTTAATGCCCCTTGGAAAAGTGGTGGAGGTCACAGTAGCTTAACAAGACCGTTTTAATGCCCCTCGGAAGAGACTTGGAGGTCAAAAAAGCTTAACAAGATGGTTTTAATGCCCCTTGGAAAAGTGGTGTAGGTCACAGTAGCTTAACAAGACAGTTTTAATGCCCCTCGGAAGAGAAATGGAGGTCCCAGTAGCTTAAACAGATGGTCTTAATGCCCGTCGGAAGAGACGTGGAGGTCCCAGTAGCTTAACAAGATGGTTTTAATGCCCCTTGGAAAAGTGGTGGAGGTCACAGTAGCTTAGCAAGATGGTTTTAATGCCCCTCGGAAGAGACGTGGAGGTCAAAAAAGCTAAACAAGACGGTTTTAATGCCCCTTGGAAAAGTGGTGTAGGTCACAGTAGCTTAACAAGACAGTTTTAATGCCCCTCAGAAGAGAAATTGAGGTCCCAGTAGCTTAAAGAGATGGTCTTAATATCCCTCGGAAGAGACGTGGAGGTCACAGTAGCTTAACAAGATGGTTTTAATGCCCTTCGTAAGAGACGTGGAGGTCCCAGTTGCTTAACAAGACGGTTTTAATGCCCCTCAGAAGAAACATGGATTTCCCAGTAGCTTAACAAGACTGTTTTAATGCCCCTTGGAAAAGTGGTGTAGGTCACAGTAGCTTAACGAGACAGTTTTATTGCCCCTCCGAAGGGACGTGGAGGTACCATTAGCTTAACGAGATGGTCTAAATGCCCCTCGGATGAGACGTGGTGGTCCCAGTAGCTTAACAAGACGGTTTTAATGCCCCTTGGAAAAGAGGTGGAGGTCACAGTAGCTTAACAAGACGGTTTTAATGCCCCTCGGTGTAGACATGGAGGTCACAGTACCTTTACAAGAAGGTTTTAATGCCCCTTGGGAAAGTGGTGGAGGTCACAGTAGCTTAACAAGACGGTTTTAATGCCCCTCGGAAGAGACGTGGAGGTCACAGTAGCTTAACAAGATGGTTCTAATGCCCCTTGGAAAAGTGGTGGAGGTCACAGTAGCTTAACAAGATGGTTTTAATGCCCCTTGGAAAAGTGGTGTAGGTCACAGTAGCTTAACAAGACAGTTTTAATGGCCCTCGGAAGAAAAATTGAGGTCCCAGTAGCTTAAAGAGATGGTCTTAATGCCCCTCGGAAGAGACGTGGAGGTCCCAGTAGCTTAACAAGATGGTTTTAATGCCCCTTGAAAAAGTGGTGGCGGTCACAGTAGCTTAACAAGACGGTTATAATGCCCCATGGAAAAGTGCTGGAGGTCACATTAGCTTAACAAGACGGTTTTAATGCCCCTTGGAAAAGTGGTGGAGGTCATAGTAGCTTAACAAGACGGTTTTAATGCCCCTCGTTAGAGACATGGAGGTCACAGTAGCTTTACAAGACGGTTTTAATACCCCTTGGGAAAGTGGTGGAGGTCACAGTAGCTTAACAAGACGGTTTTAATGCCCCTCGGAAGAGACGTGGAGGTCACAGTAGCTTAACAAGATGGTTTTAATGCCCCTTGGAAAAGTGGTGGAGGTCACAGTAGCTTAACAAGACCGTTTTAATGCCCCTCGGAAGAGACTTGGAGGTCAAAAAACCTTAACAAGACGGTTTTAATGCCCCTTGGAAAAGTGGTTTAGGTCACAGTAGCTTAACAAGACAGTTTTAATGCCCCTCGGAAGAGAAATGGAGGTCCCAGTAGCTTAAACAGATGGTCTTAATGCCCCTCGGAAGAGACGTGGAGGTCCCAGTAGCTTAACAAGATGATTTTAATGCCCCTTGGAAAAGTGGTGGAGGTCCCAGTAGCTTAAAGAGATGGTCTTAATGTCCCTCGGAAGAGACGTGGAGGTCACAGTAGCTTACAAAGATGGTTTTAATGCCCTTCGTAAGAGACGTGGAGGTCCCAGTTGCTTAACAAGACGGTTTTAATGCCCCTCAGAAGAAACATGGATTTCCCAGTAGCTTAACAAGACGGTTTTAATGCCCCTTGCAAAAGTGATGTAGGTCACAGTAGCTTAACGAGACAGTTTTATTGCCCCTCCGAAGAGACGTGGAGGTCCCAGTAGCTTAACGAGATGGTCTTAATGCCCCTCGGAAGAGACGTGGTGATCCCAGTAGCTTAACAAGACGGTTTTAATGCCCCATGGAAAAGTGCTGGAGGACACATTAGCTTAACAAGACGGTTTTAATGCCCCTTGGAAAAGAGGTGGAGGTCACAGTAGCTTAACAAGACGGTTTTAATGCCCCTCGGTAGAGACATGGAGGTCACAGTAGCTTTACAAGACGGTTTTAATGCCCCTTGGGAAAGTGGTGGAGTTCACAGTAGCTTAACAAGACGGTTTTAATGCCCCTCGGAAGAGACGTGGAGGTCACAGTAGCTTAACAAGATGGTTCTAATGCCCCTTTTAAAAGTGGTGGAGGTCACAGTAGCTTAACAAGATGGTTTTAATGCCCATTGGAAAAGTGGTGGCGGTCACAGTAGCTTAACAAGACGGTTTTAATGCCCCTTTGAAAAGTGGTGGAGGTCACAGTAGCTTAACAAGACGGTTTTAATGCACCTCGGAAGAGACGTGGAGGTCACAGTAGCTTAACAAGACGGTTTTAATGCCCCTTGGAAAAGTGGTGTAGGTCACAGTAGCTTAACAAGACAGTTTTAATGCCCCTCGGAAGAGAAATTGAGGTCCCAGTAGCTTAAAGAGATGGTCTTAATGTCCCTCGGAAGAGACCTGGAGGTCACAGTAGCTTAACAAGATGGTTTTAATGCCCTTCGTAAGAGACGTGGAGGTCCCAGTAGCTTAACAAGACGGTTTTAATGCCCCTCAGAAGAAACATGGATTTCCCAGTAGCTTAACAACACGGTTTTAATGCCCCTTGGAAAAGTGGTGTAGGTCACAGTAGCTTAACGAGACAGTTTTAATGCCCCTCCGAAGAGACGTGGAGGTCCCAGTAGCTTAATGAGATGTTCTTAATGCCCCTCGGAAGAGACGTGGTGGTCCCAGAAGCTTAACAAGACGGTTTAATGCCCCATGGAAAAGTGCTGGAGGTCACATTAGCTTAACAAGACGGTTTTAATGCCCCTTGGAAAAGTGGTGGAGGTCACAGTAGCTTAACAAGACGGTTGTAATGCCCCTCGGAAGAGACGTGGAGGTCACAGTAGCTTAACATGATGGTTTTAATGCCCCTTGGAAAAGTGGTGGAGGTCACAGTAGCTTAACAAGACGGTTTTAATGCCCCTCGGAAGAGACGTGGAGGTCAAAAAAGCTTAACAAGACGGTTTTAATGCCCCTTGCAAAAGTGGTGTAGGTCACAGTAGCTTAACAAGACAGTTTTAATGGCCCTCGGAAGAAAAATTGAGGTCCCAGTAGCTTAAAGAGATGGTCTTAATGCCCCTCGGAAGAGACGTGGAGGTCCCAGTAGCTTAACAAGATGGTTTTAATGCCCCTTGGAAAAGTGGTGGAAGTCACAGTAGCTTAACAAGACGGTTTTAATGCCCCTTGGAAAAGTGGTGGAGGTCACAGTAGCTTAACAAGACGGTTTTAATGCCCCTCCGAAGAGACGTGGAGGTCCCAGTAGCTTAACGAGATGGTCTTAATGCCCCTCGGAAGAGACGTGGAGGTCCCAGTAGCTTAACATGACGGCTTTAATGCCCCATGGAAAAGTGCTGGAGGTCACTTTAGCTTAACAAGAAAGTTTAAATGCCCCTTGGAAAAGTGGTGGAGGTCATAGTAGCTTAACAAGACGGTTTTAATGCCCCTCGTTAGAGACATGGAGGTCACAGTAGCTTTACAAGACTGTTTTAATACCCCTTGGGAAAGTGGTGGAGGTCACAGTAGCTTAACAAGACGGTTTTAATGCCCCTCGGAAGAGACGTGGAGGTCACAGTAGTTTAACAAGATGGTTTTAATGCCCCTTGGAAAAGTGGTGGAGGTCACATTAGCTTAACAAGACCGTTTTAATGCCCCTCGGAAGAGACTTGGAGGTCAAAAAAGCTTAACAAGACGGTTTTAATGCCCCTTGGAAAAGTGGTGTAGGTCACAGTAGCTTAACAAGACAGTTTTAATGCCCCTCGGAAGAGAAATGGAGGTCCCAGTAGCTTAAACAGATGGTCTTAATGCCCCTCGGAAGAGACGTGGAGGTCCCAGTAGCTTAACAAGATGGTTTTAATGCCCCTTGGAAAAGTGGTGGAGGTCACAGTAGCTTAGCAAGACAGTTTTAATGCCCCTCGGAAGAGACGTGGAGGTCAAAAAAGCTAAACAAGACGGTTTTAATGCCCCTTGGAAAAGTGGTGTAGGTCACAGTAGCTTAACAAGACAGTTTTAATGCCCCTCGGAAGAGAAATTGAGGTCCCAGTAGCTTAAAGAGATGGTCTTAATGTCCATCGGAAGAGACGTGGAGGTCCCAGTTGCTTAACAAGATGGTCTTAATGCCCCTCGGAAGAGACGTGGAGGTCCCAGTAGCTTAACAAGACGGTTTTAATGCCCCATGGAAAAGTGCTGGAGGTCACATTAGCTTAACAAGACGGTTTTAATGCCCCTTGGAAAAGAGGTGGAGGTCACAGTAGCTTAACAAGACGGTTTTAATGCCCCTCGGTAGAGACATGAAGGTCACAGTAGCTTTACAAGACGGTTTTAATGCTCCTTGGGAAAGTGGTGGAGGTCACAGTAGCTTAACAAGACGGTTTTAATGCCCCTCGGAAGAGACGTGGAGGTCACAGTAGCTTAACAAGATGGTTCTAATGCCCCTTTTAAAAGTGGTGGAGGTCACAGTAGCTTAACAAGATGGTTTTAATGCACCTTGGAAAAGTGGTGTAGGTCACAGTAGCTTAACAAGACAGTTTTAATGGCCCTCGGAAGAGAAATTGAGGTCCCAGTAGCTTAAAGAGATGGTCTTAATGCCCCTCGGAAGAGACGTGGAGGTCCCAGTAGCTTAACAAGATGGTTTTAATGCCCATTGGAAAAGTGGTGGCGGTCACAGTAGCTTAACAAGACGTTTTTAATGCCCCTTTGAAAAGTGGTGGAGGTCACAGTAGCTTAACAAGACGGTTTTAATGCACCTCGGAAGAGACGTGGAGGTCACAGTAGCTTAACAAGACGGTTTTAATGCCCCTTGGAAAAGTGGTGTAGGTCACAGTAGCTTAACAAGACAGTTTTAATGCCCCTCGGAAGAGAAATTGAGGTCCCAGTAGCTTAAAGAGATGGTCTTAATGTCCCTCGGAAGAGACGTGGAGGTCACAGTAGCTTAACAAGATGGTTTTAATGCCCTTCGTAAGAGACGTGGAGGTCCCAGTAGCTTAACAAGACGGTTTTAATACCCCTCAGAAGAAACATGGATTTCCCAGTAGCTTAACAACACGGTTTTAATGCCCCTTGGAAAAGTGGTGTAGGTCACAGTAGCTTAACGAGACAGTTTTAATGCCCCTCCGAAGAGACGTGGAGGTCCCAGTAGCTTAACGAGATGTTCTTAATGCCCCTCGGAAGAGACGTGGTGGTCCCAGAAGCTTAACAAGACGGTTTTAATGCCCCTTGGAAAAGTGGTGGAGGTCACAGTAGCTTAACAAGACGGTTGTAATGCCCCTCGGAAGAGACGTGGAGGTCACAGTAGCTTAACAAGATGGTTTTAATGCCCCTTGGAAAAGTGGTGGAGGTCACAGTAGCTTAACAAGACGGTTTTAATGCCCCTCGGAAGAGACGTGGAGGTCAAAAAAGCTTAACAAGACGGTTTTAATGCCCCTTGGAAAAGTGGTGTAGGTCACAGTGGCTTAACAAGACAGTTTTAATGGCCCTCGGAAGAAAAATTGAGGTCCCAGTAGCTTAAAGAGATGGTCTTAATGCCCCTCGGAAGAGACGTGGAGGTCCCAGTAGCTTAACAAGATGGTTTTAATGCCCCTTGGAAAAGTGGTGGAGTTCACAGTAGCTTAACAAGACGGTTTTAATGCCCCTTGGAAAAGTGGTGGAGGTCACAGTAGCTTAAGACGGTTTTAATGCCCCTCCGAAGAGACGTGGAGGTCCCAGTAGCTTAACGAGATGGTCTTAATGCCCCTCGGAAGAGACGTGGAGGTCCCAGTAGCTTAACATGACGGTTTTAATGCCCCATGGAAAAGTGCTGGAGGTCACATTAGCTTAACAAGAAAGTTTAAATGCCCCTTGGAAAAGTGGTGGAGGTCATAGTAGCTTAACAAGACGGTTTTAATGCCCCGCGTTAGAGACATGGAGGTCACAGTAGCTTTACAAGACTGTTTTAATACCCCTTGGGAAAGTGGTGGAGGTCACAGTAGCTTAACAAGACGGTTTTAATGCCCCTCGGAAGAGACGTGGAGGTTACAGTAGTTTAACAAGATGGTTTTAATGCCCCTTGGAAAAGTGGTGGAGGTCACATTAGCTTAACAAGACCGTTTTAATGCCCCTCGGAAGAGACTTGGAGGTCAAAAAAGCTTAACAAGACGGTTTTAATGCCCCCTGGAAAAGTGGTGTAGGTCACAGTAGCTTAACAAGACAGTTTTAATGCCCCTCGGAAGAGAAATGGAGGTCCCAGTAGCTTAAACAGATGGTCTTAATGCCCCTCGGAAGAGACGTGGAGGTCCCAGTAGCTTAACAAGATGGTTTTAATGCCCCTTGGAAAAGTGGTGGAGGTCACAGTAGCTTAGCAAGACAGTTTTAATGCCCCTCGGAAGAGACGTGGAGGTCAAAAAAGCTAAACAAGACGGTTTTAATGCCCCTTGGTAAAGTGGTGTAGGTCACAGTAGCTTAACAAGACAGTTTTAATGCCCCTCGGAAGAGAAATTGAGGTCCCAGTAGCTTAAAGAGATGGTCTTAATGTCCATCGGAAGAGACGTGGAGGTCCCAGTTGCTTAACAAGACGGTTTTAATGCCCCTCAGAAGAAACATGGATTTCCCAGTAGCTTAACAAGACTGTTTTAATGCCCCTTGGAAAAGTGGTGTAGGTCACAGTAGCTTAACGAGACAGTTTTATTGCCCCTCCGAAGAGACGTGGAGGTCCCAGTAGCTTAACGAGATGGTCTTAATGCCCCTCGGAAGAGACGTGGTGGTCCCAGTAGCTTAACAAGACGGTTTTAATGCCCCATGGAAAAGTGCTGGAGGTCACATTAGCTTAACAAGATGGTTTTAATGCCCCTTGGAAAAGTGGTGGAGGTCACAGTAGCTTAACAAGACCGTTTTAATGCCCCTCGGAAGAGACTTGGAGGTCAAAAAAGCTTAACAAGATGGTTTTAATGCCCCTTGGAAAAGTGGTGTAGGTCACAGTAGCTTAACAAGACAGTTTTAATGCCCCTCGGAAGAGAAATGGAGGTCCCAGTAGCTTAAACAGATGGTCTTAATGCCCGTCGGAAGAGACGTGGAGGTCCCAGTAGCTTAACAAGATGGTTTTAATGCCCCTTGGAAAAGTGGTGGAGGTCACAGTAGCTTAGCAAGATGGTTTTAATGCCCCTCGGAAGAGACGTGGAGGTCAAAAAAGCTAAACAAGACGGTTTTAATGCCCCTTGGAAAAGTGGTGTAGGTCACAGTAGCTTAACAAGACAGTTTTAATGCCCCTCAGAAGAGAAATTGAGGTCCCAGTAGCTTAAAGAGATGGTCTTAATATCCCTCGGAAGAGACGTGGAGGTCACAGTAGCTTAACAAGATGGTTTTAATGCCCTTCGTAAGAGACGTGGAGGTCCCAGTTGCTTAACAAGACGGTTTTAATGCCCCTCAGAAGAAACATGGATTTCCCAGTAGCTTAACAAGACGGTTTTAATGCCCCTTGGAAAAGTGGTGTAGGTCACAGTAGCTTAACGAGACAGTTTTATTGCCCCTCCGAAGGGACGTGGAGGTACCATTAGCTTAACGAGATGGTCTAAATGCCCCTCGGATGAGACGTGGTGGTCCCAGTAGCTTAACAAGACGGTTTTAATGCCCCTTGGAAAAGAGGTGGAGGTCACAGTAGCTTAACAAGACGGTTTTAATGCCCCTCGGTGTAGACATGGAGGTCACAGTACCTTTACAAGACGGTTTTAATGCCCCTTGGGAAAGTGGTGGAGGTCACAGTAGCTTAACAAGACGGTTTTAATGCCCCTCGGAAGAGACGTGGAGGTCACAGTAGCTTAACAAGATGGTTCTAATGCCCCTTGGAAAAGTGGTGGAGGTCACAGTAGCTTAACAAGATGGTTTTAATGCCCCTTGGAAAAGTGGTGTAGGTCACAGTAGCTTAACAAGACAGTTTTAATGGCCCTCGGAAGAAAAATTGAGGTCCCAGTAGCTTAAAGAGATGGTCTTAATGCCCCTCGGAAGAGACGTGGAGGTCCCAGTAGCTTAACAAGATGGTTTTAATGCCCCTTGAAAAAGTGGTGGCGGTCACAGTAGCTTAACAAGACGGTTATAATGCCCCTTGGAAAAGTGGTGGAGGTCACAGTAGCTTAACAAGACGGTTTTAATGCCCCTCCGAAGAGACATGGAGGTCCCAGTAGCTTAACGAGATGGTCTTAATGCCCCTCGGAAGAGACGTGGAAGTCCCAGTATCTTAACATGACGGGTTTAATGCCCCATGGAAAAGTGCTGAAGGTCACATTAGCTTAACAAGACGGTTTTAATGCCCCTTGGAAAAGTGGTGGAGGTCATAGTAGCTTAACAAGACGGTTTTAATGCCCCTCGTTAGAGACATGGAGGTCACAGTAGCTTTACAAGACGGTTTTAATACCCCTTGGGAAAGTGGTGGAGGTCACAGTAGCTTAACAAGACGGTTTTAATGCCCCTCGGAAGAGACGTGGAGGTCACAGTAGCTTAACAACATGGTTTTAATGCCCCTTGGAAAAGTGGTGGAGGTCACAGTAGCTTAACAAGACCGTTTTAATGACACTCGGAAGAGACTTGGAGGTCAAAAAAGCTTAACAAGACGGTTTTAATGCCCCTTGGAAAAGTGGTGTAGGTCACAGTAGCTTAACAAGACAGTTTTAATGCCCCTCGGAAGAGAAATGGAGGTCCCAGTAGCTTAAACAGAGGGTCTTAATGCCCCTCGGAAGAGACGTGGAGGTCCCAGTAGCTAAACAAGATGGTTTTAATGCCCTTGGAAAAGTGGTGGAGGTCACAGTAGCTTAGCAAGACGGTTTTAATGCCCCTCGGAAGAGACGTGGAGGTCAAAAGAGCTAAACAAGACGGTTTTAATGCCCCTTGGAATAGTGGTGTAGGTCACAGTAGCTTAACAAGACAGTTTTAATGCCCCTCGGAAGAGAAATTGAGGTCCCAGTAGCTTAAAGAGATGGTCTTAATGTCCCTCGGAAGAGACGTGAAGGTCACAGTAGCTTAACAAGATGGTTTTAATGCCCTTCGTAAGAGACGTGGAGGTCCCAGTTGCTTAACAAGACGGTTTTAATGCCCCTCAGAAGAAACATGGATTTCCCAGTAGCTTAACAAGACGGTTTTAATGCCCCTTGGAAAAGTGGTGTAGGTCACAGTAGCTTAACGAGACAGTTTTATTGCCCCTCCGAAGAGACGTGGAGGTCCCAGTAGCTTAACGAGATGGTCTTAATGCCTCTCGGAAGAGACGTGGTGGTCCCAGTAGCTTAGCAAGACGGTTTTAATGCCCCATGGAAAAGTGCTGGAGGTCACATTAGCTTAACAAGACGGTTTTAATGCCCCTTGGAAAAGAGGTGGAGGTCACAGTAGCTTAACAAGACGGTTTAATTGCCCCTCGGAAGAGACATGGAGGTCACAGTAGCTTAACAAGACGGTTTTAATGCCCCTTGGAAAAGTGGTGTAGGTCACAGTAGCTTAACAAGACAGTTTTAATGCCCCTCGGAAGAGAAATTGAGGTCCCAGTAGCTTAAAGAGATGGTCTTAATGTCCCTCGGAAGAGACGTGGAGGTCACAGTAGCTTAACAAGATGGTTTTAATGCCCTTCGTAAGAGACGTGGAGGTCCAAGTTGCTTAACAAGACGGTTTTAATGCCCCTCAGAAGAAACATGGATTTCCCAGTAGCTTAACAAGACGGTTTTAATGCCCCTTGGAAAAGTGGTGTAGGTCACAGTAGCTTAACGAGACAGTTTTAATGCCCCTCCGAAGAGACGTGGAGGTCCCAGTAGCTTAACGAGATGGTCTTAATGCCCCTCGGAAGAGACGTGGTCGTCCCAGTAGCTTAACAAGACGGTTTAATGCCCCTTGGAAAAGTGGTGGAGGTCACAGTAGCTTAACAAGACGGTTGTAATGCCCCTCGGAAGAGACGTGGAGGTCACAGTAGCTTAACAAGATGGTTTTAATGCCCCTCCGAAGAGACGTGGAGGTCCCAGTAGCTTAACGAGAAGGTCTTAATGCCCCTCGGAAGAGACGTGGAGGTCCCAGTAGCTTAACATGACGGTTTTAATGCCCCATGGAAAAATGCTGGAGGTCACATTAGCTTAACAAGACGGTTTTAATGCCCCTTTGAAAAGTGGTGGAGGTCATAGTAGCTTAACAAGACGGTTTTAATGCCCCTCGTTAGAGACATGGAGGTCACAGTAGCTTTACAAGACGTTTTTAATACCCCTTGGGAAAGTGGTGGAGGTCACAGTAGCTTAACAAGATGGTTTTAATGCCCCTCGGAAGAGACGTGGAGGTCACAGTAGCTTAACAAGATGGTTTTAATGCCCCTTGGAAAAGTGGTGGAGGTCACAGTAGCTTAACAAGACCGTTTTAATGCCCCTCGGAAGAGACTTGGAGGTCAAAAAAGCTTAACAAGACGGTTTTAATGCCCCTTGGAAAAGTGGTGTAGGTCACAGTAGCTTAACAAGACAGTTTTAATGCCCCTCGGAAGAGAAATGGAGGTCCCAGTAGCTTAAACAGATGGTCTTAATGTCCCTCGGAAGAGACGTGGAGGTCCCAGTAGCTTAACAAGATGGTTTTAATGCCCCTTGGAAAAGTGGTGGAGGTCACAGTAGCTTAGCAAGATGGTTTTAATGCCCCTCGGAAGAGACGTGGAGGTCAAAAAAGCTAAACAAGACGGTTTTAATGCCCCTTGGAAAAGTGGTGTAGGTCACAGTAGCTTAATAAGACAGTTTTAATGCCCCTCGAAAGAGGAATTGAGGTCCCAGTAGCTTAAAGAGATGGTCTTAATGTCCCTCGGAAGAGACGTGGAGGTCACAGTAGCTTAACAAGGTGGTTTTAATGCCCTTCGTAAGAGACGTGGTGGTCCCAGTTGCTTAACAAGATGGTTTTAATGCCCCTCAGAAGAAACATGGATTTCCCAGTAGCTTAACAAGACGGTTTTAATGCCCCTTGGAAAAGTGATGTAGGTCACAGTAGCTTAACGAGACAGTTTTATTGCCCTTCCGAAGAGACGTGGAGGTCCCAGTAGCTTAACGAGATGGTCTTAATGCCCCTCGGAAGAGACGTGTTGGTCCCAGTAGCTTAACAAGACGGTTTTAATGCCCCATGGAAAAGTGCTGGAGGTCACATTAGCTTAACAAGACGGTTTTAATGCCCCTTGGAAAAGAGGTGGAGGTCACAGTAGCTTAACATTACGGTTTTAATGCCCCTCGGTAGAGACATGGAGGTCACAGTAGCTTTACAAGACGGTTTTAATGCCCCTTGGGAAAGTGGTGGAGGTCACAATAGCTTAACAAGACGGTTTTAATGCCCCTCGGAAGAGACGTGGAGGTCACAGTAGCTTAATAAGATGGTTTTAATGCCCCTCGCAAAAGTGGTGGAGGTCACAGTAGCTTAACAAGACGGTTTTAATGCCCCTCGGAAGAGACGTGGAGGTCAAAAAAGCTTAACAAGACGGTTTTAATGCCCCTTGGAAAAGTGGTGTAGGTCACAGTAGCTTAACAAGACAGTTTTAATGGCCCTCGGAAGAGATTTTGAGGTCCCAGTAGCTTAAAGAGATGGTCTTAATGCCCCTCGGAAGAGACGTGGAGGTCCCAGTAGCTTAACAAGATGGTTTTAATGCCCCTTGGAAAAGTGGTGGAGGTCACAGTAGCTTAACAATACGGTTTTAATGCCCCTTGGAAAAGTGGTGGAGGTCACAGTAGCTTAACAAGACGGTTTAAATGCCCCTCCGAAGAGATGTGGAGGTCCCAGTAGCTTAAAGAGATGGTCTTAATGCCCCTCGGAAGAGACGTGGAGGTCCCTGTAGCTTAACATGACGGTTTTAATGCCCCATGGAAAAGTGCTGGAGGTCACATTAGCTTAACAAGACGTTTTTAATGCCCCTTGGAAAAGTGGTGGAGGTCATAGTAGCTTAAAAAGACGGTTTTAATGCCCCTCGTTAGAGACATGGAGGTCACAGTAGCTTTACAAGACGGTTTTAATACCCCTTGGGAAAGTGGTGGAGGTCACAGTAGCTTAACAAGACGGTTTTAATGCCCCTCGGAAGAGACGTGGAGGTCACAGTAGCTTAACAAGATGGTTTTAATGCCCCTTGGAAAAGTGGTGGAGGTCACAATAGCTGAACAAGACCGTTTTAATGCCCCTCGGAAGAGACTTGGAGGTCAAAAAAGCTTAACAAGACGGTTTTAATGCCCCTTGGAAAAGTGGTGTAGGTCACAGTAGCTTAACAAGACAGTGTTAATGCCCCTCGGAAGAGAAATGGAGGTCCCAGTAGCTTAAACAGATGGTCTTAATGCCCCTCGGAAGAGACGTGGAGGTCCCAGTAGCTTAACAAGATGGTTTTAATGCCCCTTGGAAAAGTGGTGGAGGTCACAGTAGCTTAGCAAGACGGTTTTAATGCCCCTCGGAAGAGACGTGGAGGTCAAAAAAGCTAAACAAGACGGTTTTAATGCCCCTTGGAAAAGTGGTGTAGGTCACAGTAGCTTAACAAGACAGTTTTAATGCCCTTCGGAAGAGAAATTGAGGTCCCAGTAGCTTAAAGATATGGTCTTAATGTCCCTCGGAAGAGACGTGGTGGTCACAGTAGCTTAACAAGATGGTTTTAATGCCCTTCGTAAGAGACATGGAGGTTCCAGTTGCTTAACAAGACGGTTTTAATGCCCCTCAGAAGAAACATGGATTTCCCAGTAGCTTAACAAGACGGTTTTAATGCCCCTTGGAAAAGTGGTGTAGGTCACAGTAGCTTAACGAGACAGTTTTATTGCCCCTCCGAAGAGACGTGGAGGTCACAGTAGCTTAACGAGATGGTCTTAATGCCCCTCGGAAGAGACGTGGAGGTCCCAGTATCTTAACAAGACGGTTTTAATGCCCCTTGGAAAAGTGGTGGAGGTCACAGTAGCTTAACAAGATGGTTTTAATGCCCCTCGGAAGAGACGTGGAGGTCACAAAAGCTTAACAAGATGGTTTTAATGCCCCTTGGAAAAGTGGTGGAGGTCACAGTAGCTTAACAAGACGGTTTTAATGCCCCTCGGAAGAGACGTGGAGGTCAAAAAAGCTTAACAAGACGGTTTTAATGCCCCTTGGAAAAGTGGTGTAGGTCACAGTAGCTTAAAAAGACAGTTTTAATGCTCTTCAAAGAGAAGTGGAGGGCCCAGTAGATTAACGAGATGGTCTTAATGCCCCTCGGAAGAGACGTGGAGGTCCCAGTAGCTTAACAAGACGGTTTTAATTCCCCTTGGAAAAGTGGTGGAGGTCACAGTAGCTTAACAAGACGTTTTTAAAGCCCCTCGGAAGAGACGTGGAGGTCACAGTATCTTAACAAGACGGTTTTATTGCCCCTTGGAAAAGTGGTGGAGGTCACAGTAGCTTAACAAGATGGTTTTAATGCCCCTCGGAAGAGACGTGGAGGTCACAAAAGCTTAACAAGATGGTATTAATGCCCCTTGGAAAAGTGGTGGAGGTCACAGTAGCTTAACAAGACGGTTTTAATGCCCCTCGGAAGAGACGTGGAGGTCAAAAAATCTTAACAAGACGGTTTTAATGCCCCTTGGAAAAGTGGTGTAGGTCACAGTAGCTTAAAAAGTCAGTTTTAATGCTCTTCGAAGAGACGTGGAGGTCCCAGTAGATTAACGAGATAGTCTTAATGCCCCTCGGAAGAGACGTGGAGGTCCCAGTAGCTTAACAAGACGGTTTTAATGCCCCTTGGAAAAGTGGTGGAGGTCACATTAGCTTAACAAGACGGTTTTAATGCCCCTTGGAAAAGTAGTGGAGGTCACAGTAGCTTAACAAGACGGTTTTAAAGGCCCTCGGAAGAGACGTGGAGGTCACAGTAGCTTAACAAGATGGTTTTAGTACCCCTTGGAAAAGTGGTGGAGGTCACAGTAGCTTAACAAGACGGTTTTAATGCCCCTCGGAAGAGACGTGGAGGTCAAAAAAGCTTAACAAGACCGTTTTAATGCCCCTTGGAAAAGTGGTGTAGGTCACAGTAGCTTAACAAGACAGTTTTAATGCCCCTCGGAAGAGAAATGGAGGTCCCAGTAGCTTAAAGAGATGGTCTTAATGTCCCTCAGAGGAGACGTGGAGGTCACAGTAGCTTAACAAAATGGTTTTAATGCCCTTCGGAAGAGACTTGGAGGTCCCAGTAGCTTAACAAGACGGTATAAATGCCCCTCGGAAGAAACGCGGAGGTCCCAGTAGCTTAAAAAGACAGTTTAAATGCCCCTTGGAAAAGTGGTGTAGGTCACAGTAGCTTAACAAGAAAGTTTAATGCCCCTCAGAAGAGACGTGGAGGTCCCAGTATCTTAGCGAGATGGTCTTAATGCCCTTCGGAAGAGACATGGAGGTCACAGTAGCTTAGCAAGACGGTTTTAATGCCCCTTGGAAAAGTGGTGGAGGTCACAGTAGCTTAACAAGATGGTTTGAATGCCCCTCGGAAGAGACGTGCAGGTCACAGTAGCTTAGCAAGATGGTTTTAATGCCCTTTGGAAAAGTGATGGAGGTCACAGCAACTTAAGAAGACGGTTTTAATGCCCCTCGGAAGAGACGTGGAGGTCAAAAAAGCTTAACAAGACGGTTTTAATGCCCCTTGGAAAGTGGTGTAGGTCACAGTAGCTTCATAAGATGGTTTTAATGCCCCTCGGTAGAGACATGGAGGTCACAGTAGCTTTACAAGACGATTTTAATGCCCCTTGGGAAAGTGGTGGAGGTCACAGTAGCTTAACAAGACGGTTTTAATGCCCAATAGAAAATTGGTGGAGGTCACAGTAGCTTAACAAGATGGTTTTAATGCCCCTCGGAAGAGACGTGGAGGTCACAAAAGCTTAACAAGATGGTTTTAATGCCCCTTGGAAAAGTGGTGGAGGTCACAGTAGCTTAACAAGACGGTTTTAATGCCCCTCGGAAGAGACGTGGAGGTCACAGTAGCTAACAAAACGGTTTTAATGCCCCTTATAAAAGTGGTGGAGGTTACAGTAGCTTAACAAGACGGTTTTAATGCCCCTCAGAAGAGACGTGGAGGTCACAAAAGCTAAACAAGATGGTTTTAATGCCCTTTGGAAAAGTGGTGTAGGTAACAGTAGCTTAAAAAGACAGTTTTAATGCCCCTCCAAAGAGACGTGGAGGTCCCAGTAGCTTAACGGGATGGTTCTAATGCCCCTCGGAAGAGACGTGGAGGTCCCAGTAGCTTAACAAGATGGTTTTAATGCCGCTTGGAAAAGTGGTGGAGGTCACAGTAGCTTAGCAAGACGGTTTTAATGCCCCTCGGAAGAGACGTTAAGGTCAAAAAAGCTTAACAAGACGGTTTTAATTCCCCTTGGTAAAGTGGTGTAGGTCACAGTAGCTTAACAAGACAGTTTTAATGCCCCTCGGAAGAGAAATTGAGGTCCCAGTAGCTTTAAAGAGATGGTCTTAATGTCCCTCGGAAGAGACGTGGAGGTCACAGTAGCTTAACAAGATGGTTTTAATGCCCATGGGAAGAGACGTGGAGGTCCCAGTTGCTTAATAAGACGTTTTTAATGCCCCTCAGAAGAAACATGGATTTCCAAGTAGCTTAACAAGACGGTTTTAATGCCCCTTGGAAAAGTGGTGTAGGTCACAGTAGCTTAACGATACAGTTTTAATGCCCCTCCGAAGAGACGTGGAGGTCCCAGTAGCTTAAAGAGATGGTCTTAATGCCCCTCGGAAGAGACGTGGAGGTCCCAGTAGCTTAACAAGACGGTTCTAATGCCCCATGGAAAATGGCTGGAGGTCACATTAGCTTAACAAGACGGTTTTAATGCCCCTTGGAAAAATGGTGGAGGTCACAGTAGGTTAAGAAGACGGTTTTAATGCCCCTCGGTAGAGACATGGAGGTCACAGTAGCTTTACAAGATGGTTTTAATGCCCCTTGGGAAAGTGGTGGAGGTCACAGTAGCTTAACAAGACGGTTTTAATGCCCCTCGGAAGAGACGTGGAGGTCACAGTAGCTTAACAAGATGGTTTTAATTCCCCTTGGAAAAGTGGTGGAGGTCACAGTAGCTTAACAAGACCGTTTTAATGCCCCTCGGAAGAGACTTGGAGGTCAAAAAGCTTAACAAGACGGTTTTAATGCCCCTTGGAAAAGTGGTGTAGGTCACAGAAGCTTAACAAGACGTTTTTAATGCCCCTCAGAAGAAACATGGATTTCCCAGTAGCTTAACAAGACGGTTTTAATGCCCCTTGGAAAAGTGGTGTAGGTCACAGTAGCTTAACGAGACAGTTTTAATGCCCCTCCGAAGAGACGTGGAGGTCCCAGTAGCTTAAAGAGATGGTCTTAATGCCCCTCGGAAGAGACGTGGAGGTCACAGTAGCTTAACAAGACGGTTTTAATGCCCCTTGGAAAAGTGGTGGAGGTCACAGTAGCTTAACAAGACGGTTTTAATGCCCCTCGGAAGAGACGTGGAGGTCAAAAAAGCTTAACAAGACGGTTTTAATGCCCCTTGGAAAAGTGGTGTAGGTCACAGTAGCTTAACAAGACAGTTTTAATGCCCCTCGGAAGAGAAATTGAGGTCCCAGTAGCTTAAAGAGATGGTCCTAATGTCCCTCGGCAGAGAGGTGGAGGTCACAGTAGCTTAACAAGATGGTTTTAATGCCCTTCGGAAGAGACGTGGAGGTTCCAGTTGCTTAATAAGACGTTTTTAATGCCCCTCAGAAGAAACATGGATTTCCAAGTAGCTTAACAAGACGGTTTTAATGCCCCTTGGAAAAGTGGTGTAGGTCACAGTAGCTTAACGATACAGTTTTAATGCCCCTCCGAAGAGACGTGGAGGTCCCAGTAGCTTAAAGAGATGGTCTTAATGCCCCTCGGAAGAGATGTGGAGGTCCCAGTAGCTTAACAAGACGGTTCTAATGCCCCATGGAAAATGGCTGGAGGTCACATTAGCTTAACAAGACGGTTTTAATGCCCCTTGGAAAAATGGTGGAGGTCACAGTAGGTTAAGGAGACGGTTTCAATGCCCCTCGGTAGAGACATGGAGGTCACAGTAGCTTTACAAGATGGTTTTAATGCCCCTTGGGAAAGTGGTGGAGGTCACAGTAGCTTAACAAGACGGTTTTAATGCCCCTCGGAAGAGACGTGGAGGTCACAGTAGCTTAACAAGATGGTTTTAATTCCCCTTGGAAAAGTGGTGGAGGTCACAGTAGCTTAACAAGACCGTTTTAATGCCCCTCGGAAGAGACTTGGAGGTCAAAAAGCTTAACAAGACGGTTTTAATGCCCCTTGGAAAAGTGGTGTAGGTCACAGAAGCTTAACAAGACGTTTTTAATGCCCCTCAGAAGAAACATGGATTTCCCAGTAGCTTAACAAGACGGTTTTAATGCCCCTTGGAAAAGTGGTGTAGGTCACAGTAGCTTAACGAGACAGTTTTAATGCCCCTCCGAAGAGACGTGGAGGTCCCAGTAGCTTAAAGAGATGGTCTTAATGCCCCTCGGAAGAGACGTGGAGGTCACAGTAGCTTAACAAGACGGTTTTAATGCCCCTTGGAAAAGTGGTGGAGGTCACAGTAGCCTAACAAGACGGTTTTAATGCCCCTCGGAAGAGACGTGGAGGTCAAAAAAGCTTAACAAGACGGTTTTAATACCCCTTGGAAAAGTGGTGTAGGTCACAGTAGCTTAACAAGACAGTTTTAATGCCCCTCGGAAGAGAAATTGAGGTCCCAGTAGCTTAAAGAGATGGTCCTAATGTCCCTCGGCAGAGAGGTGGAGGTCACAGTAGCTTAACAAGATGGTTTTAATGCCCTTCGGAAGAGACGTGGAGGTCCCAGTTGCTTAACAAGACGGTTTTAATGCCCCTCAGAAGAAACATGGATTTCCCAGTAGCTTAACAAGACGGTTTTAATGCCCCTTGGAAAAGTGGTGTAAGTCACAGTAGCTTAACGAGACAGTTTTAATGCCCCTCCGAAGAGACGTGGAGGTCCCAGTAGCTTAAAGAGATGGTCTTAATGCCCCTCGGAAGAGACGTGGAGGTCCCAGTATCTTAACAAGATGGTTTTAATGCCCCATGGAAAAGTGCTGGAGGTCACATTAGCTTAACAAGACGGTGTTAATGCCCCTTGGAAAAGTGGTGGAGGTCACAGTATCTTCAGAAGATGGTTTTAATGCCCCTCGGTAGAGACATGGAGGTCACAGTAGCTTTACAAGACGGTTTTAATACCCCTTTGGAAAGAGGTGGAGGTCACAGTAGCTTACCAAGACGGTTTTAATGCCCCTCGGAAGAGACGTGGAGGTCCCAGTAGCTTAACAAGACGGTTTTAATGCCCCTTGGAAAAGTGGTGGAGGTCACAGTAGCTTAACAAGACCGTTTTAATGCCCCTCGGAAGAGATTTGGAGGTCAAAAAAGCTTAACAAGACGGTTTTAATGCCCCTTGGAAAAGTGGTGTAGGTCACAGTAGCTTAACAAGACAGTTTTAATGCCCCTTGGAAGAGAAATGGAGGTCCCAGTAGCTTAAATAGATGGTCTTAATGCCCCTCGGAAGAGACGTGGAGGTCCCAGTAGCTTAACAAGATGGTTTTAATGCCCCTTGGAAAAGTGGTGGAGGTCACAGTAGATTAACAAGACGGTTTTAATGCCCCTCGGAAGAGACGTGGAGGTCAAAAAAGCTTAAAAAGACGGTTTTAATGCCCCTTGGAAAAGTGGTGCAGGTCACAGTAGCTTAACAAGACAGTTTTAATGCCCCTCGGAAGAGAAATTGAGGTCCCAGTAGCTTAAAGAGATGGTCTTAATGTCCCTCGGTAGAGACGTGGAGGTCACAGTAGCTTAACAAGATGGTTTTAATGCCCTTCTGAAGAGACGTGGAGGTCCCAGTTGCTTAACAAGATGGTTTTAATGCCCCTCAGAAGAAACATGGATTTCCCAGTAGCTTAACAAGACGGTTTTAATGCCCCTTGGAAAAGTGGTGTAGGTCACAGTAGCTTAACGAGACAGTTTTAATGCCCCTCGGAAGAGACGTGGAGGTCCCAGTAGCTTAAAGAGATGGTCTTAATGCCCCTCGGAAGAGACGTGGAGGTCCCAGTAGCTTAACAAGACGGTTTTAATGCCCCATGGAAACGTTCTGGAGGTCACATTAGCTTAACAAGACGGTTTTAATGCCCCTTGGAAAAGTGGTGGAGGTCACAGTAGCTTCAGAAGATGGTTTTAATGCCCCTCGGTAGAGACATGGAGGTCACAGTAGCTTTACAAGACTGTTTTAATGCCCCTTGGGAAAGTGGTGGAGGTCACAGTAGCTTAACAAGACGGTTTTAATGCCCCTCGGAAGAGACGTGGAGGTCACAGTAGCTTAGCAAGATGGTTTTAATTCCCCTTGGAAAAGTGGTGGAGGTCACAGTAGCTTAACAAGACCGTTTTAATGCCCCTCAGAAGAAACTTGGAGGTCAAAAAAGCTTAACAAGACGCTTTTAATGCCCCTTGGAAAAGTGGTGTAGGTCACAGTAGCTTAACAAGACAGTTTTAATGCCCCTCGGAAGAGACGTGGAGGTCCCAGTAGCTTAACAAGACAGTTTTAATGCCCCTTGGAAAAGTGGTGTAGGTCACAGTAGCTTAACGAGACAGTTTTAATGCCCCTCCGAAGAGACGTGGAGGTCCCAGTAGCTTAAAGAGATGGTCTTAATGCCCCTCGGAAGAGACGTGGAGGTCACAGTAGCTTAACAAGACGGTTTTAATGCCCCTTGGAAAAGTGGTGGAGGTCACAGTAGCCTAACAAGACGGTTTTAATGCCCCTCGGAAGAGACGTGGAGGTCAAAAAAGCTTAACAAGACGGTTTTAATACCCCTTGGAAAAGTGGTGTAGGTCACAGTAGCTTAACAAGACAGTTTTAATGCCCCTCGGAAGAGAAATTGAGGTCCCAGTAGCTTAAAGAGATGGTCCTAATGTCCCTCGGCAGAGAGGTGGAGGTCACAGTAGCTTAACAAGATGGTTTTAATGCCCTTCGGAAGAGACGTGGAGGTCCCAGTTGCTTAACAAGACGGTTTTAATGCCCCTCAGAAGAAACATGGATTTCCCAGTAGCTTAACAAGACGGTTTTAATGCCCCTTGGAAAAGTGGTGTAAGTCACAGTAGCTTAACGAGACAGTTTTAATGCCCCTCCGAAGAGACGTGGAGGTCCCAGTAGCTTAAAGAGATGGTCTTAATGCCCCTCGGAAGAGACGTGGAGGTCCCAGTATCTTAACAAGATGGTTTTAATGCCCCATGGAAAAGTGCTGGAGGTCACATTAGCTTAACAAGACGGTGTTAATGCCCCTTGGAAAAGTGGTGGAGGTCACAGTATCTTCAGAAGATGGTTTTAATGCCCCTCGGTAGAGACATGGAGGTCACAGTAGCTTTACAAGACGGTTTTAATACCCCTTTGGAAAGAGGTGGAGGTCACAGTAGCTTACCAAGACGGTTTTAATGCCCCTCGGAAGAGACGTGGAGGTCCCAGTAGCTTAACAAGACGGTTTTAATGCCCCTTGGAAAAGTGGTGGAGGTCACAGTAGCTTAACAAGACCGTTTTAATGCCCCTCGGAAGAGATTTGGAGGTCAAAAAAGCTTAACAAGACGGTTTTAATGCCCCTTGGAAAAGTGGTGTAGGTCACAGTAGCTTAACAAGACAGTTTTAATGCCCCTTGGAAGAGAAATGGAGGTCCCAGTAGCTTAAATAGATGGTCTTAATGCCCCTCGGAAGAGACGTGGAGGTCCCAGTAGCTTAACAAGATGGTTTTAATGCCCCTTGGAAAAGTGGTGGAGGTCACAGTAGATTAACAAGACGGTTTTAATGCCCCTCGGAAGAGACGTGGAGGTCAAAAAAGCTTAAAAAGACGGTTTTAATGCCCCTTGGAAAAGTGGTGCAGGTCACAGTAGCTTAACAAGACAGTTTTAATGCCCCTCGGAAGAGAAATTGAGGTCCCAGTAGCTTAAAGAGATGGTCTTAATGTCCCTCGGTAGAGACGTGGAGGTCACAGTAGCTTAACAAGATGGTTTTAATGCCCTTCTGAAGAGACGTGGAGGTCCCAGTTGCTTAACAAGATGGTTTTAATGCCCCTCAGAAGAAACATGGATTTCCCAGTAGCTTAACAAGACGGTTTTAATGCCCCTTGGAAAAGTGGTGTAGGTCACAGTAGCTTAACGAGACAGTTTTAATGCCCCTCGGAAGAGACGTGGAGGTCCCAGTAGCTTAAAGAGATGGTCTTAATGCCCCTCGGAAGAGACGTGGAGGTCCCAGTAGCTTAACAAGACGGTTTTAATGCCCCATGGAAACGTTCTGGAGGTCACATTAGCTTAACAAGACGGTTTTAATGCCCCTTGGAAAAGTGGTGGAGGTCACAGTAGCTTCAGAAGATGGTTTTAATGCCCCTCGGTAGAGACATGGAGGTCACAGTAGCTTTACAAGACTGTTTTAATGCCCCTTGGGAAAGTGGTGGAGGTCACAGTAGCTTAACAAGACGGTTTTAATGCCCCTCGGAAGAGACGTGGAGGTCACAGTAGCTTAGCAAGATGGTTTTAATTCCCCTTGGAAAAGTGGTGGAGGTCACAGTAGCTTAACAAGACCGTTTTAATGCCCCTCAGAAGAAACTTGGAGGTCAAAAAAGCTTAACAAGACGCTTTTAATGCCCCTTGGAAAAGTGGTGTAGGTCACAGTAGCTTAACAAGACAGTTTTAATGCCCCTCGGAAGAGACGTGGAGGTCCCAGTAGCTTAACAAGACAGTTTCAATGCCCCTTGGAAAAGTGGTGGAGGTCACAGTAGCTTAACAAGACGGTTTTAATGCCCCTCGGAAGAGACGTGGAGGTCACAGTAGCTTAACAAGACGGTTTTAATGCCCATTGGAAAAGTGGTGGAGGTCACAGTAGCTTAACAAGATGGTTTTAATGCCCCTCGGAAGAGACGTGGAGGTCACAAAAGCTTAACAAGATGGTTTTAATGTCCCTTGGAAAAGTGGTGGAGGTCACAGTAGCTTAACAAGACGGTTTTAATGCCCCTCGGAAGAGACGTGGAGGTCACAGTAGCTTAACAAGACAGTTTCAATGCCCCTTGGAAAAGTGGTGTAGGTCACAGTAGCTTAACAAGACGGTTTTAATGCCCCTCGGAAGAGACGTGGAGGTCACAGTAGCTTAACAAGACGGTTTTAATGCCCCTTGGAAAAGTGGTGGAGGTCACAGTAGCTTAAGAAGACCGTTTTAATGCCCCTCGGAAGAGACTTGGAGGTCAAAGAAGCTTAACAAGTTGATTTTAATGCCCCTTTGAAAAGTGTTGGAGGTCACAGTAGCTTAACAAGATGGTTTTAATGCCCCTCGGAAGAGACGTGGAGGTCACAAAAGCTTAACAAGATGGCTTTAATGCCCCTTGGAAAAGTGGTGGAGGTCACAGTAGCTTAACAAGACGGTTTTAATGCCCCTCGGAAGAGACATGGAGGTCACAGTAGCTTAACAAAACGGTTTTAATGCCCCTTGGAAAAGTGGTGGAGGTCACAGTAGCTTAACAAGATGGTTTTAAAGCCCCTCGGAAGAGACGTGGAGGTCCCAGTAACATAGTAACATAGTTTGTAAAGCCGAATAAAGACTTGCGTCCATCAAGTTCGACCTGTTAGTTCTGTAATTGCTAAACTTGATCCAGAGGAGGGCAAAAACCCCAAATGATTTAGCCAATCTTCACCTGAGGAAAAATTCCCTCCCGACTCTGAAACCAGCAGTCAGAATAAATCCCTGTATCAACCTACTATTATATTTTATTTTTAAGTATATGCTGAAATCTGCCTCGTATCTAGAAATGCATCCAGTCCCCGCTTGAACTGGTGTAGTGAATCTGACATTACCGTCTCCTCACTCAGTGAATTCCATATTCTCACTGCTCTTACCGTAAAGAACCCCTTCCTATGCTGGTGCTGAAACCTTTTCTCTTCCAGTCTTAGTGAATGCCCTCTTGTTACCATAATATCCCTCCTTTTGAACAAATCCCGGGCAAGATCTCTATACTGTCCCCTAACATATTTGTACACATTTATTATGTCCCCCCTCAACCTTCTCTTTTCCAGGCTGAATAGTTCTAGTTTTGCCAACCTCTCTGGGTATTGCAGTCCCTCCATTCCCTTTATTAATTTTGTTGCCCTCCTTTGTACCTTTTCAAGCTCATTTATATCCTTTCTATATATTGGGGCCCATAACTGAGCACAGTATTCCAAGTGTGGTCTGACCAGTGCTTTGTACAGTGGAAGAACAATGTTCTCATCCTTTGCAGCTATACCTCTTCTGATACATCCCATTACCCTGTTTGCCCTTACAGCAGTGGCCTGACTTTGGTCACTCCAATTTAGTTTGCTATCAATCAAGATGCCCAAGTCCTTCTCCATCTCTGAATTCCCCAATGATTTCCCATTCAGTGAGTACTGGTGACTTCCATTTTTCCTTCCCATATGTATGACCTTACATTTCTCCTCGTTAAACCTCATTTGCCATTTAATGCTCCACATACCCAGCTTATCCAAATCCCTCTGTAGGTCTGCACTGTCCTCTTTTGTATTAATTGTTTTACATAACTTTGTGTCATCTGCAAATATTGATATTTTACTATTTATCCCGTTGACTATGTCATTAATAAAGATATTAAATAACATTGGGCCTAGTACAGACCCCTGTGGTACCCCACTAGTGACGCTTACCCAATCTGAGTATATTCCATTTATAACCACCCTCTGCCTTCTATCCTTTAGCCAGTTAGCTACCCACTTGCAGACATTTTCCCCCAGCCCCATCATTCTCATTTTGTATACCAACCTATTATGTGGCACGCTATCGAACGCTTTTGAGAAGTCGAGATACACGACATCCACTGGTTCCCCCTGATCTACTCGAGAGCTAACCTCCTTGTAGAAGTCAATCAGGTTTGTTTGGCAGGAGCGATTCCTCATGAATCCATGTTGGTTCGGGATTAAAAGATTATTAGCATCAAGATGCTCCGTAATTGCCTCTTTAATGAAGCTTTCAAAAATTTTACCCACAACGGACGTCATACTCACCGGCCGATAGCTTAACAAGACGGTTTTAATGCCCCTTGGAAAAGTGGTGGAGGTCACAGTAGCTTAACAAGACGGTTTTAATGCCCCTTGGAAGAGACGTGGAGGTCACAGTAGCTAAACAAGATGGTTTTAATGCCCCTTGGAAAAGTGGTGTAGGTCAGAGTAGCTTAAAAAGACAGTTTTAATGCCCCTCCGAAGAGACGTGGAGGTCCCAGTAGCTTAACGAGATGGTTTTAATGCCCCTTAGAAAAGTGGTGGAGGTCACAGTAGCTTAACAAGACGGTTTTAATGCCCCTCGGAAGAGACGTGGAGGTCAAAAAAGCTTAACAAGACGGTTTTAATGCCCCTTGGAAAAGTGGTGTAGGTCACAGTAGCTTAACAAGACAGTTTTAATGCCTCTCGGAAGAGAAATGGAGGTCCCAGTAGCTTAAAGAGATGGTCTTAATCTCCCTCGGAAGAGACGTGGAGGTCACAGTAGCTTTACAAGACGGTTTTAATGCCCCTTGGAAAAGTGGTGGAAGTCACAGTAGCTTAACAAGACGGTTCTAATGCTGTCACGGGTGTGTCGCCACGAAGATCGTCACGATTACACAGCCTGACTTCTCGCAGCTGAGTTTTTGGTGCTTTGTGTTTTTCGGCAGTGAGGGAGTTAACTCTCTCTCTCTCTGTGCTAGACGAGTTCCAGCCTCGCCCAGCTGCAATCAATGCTGCTGTAGTGGGACTCCTTCAAATGCCTGCCGGTCTGTTAGGGAAGTGTCGGTGAAAGCATTTCATGCAGACTAACAGAGCGGATCGTGGTATTTGGAGTTTCAGAGCTAAGTGTATTCGGAGTGTTTTTTCCCTTCCTCGCTTTATCATTTATCTCCTTTCCCGTTGGTGTTCCCTCTGTTGTAGTTTTATAGTTTTTGTATGCAAGGTGGTTTTGGTTTTACCCTTGTACTGTCTCATTCGTCTAAGTACTGAGTGTTGGCATATTATTACCTGTCCCCTTTTGTTGTGATCGGGGTCCTTCTCAGGACTAGATTACTTAGGTGCAGGGATCCTCAGGAGGTAGGGGTTACGCTGGCGGCCTGGACCTCTGTACGATTAACAGTACCTCCAGGTAGAGGGATTAGTCAGGGCCCCAGCTTAGGGTCAGCTTAGGCCCCCTACCTCCAGTACACAGAGAAAGCGTGACAAATGCCCCTCGGAAGAGACGTGTTGGTCACAGTAGCTTAACAAGATGGTTTTAATGTCCCTTGGAAAAGTGGTGTAGGTCCCAGTAGCTTAACAAGACAGTTTTAATGCCCCTCGGAAGAGAAATGGAGGTCCCAGTAGCTTAAAGAGATGGTCTTAATGTCCCTCGGAAGAGACGTGGAGGTCACAGTAGCTTAACAAGATGGTTTTAATGCCCTTCGGAAGAGACGTGGAGGTCCCAGTAGCTTAACAAGACGGTTTTAATGCCCATCAGAAGAAATATGGAGGTCCCAGTAGCTTAACAAGATGGTTTTAATGCCCCTTGGAAAAATGGTGCAGGTCACAGTAGCTTAACAAGACAGTTTTAATGTCCCTCCGAAGAGACATGGAGGTCCCAGTAGCTTAACGAGATGGTCTTAATGCCCCTCGGAAGAGACGTGGAGGTCACATTAGCTTAACAAGACGGTTTTAATGCCCCTTGGAAAAGTGGTGGAGGTCACAGTAGCTTAACAAGACGGTTTTAATGCCCCTCGGAAGAGACGTGGAGGTCACAGTAGCTTAAGAAGACGGTTTTAATGCCCCTTGGAAAAGTAGGGAAGGTCACAGCAGCTTAACAAGATGGTTTTAATGCCCCTCGGAAGAGACGTGGATGTCACAAAAGCTTAACAAGATGGTTTTAATGCCCCTTGGAAATGTGGTGGAGGTCACAGTAGCTTAAGAAGACGGTTTTAATGCCCCTTGGAAAAGTGGTGGAGGTCACAGTAGCTTAACAAGATGGTTTTAATGCCCCTTGGAAAAGTGGTGGAGGTCACAGTAGCTTAACAAGACGGTTGTAATGCCCCTCGGAAGAGACGTGGAGGTCACAGTAGCTAAACAAGACGGTTTTAATGCCCCTTGGAAAAGTGGTGTAGGTCACAGTAGCTTAAAAAGACAGTTTTAATGCCCCTTCGAAGAGAAGTGGAGGTCCCTGTAGCTTAACGAGATGGTCTTAATGCCCCTCGGAAGAGAAGGGGAGGTCCCAGTAGCTTAACAAAACGGTTTTAATGCCCCTTGGAAAAGTGGTGGAGGTCACATTAGCTTAACAAGATGGTTTTAATGCCCCTTGGAAAAGTGGTGGAGGTCACAGTAGCTTAACAAGACGGTTTTAATGCCCCTCGGAACAGACATGCACGTCTCAGTAGCTTAACAAGACGGTTTTAATGCCCCTCGGAAGAGACGTAGAGGTCACAGTAGCTTAACAAGATGGTTTTAATGCCCCTTGGAAAAGTGGTGGAGGTCACAGTAGCTTAACAAGATGGTTTTAATGCCCCTCGGAAGAGACGTGGAGGTCAAAAAAGCTTAACAAAACAGTTTTAATGCCCCTTGGAAAAGTGTTGTAGGTCACAGTAGCTTAAAAAGACAGTTTTAATGCCCCTCCGAAGAGACATGGAGGTCCCAGTAGCTTAACGAGACGGTCTTAATGCCACTCGGAAGAGACGTGGAGGTCCCAGTTGCTTAACAAGATGGTTTTAATGCCCCTTGGAAAAGTGGTGGAGGTCACATAAGCTTAAAAAGACGGTTTTAATGCCCCTTGGAAAAGAGGTGGAGGTCACAGTAGCTTAACAAGACGGTTTTAATGCCCCTCGGAAGAGACAAAGAGATCACAGTAGCTTAACAAGACGGTTTTAATGAGCCTTGGAAAAGTGGTTGTAGTCACAGTAGCTTAACAAGACGGTTGTAATGCCCCTCGGAAGAGACGTGGAGGTCACAGTAGCTTAACAAGATGGTTTTAATGCCCCTTGGAAAATTGTTGGAGGTCACAGTAGCTTAACAAGACGTTTTTAATGCCCCTCGGAAGAGACGTGGATGTCAAAAAAGCTTAACAAGACGGTTTTAATGCCCCTTGGAAAAGTCATGTAGGTCACAGTAGCTTAACAAGACAGTTTTAATGCCCCTCGGAAGAGAAATGGAGGTCCCAGTAGCTTAAAGAGATGGTCTTAATGTCCCTCGGTAGAGACGTGGAGGTCACAGTAGCTTAGCAAGACAGTTTTAATGCCCCTCGGAAGAGACGTGGAGGTCACAGTAGCTAACAAGATAGTTTTAATGCCCAATGGAAAAGTGGTGGAAGTCACAGTAGCTTAACAAGACGGTTCTAATGCCCCTCGGAAGAGACGTGGAGGTCACAGTAGCTAACAAGATGGTTTTAATGCCCCTTGGAAAAGTGGTGGAGGTCACAGTAGCTTAACAAGACGGTTTTAATGCCCCTCGGAAGAGACGTGGAGGTCAAAAAAGCTTAACAAGACGGTTTTAATGCCCCTTTGAATAGTGGTGTAGGTCACAGTAACTTAACAAGACAGTTTTAATGCCCCTTGGAAGAGAAATGGAGGTCCCAGTAGCTTAAAGAGATGGTCTTAATGTCCCTTGGAAGAGACGTGGTGGTCACAGTAGCTTAACAAGATGGTTTTAATGCCCTTCGGAAGAGTCGTGGAGGTCTCAGTAGCTTAACAAGGCGGTTTTAATGCCCCTCAGAAGAAACATGGAGGTCCCAGTAGCTTAACAAGACGGTTTTAATGCCCCTTGGAAAGGTGGTGTAGGTCACAGTAGATTAACAAGACAGTTTTAATGCCCATCGGAAGAGACGTGGAGGTCCCAGTAGCTTAACAAGATGGTTTTAATGACCTCTTGGAAAAGTGGTGGAGGTCACATTAGCTTAACAAGATGGTTTTAATGCCCCTTGGAAAAGTGGTGGAGGTCACAGTAGCTTAACAAGACAGTTTTAATGCCCCTCGGTAGAGACATGGAGGTCACAGTAGCTTTACAAGACGGTTTTAATGCCCCTTGGGAAAGTGGTGGATGTCACAATAGCTTAACAAGACAGTTTTAATGCCCCTCGGAAGAGACGTGGAGGTCACAGTAGTTTAACAAGATGATTTTAATGCCCCTTGGAAAAGTGGTGGAGGTCACAGTACCTTAACAAGACCGTTTTAATGCCCCTCGGAAGAGACTTGGAGGTCAAAAAAGCTTAACAAGACGGTTTTAATGCCCCTTGGAAAAGTGGTGTAAGTCACAGTAGCTTAACAAGACAGTTTTAATGCCCCTCGGAAGAGAAATGGAGGTCCCAGTAGCTTAAACAGATGGTCTTAATGCCCCGCGGAAGAGACGTGTGGGTCCCAGTAGCTTAACAAGACGGTTTTAATGCCCCTTGGAAAAGTGGTGGATGTCACAGTAGCTTAAGAAGACTGTTTTAATGCCCCTCGGAAGAGACGTGGAGGTCACAGTAGCTTAACAAGACGGTTTTAATGCCCCTTGGAAAAGTGGTGGAGGTCACAGTAGCTTAACAAGACAGTTTTAATGCCCCTCGGAAGAGACGTGGAGGTCACAAAAGCTTAACAAGATGGTTTTAATGCCCCTTGGAAAAGTGGTGGAGGTCACAGTAGCTTAACAAGACGGTTTAATGCCTCTCGGAAGAGACGTGGAGGTCACAAAAGCTTAATAAGATGGTTTTAATGCCCCTTGGAAAAGTGGTGGAGGTCACAGTAGCTTAACAAGACGGTTTTAATGCCCCTCGGAAGAGACGTGGAGATCACAGTAGCTTAACAAGATGGTTTTAATGCCCCTTGGAAAAGTGGTGAAGGTCACAGTAGCTTAACAAGACAGTTTTAATGCCCCTTACAAGAGCCATACAGTACAGCATATTACAAACATTTTTCCCATTATTTTGGAGTGGTTCTCACATGGTCTTTGCCTATGACTTCCAAGCAAAAGCTGCCAAAAATTAGGACGGAGGAACTTGCAATGCCCCTTACAAGAGCCATGTAGTACAGCATATTACAAACATTATTCCCATTATTGGGGAGTGAATCTCCCATAGTCTTTGCCTATGCCTTCCAAGCAAAAGCTTCCAAATATTAGGACGGAGGAACTTTCATTAATGGCAACACGGACCACGGTCACCCTGGTGGTATAGTGTTGTAGTGGTGGTGGAGGCTGTGGATAAGGAGAAGAACATAAAACAGCCGAAATGAGGTAGCGTATACCCATGTGTGGGTGTGAAGTGGTGCATGTGAATACACCTCCCGAAATAACACAGTGGATTTGACTTTATGTCATTTGGTGGTGATGAGAAGTCTGGCCCAATCCAGCCCTTGTTCATTTTGATAAGGGTCAGCTTGTCAGCAGTGTCAGTTGACAGGCGAGTGCGCTTATCATTTATAATTCTCCCAGTGGCACTAAAAACACGCTCCGATAACACGCTAGCGGCAGGGCAGGCCAGGACCTCCAAGGCGTATAGAGTGAGTTCATTTCAAGTGTCCAGCTTGGATACCCAATAATTAAAAGGCACAGAGGAATCACGGAGGATGCTGGTATGGTCGGCAAGGTTCTCCCTCACCATCTTTTGAAACTTTTCACTCCTTGTGAGAGTACCCCACGCCTCAGGGTCTGTCCGAAAGGAGGGTCTGAGAAAACTGTCCCAGAACATTAACAGTGTTCCCCTGCCTCTGCTGGATTGGAATTGCGTCTCTCTCGCATGTACACCTTGGTTGGGCAATGAACTCTGACCTCTGCCGCTAGCGTGTTCAGATGGGAAATTTTTAACGGTTCTGCAGCAAGGGCCTTCTGGTACTGCCCCATTTTTGTAGACCTCTCCACCTCAGGAATAAGAGACTGAAAGTTCTCCTTGTAGCGGAAGTCTAAAAGTGTCACCAACCAGTAATGACTGTCACCCAACATTTTGACAATGCGAGGGTCACGGTTAAGGCAGCATAACATAAAGTCAGCCATGCGTGCTAGACTGGTAACGGGCAAGACTTCCGTGTCCTCATCAAGATGACAACTGACCATGCTCTCCTCCTCCTCATCCTTCTCCTCCTCCCCCCTGTCCTCAGACCACCCACGCTGAACCGACGGTATGACAGTTGTACAGGTACTACCGTCTACAGCGCATGATACAAGCTCGTGTTCTTCCTCCTGCCCCTCCTCCTCTCCCTCATTGTCCCCCACTACACGTTGGGATGAGATGAGGCTGGGCTGTGTGCAACAGACCGCTAAGGCTTCTTGATCCATCTCATCATACTCTGGCTGCAATGCCTTCTCTTTAATTCTCTGCAGAGAGCGTTGCAAGAGACAGACAAGTGGAATGCTGATGCTAATCATGGCGTCATCGCCACTCACCATCTTGGTGGACTCCTCAAAGTTTGTCAAGATGGTACAGAAGTCAGACATCCAGGTCCACTCCTGAGGTCTTATGTGTGGAGTCTGACCTGAATATCGACGGCCTTGTTGCAGCTGGTATTCCACAACTGCTCTCTTCTGCTCACAAATCCTTTGCAACATGTGGAGGGTAGAGTTCCAAAGTGTGGGGACATCACACACCAGTTGGTGTGATGGAAGCTGCAAACACTGCTGCAACACAGTAAGGGTGGCGGAAGCTGTAGCCGACTTGCAAAAATGAGCTGACAGGCGGCGTACTTTGACGAGCAGGTATGGCAACTCGGGGTACGATTTAAGAAACAGCTGAACCACAAGGTTAAGCACATGATCCAGGCATGGTACGTGTGTGATCTCGCCTCGCCTCAGAGCTGCCTCCAGGTTACGGCCATTGTCACACACGACCATGCCTGGATGTAGGTTCAGCGCTCTCAGCCACACATCTGCCTGCTCTTTCACAGCTGTCCACAACTCAAAAGCAGTGTGAGGTTTCTTACCTAAGCTTTGAGTTTCAGCACAGCCTGTTGCCGCTTGGCGCAGGCAGTACTGCAGTGCTTCCAGCTTGTAACTGATGAGGTGATATCTGAGATGGAGGCTGAACATGAGGAGGAGGAGGAGGATGATGCATAGGAGCTGTACACTGTTGGGCCAACTCTGACTGACATAGGGCCCGCAATCCTCGGTGTGGGGAGGATGTGTTCCGTCCTAAGGTCCGACTGGGTCTCGGCTTCCACTATGTTTACCCAGTGTGCCGTCAGGGAGATGTACCCTCCCTGGCCACAAGCACTTGTCCACGTGTCCGTTGTCAGGTGGACTCTCCCAGTAACTGCGTTGTTGAGGGCACGGCAGATGTTTTGGGACACGTGCTTTTGTAGTGCGGGTATGGCACACCGGGCAAAATAGTGTCAGCTGGGGACCGAGTACCGAGGGACGGCACCGCCATAAGGTTGCGGAAGGATTCCGTCTCCACCAACCTAAAAGGCAACATTTCCAATGCAAGCAGTCGTGAAATGTGCGAATTTAGGACTGTGGCCTGTGGGGCATTAGCTGCGAATTTCCGCTTTCATTCAAAGGTCTGGGATATGGACAATTGAACGCAGTGGTGGGACGTGGACATGGACGTTGATGCTGTTTCTTGAGATACTGCCATAACAAGTGAAGACTGAGAGGAAGGGGCATCTTTGCATGCAGTATGGACAGGGTATTGCCTTGCACACACAACAGGGGGTTCTATGGCATGCACAACAGCGGAAGAAGCAGTGGTGACACCCACTGACACTGGTCGTGGACCCTGGGGTTCACCCCAAAAAGTTGACTGCTTTGCTGCCATGTGCCTGATCATGCTGGTGGTGATCAGGCTGGTAGTTTTGTCACCCCTGCTGATGCTGGCATGGCAGGTGGTACAAATGGCCTTTTTGGGGTTATCAGCAGAGTCTTTAAAAAAATTCCAGACTCTGGAAGACCTACAGGTTGAAATGGCAATGTCCCTCATGTTGGTGTTACGGTGAACTGTTGCCTGCCTTCTGTGTGCGGCCACCACACTGCTTCTTCCTGCCTGTTGGGGTACTCTGCCTCCCTGACCCTTTGTGCTGCTGGCCTCGCTCTGCATTTCCTCATACCAAGTTGGGTGAGTTACTAGATCATCCACCACCTCCTCCTCTTCCACTTGCGCACCACGATCCTCCTCCTCACTTCCTGGCAATTGTGTCTCGTCATCGTCCACCTCTTGTGAAGAATTGCCAGCGTCGACTTCCTGTGGCCGTGGCTGTTCAAATATTTGGGCATCGCTACATGGGATCTCCTCTTCCACCACTTCAACCGGAGCAGGCGAGGGGCACAAATCTGGAAATGGACCAGTGAACAGCTCTTCAGAGTGTCCAAGTGTGGGATCAGTTGCTGTCTGACGACACTCGGCATGGTGGGAGGAAGGAGCATCAGGGTGAGGAGGAGTATGCGGTCTAGACTCACGGCTACTAAGATTTGAGCGTGTGGAAGACAGACTGGAGGTGGTGGTGCCCAGGTAACTGGAAGTATTATCTGCTATCCAATTAATAACCTGTTCACACTGATCAGTTCGCAATACTGGTGTTGTTCTGTGCTTCCCTAGTAATTCGGTCAAGAAGTGGGAGCGAGAAGATGTGGCTGTTGGTTGTGGCACATTTTCACCTTGGCCACGACCCAGTCCTCTGCACACATCATCACCAAAACTTCCAGTTCCACGTCCCTTGCCACACGCCTTGCCCGTTATAAAGGAAGTAAAATAGCTTACACTCGCACTATCAATGGAAAAAGGGTAAAGTAAATTAGAAACCAGAGTTCTAATTCTTTGGCCCACACCCGACTCTTTTAAACAATCTGAACAATCAGGGAGAAGCTATTACTGTTTTTCTTTACGGAAAAAATACCAAAAGCAGGATAATAGAGATTTTTTACTGTGGAACAGCAAAACCACAGATATAATTTACTGGTGTATACCAGACTTTTTTAAATATATATATTTGCGGCTGAACAGTGAGCGACACACTCAAACTGTTTTTTTTAGATACAAATGGCCCAAAAGTGGATAATACAGAGGTTTGAACAGTAGAACTGCAAAACCACACTTCTGTTTCTCTGGCCTGCACCAGACTATTTTCAACAGATATATTTGTGTCTGAACAATCAGGGAGACACTATTACAGGGTTTTTTTATTGGAAAAAATGTCAAAAGCAGGATAATAGAGATTTTTTACCGTGGAACAGCAAAACCACATTTATAATTTACTGGTGTATACCAGACTTTTTTAAATAGATATATTTGCCGCTGAACAGTGAGCGACACACTCAAACTGTTTTTTTTTAGCTACAAATGGCCCAAAAGTGGATAATACAGAGGTTTGAACCGTGGAACTGCGAAACCACACTTCTGTTTCTCTGGCCTACACCAGACTACTTTAAACAGATATATTTGTGTCTGAACTGTCACAGACACACTTTTTTGGGGGGGGGAGGGGGGTTGACACCAAAAGGTTAATAAGACGGGTATTTGTACAGTGGAAGGAGGAAAAAAAAGAGGATTTAGATGAAAAAAAAAAGGATTTTTCCTGGCCCCCGAGACCTGGAGCTAAGTCCAGCAATTTCAGCAACAGGAGCACACAGGACTGTATTGCAGCGTTTGCTGGTATAACCACTGCATCTCCTATACAGCCTGCCTGCCTGATATCTGAGATGGATATTAGTCCTGAGAAGGACTGTTTGTTTGATCTGTCTGCCTTTACAGACCCTACACTAACTATTTCGCAGGATATATCTCTCCCTAAATCAGCAGCGCTGTCCCTACACTATCTGATCCGGAGCGACTGTGTCCAAGATGGCGGCGCCCGGTTTTAAATACTCGAGGTGACACATTGCGGCCAGCCAATCACTGTAATGCCCACAAACAACATGGCTGCGGCATTACAGTGACTGGCTGGCAATCCCTGCATGTTCATTGGCTCTGTAAACAGCGCCAAACATGCAGGGTGGAGACCCGAACTCCCGCCCCAGTAACCCAAAATTGCTCGGTGCTCGCCGAACATCCCAAGTAGCGAGATGCTTGAGCGAGTACAGAGCAGTGTCGAGCATGCTCGCTCAACACTATTTACGATATGTACATGTACTAATCGATCCATCTTTCTCCTTCCTTATCCTCAAATCAAGGAAGGCTATATTGTTATTATGACATTCGTATGTGAAGGTAAGTCCCAGTCCATTAACATTGATGATTTCAATAAACCGTCTAAACTCAGCCTCTGTGCCAGACCAGAACACCAAAATGTCATCAATATATCAGGCCCAAAGGCCAATGTGCGGATTCCACCATTTTTCCTCCTCTCCAAAGATGATTGTTTCCTCCCACCAGCCCAGGAACAGGTTGGCATACGTGGGGGCACTGGGACACCCCATTGCTGTGCCCCTGAGCTGGTGGAAGTACTTATCATTAAAGAGAAAGTAGTTGTGAGTAAGAGTAAAGCACAGCAAGTCCTCCACCAGTCTGTTATGGTCATAGCATTCTACTGCCCTCGTTTTTAGGAAGTGTCCCACTGCCTGGATTCCTGCTTCATGAGGGATGCTGCTGCAGAGGGCCTCCACATCTATGGAGGCCAGATTGATTGTCTCCTCCACAGCAACACCCTCAAGTTGGGTCATCAGGTGTAACGTAAACTCTATGGGGGTAGTGGTAGCTATAGTGTGTGTAAACATGAAAACCTCTAAAACTATCAATTTTATTCTGATTCTTTTTTAAAAAACACCAAATAACCATGTGATGTGCGGGTTAAAAAATGGGATATAGTGACAAATTTTTTGACCCACACATCACATGGTTACTTGGTGTTTTTTAAAAAAGAATCTGAATAAAATTGATAGTTTTAGAGGTTTTCATGTTTACACACACTATAGCTACCACTACCCCAATAGAGTTTTCGGTACTGTTAAACATATTCTAGAGTATGGCAAGTTTCCTCTCAGGTCCAATAAATACAGAAGCATGGGTGGAGGAGGCCAACCAGGTGTTCTCAATGAGTGGAGCCCCATATGAGAGCACGGAGAGTCCTTCCTTAAAAACCCTCTTTAAAGATTTGTACCTTTTGTATAAATCTAACATAAAAGCTTGGTGGGAAATAAAAGGCCTAGAAAACTATATAAAAAATCGCATTGTACCCTGAATATTAAGAATTACGATCAAACCATCACCTCGCACTGCCAGTACTCAGTTATTGGCAGCTTGGGCAAAAGAATCAGTCGAGTCTTCACTTAGATTTATGGAAATCCTCCTCAAGGAGTAAAAAATATTATTGGAGGACTCGACTAAAAAATTGAACAAACTAATAGACAAGGGCCAAAAATATAAAGCAGATCCAGATTTCAATAGAAAGGAAAATTCTCTACAATCCTCTGTTGAAAAATTTCAATCTATTCTCAAAGAGAGGAAACATAACCAATTTACACCTGATCTGGCTGAATTTAAAGATAATCAGGCCTACGACTTTGGTCCAAGACCCACAACTGATGCTTCATCATCAGACATTGTAACATCAGACACTGAGAGAGGGGATAGAAATAGGGGAGGATTCTCACGTGGTGGAGGCAGACCATTCAAGACCAGATGGCAAGGAAGGAACAGGCCGAGACAGGGTGCAGTATGGAGAGATGCTCATCAAAACACGGACGTAGACACATGTTCAGCATCCTCATCTACCTCTACCTCACAATTGTCTTTTTCAGGAAGGAGAGCACCCCTAAATTACCATCTGAGAAAAAGACCTTGATGGATAAGGGTCAAATTATCAACCTGACCTCATATATGCTCTCAAGGGAAAAGTATTTGGTCCTACAAAAAGGGCTAAATTATGTGCCAAACAACTCATTTAACTGTTTTGATTAGGTCAAAGATATTAATATTTTTGGAAGCAATCTAAAATGGAAATTATTTTTTCAAAGTCTTGACAGGGAGCAATGCCACCAGCTGGGGCTAGCAGATGATGACATTGAGGCCTACCGGGCACTAACGGGACTCTAACAAGAAGGTACCAAGGAAGAGGCGAGGGTAAGGGAGAAAGGGCCCTTTACAGACCTAAAAAATAGAAGTGAAAAGATACCTCCGAAAAATGAAATCACCAGTATTGACATCTTTATATATCTGTTTGAACAAGATCTGTGTAAAATTCCATGAGACAGTAGACATTGTCCAAATCTGTCCACTGAGGAATTACAGGCTTTGAATTAACTCAAAAATAATAAGCAGCTGATAATGAAAGCATAAGATAAAGGAGGTAACCTTGTACTGTTGGACCATACCAAATATCTCACATTGTGTCAGATGGTATTGAATGATAAAGACACACATGAAGTCCTCCGAAGAATGCGACTATTGCCTACACCTCAAAAACTGATTAACTTTCTGGAAGAGGGTAAAGCGAAAGGTCTGATTTCAAATAATGAATTCTTATATCTAAAGCCCGAGGTACCAACAATACCCACTTTTTACGCCCTTCCAAAGGTCCACAAAGGGGTTAACCCATTGAAAGGCTGCCCCCAGACTCCCTGTCTCAAAATATTGGCATCTACATTGATAAAGTTCTGCGCCCATTTGTTATTTCTTTGCCATCCTATGTCCGGGATACATTACACCTGTTGACCCAACTTGAGGGTGTTGCTGTGGAGGAGACCACCTATCTGGCCTCCATAGATGTGGAGGCCCTCTACAGCAGCATCCCTCATGAAGCAGGAATCCAGGCAGTGGTACACATCCTAAAAACGAGGGCAGTAGAATGCTATGACCATAACAGACTGGTGAAGGACTTGCTGCGCTTTACTCTTACTCACAACTACTTTCTCTTTAATGATAAGTACTTCTACCAGCCCAGGGGCATGACAATGGGGAGTCCCTGTGCCCCCACGTATGCCAACCTGTTCCTGGGCTGGTGGGAGGAAACAATCATCTTTGGAGAGGAGGAAAAATGGTGGAATCAGCACATTGGCCTTTGGGCCTGATATATTGATGACATTTTGGTGTTCTGGTCTGGCACAGAGGCTGAGTTTAGACGGTTTATTGAAATCATCAATGTTAATGGACTGGGACTTACCTTCACATACGAATGTCATAATAACAATATAGCCTTCCTTGATTTGAGGATAAGGAAGGAGAAGGATGGATCAATTAGTACATGTACATATCGTAAACCTACCGCAACGAACAGCCTTCTGAAGTGGGATAGCCACCATCCCGAAGCTTTAAAGGGTGGCATTCCAAAAAGCCAATTCTTACGTGTGAGGAGAAACTGCACTAACATCAGCACCTTTAGGGAACAGGCCACAGATTTGTACCATAGGTTTCGTGAAAGGGGATATCCGTCTCAAGTCTTGAATAGATCATATTCAGAGGCTTTGGGTAGGAACAGATGGTCGCTTCTAGCTAACCCTAAGAATGACAAACTACAGGGGAAGGACATTGTAAGGATAATAGGCACTTTTGATAATCAATTAGAGAGGGTGTCTCATATACTGAAAAAACATTGGGGGATCTTGCTGGCAGATCCAAATGTCAAGGATTTTATCCCCCTGTCCCGAGTATTACATATAGAAGGGGTAAATCTATTGGCGACCGCCTGGTGCATAGCCTGTATCAAAAACCAACTAAATCTGGCACTTTTCTTGATGGAAAGCCTTGTGGGTACTACAGATGTGGTAGCTGTAGCAGGTGCGACTGGATGAATGTCTGTAAGACCTTCACTAACTCAGCCACTGGTAGGCAATTCTCGGTGAGAGACTTTGGTAATTGCAGGTCGTCGGGGGTTGTGTATAAAGCGACATGTACTTGTCCAAAGGACTACGTGGGTAAAACCACAAGGGAGATATGAGTGCGGGTAGGCGAGCATTTAGGAGACATTAGGAACAAGCGTGACACCCCCATTGCACGTCATATGAATGAGAGACATGGTGGACGACTTAGAGAGATATCATTTAATATGGTTGAACATATAAGACCAAAAACAAGGAGGGGTGATCTTAATAAGACAATCCTTAGAAAAGAAACTGAATGGATCTTCAGATTAAAATCTGTGGCCCCTAAGGGGTTAAATGAGCAGCTCTCCTACAAAGTTTCTTGTAGAAGCCTCGCCACACGCTTGTCTCTCTCTGCCCGTATATACTGCCTTGCCTGGTGCCTGGTTGGTCTGCTTCCGCCCATGTTCTGTTTAATGAGGATATATTGTTGAGAGCATGTCTTCTCTACACCTCCAGGTTGGAGGTTCCCCATTGGGGGAATATTATCTATAGATATTAAATTCATATATATCTACTTTTCCAATTTCTTTGACTTGATCTAAAAAAAACCCCCACCCCCTCCCTTCCTCCTCATTTCCAGGTCCCTATAGGCTTTAGAATTTTCTTAGGTCGCATGTGGCTTGATGTATTTCTATATAACTATATTTGGTAAATGCATGTATTGTCTGCAAATATTAAAAAGTTATAAGCTGAGGCCTATGTTTCTATGTTCACTGGTTCTAGATAGAATTGGGCTATGAAAGGACATTTATCAAGCCTGGAATGGATGCATGCAGGGCAGTCTCTATTATCTTGCACCTCAGTGTGGAACGCAGGTATCACAGCGTAACACGTGCGCAGAAATCTTTTTTTCTCTTGCACTTCAGCCTGGAACACAAGCACTATAACGGTTCCGTAAGTGACAGTGGGGCGCATGCACGAGACCAGCAGGCCCCCTTGCGAACCACTGTGGAACGCAAGCGTCATCTCCATCAAGGGAAGTGACGTCTGTGCGCTGCCCGTCGGAGATGTAACTTCTAGCGTCCCGGGAATTGGGCATGTGCAGTACCATCTTGTAGACAGGAGACAATTTTAGGAGGGGAGGAGGATTTTGGGAAGTGGGTGTACGAGATGCACAGGACTATGATTGAGCACGTTATTTAAACACAGCCACAGCATATACCAGCACAGCCTGCTACATCCATCATTGATCTTTACCTATGCTTATGACTCTCTGGAGTCCTGTACATCTGCCCTCCTGATGAACCTACAGGAAGGTGAAACGCGTTGGAGTGATTTCCAGAATACGAGATAAGTTTGCCATTATGTTGTACTCTCTTTATTTATCTACTTGCATAGTATGAAAAATGTATTAGATTAGGCAGTCACTCATTACCTGTCTATAACCCACACTATCAGGGCTTAACAGAGAAAGTGAGGGACAGCCACCATTGAATGGGGGCGCCAAACTCGTATACAAGGGTGCCAACCTCCATGAAAGGCAGTATCAGTTGAGGCTTTTTGTGATAGGGCAGACGTAAGTCTATATTGTGTATGAATGTTTATCATGTCTAAGACTTTAAAGGCCCATATCTGATTATCTATTTCCATTCTCTCTTATTTGAAAAATAGTCCCTGAGGGATATTGGTTTGATTTAGATATAGTGACGAATTTTTTAACCCGCACATCACATGGTTATTTGGTGTTTTTTAAAAAAGAATCAGAATAAAATTGATAGTTTTAGAGGTTTTCATGTTTACACACACTATAGCTACCTCTACCCCAATAGAGTTTTCAGTACTGTCGAACCCATCACCTGGGTCTGCATATACGACTCCCTGTGGTGACGGCTCCACTGGATCTACTTTCAACACTCACACAATTTGCCTATTTGCTGTTTGAACAATGGTTAGAGGCTCCTAAGATGTTGAAGAGATTACTGGAATGCTGGACACTTTGCAAGTGAAATTAGTGCACATACCGATGAGCAAGAAGAACAATAAAACACAGCAAGAAATTACTAATAAAACTCAACAATATGGCACCGGTGCTCTGTGCTGGAAAAGTCTCATAGTCTGTAGTAAGTGGGCAGCTCCTCACAAACATGGTCAACAATTTATTGCTATTATATTGCTAATGAATAGACTATTCCATGGTCTGGAGTACATTTCAGTGGTAATTAACCCTAAAAAAAATGGTTCAAAATTGTAATCGGTGTTATGTTGCTCACCCATAAACTTTTCCATGTTCTGGGGTACATTTTGGTGGTATATAAACACTCAAAAAACTTGTTGGAAACTTTATCCTTATTACATTGCTCATGTATTGACTATTCCATAGTCTGGAGTACATTTCTGTGGTATATAACTCTAAAAAAACTTGTTGAAAACTTTATCCTTATTATATTGCTAATGAATAGACTATTTTGTAGTCTTGGAGTATATTTCAGTGGTATATAACCATAAAAAAACTTGTTAAAAATGCTATCCTTATTTTATGGTTCATGTATAGACTATTCCGTAGTCTAGAGTACATTTCGGTGGTGTACAGTGGGTATGGAAAGTATTCAGACCCCTTTAAATTTTTCACTCTTTGTTTTATTGCAGCCATTTGCTAAATTCTAAAAAGTTATTTTTTTTCTCATTAATGTACACTCTGCACCCCATCTTGACTAAAAAAAACAGAAATGTAGACATTTTTGCAAATTTATTAAAAAAGAAAAACTGAAATATCACATGGTCATAAGTATTCAGACCCTTTGCTCATACACTCATATTTAAGTCACATGTTGTCCATTTCCTTGTGATCCTCCTTGAGATGGTTGGACTCCTTCATTGGAGTCCAGCTGTGTTTAATTAAACTGATAGGACTTCATTTGGAAAGGCACACACCTGTCTATATAAGACCTCACAGTTCACAGTGCATGTCAGACCAAATGAGAATCATGAGCTCAAAGGAACTGCCCAAGGAGCTCAAAGACAGAATTGTGGCAAGGCACAGATCTGGCCAAGGTTACAAAAGAATTTCTGCAGTACTCAAGGTTCCTAAGAGCACAATGGCCTCCATAATCCTTAAATGGAAGAAGTTTGGGACCACCAGAAGTCTTCCTAGACCTGGTTGTCCAGCCAAACTGAGCAATCGTGGGAGAAGAGCCTTGGTGAGAGAGGTAAAGAAAAACCCCAAGATCACTGTGGCTGAGCTCCAGAGATGCAGTAAGGAGATGGGAGAAAGTTCCGCATTGTCAACTGCAGCCCTCCACCAGTCAGGGCTTTATGGCAGAGAGGCCAGACGGAAGCCTCTCCTCAGTGAAAGACATTTGAAAGCCCGCATAGAGTTTGTTCAAAAGCACATGAAGGACTCCCAGACTATAAGAAATACGATTCTCTAGTCGGATGAGACGAAGATAGAAATTTTTGGTAAAAATTCTAAGCGTTGTGTGTGGAGAAAACCAGGCACTGCTCATCACTTGCTCAATACAAGCAGCATCATGCTATGGGGGTGTTTTTCAGCTGCAGGGACAAGACAACTGGTTGCAATTGAAGGAAACATGAATGTATGAATGTGGCCAAGTACAGAGATTTCCTGGATGAAAACCACTTCCAGAGTGCTCTGGACCTTAGACTTGGCCACATAAAAGATTGTTTCCTCCTACACATGACAAAGCTAAGAGGTTGAACTTCACCATCTCCAATCTGAAGGCCACGGAAATGCTACCTTTCCATTTGGTGGATACAGATGGTTTCTGAAAGCTGATGGCCATCGCAGTCCCCCAGTACCAGTTCCCAGTCGCCATTACTTCTCTAAGAAAGCTGTGCCTGCGCTACACCAGCATGTTGCAGACAACATCACCCGTTCCTTGACTAAATCTATGTCTGTCAGGGTACATTTCACTACAGACACCTAGACGAGTAAGCATGGCCAGACGCATTACATCTCGCTGACTGGGCACTGGGTGACTCTGGTGTCAGGCGGGGAAGGGGCTGCTCCACAAATCTTGGAATCCCTAAGACTTGCGGGACAAACCTTTGTATTTAACACTTACTCCACTGCTTCTGCCTCCTCCTCATCATCAAGGATGCCTTCAACCTCTGCCTTAATGAGGCTCACTGCAATAAGGCAGCCTTAAAATTAATATGCCTTTGAGTCATGCAGCTGGCTGTCTCCGCTGAACTTGGAGCAAGGGAAGGCCATGTGCGATAACGGTGCGAACCTGGTGGCAGCCCTTCACCAGGGCAAGCTCACACACATGCTTTTCATGGCTCACGTTCTCAACCTGGTGGTACAGCAATTTCTCCACCACTATCCCGGCCTGGTTGCGCTGCTGCAGAAAGTACGGGATAGTACTTCCGCCATTCGCACCCATCAGCTCATCGACTTGTATCGATACAGAGTTCTTTGTCAATGCCAGTTAACTGATTGATATGCGATGCGCCAACCAAATAGAATTCCACTCTGGAAATGTTGCAGTGACTGTGGCAGCAGCAACAAGCCCTGACGCAGTGTCTCATGTCGTATGGCCTAGGCCAATGCACTACTTGGGCCAAATCATGTTTGCGGAGTTAGCACAGATTAAGGACCTCTGCACCCTTCTGCACAGTTTTGAAATGGCTACTAAGATGGTTAGTGCTGATGATATTATCAGCATCACTGACCCTGCCCGCAAGGGTGCACAAACAATCTGCAAGGGATGAGTGAGGATACACTAGGTCAGGGTACAGCTGGTTGTTCAGCGGTATGGTGGAGCGGGGGTTACTGCAGATTGTACGCTTGTCAGAAGAAGTGGGTCTTCAGCTTTCTTTAGAAGGTTTCCACAGTAGGCGAGAGTATGATGTTTTGGGGTACAGAGATACACAGTAGGGGAGATGCATGGGACAAATCTGCTGAGAGCCTAAATGAAGGGAAGCATCCAGGAGCTCACAACTGAGCAGATTAACCCCTTCACTGCTAAAAGAAACCTGCACCTATTAATATGAAGGCAAAAGGCTTCTAATGAGTGCAGGAGTGGGAGGAATCAGACGCTGCAGTCTTATGGCTCCTATCTGTCATGGTAAACCCGTGACACCTTGCAAGCTTTAACAAAATGTTCACAAGGTAGACAGCAGTGGTAGTCGGTCTCATAGACAACGAGCTAACTCCTTCATGATGATAGTGGACTCCATCTCCTTAGCTTGCTAGTATTTTTCTGTTAGAATGAGCTTGTCACCAACCAGCCATGAATATTTCCAGTGAATTATGGCAAGCTATGGTATTAGCAGTACATCCAGTACCAGAAGCAAAGCCATCCACAATTTCCTTCTCAGAATTTTTTTTGGTAGACTGAGTGGCTGCCCAAACATTAGTTTCTCACAAAGGAGCTGAAGACACTGAGTGGCAGTAGGTGCAAGTTTTTCCAGCATGACTTCTTTGTTAGATATCAGAGCCAGGAGAACAGAGAAGGCAGCACAGTGGCTAAGTGGTTAGCACTGCAGCCTTTCAGCGCTGCGCTCCTGGGTTCAAATCCCACCAAGAACAACATCTGCAAGGAGCTTGTATGTTCTCCCCATGTTTGAGTGGGCTTCCCCAGGGTTCTCTGGTTTCCTCCTCAGTAAAAAAAAAGCAGCCATAGAGTGTCCAGGAACCTTCACACAGACTTTTCTTAGCAAGGGCTGCTTCTTGGCAGGGTTGGACGGGCCCACCAGAGAACCGGAGAATCCTCCAGTGTTCCCTAGCTTCTCCTTCAAGAGAGTTCATAATGCAAACCTTGCAGCTGCTATGGGGCTCTTGAGTGGGGGAGAAAGGTGGGCCCTCAGAACCAAATACTAATACTCTGGTGTGCCCTATGTTCTTCAGTATGACACTGCTTCTCGGTGAGAGTTGTACTTCACCACAGCCATATTCTTTAGCTCGGTAAAAGGACTGGCATATAGGGAAACTGTATCTACTCCGGCTGTCATTTCTCCCTGGAAAGTCCTCTAATGCAGCGTCATAGAAAATATTAAGGATTTCTCCAAGCCCCTCATTCCTCCTCCTATATACTATTTGTCAGAGAAGAAAGGCTGGCAATTTACGGAGCTGTCTATGCAAATTAGCACACACAGGAGAAGTGGCTAATAGCTAAATGCTAGCACAAAGGGAGCTACTAACCCAATTAACATACGAGTGTATTTTCTAGTAGCACCGGCCTGTGATAAATATACACCTAGGTGAGAAGGATGTAGTTCCTCGCTTCAAAAGAATTCTCTCTCATCCCCAGGGCATCCCCATTTTGTTCAACAGAAATCTACAGTCTCGCCGGCGCAGACACGAAATATGGAATATCGGAAGTTTTATACTTCCTATATTAATGCGACACATATTTTTAGCGGCAGGGTCAGCTAAGGAACAATATGCATAGTTTTCTGTAGCTGTGAGCCAATCCGGTGAGCTGTGGCGCAAAAGTACCAAAATAACGGAATGCAGCTATGCCATGTGTAGTTTCTAAGGAAAGGTAAATTTGTAATAAAGAACATGGCGTCACTTGCAAGATTTTGCGATCAACCAGCGATAAGTTATTGCAGAAGTTAGATTTTTTTAGTAAAAATATGAAGGCTGGAGCCCAGACCTCATGAAATCATCACAGGCGATGTGTGGGCAGGTCCCCCCTTCGACATGAAAGACCCAACAGAGGATAGGTCAGGACTCATGTAGGAAGTTACACATTTATGTGTAGCACGGGTCACGTTCGCTCAACGGGCATTGGAGTGCTTCCCTCCAGCTAAATTGAATCAACTCTGCGATCTTTATAGTAAGTTCTTCTTTGATTCCATTTTATTTGTGTAATTGTATATTCAGTATTGTAATGTCTCCCTTTGTAAAACATTTTGTATATTTTTCATAAACACTGTCTCCCTTTTGGATTAAATATAAAATTTAATAGTCCTGTTTCTTTTGTCCTGTAATCATTCCTCCCCTAAAGCCATATACGGTACCAGAAACCAGGCGTCTGATCAGGCCTGTATTATATTTTAAAATCGATCAGTGGTGGCAGCGAATAATCATAATTAGGCTATCGTGAAGCTGGCAGTGACCATACGGGGGCGTAAGGCATACTCCATGCGTTGGAATCCGGAGGTGTGTACGCCATACACTCTCTGCTTGTCTGCCGATACCTACGTAGTGAGTAAGCGGGATCGTGTGTTTTTGAATCCCTGACAAATCTTGACATGCAGCTTGTTCCATAAGCAATAAACCCGTCCAATGTCAGCTCACACTTCTCGGTGGTGCTTCGATACACAAAGATCTTTCTTTGTGCCTTGAATTTCATGTCTACAGAGTTGGGCAATGGCCTGATCTGCAATGCATTTTGAGAAATAACGTGCATAAGCAAAGCCACTATTTAGGTCACGGAAGGTCATCATTAAGTGAAACTCATACAGCTTCCCTACAGACTGAAAGAGGGATATCAAGACTTCCAAGACAGCCAAGACTTCCCTGTCCTCACCAAGAGGATGACTATCCATGTTCTCCTTTTCATCCTCCTCCTGCTCATTATCACCCAAGCCGTGTTGAGATGAGATGAGGCTGGGCTGTGTAGCATCACTCTGTTTAGTTCCTTGCTCCAACTGCGATGTCTCCTCTTTAATTGTGAGCAGCGAGTGTTTCAGTAGACAGAGAAGTGGGATGGTGACGCTAATTATGGCATCAGCGTCGCTCACCATTCCATCTCACCACAGATGTTAGACATCCATGCCCACTCATCAGCTCTTATGTGCGCAAGGTGACCTGAATTTCAATGGTCATGTAAAGCTGGTATTCAACAACTGCTCTCTGCTGCTCAGAAATCCTTCCCAACGTCTACAATGTTGATTTCCAATGTGTGGTCACATCGCACACTAGTCGATGAGCTGGAAGCTGCTAACGCTGCTGAAACACTGCTAGGGTATGTGAAGCTGTAACTGACTTTCTGAAATGGGCACACGTGTGGCGTACTTTCACAAGCAGCTCTGGCAGATCTGGGTAGATCTTGAGAAACCGCTGAACCACTTCCACTGACACCTCTTCCACTACAGCCAGCGCAGCAGATGGAGACCCAAAATAGAGTTTGGGAAGATGCTGAGGGAGTACCTTGCTGACCGTACCAATGTCCTCCGTGATTCCTCTGTGCCTTATAATTATTGTGTATCCAAGCTGAACACGTGGAATGAACTGGCCCTCTAAGCCTTGGAGGTCCTGGCCTGCCCTGCTGCTAGCGTTTAACAGAGGGGGTTTTTAGTGCCGCTGGTGGAATTATAATTGATAAGCGTATCCGCGTGTCAACTGAAAATGCTGACAGGCTGACTGTTATAAAAATGTACAAGGACTGGATTGGGCCAGACTTCTCAACACCACCGAATGATAGCAGTGTAATATAAACTCAAATCCAGTGTCTTTTTTTGGGAGGTGTATTCCCACGCACCTTTTCATACCCACACATGAGTATACACTTCCTGATTTTGGCTATTTGCTCTTGTCCTCCTCTTTCTCCTCATCCTCATCCTCCACCACCATGTCTCCAGGGTGACCGTGGTCTGTGATGCAACACCCACATAATCTTTTTAAAGGGTGTTTATGATGACTGTAAAAAAAAAAATTATACAGTATGTTCATGTATACCCCCCAGGGGTAAATGTTTGTCAGCCCATACACTTAGTGCATGGGCATTACAAGTATAGGAGACCCACTCCTTTCTAATGGGAACATTTTTTATGAGGCCCTCTTCCACGTCTTTTCCAAGGTGCATTGGTGTGCCTCACAAGTTTTGGCAGCCCTTGCATTCACTGCATAGGCCAACATGATGGGATACCCACTTCCTAATAATGGGAACATTGTTTTCAGGAGGTGCTATGACCTACACGTCTCTTTCAAGGGGCATTGGAGTGCCTCCAAATTTTTGGCAACCCTTGCATTCACTGCATAAGCCAACACTATGGGAGACTCACTTCCTAATAATGGGGAAATTGTTTTCAGGAGGCCCTCTGACCTCCACATCTCTCCCAAGGGGCATTGGAGTGCTTCCACATTTTTTGCAACCCTTGCATTCAATGCATAGGCAAACACAATGGGAGACCAACGTCCTAATAATGGGAACATTTTTTTTCAGGAGGCCCTCCTCTACGTCTCTTCCAAGGGGCATTGGAGTAGGTCCAAATTTTTGGAAGCCCTTGCATTCACTGCATAGGCAAACAGTATTGGAGACCCACTTCCTAATAATGGGAACATTGTTTTCAGGAGGCCCTCCTCTAAGTCTTTTCAAAGGGGTATTGGAGTGCATCCAAATTTTCAAAGGGGTATTGGGATGCGTCCAAATTTTGGGCAGACCTGCCACTCACTGCATATGCAATAACAGTATAAGAGAACCACTTTTTAGTAATAGGAACAACAAAGCATAGCCAGCTGATGGTTCTCTAACAATAGCGAGGGCCGACTGCTGGCCCTGTAATAATAGTAAAGGCTGCCTCATGGCCCTATAAAAATAGGCTTTTTGACTTTCAGAGTAGCTCCTTCATAAATGAAACAGGATGTGTCTGATCATGTGTCACGCACCACATGGCCAGATAAGGTTGTAATATGTTAAAATTACATTTCCCAGTGAATGCATTTTTCACGGTTGAAAGCAATGCAAAAGTGCAAAAACGCATCAAAAATACTACGTGTGAACATAGCCCAAGGTGTGGAGGAGTATTTTTGTTTTTGGTTATTTATTTTGCCTTATATACAAGTCATTACCCTGGAAATGATGTTCCTTAGCATATTTCCCAGGAAAATCCATTTCTGCTTCGTTTTTGTATGTTTCATTGTGAGTCTGTAAAAGTGGCATAATACCTCTGACAACGTTGTTGACAGCAGTGACTTGCAAATCAGAAATGCTTTCAGGGGTCTTTCCCATGCTGTTCCCATGTCATTTGAGCACTGTTCCCATCGATTTGGGCAATTTTGAGGCCCTCTGCAGACCGCTGGGGGGGAGCCGCCTGAAAAATGCTCTAGTTTCCCATAGACTTACATTGGGCTCGCTGCTCGGGTCGAGCACGTGAGCATTCCAATTTTCTCGACCCAAGCATTTTACTGCTCACCCATCACTAGTCTGCAGTCTACTGATGGCTGGTAAAAACAACTTGCAGTATCTCCTTACCATTGTTAAGGACATTCTTGGAGTTGTAGGTTAATGCAATACAGTTATATATAAGGCTGACCTGACATTACAATTGATCGCTGTACTAAGCTTTGCTCTTATAGCCAAGTACTACTTATACTTATGGTGGATCTGGTGTTGTATTTTTATCCTGATGATGGTTCTGGTGCCATATTCATGTACTATTGATGGCTCTGGTGAAGTATTTATGTGCTATTAATGGCTCTGGTATTGTATTAATATACTGATGATTATTTTGGAAGAGAATTCTTGTACTTATGATGATTTTTTTCATTTTCATGTACTGATGATGATGGTTCTGGTGATGAACACATCACCATATCCATCATCGGTAAAAAAATACATAACCAGAACCACTATCAGCACAGATATACAATACCAGAACCACCAACAGTACATCAATTCAACAGCATAGTCATCAGCAGTATATGACTACAGCACGAAAACACCCATCGCTACATGAATACATCACCAGAATCCCCATCAGCACAGAAATATGCATTTGCGCTAGGAAAGACTAGAAGCAATGGGATGAAACTAAATGGGAGGAGACACAGATTAGATATTAGAAAAAACTTTTTGACAGTTAGGGTGATTAATGAGTGGAACAGGCTGCCACGAGAGGTGGTGAGTTCCCCTTCAATGGACGTCTTCAAACAGAGGCTGGACAGACATCTGTCTGAGATGATCTAGTGAATCCTGCTTTGAGCAGGGGGTTGGACCAGATGACCCAGAAGGTCCCTTCCAACTCTACCATTCTATGATTCTATGATTCTATGAAATACTGCACAAGAATCACTATCAGTTTTGTTGCAAGGTGAATTTGTCGCATGATGGATGCAAACGCCATGAGCTGTATCCCTCTATCTATGATGAGGTCAGTTTGGCTTCCATTAGGGTACTGTTCAAATGGTAGACTCCTTAATTGAAACCAAATGGCCCCTATTATAGTTAAGCTATATTAGTTTCCCTGACTATCCTTGAGGTTATCATTTAGGATGAACATTGCTACTTGTCACTGGTATTCTGTAAATGCTCTAAAAACAATTAGCGATTCCTATATCTAACTATGAAATTGTTCCCCCATGTTAAGCCTCACCTCTAAAGTACACACATTGTACTTTTGCAGGTACTTTTTTAGTTCTAGTGGAAGTGGTCATCAAACCTTGTTAAGTGACACATCTGTAGGGGAGGGGTCAGGCATTAGGGGTCCTGTTACCTTACTCTCTGATCCATTTCTTTGCTTGGTGGTGGGGGGCACCATGGGCCTCATATTCCCAGGGCACTAAAACACATTGTCTTGGCCTATGATGCCAATTGCAGTAATGTATATATATGTATATATATATACATAAAAATATATATTAAAGACAGCACCATTTCATCTTACTCACTAGTGGGTGCCAGGCCTCCAAACAGTCTGTCCAAACTGCTGCATATCAATAAAAAGAATATCAAGAGGAAGCACTCCAAAAATATTATAGAAAAATGGACTTTAATGAGCCCAAAGGTAACGTTTCGGTTCACAGAACCTTTCTCAAGCAGAGTTCAAGTGCATATAGTGCAATATATATAGTTACAAACAGTGATTCCATAATTATGACTAATTTATACAAAACCATGATTACATAAGAAAAGTGCAATAGTGCATATCACAAAATATTATTCAGTTACATACATAGTGATAAAATTTTTTAGCAAATATATTATCATCAATTACAGTATCCATAACTCTCATAAAGTGATAAGTGCTTTGATTAGTATTCATCAGTGCCAGGTGTACATTATAAATCATAATATATTTGAGGGTGCGTCTCACTGTGCAGCAATCATGCATGACCACGTTTCCTACTTTCTCCACGCTTTCCTCGGCGTCTCAAAAATCCCATCTGTGCATGTCTCCCAGGAAATCCCCATTATCTCGTCACATGATCGGGGCAAACCTGGTCCACCCACTTCGTTACGTCACCGGGCATGCGCATTACACTTCTAATACTACGATCGTCATCTTTTAAATTGGCAAGCCCCACCAAAAGTTTTACTTCAAGTGTAAACAACGTATGTGCTTTAATGATTTCTCTTGTCCCCTATTTATAATAAAACTGCACTATTACTCATTATTGGGGACAACATTCTGTTAACAATTTCCCAATATATTTGCATTGCAATGACAGTATTCAAATAGTAATTCCTGTGTCTATAAATGAACTGAGGGATAATATTTATTACATTACCCAAACACCCTTCCATGGAATTCCCTATTCCTAGGTTCATCCATGGAGTGAGATTATTGGGTCAGAGGAGGAACCTTCAACAGGTCCCCACCTCCTTCCCAATCTCAGGTGTTTAATTGGGAATACATTACAATCCAATACCCTCCATAAATAGTAATACCTTTTAACAATGTAAAAATATATTTTTATAACTTCATTAGATGGAAGCTTGAATACTTTCAATTATTATATATATATAGAAGAGCAATTTTTTAAGAAAAAAAATCCATTCCCAGAGAAAGTCTCTCTCTCTTTATACGCATGTTGCTGCAGGTCGAGTCGCCTCCACAAACCACCAAAGTGAGAGTGATTGATCTGCAAGAAACCAAAAAAAATCCATATATAAATATATTAAAATACTAAAAATACTCCAAGTTTCATATACCGCCAAGTCTGAACATACTCCTCAGGTGATACTTGCTATGTTAAATTCAACATTCAATCCATTTGGCTTCAACGTATTCAAATTATGAATCCACTCAAGTTCCTTTCTTTTTAATAATCGTATTCTATCCCCACCTCGTCTTTGCACAGGAACAGTATCTATAATTCTAAATCTTAATTGTGTCACAGTATGTCCTGCCTCCACAAAATGCTTTGATACAGGTAAATCCATCCTCTTTTTTCTAATGGAATGTCTATGATTATTCATACGAGTTTTAAAATTGCACGTGGTTTCTCCTATATACCAAAGTGAGCAAGGGCACTCCAATAGGTATATTATATAATCAGAGTCGCATGTAAAAAAATTTTTTATTTTGTATATTTTTTGAGTTTTCGGATGAACAAACTGATCACCCTTTAACATAAACTGGCAGTTAACACATGATAAACATGGATAACAGCCTTTTCTATTTCTACCCGTAATAAAGGTCTGAGTCAGAGTTTTAGAGGGGCCTATATCTGAGTGTACTAATACATCCTTAATATTTTTATTCCTTCTATAAGAAAAGAGAGGGTTTTTTTTAAATTCTGGCAGATCTGGTAAACACCTATTTAACATTTTCCAATGTCTTCTAACTATATTTGCCACTTGTTCACTCTCCTCACCAAATGTCGATACCATTGGTATTCTATCATTTTTATTATTTTTGATAGTTTTATTCAAAATAATGTCCCTTTCTAATCCACTTACTTTTCTCTCCAGATTATTTAACAGTCTCTGAGGATAACCTCTTGACCTGAGTTTTTTCAGAAGTTTCTGTGTACTCTTATGCAGGCCCTCCTCATTGCTCTCTATTCTCTTAATTCTTAGATATTGACTGACAAGCAATGATTCTATCATGCGTTTTGGGTGGTGGCTATTATACCTCAGGAAATCATTTCGATCCGTTGGTTTAGTAAAGAGGGAGGTCAACAATTTCCATTATCCGGTGTAACAAGAACATCCAAAAATTGAATAGATTTACATGAGCTCACTAGTGTAAATTTAATGGTTCTGTCAATCTGATTCAAATATTCAAAAAAATCCTCCAGTTCCCCTTGTGTCCCTGTCCAAAGGAGGAAGACGTCATCTATGTATCGCCACCACACCATAACATGTCTAAAGTGGTGGGACACATAGATAAGATCCTCCTCCAATGTAGCCATAACAATATTTGCGTAAGCAGGGGCCATATTGGCCCCCATCGCTGTTCCACGTTTTTGGAGGAAATATTCATCACCAAATAGGAAATAGTTATGATATAATATAAACTCCAATAATTCAAAAATAAATTTCCTACTATTTTCACTAAGATCCGTATAAGACAATCTCCGTTCAATTGCTTCTACCCCCTAACGTTATCAATGGAGGTGTATAGAGACACCACATCAAATGTGGCCAAAATGACCTCGTTTTTTAATTCAACTTCCTGTATTTTTAATAAAAAATCCGTGGTATCTCTCACAAAAGATTTAGTATTTTGTCCAAATAGATACAAATTTTATTCGTTAATGAATTTACCCCAGAGACTCTGTACCTTTGTCGCTATTAAGGTACAGAGTTTGCGCAATTCCATGCGCAAACTCTGTATCTTAATAGCGACAGTGTACTCTCCCAACATTTTATCCATAACATCAACTCCGCCTTTTGTTTTGTTGTAGTATTTTATTATCTCTGGCTTGGCTGCTAGTGTCTCTTCAATTTCTCCCGTCATGTGCATAGATGATAGAAGCACGACTGATTTGTTCTTCTTTGGTACATATGAACAGACTGTTGCATCATGATTGTAGGCAAAATTTGTTGAGTTTACAGGCCTTTCTTTGGCAGGCTGCATGTTGCTAGGTAGGAACCTTTTGTTTTTTTCTCACTGTGCCAACTAGTGTCATGTTCCAGGAGTTCAATACCTTAGCTAGTTCCATGGTTGTAAAGAAGTTATCGGTGGTGACATTTCTTCCAGAGCCTTTATACGAGCTCACTAGGTCCAATACTGTTCGTTCACCAATGTTTACTTTGCAAGGACCATCAGTTGGTTTCCCAGTGTAGAGCTGACCTTGTAATGGGTAGGCGTTTGACGAGTCACAAGCCCAGAAAATCTTTATGCCATATTTAGCTGGTTTTGAAGGTATATACTGGGTAAATTTAGTATGGTATCTAAATGGAAATAATTGCTCGTCGACGGTGATACAATTATACGGCTTGTAGGCTCTCTCCTGATTTCTGTTCAACATTGTCCATATTGGTGCAGCTTTATCTGTTTGCACACGTTCTGCACGTGTATTTTCGTTGTCAAATCTGATAAATCTGAGTATCATCTTGAAGCGGTCACGAGACATGGCTGCACGTATAAGAGGCAGAGCAGCAACATTCCACATTTCCTCCAGATTCTCTTTGTTGTCTCTGTGCACACCAGCAGCAATCAGTATGCCCAAAAATGCATGGAGTTCAGTTTCAGTAAATTGCTTGAATGTTTTTTGTGGTGGCCGTTCAGAAGAATCAGGAAAACGTTGTACCAGTTCATTGTTGTAAGCATCACAAACTCTCTTGGCCTTTCGATTTGTTTCTCGTAATATAATGTCACACATCTCGGGAGTCATGATTGACTTGAATAGCTCTTTTTCTGTATACAGGTTGCTGATTGCTGCAGGGCCACCTCTTTGTCGTAGGACATTGCGAGATTTTCTTTGTGCATTTGGCAGTGGATCACTACACCACTGAGTTTTATCCTTAGCAGTCCAAATGTCGCCTGCATTTTGAGGCACAAACTCATCCTCAACACTTTCGTCTGAGTCATATTCTTTTTCCTGCTCTATGACCATTTCTTGTTCAAGGTCTGAATCTTCTTCAGTAACATCCACTTGTGGTACATAGTTTTCATCATCAGATGCAACATATGGTTCTTCCTCATGCTCAGAATCAGATTCTTCTAGCATTCGCATTATTTCGTCAGACGTAAATCTGTAAATATGAAAAAATGAAAAATAAATAATTTTCCGAAATACTACACAATACTACATTATTGGCTTTTCACAAAATGATACTAACCTGCAAACACGTTTTCTTGGATTATGGCGGAAACTAGATCCAGCATCACTATAACTCATGATGACTTGGTAGATGAATTTTGGCTTCGTAATTTAGTTCAGTAACACGTGGCAATTAGAATGAAACTCGATTCTAAAGTGCAGATAAAAAAGTAAATTATTTCTAGTGATAATTATTTATAAATGTCATTTATATATTATGTAAACCGTATACGGTTTCAGAATTTTCATTCCATCTTCGACTGTTTTTTCGACCAATAGGAAAATTGTAACAGAGCCACCATCTTTATTTTGTGCTGAATATATGTAAAACATCGTAAAACAATATGTAGATACTAATAATTATCAATTTTTTCGTATAAAAATCATACCTATAGTGATAAGTTTCATACAAAATATATGTAAGCCAAGTCCAGGCTCAAAGACAATTTCTGACTGTTCTGTCCCCACATAAGGCGAATGAAGGTATAACTGTCTATTAGATGCTGTGAGACTTTCCTACCTTCGTATCCAAGAAATCGAAGACTTCACAAGCCTAGAAATGTGTGTGCTCACAGCAATGAGATGAACAGCAAAATGGCTACTGAGAGGAGGGAGGCAGGAAGAGAAGTAGAAGCCACTCCCAGTTTGAATCAACTTAATTGACAGCAACATAAGTGAGCAGTAACAACACTGGCCAATAGATATCAGCATAACATTTGTAGCTGAATGAACTTTAGTTTCTGAAACCAAGTAAAGGAGAAAGTCTTCCCACAGTGGAGGTATATATGAAGGTACAATTGTACCTCTGCAGCCTGTTAACGATGTAAAATTATGAAGCCTGATGAAGGTTAAAACAGCTATTGTCAGAGGCAAAGCAATTTTTTTCCAGCACACAAAGTAGTAGCATTTTGTGCTGCCATTTTTTTAAAAGCACCGGTCTATTTTCACCGCTGTTTTTGGGATGACAGTCTGCCTTCTGTCCACATTAGTCCACTTAAAAAAGCGTTTAGTGCCCTACACAAAGCAGTAGTCTAAACATTTCCTACTGCCTGCTACTAAGCACACACCAGGTCAATTTCCCCGCTGTTTTCGGGGTGAAAGCCTACCTTCTGTCCACATTAGTCTACTTTAAAAGGCATTTAGTGCCCTATGCAAATCAGTAGTCCAAACATTTCCTACTGCCTGCTATAAAGCACGCACCAGCCCATTTTTTCTGCTGTTTTTGGGGTGACAGCCTTCCTTCTGCTGCCCACATTAGTCCACTTAAAAAGGCGTTTAGTACCCTACGCAAAGCAGTAGTACAAACATTTCCTACTGCCTGCTACCAAGCACGCACCAGGCAATTTTACCCACTATTTTGGAAGCCACCATCCCAAGGGCCACCAATCACAACTAGTAGTTAGGCTGGAGTAGGAATACTGTCCTGGTTTGTCCACTGCACACTGTTCATAAGGTTTGTAAAAATTAGCCCTATGGGCTGAGTCATGGTTCCACCATCCCAAGGGCCTCCAATCACAAATAGTAGTTAGGCTGGAGTAGGAATACTGTCCTGGTTTGTCCACTGTACAATATGCATAGGGTTTGTAAAAATAAGCCCTATGAGCTGAGTCATGGTTGACGAAGAAAGGAAATGGGATTTTAAGGGAAGGAGGTGACGTTTACAGCAGTAGCATGAATCTGCATTTTTGGTAAATTTAGGTTGGCTTGCTGTCATCTGGAGGGATTACAAACTGTGGAGATATCCAGTCCTTGTTGGACTTAATCAGAGTAAGTTTGTCTGCATTTTCTGTGGAGAGGCGTGGGCGCCTATCAGTGATGATTGCCCCAGCAGAACTGAAAACACGCTTTGACACCACACTAGCAGCCGGGCAGGCCAGCACCTCCAAGGCATATAAGGAGAGGTTGGGCCAAGTGTTCAGCTTAGACACCCAATAATTAAAGGGAACTGAAGCATGAGAAAGGACGAACGTATGGTCACTTAAGTACCCCTTGACCATGTTCTGCAACTTATTCCTCCTTGGCATTGTTACAGGCACAGATAGCCCTTTCTGTTGTGCTGGTTTATTGAAAATTGCCCAATTTGAGCACATTTTCCCCAGACCTCTGTTGGAGCTGGTGTTCGTGTCTCTCCCCAATATCCCTTGGTGTTCAAAAGAGCCAGAACCTCTGCCATTAACATTGTCTGAGGGTGATGCTTTGAGAAACTGACCTATAATGGCCCTCTTGAACGATTCCATTGTAAAACTCTTTGGTGACTCTAAAAAGAGAGAAGGAAATTTCTCCTTGTACCGTGGATCGAGAAAGGTGGCCAACCAGTATAGGTCGCTCTTGTCACCTGCACATTAAAAACTAGAGATGAGCGTTATTCGACTCGAACTGTTCGCCAATCTCAAATTCGAACTGTTTTGGGTGGTGTTCGAGCCGTTCGGCGAACACGAACGATTTGAGAAAAATTCGGCTGTTCGAGGTTATGTTCGATAACTGTTCGTGCACCAAAATCATAACTGGATTTTTTCTCAGTAATGATGAAAATTAATGTTAATACACAGTTTGAGTGTACAGCAGGGCGGGGGGAGGGGCAGGGGATGGATCTCTGCAGGAATAATGAAGATCTCCATTTTTTTTTCTCTTTCCCGCATTTACAGTGGGGAGGTGCAATCTGTCAGCCTATCAGCAGCGCACACACGGAGCGAAGTGCTTTTTTTCACACAAGCAAGGGCATGTGTCATTGGCATTGTATGTCACATGTCCTTGCCCTATAAGACCCAGCCATTTTCCCCATCGCCACCATTTTCTCACTGCTGCAGCTGCGTGTTAGACGGCACCGCTGTTGCTGTGTGCGCTATACCTTGTTAATTTCAAGCCAATTTTCGCACAAATCTACAGATAGCTTGGGAGTAGGGAATAGTTGTGATTGCAGTCCTTTTAAGTACTATGTTACATCATTTCATACGACTTTTATCAGGCAGGTCTATGGTCTTAAATAGATAGGTTGGGAGTAAAGACTAATTGTAATTGCAGTCCTTTTCAGGGCTAGGTTACATCAGTTCCTATCACTTTTTGCCAGGCAGGTCTGTGCCAGTGCTGTGCAAGTTTTTTTCACACCATTTGGCTGAATCTAGCAAAGCTAATCCTTTTTGGCCTCTTGCAGAGTGTGTTAGTCAGTGGAGTAGCCTATCTGTGTTGCAAGATACACCACCTGTGTATAGAATACCAATTTTTTTACTGCACCTAGTGAAGTAAAACCTTTTGGGCATAGCATCATTCTATTAGTCCATCTATACTGACCTCCATAAGGTTGCAAATTGAATATAATTTTTTTCTGCATCTAGCTCTGAAAAAATATTTGGCCTTCTAGCTGTGTGTGGGACTTGTTCTATTAGTCCACTTATACTGACCTCCATCAGGTTGCAAACTGAATATAATTTTTTTCTGCATCTACCTTTGAAAAAATATTTGGGCTTCTAGCTGTGTGTGGGACTTGTTCTATTAGTCCATCTATACTGACCTCCATCAGGTTGCAAAGGAAAAATAATTTTTATCTGCATCTAGCTCTGAAAAAATATTTGGCCTTCTAGCAGTGTGTGGGACTTTCTCTATTAGTCCATCTATACTGACCTCCATCAGGTTGCAAATTCAAAATAATTTTTTGTCTGCATCTAGCTCTGAAAAAATATTTGGCCTTCTAGCAGTGTGTGGGACTTTCTCTATTAGTCCATCTATACTGAACTCCATCAGGTTGCAAATTCAAAATAATTTTTTGTCTGCATATAGCTCTGAAAAAATATTTGACCTTCTAGCAGTGTGTGGGACTTTCTCTATTAGTCCATCTATACTGACCTCCATCAGGTTGCAAATTCAAAATAATTTTTTGTCTGCATCTAGCTCTGAAAAAATATTTGGCCTTCTAGCAGTGTGTGGGACTTTCTCTATTAGTCCATCTATACTGACCTCCATCAGGTTGCAAATGAAAAATATTTTTTATCTGCATCTAGCTCTGAAAAAATATTTGGCCTTCTAGCAGTGTGTGGGACTTTCTCTATTAGTCCATCTATACTGACCTCCATCAGGTTGCAAATGAAAAATATTTTTTATCTGCATCTAGCTCTGAAAAAATATTTGGCCTTCTAGCAGTGTGTGGGACTTTCTCTATTAGTCCATCTATACTGACCTCCATCAGGTTGCAAATTAAAAATAATTTTTATCTGCATCTAGCTCTGAAAAAATATTTAGCCTTCTAGCAGTGTGTGGGACTCATTGTATTAGGCCATCTATACCAAGCTCCACCAGCTTTTAAATTAATAATAATTTTTAGCTGCATCTAGCCCTGAATATAATTTTTCTTCCCAATAGTGGTAGCAATAGAAATATGGGGCGCACGCCTGGCTTACAAAAATATACGCTTCATAACAAAAAACACCAGCCTAGCGCACTGCATTAATAAGATGGCATCATCGTCTCTCCCTGTGCTAGGCCTACTACCCAGGCTAGCATTCCTGTGCCTAAAACACAATGTATGGGTCCGCGCTAGCCACTATCCTGAGAGGTCTAAAGCTGCTGCTAACGCTTTATAACAACTCTTCCACAATGCCCACCCATCGGGCAACAGTTGCCCACCTTCCCTATGGGATCTAGTGGCGAGTAGTTGATGCCATTAATCAGAGCGTCAGTTGCCCCGTCGACGTGGCAAGCATACGGTAAGGCATGGGAAGAGTGGACACGACTAGTAGCAGGCAAACGGGTTGACCAATGTGAACAAGCCAGATCACAAGTCACCATAGAATTTCTCCACCAGCTAATTATGAGGGGCATATCAGGGGCATCAGCGCAGCGGTGTCTGACCGGAGTAGCATTTCACTTCCAACTACTGAATTGGGGAGATGTGACAAAGGTTCATCATCAGACAATCCATAAAAGGGTGGAAAAGGGGTCAGCCAAGTCAGGAGTATAGACGTCCAGTCCCGTGTCACTAAAACTGATTTCTCACATCATATCCCTAACACCATTAACTTGACACTCACAATTTGAAGCAACACTACTGTCTACTGCATTTGTGATCGCCTTCTTCGGGGCGCTATGCATAAGCGAATTAGTCCCTCAATCCAAAATTACCACCAGTGGAGGCTTATTACACCAGGACATAGTCATAGCCAATAATGCAATACGTCTACGCATACACAAATCGAAAATGGTTCCAGCGGGCAGGGGCACTTGGGTACTTCTACAACCCACAAACGGTACACTGAGTCGGGTAACAATAGTAAAAACATATATAACCATCAGATCAAAAAGTAATTTCTTCCTATCACACATTGATGTAATGCCATTATCAAGATACCAGTTCCAAGCTATATTTAATAAATGCATAACATCGGCAGGGAACCACCCCAAAGATTACGGGACACACTCATTCCGCATAGGCGCGGCCACGGAAGCAGCAAGAGCAGGACTGTCAGAAACGGAAGTTCAGAGGATAGGGAGATGGCGATCCACATGTTTGGCAAGATACATAAGACCGGACTTGTTATCCTAACGTGGTTTGTTTCTTTTACAGGTGACGCTAAGCCAACAGTGTGGGTGATAGGCCACTCGTATATGTATTGGGCAGAAAAAAGGGCGAAAGTCTGCCCAGGCGGGAGGAAATTAGAGTTTCATAACACATATTTCAACTAGAGAGGTATTAGAGGCCTGCTATGGCCACAGGTACTAATGGAGGTAATCAAGGTAGGGAGAGAGGCAAGATATCCAGTCATCTTAGTTATACAGGCCGGGGGAAACAACCTAGGTCATCACAACAGCGCATAACTAATGGCAATAATGAAACTAGACACTGAGCGCTTCAGAGAATTTTTCACAAAACTAGCTATAGATGGTCAGAGATTGTGCCGATAGCGGTATGGCAAGGTGCGCGAGACATCACGGCCATCGAACGGACAAGGCGAGTAATAAATATTCGGATGGCAAAATTTAGAAGAGACAGAGGCGGTGTAGTGGTACGACACCGACAACTGGAAGGAGATAAAGCAGGCCTCATACGGCCCGACGTTGTTCACTTAATGGATATTGTACTGGATATATTCCTGTCAGGACTCCAGGATAGAGTGGAACAAGCGTTAAGAGTGATGGGTGAGGGTCAGAGTCCTGCATACGAGTACGCAGGATCCTCCGTGGCCTGGAAATAGAAAGGACATGTTGGAGAGTTACACTTGTTGGCCAACTTGCCGGAGTGGAGACCCAGGGCATGCTGCAACAAGCTGAATTATTTTAGAAATAAAATGCCTTTCTAATGGAATGAGTATAAAGAGTTAATAAAGCTGTGACCGATCCTCACCCATCCAGTTGTAAGAGTTACATTATTGTATTGTCAAGGAAAGGGGGGCGGTAGGGGGGCTGAGTGTCTGGGTTTGGTTGGGGGTCCCCACAGTATGCCTAGGCTCGATGCATTTAAAAATTCTTATTAGATACACTGGCGGTGCAGCTTGCTTCGCAGCTGGGCTACTACGCCCAAAGTATTGCCTAGGCTAGATGCAGTTAAAAATTCTACGCTGACTAGCAGACACTGAAGATTTGGAGCAGACCTCTGAGTAAACAACTCTTCAGACTCAACCATCTGTGTTACCCCAAGCCATAGTGTATGTAGTTTCTTACAGTTAAAAGGGGGAGGGAGCGACCCAACCCACCTGGAATTGACGATGCCAACGTCACGTAAGACACAGCAAGGGGACTCCAAAAAGAGTCTCCATTTTTTCCCAAAATTGTGGCACAGAAACCACTTAACCCTAGAACGCATACCTGGGGCCTCGCAGGCCCGCCCTGTTAATTGTTTTCTATTTTCTGCAAGATTATTTTAGTTAGAATTTTGAAACTCTAGGTATTCTTCATGTATATAGTTGTTTGTCATTTGAGTTTGAGTTATTCCATGTTATTTGCACACGGGCCTAAAAGGCCCCAGGTATATGAAAGTGTAGATTTTTATGGTCATGCGTTCTAGGGTTAAGTGGCATCAATTGCCCCACAGTTGCTTAAAACGGTTGGTGAGGTGATTTTACCAAATCCTCAAGGTTTTAGTCTCCCAAGGATAACACAGGAGTAGAAAAGTCCTTGCGAATCCATGATTTGTTCATCTTTATGAACGTGAGTCTGTCTACATTCTCAGTGGACAGACGCGTGCGCTTATCTGTCAGCACACCACCAGCAGTGCAGATACTCCTGCATGCGTCAATCCCTTTTTATGGCAGGAATTATTTCTATAAATTTACTTTTGTACCGGGGATCTAAGAGCGTGGCAACCCAGTAGTCGGGATTACTTCGAATTCTGACAATCTGAGGGTCATGTTGCAGGTAGTGCAGCAAGAAGGCACTCATGTGTCTTGCGCATCCAGGAGGACCAAGTCCTTGTTGTGTTGGTAACGAGGTAAGAATCATGCTTCCTTCCTCTGCCCTCTCCCCCCAACCTCGCACAACAGAAATGTGATCAAGGTCTCCCTCATCTGATGAGTTTTCCATGCCCATCGCCAGTTCGTCCTCCACTTCTTCCTCGGCTCCTGCACCTTCCTCAACAGTTTGGCTGCTACCATGCGCCCTGGTTAATCCCTCTCCCCCACCCTCCCATGCCTGCCGCCTTGGTGCTGCCAACAGTCTGGACCTTGGAGATGTTATCCCTTCCGCATACGACTCCTCCTCTACTTTCTCCACCTCCTCTTGTCCCACCACCTGACTCTGAATTCTGTTTAATGTGTGCTCCAGCATGTAAATCACCGGAATAGTCATGCTGATAATGGCATCGTCGTCAGCACTAAACATCTTCGTCGCCATTTCAAAACTGTGCAGAAGGGTGTGTGGCGCCCCTGAGGGTTCAATCGCCACAGAGTTACTGCATCTCACCCAGAGGTGTGGTATCTCACCCTCAGGTAAGGAAGGCATATGGCTCGGGACCCTAACACCTGCATCCAACACATACCTGCAGTGGGGGTAGGGCGAGATTGCTCCTAAGGGAGAGCACAGTCCCAGGTCCCTAGCTGGTGGGAGGGTCCTATGCAGTGGGTACTTAGGGGAGGAGATTAGAGGAGCACATAACAGGGAGAGTATAAATAGCCATCTTAGAAAGAGCAAGCCAGTCAGAGGAGGAAAAGTGACAGGAGCAGAGGCTCGGCATGAGCTCTGCTCCAGAGGCGGGCCTAGCCTGGGAGGCCCAGGACTGAAGGAGAGAAGAGAGGAGTGGGAACAGGAAGGCTCCAGGAACCGAAGTGACCCTAAGGCTGCGGCCCGTGCAGAATGCCACCCGTACTCCTGCTGCTACCAGGAGGTAGAGGGGTCAGGCCCAGGCCAGATAAGGGGAACCGGTCCCTCAACTAGCGGAGAAACAGCAAGGCTCAACTAGAAACCGGAGGCTGCAGCATTTCATGTACTGCAGGTAAAAGTCCACACCAGTCTTACTAAGAAGGTAGCCACATAGGACCCAGGGGACGGAACACAAGTCGCCCGCCAAGGCCCGAGGATACCGGATAGAAGTGTCACTGGGTGTGAGGTGCAGGGAGAAGGCCAGAGAAAGGACACCCCGAAGGGGGTCCTGCTAAGTACTCCGGAGCTATCTGGGGGTGGACTGAGCCCCTCACTGAGTATGCACAGCACGACGGGTGAGATTGCTCTGGTACCTGTAATCTGGACTGCAACAACTGTGAGTAAAGATCTTGGGACTGCATCACACGGTCTCTGTGTTCATTACTGACTCCCTGCACTACAACCACCATCATTCACCCACACTGCCCTGAAGCTACACTCTTCCTGTGGTGAGTAATAATACCATTGCTGCAAAACCACCAGCTTCAGAGGACTGTTCCGCAGCGGCGGCCCCTTTTGCCCCACTCCAGAGGTGGCGTAGTCGGACATTATAAAACCCATATATACAAATTACCCTTGGATTGACCACCCTGGATCACGGACCGGGTCACTGCCACAGTGACTACAACCCCAGCGTCTACCGGCCCGGCTCAGGGTACCCCACGGCCCAGGGGACTCGTCAACTTCATAGGCCCCTGATCTGAGACCACTCCTGCAGCGTGATTTGCCCCACCTCTGGATCTCGTTGGCCCAGGCTATACGTCAGAACGTATTGCACCAGGGCTTGTCGGTGCTGCCACAGTCACTGCAACATGGTCAGAGTTGAATTCCACCGTGTCGGCACATCGCATTTCAGCCGGCGAACTGGCAGGCCCAACGACTTCTGTAGAGATGTAAGTCGTTGAGCTGCGGGATGCGAACGGCGGAAGTGAGTACACAGCGACCGTGCCCTCTGCAGAAGGCCATCTTGTCCGGGATAGTGGGCTAACAATTTATGGACAACCAGGTTCAACACGTGAGCCATACAAGGCAAGTGTGTGACATTGCCCCGGCGAAGGGCTGCACCCAGGTTTGCAGCATTGTCGCACATGGCCTTCCCTGGTTGCAGGTCCAGTGGAGACAACCATTCATGAAACTGGGTCTCCAGAGCTGACCACAACTCCTCAGCTGTGTGACTCACATTTCCCAGACATTTCAAAGTAAACACTGATGCCTTGAGCCCTGCTGCCAGCATAGTAAGGAGGTGTGCAGGATTCCTTCTGCACAGTTAGAATGCAGGTGGCATTACCAGACAGGCTTTGGGTGCAGGTGGAGGACCGAGAGAAGGTTGAGGAGGCAGAAGCAGTGGAGGAACTTCGAGATAAAGAGGATTGACGCACAACTCGTGGGGACGGTAAGACTTGGACAGCAGCCCCTTGTCCTGCTGTCACCATAGTTACCCAGTGCCCAGTCAGCGACATGTAACGCCCCTGTCCATGCCTACTCGTCCAAGTGTCTGTGGTGAAATGCACCCTGTCACACACAGAGTTTCTCAAAGAAGCGGTGATGTTGTGTGCGACATGCTGGTGGAGCGCAGGCACACCTTTCTTTGAGAAGTAGTGCCGACTGGGCATCTGGTACTGGGGCACTGCGACGGACATAAGGTCTCGAAAATCCACTGTGTCCTCCAGGCGGAAAGGCAGCATTTCTGTAGCCAAGAGCTTGCAGATGGTGAAATTCAACCTCTTAGCTTTCTCAAGGCTAGGAGGAAATGGTCTTTTACTTTTCCACATCTGAGGGACCGAGGGCTGGCTGTTGTGCTTAGACGGGGTTGAGTAGGGTGTCCCCGGCAAACTGCTGGTCTGTGAGGAAGATGCAGGCGGACATGTTAGGTTGCCTTGATCCAAAGGTGGTGCTCTCGATGTCAGAGAGCGTTCAACACCAGCTGGTGTTTCCACTTCCCAATGAACTGATGACCTGCCAATCACACTGGCTGTTGCAGGTAAAGAGGTGGCAGGTCTGCGTCCAAAAACATGTGTGACTGCTGTCCCCCCAGTCACAGAGGATGAAGAGGCCGCGGATGCACAAGATGGGGCAGACGGTGGTTGGCCCAGCCTGCTAGGCCGCATTGTAGCACAGTGAGCTTCCCACTGCAACTTATGCTTCATATCCATGTGACGGTACATGCATGAAGTACTCAAACTATGGATTTTTTGGCTTCTACTTAGCTTTTGGTGACAAATATTACAGATAACACGAGTTGGGTCATCCTTATCATTCTGAATAAATGCCCAGGCTATGCAAGGCTTAGAGCCCATGCCACCAGAAGAGCCACTGCGACTTGTGGTCAGAGGCAGAGTTGTGGTTGAGGATGCAGTTGTTGACGTGCTTCCAGTACTCCGTCTCTGTCCAGGAAGGCGCAACCTAACCTCGTCGTCAATAGCATCTGTGACGCCCCACTGTGCTTGGTATCACAGATCCTAGAAGAGTGTATTGATGGAATCCTCCACAAGAGGCCCCCATAAACATTCACACATCTCCACCTTCCACCTCAGACCAGCAGAGGGAGCCCGTTAGGGATATAAATAGGGAAGGTGGAGCTAGGCAGTTCAGTTCCTCTGAAGAGTTCCTGCAGTAGAGAAGCCTAAGAGAGGTCAGTCTGCAGAACTCAGTTAATAGTTCAGCAGTGGAGCACGAGGCACCTGCTAGCTAGATTCAGTAAGGCATAATCGGATTCCCTGGAGAACTACAAGTCCCAGGATCGCTAAGGTGCTGATACGTAACAGAGCCAGGAGACGCTTAGGCCCAGCATAGTGGGAGCGTGTACTCCAAGAGAAGGCCCTACCACAAGGTCAGCCAGCGCAGGACAGAGACAAAGTTAGGCCTAGCTCCAGGCAGGTCAGAAACTTACTACGCAGAGGCAAGAAACAGGAGGCCCTACACCCGCTCATTGGGGAGGATCCTGATATTCACCCTTCACCCTACAGTGCTCCGGGATGTGCCTGAATTTCCTCCAGTAAAAGGTACTGAAGTGACTACCGTGGCCGTTCCCGTTCTTGCTCTGACCCAGCTGGGTCTCGCCTGTCCTGCATTCCCCCTGCATACGCTGCCCTGAGACCTAGCTCCACCTGTGGGGAGCTATACCATTGAGCTGCCTTATCACGGGTCTCAGTGGACTGCTGCAGCGCTGGTGCTTCTCACCAGATACCACAGGTGGCGTCACAAACTCTTATAAAATTAACAATTATCCACTCTTTTAAAGAGTGACCCCAGGGTACGGGACAGGGAGCCGACCACCGCGACATCCCCAAGGCCAGGCAAAGGCCCGGGTACCGAGTCATCCCCATCCCCTGGGCTAGTCACATCCTCCTCCACCTCCTCCGTTGACCTCATCGACTGGCTGACTGTGGGTTGACAGTAAGTGGGATCTCCAACCTCATCATCATCACCCTGTGTGTTATCACACCAGTCGTCCTCAAAGCCAACCTCTTCCTGCCCTGACCGAAAAGTCAAGTTGTCGCTCCAATCAGGTATTTGAGTCTCATCATCGTCTTCATCATTGTATCCACCAACAGAAGTGACAGTTTGGGAACGAGGGTCTACATTATGCTCAGAACCTTCTTCATCTGGTCCTGGATCCGACTTATAAAGATTATGGGCATCAGTGCAGATCATTTCCTTGTCTGGATTAACAGAAGCTCTGGAGCAGACCTCCGTTTCCCAGGCTATAGTATGAGTAAACAGCTCTGCAGACTCAACCATCTGTGTTACCCCATATTCAGACGGGCAGCTGGAGACTTGGGTGCTGTGAGGAAGCAAGTGCGATTGGGGTGACACCTCTGAGGACAGGAGCATTTGTGATGTTGAAATTGAGGTGGCGGAGAGCCCACTTGAAGGAGCACTTGATATGCGCTGAAGCACCTGCTGTTTTTGTGCCTCATCTGGAATTTGTAGCGATGGGCGTGTCCGTAAGAAAGGGGTCGTATCACATTGTCCACGAAAAGAAGTCAACATCTTAGTTTGGCTGGAAGATGGTCTTTCTTCTGCAGATGTTACCCCCCCCCACCGCGGGGGGGCTCGACCCACCAGCGGACAGGCACCAGTATTGGGAGAGGGAGGCTGGCCGTCGGGGTCCACCGCGGCTCTGGCACAAACCCGGCGACACGGAGGTGGCACGGGCAGGAACGAACTGGCCGTGTCGGCTTCTCACTTTTTGGATTTTAGAAGGGCATGACATGCCTATATCTGTGTCTCCCCCTCCTTTTACTCCTCCACCTCTTTTCTTTTCGCATGACTATATGTACTTGTCACTTTTCCATGTGTTAGTTATGTCTTCTGAGCAGTTTGTCAGCTTTTGGACACCTTTGAAGGTGTTTTTTATGTGTTTCTATGTGTTTTTGTTTGCCTGCCATTGGTTTTAACGGTGTTCGAAGGTGTTCGACCAACAGTTCGACGAACAGTTCGGCGAACACACGGGTGTTCGACGAACCGAACCAAACTCGAACAGTACGGGGGTGGCTCAACACTATTAAAAACATCTCCACAATCCGACCTTTTCTCACCTTAGAAACTGCTAAAACTCTTACTGTCGCTCTTATTCTCTCTATTATGGACTACTGCAACTCTCTTCTGAACGGTCTCCCTCTTACCAAACTTTCTCCTCTGTAATTGATCCTGAATGTGGCAGCCAAGGTTGTATTTCTGTCCAGCCGCTTCACCGAATGCCTCCATCTTGTGCCAGTCATTACACTGGTTGCCCATTCGCTATAGGGTTCAATATAAACTCATCACTCTCACCCACAAAGCTCTCCACAGTTCTGCGCCACCTTATATCTCCTCTATCATCTTTGTCTATTGCCCTACACGTGCCCTCCTTTCTACAAATTACCCAAGACTAACATCCCCCATAATTCGAACCTTGCATCTCGGTCTCCAAGACTCCTCTCGTGCAGCACCAGTTCTCTGGAATGCTCTACCCCAGACGATCCAACTGATGCCTAGCCCCCACGTCTTCAAAGCGCGCTTTAAAAAGCCATCTCTTTAAACAAGCCTACCACCTCAACTACTCAGTAAACTAACTTTCCCGTGTTCTCTCTTTCTAAATTGATACGGATCCGGGTGGTGAAACCTCTGTGCTGCGGTGCAAGGAGGGACCAGAGGGGCTTCACTAAGCATCTACTCGGCCTGACCAAGGTCGCATGGTGGCTCAGTCAACTCCATGAACCAGGGAGGGACCAAGCAGAGGGACCAGGTGCCACTCTGGGACCGACCTTGTATGAGAGCAGGTGACTCCCACGGGTCAGATTGGCAGGAACTGACCGGTACAGAGGGCGAGCATGGCAGGCAGGCTGACGGGTGGTCCGGGTAGTTAAGCAGGCTGATTCGGCTGATAGCCAGACGGGTGCTCCGGGTAAGCAGGCAGGCAGGAACAACAGGTAACTGGCAGGTGCTTCCAGGTAAGCGGGCTGGCGGGCATGCTTGCGCTCTGCAGTGTCTATGAAGGATGGCATGCTGGATGGCAGCGCTCAGCTGCGATCCAGCCTGTCATCTCAATGCCATCCCAGCATGGGAGAATTCTCCTGCTCAAGCGCTGAGCGCAGGAGAATTCTCCCACGCTGTCAGTGACGTGCATGAGGTGAGCTGAGTTCATTAGACATGAACTTGGCTCATCTGGATGCCGTCACAGCCAGACACTGAGAAGCTTCACTGAGAAGCTTCTCAGTGTCTGCGGCATGGCAAACTGGATGGCAGCGTTCTGCTACGATCAAGCCTGTCATGTCAATGTAGCAGAGATGAAGCTGTCCTGGGAACCATGGAAAGGTAAGGATGAGGTTGGTTTATTATTTTACTTTTATTGTAGAAGACATTGGCTTCAGCTGGAATGGGCAATACGGTAAGTAGGGTTTAATTTAGAACATTAAAGGAATGTGTCTTTATTTCAATTAAAGGACTTTATTCTGGGTGTTTGTGTTTTTTTTAACTTTAACTATGGGGTTAGTAATGGGGGTGTCTTATAGACGCTTCTCCATTACTAACCTGGGCTTGATGTCAGCTGGAATTATAAGCTGACATTAACCTCAACCCTATTACCCCACTGCCACCGCTACAGGGCAGTGAGAAGAGCGAGGCTAAGTGCCAGAATGGGATGCGCCATTTCTGGGGCGGCTGATGGCTGGTGTTTCTAGCCTGGGAGGGGGTCAATATTCATGGCACCCTTCCTGGGCTATTAATATCAGCCAGCAGCTGTCTGCCTAGCCTTTGCTAGCTATAAAAATAGGGGGGACCCCACGTCATTATTTTTTGGGTTCCCCCATTTTAATAGCTAGTAAAGGTTAGGTATTCAGCTGGGGGCTGATATTAGTAGCCTGGGAAGCTCTGTGGGTATTACCCTCTTCCCAGACTTCAAACATCTGCCCCAGCTGTCTGCTTAACCTCCGCTAGAGACTAAAATTACGGGGAACCCCACGCCAATTTTTTTTTTAATAAATCCTTTATTTGAACACTAAATGACAAGTACAGTAACCAACACTATCACTGTACTTATTATACATGTGACTGACATGTTTCTAACTATCTAATCTATGTGTGATGCTCTATTCTTTCTGTTCTAAATTGTCTGGTACCGATGATGAATTGCCAGCCGGCTTTTTTAAAAAGACAGGTGCATGAAAACACTATTATTTTTTTTTAATAAATCCTTTAACACTAAATGACAAGTACAGTAACCAACACTGTCACTGTACTTATTATATATGTGACAGACATGTTTCTATCTATCTAATCTATGTGTGATGCTCTATTCTTTCTGTTCTAAATTGTATGCCGTTGCTGAATTGCCGGCCGGCTTTTTTAAAGAGACGGGTGCATGAAAATCGGAGGGCACTAGTGTGTTCCAAGTGCCCTGCTATGTTTTTCATGCACCCTCCTATATACTCTGCCTGCCTGTCTGCCTATATATTCTGCCTGCCTGACATTTAATTGAGCACTGTTCCCATCGATTTGGGCAATTTTTGACCTTCTGCAGACCGCCGGGGGGGGGGGGGGGGACAGCCAGAAAAATGCTCGAGTTTCCCATAGTCTTACATTGGGCTCGTTGCTCAGGTCGAGCACCCGAGTATTCCAATGTGCTCGACCCGAGCTTCAAGCACCCGAGCATTTTAGTGCTCGCTCATCACGAATTCTAACGAAATATTGCTATGCGCCCTGGATGAAGCTGCACCTCCTACACAAAGAACAATTCGGCATAGACGGCGACAACCCTGGCACACGCCTCAAACACGTCTTCTCCAGAGGTGCTCCAGGTGCGCTGAACGGCTGTGGAGAAAATCTAATCTGTCTGAAAATTTCCTCCATTATAAATTTATGCTGAAAACAAATAACTCTGCCCTTCACCTCTCCAAACAAACCTAATTTAACAATCTCATCATCTCACTTTCCAATAATCCTAAACGCCTCTTTGAGACGTTTCATTCTCTCCTCAATCAAACAGCACAGGCCCCGACCACCGACCTCAGCGCTGACGATCTGGCCAATTATTTCAAAGAATAAATTGACCATATCCGACAGGAAATTTTCTCCCAATCCCCAAATGTTATTCATGCTCTCCCCTCCACATTGTATCTTGCTCACTTTCTGACTTCGAACTAGTCATGGCAGATGAAGTGATCAGGCTCCTTGCATTTTCTCGCCCTACTACCTGCACCAGTAACCCTATTCCCTCACATCTCCTTCAGTCCCTTTCTCCAGCTGTCACCACTCACGTAACTAAAATTTTTAACCTCTCCCTCTCATCTGGTATCTTTCTCTCTTCTTTTAAACACGCCAGCATACATCCATTGCTTAAAAAAAACATCCCTTGACCAGAACTGCACGGCCAACTATAGACCTGTTTCCAATCTTCCTTTTATCTCTAAACTCCTGGTCCATTCCCGTCTAATCCGCTATCTCTCAGACAACTCTCTTCTTGACCTTCTACAATCTGATTTCCGCTGTTTACATTCTACTGAAACTGCCCTCTTTAAAGTCTCTATTGATCTACTAACAGCTAAATCTAATGGTCACTACTCCCTGCTGATTCTCCTGGATCTCTCTGCAGTATTCGACACTGTGGATCACCAGCTCCTCCTCACTATGCTCCGCACTATTGGCCTCAAGGACACTGTTCTCTCTTGGTTCTCCTCCTATCTCTGACCGCTCCTTCTCTGTGTCTTTTGCCAGCTCCTCCTCCTCTCTCCTTTCCCTTACTGTCGGGGTTCCTCAAAGATCAGTCCTAGGCCCCCTTCTTTTCTCCTTATACACCGCTCCTATTGGACAAACAATCAGAAGATTCGGTTTTCAGTACCATCTCTATGCTGATGACACCCAATTATACACCTCTGCTCTGGACATCACCCCTGCATTACTACAAAAGACCAGTGATTGTCTTTCTGCTGTGTCTAACATTATGTCCTTCCTCTGTCTAAAACTGAATCTGTCAAAAACTGATCTTCTCTTATTTCCTCCCTCCACTAACCTACCTGTGCCCGATATTGCCATTTCCATTTGTGGCTCAACCATTACTCCCCAGCAACAAGCCAGCTGTCTTCGGATCATTTTTGATTCAGATCTTTCCTTCGCTCCTCACCTCTCGTTCATGTCATCTACACCTCAAAAACTCTTACTGTAGCTCTCATTCATTCTCGTCTCGACTATTGCAACTCTCTACTAATCGGTCTCCGTCTTACTAAACTCTCCTCTCTCCAATCTGTCCTTAACGCAGCAGCCAGGATCATATTCCTTGCCAACCGCTACACTGATGCCTCTTCCCTGTGCCAGTCATTGCATTGGTTGCCCATCCAATATAGAGTTCAATTTAAACTTATCACGCTTACCCACAAAGTGCTCCATGCTTCAGTACCCCCCTACATCTCCTCCCTTGTCTCAGTCTACCACCCTACACGTGCCCTCCGTTCTGCCAATGACTTAAAACTAAAATCCTCCATAATCCGAACTTCCCACTCCCGTCTCCAACATTTCTCACGTGCTGCGCCAATTTTTTGGAATGCACTACCCAGGACAGTTCGATTAATTCCCAATACCCACAGTTTCAAGTGAACCCTAAAAACCCATTTCTTTATACTGGCATATCGCCTAAACACACTATCTGTCCATCCCAGTTTTCTCCCATATTAAAATCTTCTTCAATTTCAGGTTCATACCATCCATGTACTTAATAGCCTCAGTCAGGACTGTACACATACTGGTTGGCGACCAGTCCATGTATTATTATTTATCCTATTTAGTATATCAAGGCTGCATTATACAATATATGTACACTTTACCTTTTGTGTCTCTCCCATTTCCTCAAGGACTGTAAGCTTGCGAGTAGGGCCCTCACTCCTTTTGATTTTAGAAATGCTTTTTCTGTATTGTTTGTATAAGTCCCCCCTAAAATTGTAAAGTGCTGCGGAATATGTTGGCGCTATAAAAATAAAAATTATTATTATTATTATTATATTGTGTTAATGAATATTGTACTATTATATATTGATATTCTAGTCACATAGTATTATTGATACAGTTTTGTAAAAGTTACAAGAAATTGTAAGCTGTTTTTTTCCAGTTGTATAATGTTGTGCGCTTGCCAAGTTCATGCTCTCATCCTGAGTACTAATTTAACAAACCAAGCATAACAATTACATTTTAACTTGCATGCATTTGCAGGTTGAACTTTTTTTTAATTAATATCACTGCATCAAAAAGTGTGGGTATGTTTTTTTTACATACTCCTCTTATATTGCAATGGTGCAATTTAAAGAAAAAACAACCTTTTTAAGTCACCAAATTACTTCAAGTTCATAGGATTCTTAGAGACAATGAGAAACTTATAGCCATATACACTGCCATTCAAAAGTTTGGGCCACCCAGACAATTTAGTGTTTTCTATGAAAACTCATACTTTAATTTATCAAATGAGTTGCAAAATGATTAGAAAATATAGTCCGACATTGACAAGGTTAGAAATAATGATTTTTATTAGAAAGAATAATTTTCTCCTTCAAACTTTGCTTTTGTGAAAGAATGCTCCCTTTGCAGTAATTACAGTGTTGCAGACCTTTGGCATTCTACCTGTTAATTTGCTGAGGTAATCTTGAGAAATTTCACCCCATGCTTCCTGAAGCCCCTCCCACAAGTTGGATTGGCTTGATGGGCACTTTTTGCATGCCATACGGTCAAGCTGCTCCCACAACAGCTCAATGGGGTTGAGATCTGGTGACTGCGCTGACCACTCCATTACAGATAGAATACCAGCTGCCTGCTTCTTCCCTAAATAGTTCATGCATATTTTGGAGGTGTGATTTGGGTCATTTTCCTGTTGTAGGATATAATTGGCTCCAATCAAGCGCTGTCCACAGGGTATGGCACGGCATTGCAAAATGGAGTGATGGCCTTCCTTATTCAAAATCCCATTTACCTTGTACAAATCTCCCACTTTACCAGCACCAAAGCAACCCCAGACCATCACATTACCTCCACCATGCTTGACAGATGGCGTCAGGCACTCTTCTAGCATCTTTTCAGTTCTTCTGCGTCTCACAAATGTTCTTCTGTGTGATCCAAACACCTCAAACTTTGATTTGTCTGTCCATAAAACTTTTTTCCAATCTTCTTCTGTCCAATGTTTGTGTTCTTTTGCCCATATTAATCTTTTCCTTTTATTAGCCAGTCTCAGATATGGCTTTTTCTTTGACACTTTGCCCAGAAGGCCATCATGCCGGAGTCGCCTCTTCACTGTAGACGTTGACACTGGCGTTTTGCGTGTACTATTTAATGAAGCTGCCAGTTGAGGATCTGTGAGGCGTCGATTTCTCAAAGACTCTAATGTACGTGTCTTGTTGCTCAGTTGTGCCGCAGGGCCTCCCACTTCTCTTTCTACTCTGGTTAGAGCCTGTTTGTGCTCTCCTCTGAAGGGAGTAGTACACACCGTTGTAGGAAATCTTCAGTTTCTTGGCAATTTCTCGCACGGAATAGCCTTAATTTCTAAAAACAAGAATAGACTGTTGAGTTTCACATGAAAGTTCTTTTATTCTGGCCATTTTGAGAATTTCATAGAACAAACAAATGTAATGCTCCACATTCTCAACCAGCTCAAAGGAAGGTCAATTTTATTGCTTCTCAAATCAGCCAAACCGTTTTCAGCTGGGTTAACATACTTGTGCAAGGGTTTTCTAGGGTTTTCTAAGCATCCATTAGCCTTCTTACACAGTTAGCAAACACAATGTACCATTAAAACACTGGAGTGGTGGTTGTTAGAAATGGACCTCTATACTCCTATGTAGATATTGCAATAAAAACAAGATGTTTGCCGCTAGAATAGTCATTTACCACATTAACAATGTATAGAGTGTATTTCTGATTCCTTCAAAGTTAGCTTCATTGAAAAAAAATGTGCTTTTCTTTCAAAAATAATGAAATTTCTAAATGACCCCAAACTTTTTAACGGTAGTGTATATGTATATATATATATATATATATATATATATATATATATTGCTCCAAAAAATAAAGGGAACACTTAAATAACACAATGTAACTCCAAGTCCATAACGCTTCTAATCTACCTGTCCAGTTATGAAGCAACACTGATTGTGAATCAATTTCTCCTGCTGTTGTGCAAATGGAAAAGACAACTGGTAGAAATGATCGGCAATTAGCAAGATACCTCCTATAAAGGAGTGGTTCTGCAAGTGGTGACCACAGACCATTTCTCTGTTTTCATCCTTTTTGGCTGTCGTTTTGGTCACTTTTTCCTTTTTGCCATTGCTCTTATCCCTAGAGGTACAGTAGCATGAGGCGGTGTCTACAGTACAACCCCCAGAAGTTGCTCAGGTAGTGCAGTTCATCCAGGATGGCACATCAGTGCGAGCTGTGGCAAGAAGGGTAGCTGCGTCTGTCAGCACAGTGTCCAGAGCATGGAGCCGTTACCAGGAGATATGGAGGGAGCCATAGGAGAGCAACAACCCAGCAGCAGGATGATTACCTCTTCCTTTGTGCAAGGAGGAACAGGAGGAGCACTGCCAGAACCCTGCAAAATGACCTCCAGCAGGCCACAAATGTGCATGTGTCTGCACAAACGGTTAGAAACTGACTCCATGAGGGTGGTATGAGGGCCCGACGTCCACATACCGGGGTTGTGCTCACAGCTCAACACCGTACAGAACGCTTGACATTTGCCACAGAACACCAGGATTGGCAAAGTCACCACTGGCGCCCTGTGCTCTTCACAGATGAAAGCAGGTTCTCACTGAGCACATGTGACAGACGTGACAGAGTCTGGAGACGTCGTGGAGAGCGATCTGCTGCCTGCAACATCCTTCAGCATGACCGGTTTGGCAGTTGGTCAGTAATGGTGTAGGGTGGCATTTCTTTGGAGGGTCGCACAGCCCTCCATGTGCTCGTCAGAGGTAGCTTGACTGCCATTAGGTACCGAGATGAGATCCTCAGACCCCTTGTGAGACCATATGCTGGTGCGGTTGGCCCTGGGTTCCTCCTAATGTAGGACAATGCCAGACCTCATGTGGCTGGAGTGTGTCAGCAGTTCCTGCGAGATGAAGGCATTGAAGCTATGGACTGGCCCGTGAGTTCCCCAGACCTGAATCCGATTTATCACATCTTGGACATCATGTCTCGCTCCATCCACCAAGGTCACGTTGCACCACAGATTGTCCTGGAGTAGGCGGATGCTTTAGTCCAGGTCTGGGAGGAGATCCCACAAGAGACCATCCGCAACCTCATCACGAGCATGACCAGGCATTGTAGGGAGGCCATACAGGCACGTGGAGGCCACACACAATACTGAGCCTGCACTTTGACTTGTTTTAAGGACATTACATTAAAGTAGGATCAGCCAGTAGTGTGTTTTTCCACTTTAATTTTGGGGGTGACGCCAAATCCAGGCCTCCATTGGTTAAAAAATTAGATTTCCATTGATGATATTTGTGTGATTTTGTTGTCAGCACATTCAACTTTGTTCAGAACAAACTATTCAATGAGAATATTTCATTCATTCATTCAGATCTAGGATGTGTTATTTGAGTGTTCCTTTTATTTTTTTTTGAGCAGTTTATACATACATATACTGTACATATCAATTTTTTTACATAGTACAGTGGCATGTAAACGTTTGGGCATGGTCAACCCTGGTCAAAATTACTGTTATTGTAAATAGAGGTTCATTCGTTTCAGATTGGCGAACTTCCAGATGTTCTCTGAATAATTAGACGAACACTTTGACGAACATATCAACATATCCCAATCCCATTGCAATCAATGAGAGGCAAAAACAAATGAATACACAATGCCTTCAAAGGGACCCAAAATCTGTCAAAACAGCTCAAATTAGAGGGAGACCCCAGGAAAAGTGGCATCAATAGACCCACTGTACAAATTTTATAAGGGCACAGCAGCAGTCAGCCATGGGCCATGCATGAAGTCTCAGGGTCTGAGCCAGCATTTACAGTTTTGTATTTAACTACCAATTAAGATGAGGTAGGTGAGGGAACAATGAAGGCCTGCTGTGCTGGGAGACCTGATACCACATGCAACAGTTCAACCTGCTTTTCTGCTCAGCCACACTCAGATGGCAGAAAAATCAGTTTCATAGAATAGTATTGGTACAAAATCTTAAGGATAGTAACACAGGTAGTTGGCTGAAAGTGAGTGGAGGCCTACCGGTCTGGGAGGCATATTGCTACAGGCAAAACACATGATGGAAACCCAACCACAAGTTTCCATATTTCCAAAAATTAGCGGCAGACACCACCAAAGTGGTGTCAATTTTCACCAGAGTAAAATTAGTATAATGGGGACCGACACCTCTTCCACTACAGCTAACCCAGCAGATGAAGACCCAATCAGGAGTCTTCACATAACCAAAAATTAGGGGCAGACACCACCAAAGTGGCATCAATTTCACCGGAGTAGAACTAGTATAATGGGGACTGACACCTCTTCCACTTCAGCCAATCCACTAGATGGAGACCCAGTCAGGAGTCTTCATATTTTCAAAAATTAGGGGCAGACACCACCAAAGTGGCGTCAGTTTCACCAGAGTAGAAATACTATAATGGGGACCGACATCTCTTTCACTTCAGCCAACCCACCAGATGGGGAACCAGTCAGGAGTCTCCACATTTCAAAAAAATTATTGTTAATAGCAGCAGGCACAGAAGCCACAACAAAAATATCACAGACTGAAATTACGCGAGATCAATGCAGCACATTAAAAACTACTACATCGCCTAGTCTGCACAGTCTGCGATTGGGGTGCAAAAGTCCTTGGAGATCCATGACTTGTTCATCTTGATGAAAGTTAGGCAGTCTACACTTTCAGAGGACAGCCAGCTGCGCTTATCTGTCAGGACACCTCCAGGAGCGCTGAAGACACATTCTGAGAGAACATTGGCTGCCGGGCATGATAAAATCTCAAAGGTGTGACAGGCAAGGTCAGGCCACTCTTCCATTTTTGAAGACCAAAATGTAAAAGGGTCCAAACCCTCCCTGATGGTATTGATATTGAGTTTGAGATACTCCTGCACCATCCGCTCCAGTCGTTCACCATGGGTAAGACCAGACTTGTACTCTCTTCTGCTGGTGCATGAACTAGTCTAAAAAATGTGTGAAAAGATTCACAGAAATTGCTTCTGCCACTTACACTGCTGCTGCTAAATTTTTGCATTGGCAAGTTGACGTTCCTGAGATTGGAAGTCTAGAGCTTCAATGCACACTGTGTGCCACACTGCTGTCTTGGGGAAAACCTCTCTTAAGGTTGAGTAAAAGAGTGTTTCGAACAACAGAGAAGGGATGATTTTCCTCTTCATCTCCTGATTGTTTCTCTCCCATCACCTCTTCCTCCTCCATTTGTTCCTCGGCTCCTGCACCTTCATTAACAATTTGTCTGGTATCACCAGACCCCCTTTGATTGCTGAAATCCACCCTCCCTTGGCACCCGCCTGTGTGACGAAAGTCTGGAACTTAGAGACATTTTTATCCCTTCCGCATCTTCCATCTAAGTACCCATTTCAAAACTGGGCAGAAGGGAGCAGAGGTCCTTAATCTGTACCCACTACGCAAGTGTGATTTGCACCACATCCATTTTGCATAGGCCCAGGCTATATGACATGAGATACTACGTCGTTGCAACATGTGCAGAGTGGAATTCCACAATGTCAGCACATCGCATATAAACCGATAAACTGGCATGGACAAAGACGTCTGTATCAATGCAAGTCGATGAACTTAGGGGTGCAAATGGTGGAAGTGAGTACATATCTTCTGTGCTTTCTGCAGAAACACATCCAAGCTGGGATAGTGGCAGAGAAATTGCTGTAACATCAGGTTGAATATGAGCATTGCAAGGCATGTGTGTGAGATTACCCCAGTGTAGGGCCGCCACCAGGTTTGCACTATTATCGCATATGGCCTTCCCTGGTTATAGGTTCAGCGATTATAGGTTCAGCCATTCCTCAAACTTGGACTAGATAGTTGTCCACAACTCTTCAGCTGTATGACTGCGATTTCCAAGGCATATTAATTTTAAGGCTGCCTGAATGCGGTGTGCTCTGGCTGCACAGTATGGAGGTGGTGGGGATTCGTTCTGCAAATACAGAGGTTTCTCCCACAAGCCTTGGGGATTCCAAGACTTCTGGAGCAGCCCCTTCACTGCCTGCCCCCACAGCCACCAGAGTCACCCAGTTACCAGTCAGCGAGATGTAACGCCCCTGACCATGCTTACTTGTCAAGGTGTCTGTAGTGAAATGCACCCTGGCAGACATAGATTTAGTCAAGGAATGCGTGATGTTGTCTGCGACATGCTGTTGTGGCACAGGCACAGCTTTCTTAGAGAAGTAATTGTGACTGGGCAACTGGTACTAGGGAGGTGCAACATTCATCAGCTTTTGGAAACAGTCTGTATCCACCAGGCGGAAAGGCAGCATTTACGTGGCTAGCAGATTGGAGGTGATGGAGTTCAATCTCTTAGCTTTATCATGTGTAGGAGGAAACAATCTTTTTACGAGACCACAACTGCGGGACCTTGAGCTTGCTGCAGTGCTGAGAGAGGTTGGAGTATGGTGAACCAGACAAACTGCTGGACCGTGAGTGAAGTGCGGGCGGAAATGTTATGGTGGATTTAGAAAGATGTGGTGTGCTCGTTAAAGCAAAGACAGCAGGCATGTCCACTTCCGTTACAGCTAATGGGATCTCACTCAGCCTTGCTGGAGTGGGTAAACAAGTGGATGTTCTGCGGTCGGTTACCTGCGTGAGAACACTTGGCATGGTGATGGAAGAGGAAGAAGAAGCAGATGCGGTTGATGGGGTGGCCGATGATTTGTGAGGCCCCTTGGTCCACATTTTATTGCAGTGAGATTGCAGACTAACACAAGTTGATCGTGCATATGACGGTTAATGCATGTAGTAGTCAAATTATTGCAATTATTTCCTCTACTGAGTCCTTTTTTGCAAAGTTGGCAGATAATGTGAGTTGGATTATCCTTTGCGGTGTCACCCCTACAATCTGCTGACCCAAGACCACTGCTGGCAACAGCCAAAGATATGGCAAAGGATGAAGTGCTTGTTGTGGTTGCATCACTCCATGTCTGTGCTGTAGGGTGCAAAGTAACCTCCTTGTCTTCCTCCTCCTCCACCTCCTCAGATGAGCTACTCAGCTGCATGCCTCTGGGTGCACACCAAGTGGAATCTACAACCTCATCATCATACTCCTCTTTGTTCTCCCGTTCCTCGCCCTGAAAGTCACCCACCTCTTGTTCCTGCCCTGACTGCACAGTAAAGTCTGCATGCGCCTCAGGTATCTTAGTCTCTTCAGGATCAACTCCCCTCATGGTGGTTAATGTCTCGTGACGAGGGTCAGGATTCTGCTGGGACGCTACTTCTTGAAAAATTGGAGTACAACACAGCAAAACTTGCTTACATATAAATAGCAATGTTTTATTAAATAAAACACACAGTGTAGATAGAATACATACAAGGAGATAGTGCCGGATAGTGTGTTACATCACGGTGGGATAAAATTTACAATTTATAGATTCATAGCACTAAGAGACACTCCAATTGCACAATGCCCGTACAGGTCATATTATTAGTTTTAAGCTGTGAGCCCACCAACATCAGGGTTACAAGCTAAAAAAATAAGTGCAAAAAGGTGCCCCAAAATGTTAGTTAATTAGAAAAGTCCACCCTTCCCTGTAGCCACCACAAAGACATCAGTGGTGAACACAATGAAAAAGGGTTAACATCTATGGTTCAAACAGACCCACACATCAGAAAATCAGTGGTGGCACAAGGAGAGGTAAACTAATAACTAGTGTTGAGCCACCCCCGTAGTGTTCGAGTTCGGTTCGGTTCGTCGAACACCCGTGTGTTCGCCGAACTGTTCGTCGAACTGTTCGTCGAACACCTTCGAACACCGTTAAAACCAATGGCAGGCAAACAAAAACACATAGAAACACATAGAAAACACCTTCAAAGGTGTCCAAAAGCTGACAAACTGCTCAGAAGACACAACTAACACATGGAAAAGTGACAAGTACATATAGTCATGCGAAAAGAAAAGAGGTGGAGGAGTAAAAGGAGGGGGAGACACAGTTATAGGCATGTCATGCCCTTCTAAAATCCAAAAAGTGAGAAGCCGAGACGGCCAGTCCGCTCCTGCCCGTGCCACCTCCGTGTCGCCGGGTTTGTGCCAGAGCCGCGGTGAACCCTGACGGCCAGCCCCCCTCTCCCAATACTGGTGCCTGTCCGCTGGTGGGTCGAGAGAGCCCCCCTGTGGTGGAGGCAGCTCTAAGCTTTTTAATTTTAATTGTCCCTCTAATTTGAATGAATACACTTTAAATCCATTTACAAGGATCTATTGGAGGGCAAGTCTCATGCCAGCAGCCGCGTAATTCCAGCTCCAGTAGCGTCCACTAAAGCTGCTGCAGTTAAAAAGCTTTTATAAGGATCGAGCTCGGCTGTCCACCGCAAGGCATCCTAGTGCCAGTCCCAGCCCCTATGCCTTGGGGTGCCTCCTGATGCTCTTCACTAAGTATCCCGTGGTCCCGAAGCTTTTTCTTTGAAAAAATTAAGTGTCCAAACTACAGGTGGTGTAGCTTGCTTAACAGCCGGGATAATCCGCTGACTAGCAGACACTGCTACTAGGCACAAAGTATTTCCTGGGCTAGATGCAGTTAAAAATTTGTAAGTAGATACTCTCGTTGGATGCTGAGAAAGCATTCCATAGAGTCTCCTGGCACGCCATATATGATTCTCTTAAAAAGCTTGGGGTAGGGGTCTAGGGGACCCTTTTATAGCCAAAATCACGGCCCTGTATCACAATACGTCACCTAGGCTGAAGATAAATGGAACTGTAGCACCGAGGGCTCGGTTGCTACAGACGTATTGCACCTCACCCAGAGGTGTGATATCTCACTCTCAGATAAGGATGGAGTGTGGATCAGGACCCGACACCTGCATGCATTACACCACATTGCCGTGGGGCAGGGCGACCAATATGCCCCTGAGATGGGCACGACAGTCCCTGTCCCTGGCTGGAGTGGGGGGAGGGAACACTGAGGAAGGGGAACCCTGCAGTGCAGGAGCAGGGAGGAAGCAGTTCCTGGGTGCATTGAGAAGGGAGTATAAAAGGTGGGCACCATCTTAGTTCAGTGCAGAGAAGTCTGAGCAGAAGTGGCAGGGAGCAGGGGCTCTGCATGAGCTCTGCTCCGGAGGCGGGCCTAGTAACAGAGGCCCAGGCCTGCAAGAGGGAGAAGGAAGGAAGAGGAGCGGAGAAGGCTCCAGGAACGAGGAATGAAGGGATCCCAGGGGTGCGGACGGGCGAGTCGCCACCGCACGCCCGAATCCACCTGCGTGGAGGGGTCAGGCCAAAGGGGGAGACCGGTCCCCGAACTAGTGGAGGCAGGAAACGACCCTCAGCTAGAAACCGGAGGCTCTGACATTTTATGTGGCGCAGCCCCTTGCTCCACCCGCTACGAAGGCACCACATAGGGTCAGGGAAACTGGCGCCAAGTTTACCAAGAGGAGGCCCGAGGCAGCCGGACAGAAGTGTTGGTAAGAAAGGCCAGACAAAGGACACACAAAGGGGGTCCTGTGAAGCGCTCCAAAGTTATCTGGGAGTTGTCTGAGCCCCTCACCTGGTGAGCACAGTACGACGTGGGCAGCCGTTACCTGCAGACGTGGTCTGGATAATAAGAACTGTGAGTAAAGGCCCTGAACTGCATCACTGACTCCGTGTCGTTACTGCTGCTGCCCTGCACCATCACCCCCATCCTCCGCATACACTGCCCTGAGGCTATACTCCTCCCGTGGGGAGTTATGCTACGCTCTGCTGCACCCACAACACCAGCCTTAGCGGTCTGCCCTGTAGCGGCGGTTCACTCTGACCGCAATCCACGGGTGGCGTAGTCGGACATTTAAACATCAAAACCACATAAATAGTTCCGCCACTGGTTTGACCGCCCTGAGCCACGGAACCGGATCGCCGCCACGAAGACTACAACCACCAGCATCCACCAAAAAGGGTCCGGCTCCGGGTGTCCCAAGGCCCAGGGGGTGCGTCAGAACATTTTCATCACCTTTCACAATCACCAATGGGACAAGGCAGGGATGTCCTCTGTCCCCTCTCTTATACATCCTAGTGACGGAGCACCTGCTCTCATCAATTCGCCATAACCCCAATATTAGGTGGATTGAGGTGGGAGGCACCGAGTACAAGTGCTCTCTATTTGCTGATGATGTCCTAGTATATATCACTCAATCACATATATCCATCCCTGCTGTTATGGCTGAAATAGATCACTTTGTTACATGGTAAAATTTAAAATCAATGCAGCGAAGTCTGAGGCCCTCGATGTCTCCCTCCCTAAATCCATATAGGATTCCATCCAGTCCAACTTTCCCTTTGCCTGGCCCTCACAGGGTATCAAATACTTAGGAATTCCTATTCATAGAGACCTCTCCCATCTATGTTATCTTAATTTTGGGCCCTTTATTGAACAATTCCATACAGACCACGGTTGGCAAGTTAGAACTGTAAGATTCACTACGTGAACCACTGGTGTTTTGTGGAAAAGCACATGTACACCGCGTTCCAAATTATTATGCAAAAAGTGTTTAGGAGTGATAAGGGAAGAATTTGTTTGTTTGTCAGTTAAACTCATTGATGGTGATGTGTGTCAGGGCTCTTTATATCACTGTAAGCAATTGCAGACACCTGTGCTAATTAGTTTGGCAGGTGTGTCCAATGAAAGGCAAGACTACTTAAGAAGGCTCTCTCACATTATTAAGCAGCCTACATTTTCTGCCAAAATGGGAAAGAAAAAGGATGTGTCGGCTGCTGAGAAGCAACAAATTGTGGAGTGTTTAAGTCAAGGCATGACTACAATCAACATTGTGCGATGATCAGGATGAAGTGTCTTGGCAATCAAGAAGTATGTAGCTGATTCACAGTACACACGTGTGCGTGCTGATAAGGGCAAATTGAGGACTCTTTCCTACAGGCAATTACGTCAGGTTGAAAGAGCAGCGGCAAAAAAGCCTTGTCATAGCAGCAGACAAGTTTTTGAAGCTGCTTGTGCCTCCAACGTCCCCCGAACAACAAGATGCAGGGTCCTTCAGAGGTTTGCAGCTGTGCATACGCCATCCTGTCGACCTCCTCTATCCACTTCACACAAGCAGAAACGGCTCCAGTGGGCCAAACATTACATGAAGACTGATTTCAAAACTGTTTTGTTCACGGATGAGTGCCGTGCAGCGCTCGATGGTCCAGATGAATGGAGTGGAGGATGGCTGGTTGATGGACACCCCACGCAAACACGGCTACAGCGCCAACAAGGAGGAGGTGGAGTAATGTTTTGGGCTGGAATCATGGGGAGAGAGATTGTCGGCCCCTTTAGGATCCCTGAAGGCGCTAAAGATGAACTCCATAATGTATGTGGATTTTCTCAAACAGCACTTCCTGCCATGGTTCAAGAAGAAGAACCGTGTATTTCACAGCAAGATCATTTTTCTGCATGATAATGCACCATCTCATGCTGCACATAAAACATCTGCATCTCTGGCTGATATGGGCATAAAAGGGGACAAACTTATGGTGTGACCCCCATGCTCCCCTGACCTCTACCCCATTCAGAACCTTTGGAGCATCATTAAAAGGAGTGTCTATGATGGCGGGAGGCAGTTCACATCTAAGCAACAGCTCTGGGAGGGTATTCTGTCCTCATGCAAAACAATTGAAGCAGAAACCATCCAAAACCTGACAAATTCAATGGACGAGAGAGTTCAGAAGCTCCTTTCGAACAAGGGGTCCTATGTGAAAATGTAACATCACCTAGAATAAAGTTTTGAGTTGAAAACTGTTTGATTTCAGTTTCTAACAACCTGCTAATGCTTATAATTTCAAAAATGACCATTTTTTTGGTATTTATTAAAATGAAAAGGTTGATCGAAAAGTTTGGGGGATCTAAGAGTGTGGCAACCCAGTAGTCATGATTACTTCGAATTCTGACAATATGAGGGTCATGCTGCAGGTAGTGCAGCAAGAAGGCACTTATGTGTCTTGCGCATCTCGGAGCCCCAAAATTATTTTCCGGGCTAGATGCAGCTAAAAATTATTTTTAATTTTAAATCTGGTGAAGCTTATTATAGATGGCCTAATAGGATCAGTGCTGCACACTGCTACAAAGCCCAAATTATTTTCCAGTCAAGATACAGATAAACATGATTAGTAATTTGAAAGCTTAAAACGGTTGGTAGGGTGATTTTAACCAATCATCAAGCTTTTACTCTCCCCAGGATGACACAGGGGTAGAAAAGTCGTTTCGGATCCATGATTTGTTCATCTTTATGAACGTGAGTCTGTCTACATTATCAGTGGAGAGCCGCGTGCGCTTATCTGTCAGCACACCACCAGCAGCGCTGAACACACGTTCAGACAGAACGCTGGCTGCGGGGCATGAGAAAGATCTCCAAGGCGTAAGTGGCTAGCTCCGGCCATTTATCCAGATTGGAAGCCCAAAAAGAGCAAGGGTCCAGTGACACAGTCGTGGCTTCAATGTTTACTTGGAGATACTCCTGTACCATCGTCTCTAGGCGTTGACTATGTGTCAGACTTCTTGTCTCCTGTGGCCTTGCAAAGGATGGGCTAAAAAAGTGGTGAAATGATTCCGCAAAATTGATGTTACCAGCAGATACTGTGGTTCTGTTACGGTTTGAGTGCTGAACACTTGACGGTCCCACGGTTGGCAAGTTGGAACTGTGAGATTCACTACGTGCACCACTGGTATTTTGTGGAAAAGCACATGTAAGATTCTGCAACAGTCTCTGCTGATACTCCTGCATGCGTGCATCCCTTTCTATGGCAGGAATAATTTCTGCAAATTTACTTTTGTACCGGGGATCTAACAGTGTGGCAACCCAGTAGTCAGGATTATTTCTAATTCTCACAATTCGAGGGTCATGTTGCAGGTACTGCAGCAAGAAGGCACTCATGTGTGTTGCGCATCCAGGAGCACCAAGTCCCTGTTGTGTTGGTGGCGAGGTAACAATCATGCTTCCTTCCTCTGTCCTCTCCCCCCAACCTCGCACAACAGAAATGTGATCAAGGTCTCCCTCATCTGATGAGTCTTCCATCAGTTCGTCCTCCACTTCTTCCTGGGCTCCTGCACCTTCCTCACTAGTTTGGCTGCTACCATGCGCCCTGGTTAAACCATCTCCCCCACCCTCACATGCCTGCCGCCTTGGTGCTGCCGACCGTCTGGACCTTGCAGATGTTAGCCCTTCTGCATACAACTCCTCCTCCTCTACTTCCTCCACCTCCTCTTGTGCCACCACCTGACTCCGAATTCTGTTTAACATGTGCTCCAGCATGTAAATCACCGGAATAGTCATGCTGATAATGGCATCGTCAGCACTAAACATCTTCGTCGCCATTTCAAAACTGTGCAGAAGGGTGCATAGGTCCCTGATCTGAGACCACTCCTCCAGCGTGATTTGCCCCACCTCTGAATCTCGTTGGCCCAGGCTATACGTCAGAACGTATTGCACCAGGGCTTGTCGGTGCTGCCACAGTCGCTGCAACATGTGCAGAGTTGAATTCCACCGGGTAGGCACATCGCATTTTAGCCGGTGAAGTGGCAGGCCCAACGACTTCTGTAGAGATGTAAGTCGCTGAGCTGCGGGATGCGAACGGCGGAAGTGAGCACACAGCGACCGTGCCCTCTGCAGAAGGCCATCTAGTCAGGGATAGTGGGCTAAAAATTGCTGGACAACCAGGTTCAACACGTGAGCCATACAAGGCACGTGTGTGACATTGCCCCGGCGAAGGGCCGCACCCAGGTTTGCAGCATTGTCGCACACGGCCTTCCCTGGTTTCAGGTCCAGTGGAGACAACCATTCATGAAATTGGTTCTCCAGAGCTGACCACAACTCCTCAGCTGTGTGACTCACATTTCCCAGACATTTCAATGTAAAAACCGCCTGATGACGTTGAGCCCTACTGCCAGCATAGTAAGGAGGTGTGCAGGATCCCTTCTGCACAGTTAGAAAGCTTGTGGCATGACCAGACAGGCTTTGGGTGCAGGTGGAAGACCGAGAGGAGGTTGAGGAGGCAGAAGCAGTGGAGGAAAAATGACATAAAGAGGATTGACGCACAACTCGTGGGGACGGCAAGACTTGGACAGCAGCCCCTTGTCCTGCTGTCACCATAGTTACCCAGTGCCCAGTCAGCGAAATGTAACGCCCCTGTCCATGCCTACTCGTCCAAGTGTCTGTGGTGAAATGCACCCTGTCACACACAGAGTTTCTCAAAGAAGCGGTGATGTTGTGTGCGACATGCTGGTGGAGCGCAGGCACACCTTTCTTTGAGAAGTAGTGCCGACTGGGCATCTGGTACTGGGGCACTGCGACGGACATAAGGTCTCGAAAATCCTCTGTGTCCACCAGGCGGAAAGGCAGCATTTCTGTAGCCAAGAGCTTGCAGATGGTGAAATTCAACCTCTTAGCTTTCTCATGGCTAGGAGGAAATGTTCTTTTACTTGTCCACATCTGAGGGACCGAGGGCTGGCTATTGTGCTTAGACGGGGTTGATAAGGGTGTCCCCGGCAAACTGCCGGTCTGTGAGGAAGATGCAGGCGGACATGTTAGGTTGCCTTGATCCAAAGGTGGTGCTATCGATGTCGGACAGCGCTCAAGACCAGCTGGTGTTACCACCTCCAAAGAAAATGATGACCTGCCAATCACGCTGGCTGTTGCGGGTAAAGAGGTGGCAGGTCTGCGCCCCAAAACAGGTGTGACTGCTGTCCCCCCAGTCACAGAGGATGAAGAGGCCGCGGATGCACAAGATATGGCAGACGGTGGTTGGCCCGGCCGGCTAGACCGCATTGTAGCACACTGAGCTTCCCACTGCAACTTATGCTTCATGTCCATGTGCCGGTTCATGCATGAAGTACTCAAACTATGTATTTTTTGGCCTCTACTTAGCTTTTGCTGACAAATGTTACAGATAACACGAGTTGGGTCATCTTTATCGATCTGAAAAAATGCCCAGGCTATGCAAGGCTTAGCACCCATGCGACCTGAAGAGCCACCACGACTTGTGGTGAGAGGCAGAGTTGTGTTTGAGGATGCAGTTGTTGACGTGCTTCCAGTACTACGTCTCTGTCCAGGAAGGCGCAACCTGACCTCGTCGTCACTAGCATCTTCCTCCACCTCCTCTGCTGACCTCATCTCTTGGCTGACTGTGGGTTGACAGTAAGTGGGATCTCCGACCTCATCATCATCACCCTGTGCGTTATCACACCCGTCGTCCTCAGAGCCAACCTGTTCCTGCCCTGACAAAAAACTAAAGTTGTCGCTCCAATCAGGTATTTGAGTCTTATCATCGTCTTCCTCATTGTCTCCACCAACAGGAGTTACAGTTTGGGAATGAGAGTCTACATTATGGTCAGAACCTTCTGCGTCTGGTCCTGGATCCGACTCATAAAGATTCTGGGCATCAGTGCAGATCATTTCCTCGTCTGGATTCACAGAAGCGCTGGAGTCGACCTCTGATTCCCAGGCTATAGTATGAGTAAACAGCTCTGCAGACTCAACCATCTGTTCTACCTCATACTCAGACAGGCAGCTGGAGATTTGGGAGCTGTGAGGAAGCAAGTGCGATTTGGGTGACACCTTTGAGGACTGGAGTATTTGTGATGTTGAAGTTGATGTGGAGGAGAGCCCACTTAAAGGAGCACTTGATATCCGTTGAAGCACCTGCTGTTTTTGTGCCTCATCTGGAATTTGTAGCGATTGGCGTGGCCGTAAGAAAGGGATCTTATCACATTGTCCGCTAAAAGAAGTAGACATTTTAGTTTGGCTGGAAGATGGTCTTTCTTCTGCACCTACCCCACGGACACAACCTTTTTTCCCCTTCCCAACACGCCTATTCCCCTTTCCACCAGCAGCAGGCCTTTTTCCACTCATTTTGGTGGTTAACTAATTCACAACTCTGGAGTTGTTTGCACAAAAAATCAATGGATGGTAACTGAGCAGAGCTGAGTGGCCAAACTGTGGTATTAGGCCAAAACTATTGGCTGGGTTAGATGCAGAAAAAAATTATTTTTAATTTGCAACCTGATGGAGGTCAGTATAGATGGACTAATAGACCAAGTCCCACACACCGCTAGAAGCCCAAATATTTTTTCAGAGCTAGATGCAGAAATTTTTTTTATTCAATTTGCAACCTGATGGAGGTCAGTATAGATGGACTAATGGACCAAGTCCCACACACTGCTAGAAGCCCAAATATTTTTTCAGAGCTAGATGCAGAAAAAAATTATTTTTAATTTGCAACCTGATGGAGGTCAGTATAGATGGACTAATAGACCAAGTCCCACACACTGCTAGAAGCCCAAATATTTTTTCAGAGCTAGATGCAGAAAAAAATTATTTTTAATTTGCAACCTGATGGAGGTCAGTATAGATGGACTAATAGACCAAGTCCCACACACTGCTAGAAGCCCAAATATTTTTTCAGAGCTAGATGCAGAAAAAAATTATTTTTAATTTGCAACCTGATGGAGGTCAGTATAGATGGACTAATAGACCAAGTCCCACACACCGCTAGAAGCCCAAATATTTTTTCAGAGCTAGATGCAGAAAAAAATTATATTCAATTTGCAACCTGCTGGACGTCAGTATAGAAGGACTAATAGAACAAGTCCCACACACTGCTAGAAGCCCAAATATTTTTTCAGAGCTAAATGAAGAAAAAAATTATTTTTAATTTGCAACCTGATGGAGGTCAGTATAGATGGACTAATAGACCAAGTCCCACACACCGCTAGAAGCCCAAATATTTTTTCAGAGCTAGATGCAGAAATTTTTTTTATTCAATTTGCAACCTGATGGAGGTCAGTATAGATGGACTAATAGACCAAATCCCACACACTGCTAGAAGCCCAAATATTTTTTCAGAGCTAGATGCAGAAAAAAATTATTTTTAATTTGCAACCTGATGGAGGTCAGTATAGATGGACTAATAGACCAAGTCCCACACACCGCTAGAAGCCCAAATATTTTTTCAGAGCTAGATGCAGAAAAAAATTATATTCAATTTGCAACCTGCTGGACGTCAGTATAGAAGGACTAATAGAACAAGTCCCACACACTGCTAGAAGCCCAAATATTTTTTCAGAGCTAAATGAAGAAAAAAATTATTTTTAATTTGCAACCTGATGGAGGTCAGTATAGATGGACTAATAGACCAAGTCCCACACACTGCTAGAAGCCCAAATATTTTTTCAGAGCTAGATGCAGAAAAAAATTATTTTTAATTTGCAACCTGATGGAGGTCAGTATAGATGGACTAATAGACCAAGTCCCACACACCGCTAGAAGCCCAAATATTTTTTCAGAGCTAGATGAAGAAATTTTTTTTATTCAATTTGCAACCTGATGGAGGTCAGTATAGATGGACTAATAGAATGATGCTATCCCCAAAAGATTTTACTTCACTAGGTGCAGTAAAAAAATTGGTATTCTATACACAGGTGGTATATCTTGCAACACAGATAGGCTACTCCACTGACTAACACACTCTGCAATATGCCAAAAAGGATTAGCTTTGCTAGATTCAGCCAAATGCTGTGAAAAAAACTTGCACAGCACTGGCACAGACCTGCCTGGCAAAAACTGATAGGAACTGATGTAACCTAGTCCTGAAAAGGACTCCAATTACAATTAGTCTTTACTCCCACAATCTATCTATTTAAGAGCACAGACCTGCCTGATAAAAGTCGTAGGAAATGCTGTAACCTAGTCCTTAAAAGGACTGCAATCACAACTATTCCCTACTCCCAAGCTATCTGTATATTTGTGCGAAAATTGTCTTGAAATTAACAAGGTATAGCGCACACAGCAACAGCGGTGCCGTCTAACACGCAGCTGCAGCAGTGAGAAAATGGTGGCGACGGGGAAAATGGCTTGGTCTTATAGGGCAAGGACATGTGACATACACTGCCAATCACACATGCCCTTGCTTGTGTGAAAAAAAGCACTTCGCTCCGTGTGTGCGCTTCTGATAGGCTGACAGATTGCACCTCCCCACTGCAAATGCGGGAAAGAGAAAAAAAAATGGAGATCTTCACTGTTCCTGCAGAGATCCATCCCCTGCCCCTCCCCCCGCCCCGCTGTACACTCAAACTGTGTATTAACATTAATTTTCATCATTACTGAGAAAAAATCCAGTTATGATTTTGGTGCACGAACAGTTATCGAACATAACCTCGAACAGCCGAATTTTTCTCAAATTGTTCGTGTTCGCCGACCGGCTCGAACACCGCCCAAAACAGCTCGAATTTGAGATTGGCGAACAGTTCGAGTAGAACAACGCTCATCTCTACTAATAACCCACCAATGAAGTACCACTCTTCACAGGAGGAAAATGGGAGTGAGAGCAGGAAAGCCCAACGTACGTTTCGCGGCCCACGCCGCTTTCTCAAGGGCCGAGAGTATCTGTTAGGGGTGACACAGGTCACTCTATATACCTGAGAGTCCAGTCACGTGGTCAGTGCGGCGAGCACCTGGAAGTGGCCAGCTATAACCCGGGGCGCGCCGCAAGGACCACGTGATGATGAAGATAGTGACGCCAGTGTCGGCGCATGCGCATGGCAGGAAGGGCACGCCGCGCCCCAGCGCAGGAACAAGTCCCACACAGGCGCAGGGCGGCCAAGAGATGGCCGGGAGCACGCATGACGCGTCCCCGCCGCACGCACGTGCACGGCGCACCTGAACATACAGTGAGTAAATTCAAGCAGTGACACACAGCCCAGTTAGAATAGAGGGTTGAATCAAAAATGAAAAGAGTCCAGAAATAGACAAATCAAAGGAGGGGGGGGGAGAGGGAAGGGCCACAATGCAAAGAAGAGTAAAGGTGACAAGATGACCAAGCTATAAAAAACAAAAAACAATCACATAAATCTGACGCATATAAAGACATATGTATCTCTGAAGCACGTCATCTTGTCTTGTAAGCCCATGTCCCATAACAGCCTCTAAACCAGCGTAGACCTCCAAATTTCACCATTATCCTGTTAAGGGAGGTCAATAACCCTTCACGGTTGACCAAGTGAGTGTCAAATTGTTATGTTGATTGCAATCCACAGAAAACCAAGCGGAAACAATGTTCTTTATTGGGAGGATTCAAAGAATCTCTGATCCCATTTATTTTGCTTAGCATTTTATATTGTTTTGAGTATATCAAATAGCCAATCAACTCTACAGCCATACTACAATACTATAGGCTAACTGATGTTAGTACAATTATTATGGAAAACACATATATGGTCATATTATCATTGTTAGTTCGAAGCACTATGGAAATTTTACAAGGTCGAACCTGGCCTAAACAAGCTAGATAACAGAGTGTCTGAAAAAATGTTCTCTTGAGAAAAAGTTAGTGTGAGAGAAGTTCTATGTGAAGAGAAAGAAAGAATGTATGTTATGCAAGGAATGATAATAACATGATTTTAAAGCGAGCAGACAAAATGGAGTTGCTCTAGCATGAGTATCAATATGTCCTCTACAATCCATAATGGGCAAAGGTCATAAAAGGCTTTAGTCTGGGGTGCATAGGTATACTCTGAAATAAAGGAAAAAGAAAAAAAGAACAATAATATACAGAACAAAAATTAAAAGCACATAAAATACAGATCCCACTTGGGAACACCTCCCTCACTTCCATTGAAAAGAAAGGTGTTAAAAACAAAGATATACAGGATCAGCTGCCAAGGTCATAAGAAAGAGGAAAAGCTCAGGGATTCATTGAGGCCTTTGGGTGTCATTGTACCCAATCGCAAAATCCATTGTGCCTCCCTCTGAGCAAGCACTTTTTTGATATTACCCCCCCGAATCCCCATATGTATCGCATCGATAACACGCACCATAAAGAAGCGAGGGTTACAGTTGTATTTGATCCTAAAATGACGTGGGACAGTCTTAAGTAGTGTTAGATCTTCAACTGAACTGGCAGCCTCAATGTCTCGTACATGCTCACGTATGCGTACCCGCAGCTCCCGTGAAGTCAAACCAACATAGATCAAAGGGTAACTGCAGGTAGCATAATAAATGACACCCGTCGTGCCGCATGATATATGATGTCTAATATCAAATGATCTATTTCCATCTGAGGAACTGAAACTAGTGCATCGAAGGACATTGGGGCAAGCCACACAGTGTCCATACTTAAAACTGCCCAAATTCGGACCCCTTGATCCAAAGGGGCGCGATATCGGCGACACATAGTGGATGTTGACAAGAATGTCTCCGAGATTGTGTCATCTCCTAGGAGTCATGGATGGGAAGTCTCTGAGGCATCCCCTCAGGGAGGGTTCCGTCATCAAAATGTTCCAATGTTTGTTTAAAATAGTTCTCATATTGGCCCATTCGTGGTTATAGGTTGAGATAAAACGAATTGTCTCCTCCTCCTCTATTGCGGGTTTCTTAGGATGGAGGAGAGAAATACGGGGGGTCCTCTTTGCCCTATTATATCCCCTTTTAATACATCTCTGACTATAACCACATTGTGTAAAACGGTATTTCAGGTCTTGTGCCTGATGTTCAAAATTTTGCTCTGTAGAGCAGATCCGCCTCATCCTTAGGAACTGTCCAACCGGGATAGCCCCAATAGTTGCTGGACTATGGGCAGACTCGGTGTGAATCAGAGAGTTGACAGCAGTGGGTTTCCTGAAAACATCTGTCTGAATACTCTAATTGATGTCAACACTCAGGGAGATATCCAGGAAATCCACTCTCTTGGTATCAAAAACATATGTCAACCGTATATTGTACTGATTCACGCCGAGAGAGTCCATGAACTCTCCGAGCTGCCGGGCCGAGCCCCTCCACAAAAATGGAATGTCATCCATATATCTAAGCCAGCACAGCAAATGGCTGGCAGCCGGCACACCCTCTCCTCCAAAAATCTCTCTTTCCCACTGCCCAAGGAAGAGATTGGCATAGGAGGATGTGCAGGCCGCCCCCATGGCCGTGCCCCGCTACTGAAGATAGAAAAAATCCTTAAAAACAAAAAAATTGTGGGTCAGGACAAACTCCAGCAGCTCCAGGACGAGCTCACACATGGGGCTATCCAGGTTGGAGGCCCCCAGGAAAAGGCAGACCGCATTTAGACCATCTGTATGGTCAATGCTAATATATAGGCTCTCCACGTCAGCAGTGACGAGGAGAGTTCCTTCATCCACCGTCGACCCTGGTATGGACGTCCGTCGTGTCCTTCACATATGATGGCAAAGTTGCCACCATTGGTTTCAAGTAGTGGTCAATAAATCTGCACACGGGTTCACACAAACCCCTAATGCCGGACACGATCGGACGTCCCGGTGGGTCGACGGGGTCCTTGTGGATTTTTGGTAATAGATAGAAGGTCGGGATCCTGGGGAAGGCAACCGTCAATCCCTCCAAAACCTTCTTGGATATAATAGCATCCTCAAAGGCTCGTGTCAAAATATCCTGAAGTTGTAGTGAGAAGGAGGCCAAGGGACAATGAGTTAGCTTGGTATATGTATGTGGGTCCCTCAATTGCCGAAATACCTCATGTTCGTATTTCTGGCTAGGCCAGATCACGATATTGCCCCCTTTGTCCGCTGCCTTAATGACTACATCACTGATTGATTGTAGTTGTTGTAACGCCTGGCGTTCTCTATGTGTCAGATTGTCAAATTTACATTTTGTTGATAACTTCATAAAGTCCTCAGTGACCAGTCTAGTAAAAATATCTACTGCTGGACATAGGGACAATGGGGGGAACCTCGTCGATCTGGGCATAATTGATTGAGGGAACCCACCTGGCAGGAGACTGTTTCATCCGATAATTCCTCCAGACATCTCAAGGCCTCCTCCTCAGTCACCACAGTACCCGGAGTACTGGAAACCTTGGGGTGCAATTTCTTTAAAATAAGTTTGCAGGAAAAAAGATGTAAATCCTTTATCGCTGAAAAAGAATTGAAGGCATTAGTGGGAGAGAAAGATAGCCCCCTCCCCAGGATCTCAACCTGTGCTTTGGTCAATATGTGAGGGGACAAGTTGATTACCTGCAGCCTCCCCTGGGAGGAGACGACAGGGCCAACCAACATTGGACCTTTGGTCTTATTGGTCTGTCTGGTCTGCATCTTGCTGGGGATAGTAGGTGTTTTCAAGTGGGGGCCCTGTGAAGTAGTGGGATGGACCTCCTCTTGAGATGTATTAGATTGTACCGACCTAGATCTCGATCTTGAGTTCGACATATTACGGTATTTCGATCGAGAGCGGTCATATTGGCCCCCCCATGTTAGAACCTTGCTCTTAGGTTTTTTCCTTTGCTGGTCACATGACCTTGTTGGCCTATTTAATCCTGCTCCGCCCTTCTGGCTTTGCTGGACTTCATTGTATAACTACTTTCTAGCTAGCCTGTGCTCTGTATCTAACTCTGTTAGTTTGCTTGGTCTACGGACCTCAGTGTTGTATATATTTTGTTTGTTTGTCTGTCTGCTACTATTTCTGTTAGGAGGTGTCCCATTTTCCTCCCAGTCCTTAGTACTTGTAGGGATTCCTTCCCCACATCTATAGGTCTCCGTACAGACTAGCTTAGGACTTTAGCAGGTCTGATCGCAGGATCAGGTCCCCTGTTACATCGTAGGGATAAAGCTGAGTTCTATCGTAGGGACAGATCTCCTCTCTTTCCTTAGCTCTGGTAGCAGAACATAACAGTAAGTCCAGCCTGCAAATTCTCTAAGGAAAGATTTTTCTGTTCCATCATGGTGTCGGTTCTGGATTTGGCTAAACGCCTGCAGGGACTCTCTCTGGAGGTGGCCGAGCTCCGTCAGCACGTGAGTAACTGTCCTGGAGCACATTTCTTGGAGCCTAAGGTATGTTTGCCGGATTTATTTTTTGGTGAACACCGAGAATTTTTTTCATTTAAAAATGCTTGCTTATTGTATTTTCGTTTGAGACCCAAGTCCTCTGGGGATGAATCCCAGCGCATAGGGTTCATAATGTCACTTTTGCGCAAAGAGCCTCAGGAGTGGGCCTTTTCTTTGCAACCTAGTGATACATGCTTCAGATCAGTGGATAGTTTTTTTTCTGCTTTGGGACTATTATATGATGATCCTGACCGTGTCGCATCAGCTGAGACTGAGTTGAGACGTTTGAAACAGGGGTCAGGTAATGTGGAAAAATATTGTACTCATTTCCGTCGTTGGTCTACTCAAACAGGGTGGAACGATTCTGCTCTGAAAAGTCTATTTCTTGCTGGGCTCAATGAAAGGGTTAAAGACCTGCTAATTGCTTATCCTACACCTGAAGATTTGCAACAGGCTATGCAATTAGCTATACGGGTGGATAGGAGACTGCGTGCAAGGGTTAATGAGAGCAAATCCTCTGCTATGTCAGTTTCTGGTTATGAGAATGTGTGTACTAACAGTGGTGAACCGATGGAGATTGGGTCGGTGGCACCTCGCTCTCAAGAAAAAGACCGTAGATTTTCTGAAGGCTTGTGTTTCTATTGCGGAAAATCTGGTCATTTGATTAAAGGCTGTGAGCTTCGTATGAAGAAAGAAAAAAAAAAATGGTCAGTCATGCCCGTATTGCCTGTTTAAATTCCAAGGGTGTATTTTTAGCTGCTGCCACGATTGCTCAGGAAAAATTAATGGAATTTCGGGTGTTTGTTGATTGTGGGTCTACTCTGAATGTAATTGATGGGGGATTCTTGGAAAGACTCAATTTAAAACCCGAACCTTTATCATCCCCCATTGCTGTGGTTTCTGTGGATGGTTCCCCTTTGAAGAATATTACTCTCAAGGTCTGTGAATTTCCTCTCACTATTAATGGTGTTCACCATGAGAAATTGGATTTGGTAGTTTTGAATAACTTGCCTTCTCCAGTAATATTGGGATTGCCCTGGTTAAAATTTCACAATCCTGTACTGGATTGGTCTACCAGTGAAATTAAATCCTGGAGCCATAAATGTTATGACAAGTGTTGTAACGGGCGTATTGCAGCTTTGGATAGGGGAGAATTGCCTGTTCCTATTCAGGATTTTTGGAGAGTTTTTTCTGAGAAGGAATCGCAGGTTTTGCCTCCCCATAGAGACTATGATTGTTCTATTGAATTTGTCCCTGGAGCGACTCTTCCTAAAAGTAGTTTATTTAACCTTACTATTCCTGAGAGGAAGGCTTTGGAGGAATACATACAGACAAGTTTGGCCGCCGGTCACATTAGGCCCTCTAAGTCTCCTGTGGCGGTTGGATTTTTTTTCGTAAAAAAAAAGGACGGCGGTTTACGTCCTTGTCTGGATTTTCGTGAGATTAACAAAATTACTGTACGCAATCCTTACCCACTGCCATTGATTCCTGATCTGTTTAACCAGTTAATGGGGGCCAAGTGGTTCTCTAAAATTGACCTTAAGGGGGCATACAATCTGTTGCGCATGAAGGAGGGTGACAAATGGAAGACTGCTTTTAACACTCCTGTGGGTTATTTTGAGAATCTGGTTATGCCTTTTGGTCTTACTAATGCTCCTGCATTTTATCAGAATCTTATTAATGACATCCTTAGACCTTTGATCGGCAAAAATGTGGTTGTGTATTTGGATGACATTTTGATTTATTCGCCGGATCTGGAGTCTCATTGGCGGAGCGTACGTGAGGTATTACAGTTGTTAATGGACAATTCGCTTTTTGCTAAGCTGGAGAAATGTGAGTTCGCTGTACAGAGAATTAGTTTTTTGGGTTACATTATCTCCAGCGAAGGTTTTGAGATGGACCCGGTTAAAGTTCAAGCTGTACAGGAATGGCCTAGGCCTATTGGTTTGAAATCGATACAGAGGTTTTTAGGTTTCGCCAATTATTACAGAAAATTCATAAAAAAATTTTCTAGTATTGTCAAACCTCTGACCGATCTCACCAGGAAAGGTGCTGATGCGGTTCAGTGGTCTTCTGAGGCCATTGAAGCTTTTGTGTATCTCAAGGAGAGGTTCACCTCTGCTCCCATCCTTATGCAGCCTGATGTGACTAAGCCGTTTTTGGTTGAGGTTGATGCTTCCTCTGTGGGGGTTGGCGCAGTATTGTCTCAGGATAACGGGGATGGATTACATCCCTGTGCCTTTTTTTCAAAAAATTTTTCAAAGACTGAACTGAATTACGATATTGGGAATCGGGAATTATTGGCTATTAAACTCGCATTTGAACACTGGCGCCATTTCTTGGAAGGTGCGGAATTTCCCGTTCAGGTTCTTACGGATCATAAAAATCTGATATATCTTGATGCTGCCAAGCGCCTGAATGCCCGTCAGGCTAGGTGGGCACTGTTTTTCTCGCGGTTTAATTTCTCCGTTACTTACATCCCTGGTACTAAGAATGTAAAGGCGGATGCCTTGTCTCGCAGTTTTTCTCCCATAGTTGGTGCTGAGAAAGAGGAGAACATTTTACAAGAAGGTGTTGTGATAGCTGCTTTGGACTCCGTTTTGGAAGATGAGATTCTTAAAGCACAGGAGAATGCCCCATCTAACACTCCTCATGGGAGGTTGTTTGTGCCTGGGACCTTTAGGAGAGATTTGTTTGTTGAGTGTCACGAATCTCGGTTGGCAGATCATCCCGGAATCTCTGAGACCAAGAGACTGGTGGGTCGCAGTTTTTGGTGGCCTGGATGGCAGAAGGAAGTCATTAAGTGGGTGCGTCAATGTACTATATGTGCTAGATCTAAGTCCTCACATACTCCTGCTGCGGGGTTGCTTTGTCCTTTGGAGGTTCCCAGTGCTCCTTGGACACATTTGGCTATGGACTTTATAACTGAACTTCCCCCCTCTGAGGGTTTTACTGTCATCTGGGTGGTCGTGGACCGTTTTAGCAAGATGTGTCACTTGGTTCCCTTCGTCAAACTGCCCTGCGCTAAAACTCTCGCTAAGGCCTTTGTCAAGGAAATTGTCAGACTTCATGGCGTTCCTACTGACATTGTTTCTGATAGGGGTCCTCAGTTCGTGGCTCGTTTTTGGCGTGCCTTTTGTGACAGGTTGGGAGTTCATTTGTCGTTCTCGTCCGGATATCATCCTGAATCTAATGGCCAGACAGAAAGGAAAAACCAGGATGTTGAGCAGTTCTTGCGTTGTTTTGTGGCAGACAATCAAGAGGGGTGGTCTGAGTTTCTGCCACTTGCTGAATTTGCTCTGAACAATCATACATCTTCTTCTGCTGGTTGTTCGCCTTTTTTTTGTTGTTCTGGGAGACATCCGTCGTTTGGGTCGTTCTCCAAGTTGGGATCTGCCGTGCCTGAGGAGGAGAATTTTTCCGGTGATTTGGAGAGAGTTTGGACGGATGTGCGTGGTAATCTTCAGGAGGCCAACAGAAAATATAAAGACTACTTTGATAGGAAACGACATGGTTTGGTTGTCTTCTAGGAATCTGCGGTTGAGGATTCCTTCTAGGAAATTGGGTCCCAAGTTTGTAGCGCCCTTTAAGGTGCTTCAGGTTGTCAACCAATCTGCTGTTAGGTTGGAGGTTCCTACCGCCTGGAGAATTAATCCGGTATTTCATGTCTCTCTGTTAAAAAAAGCTGTTGTGTCGGATGGTGACGCCTCTGCCTCTGTTCCTCCGGTGGTGGAGGACGGGGAATATGAAATTTCTCGCATCCTTAACTCTAGACGGTATAGAGGTAGTTTGCAGTATCTTGTGGCCTGGAAAGGTTTCGGACCCGAGGATAACTCTTGGGTGAGGTCAGATGATGTTTCCGCGTCCAGACTTATCAGAGCGTTTCACAGGAGATTTCCTGATAAGCCTGGTCCTAGGGGATCCGGAGGATCCTCTTAGAAGGGGGGGTACTGTTAGAACCTTGCTCTTAGGTTTTTTCCTTTGCTGGTCACATGACCTTGTTGGCCTATTTAATCCTGCTCCGCCCTTCTGGCTTTGCTGGACTTCATTGTATAACTACTTTCTAGCTAGCCTGTGCTCTGTATCTAACTCTGTTAGTTTGCTTGGTCTACGGACCTCAGTGTTGTATATATTTTGTTTGTTTGTCTGTCTGCTACTATTTCTGTTAGGAGGTGTCCCATTTTCCTCCCAGTCCTTAGTACTTGTAGGGATTCCTTCCCCACATCTATAGGTCTCCGTACAGACTAGCTTAGGACTTTAGCAGGTCTGATCGCAGGATCAGGTCCCCTGTTACATCGTAGGGATAAAGCTGAGTTCTATCGTAGGGACAGATCTCCTCTCTTTCCTTAGCTCTGGTAGCAGAACATAACACCCCATCTATAGACTCGTTGATTCTGCATACTTCGTACTGCCCCAGATCCAACCTTAAAAAATTTTTGGGCATCTGTGCAGATGCTTTCCTGCTCTTGAGTAGAGATGAGCGTTGTTCTACTCGAACTGTTCGTCAATCTCAAATTCGAGCTGTTTTGGGCGGTGTTCGAGCCGTTCGGCGAACACGAACAATTTGAGAAAAATTCGGCTGTTCGAGGTTATGTTCGATAACTGTTCGTGCACCAAAATCATAACTGGATTTTTTCTCAGTAATGATGAAAATGAATGTTAATACGCAGTTTGAGTGTACAGCGGGGTGGGGGGAGGGGCAGGGGATGGATCTCTGCAGGAACAATGAAGATCTCCATTTTTTTTTCTCTTTCCCGCATTTACAGTGGGGAGGTGCAATCTGTCAGCCTATCAGCAGCGCACACACGGAGCGAAGTGCTTTTTTTCACACAAGCAAGGGCATGTGTCATTGGCAGTGTATGTCACATGTCCTTGCCCTATAAGACCAAGCCATTTTCCCCGTCGCCACCATTTTCTCACTGCTGCAGCTGCGTGTTAGACGGCACCGCTGTTGCTGTGTGCGCTATACCTTGTTAATTTCAAGCCAATTTTCGCACAAATATACAGATAGCTTGGGAGTAGGGAATAGTTGTGATTGCAGTCCTTTTAAGGACTAGGTTACAGCATTTCCTACGACTTTTATCAGGCAGGTCTGTGCTCTTAAATAGATAGGTTGTGGGAGTAAAGACTAATTGTAATTGGAGTCCTTTTCAGGACTAGGTTACATCAGTTCCTATCAGTTTTTGCCAGGCAGGTCTGTGCCAGTGCTGTGCAAGTTTTTTTCACAGCATTTGGCTGAATCTAGCAAAGCTAATCCTTTTTGGCCTATTGCAGAGTGTGTTAGTCAGTGGAGTAGCCTATCTGTGTTGCAAGATATACCACCTGTGTATAGAATACCAATTTTTTTACTGCACCTAGTGACGTAAAATCTTTTGGGCATAGCATCATTCTATTAGTCCATCTATACTGACCTCCATCAGGTTGCAAACTGAATCTAATTTTTTTCTACATCTAGCTCTGAAAAAATATTTGGCCTTCTAGCAGTGTGTCGGACTTTCTCTATTAGTCCATCTATACTGACCTCCATCAGGTTGCAAATTCAAAATAATTTTTATCTGCATCTACAGTACCTCTGAAAAAATATTTGGGCTTCTAGCTGTGTGTGGGACTTGTTGTATTAGTCCATCTATACTGACCTCCATCAGGTTGCAAACTGAATATATTTTTTTCTGCATCTACCTCTGAAAAAATATTGGGCTTCTAGCTGTGTGTGGGACTTGTTGTATTAGTCCATCTATACTGACCTCCATCAGGTTGCAAACTGAATATATTTTTTTCTGCATCTACCTCTGAAAAAATATTGGGCTTCTAGCTGTGTGTGGGACTTGTTGTATTAGTCCATCTATACTGACCTCCATCAGGTTGCAAACTGAATATAATTTTTTTCTGCATCTAGCTCTGAAAAAATATTTGGCCTTCTAGTAGTGTGTCGGACTTTCTCTATTAGTCCATCTATACTGACCTCCATCAGGTTGCAAATTAAAAATAATTTTTATCTGCATCTACAGTACCTCTGAAAAAATATTTGGCCATCTAGCAGTGTGTCGGACTTTCTCTATTAGTCCATCTATACTGACCTCCATCAGGTTGCAAATTCAAAATAATTTTTATCTGCATCTACAGTACCTCTGAAAAAATATCTGGGCTTCTAGCTGTGTGTGGGACTTGTTGTATTAGTCCATCTATACTGACCTCCATCAGGTTGCAAACTAAACATAATTTTTTTCTGCATCTAGCTCTGAAAAAATATTTGGCCTTCTAGTAGTGTATCGGACTTTCTCTATTAGTCCATCTATACTGACCTCCATCAGGTTGCAAATTCAAAATAATTTTTATCTGCATCTACAGTACCTCTGAAAAAATATCTGGGCTTCTAGCTGTGTGTGGGACTTGTTGTATTAGTCCATCTATACTGACCTCCATCAGGTTGCAAACTGAATATATTTTTTTCTGCATCTACCTCTGAAAAAATATTGGGCTTCTAGCTGTGTGTGGGACTTGTTGTATTAGTCCATCTATACTGACCTCCATCAGGTTGCAAACTGAATATATTTTTTTCTGCATCTACCTCTGAAAAAATATTGGGCTTCTAGCTGTGTGTGGGACTTGTTGTATTAGTCCATCTATACTGACCTCCATCAGTTTGCAAACTGAATATAATTTTTTTCTGCATCTAGCTCTGAAAAAATATTTGGCCTTCTAGCAGTGTGTCGGACTTTCTCTATTAGTCCATCTATACTGACCTCCATCAGGTTGCAAATTCAAAATAATTTTTATCTGCATCTACAGTACCTCTGAAAAAATATTTGGGCTTCTAGCTGTGTGTGGGACTTGTTGTATTAGTCCATCTATACTGACCTCCATCAGGTTGCAAACTGAATATATTTTTTTCTGCATCTACCTCTGAAAAAATATTGGGCTTCTAGCTGTGTGTGGGACTTGTTGTATTAGTCCATCTATACTGACCTCCATCAGGTTGCAAACTGAATATATTTTTTTCTGCATCTACCTCTGAAAAAATATTGGGCTTCTAGCTGTGTGTGGGACTTGTATTAGTCCATCTATACTGACCTCCATCAGGTTGCAAACTGAATATATTTTTTTCTGCATCTACCTCTGAAAAAATATTGGGCTTCTAGCTGTGTGTGGGACTTGTTGTATTAGTCCATCTATACTGACCTCCATCAGGTTGCAAATTGAATATAATTTTTTTCTGCATCTAACCCAGCCAATAGTTTTGGCCTAATACCACAGTTTGGCCACTCAGCTCTGCTCGATTACCATCCATTGTTTTTTTGTGCAAACAACTCCAGAGTTGTGAATTAGTTAACCACCAAAATGAGTGGAAAAAGGCCTGCTGCTGGTGGAAAGGGGAATAGGCGTGTTGGGAAGGGGAAAAAAGGTTGTGTCCGTGGGGTAGGTGTTAAAGCAACAGTAACATCTGCAGAAGAAAGACCATCTTCCAGCAAAACTAAAATGTCTACTTCTTTTAGCGGACAATGTGATAAGATCCCTTTCTTACGGCCACGCCAATCGCTACAAATTCCAGATGAGGCACAAAAACAGCAGGTGCTTCAACGGATATCAAGTGCTCCTTTAAGTGGGCTCTCCTCCACATCAACTTCAACATCACAAATACTCCAGTCCTCAAAGGTGTCACCCAAATCGCACTTGCTTCCTCACAGCTCCCAAATCTCCAGCTGCCCGTCTGAGTATGAGGTAGAACAGATGGTTGAGTCTGCAGAGCTGTTTACTCATACTATAGCCTGGGAATCAGAGGTCGACTCCAGCGCTTCTGTGAATCCAGACGAGGAAATGATCTGCACTGATGCCCAGAATCTTTATGAGTCGGATCCAGGACCAGACGCAGAAGGTTCTGACCATAATGTAGACCCTCATTCCCAAACTGTAACTCCTGTGGTGGAGACAATGAGGAAGACGATGATAAGACTCAAATACCTGATTGGAGCGACAACTTTAGTTTTTTGTCAGGGCAGGAACAGGTTGGCTCTGAGGACGACGGGTGTGATAACACACAGGGTGATGATGATGAGGTTGGAGATCCCACTTACTGTCAACCCACAGTCAGCCAAGAGATGAGGTCAGCAGAGGAGGTGGAGGAAGATGCTAGTGACGACGAGGTCAGGTTGCACCATCCTGGACAGAGACGTAGTACTGGAAGCACGTCAACAACTGCATCCTCAAACACAACTCTGCCTCTCACCACAAGTCGTGGTGGCTCTTCAGGTCGCATGGGTGCTAAGCCTTGCATAGCCTGGGCATTTTTTCAGATCGATAAAGATGACCGAACTTGTGTTATCTGTAACATTTGTCAGCAAAAGCTAAGTAGAGGCCAAAAAATACATAGTTTGAGTACTTCATGCATGAACCGGCACATGGACATGAAGCATAAGTTGCAGTGGGAAGCTCAGTGTGCTACAATGCGGCCTAGCCGGCCGGGCCAACCACCGTCTGCCATATCTTGTGCATCCGCGGCCTCTTCATCCTCTGTGACTGGGGGGACAGCAGTCACACCTGTTTTGGGGCGCAGACCTGCCACCTCTTTACCCGCAACAGCCAGCGTGATTGGCAGGTCATCATTTTCTTTGGAGGTGGTAACACCAGCTGGTGTTGAGCGCTGTCCGACATCGATAGCACCACCTTTGGATCAAGGCAACCTAACATGTCCGCCTGCATCTTCCTCACAGACCGGCAGTTTGCCGGGGACACCCTTATCAACCCCGTCTAAGCACAATAGCCAGCCCTCGGTCCCTCAGATGTGGACAAGTAAAAGAACATTTCCTCCTAGCCATGAGAAAGCTAAGAGGTTGAATTTCACCATCTGCAAGCTCTTGGCTACAGAAATGCTGCCTTTCCGCCTGGTGGACACAGAGGATTTTCGAGACCTTATGTCCGTCGCAGTGCCCCAGTACCAGATGCCCAGTCGGCACTACTTCTCAAAGAAAGGTGTGCCTGCGCTCCACCAGCATGTCGCACACAACATCACCGCTTCTTTGAGAAACTCTGTGTGTGACAGGGTGCATTTCACCACAGACACTTGGACGAGTAGGCATGGACAGGGGCGTTACATGTCGCTGAGTGGGCACTGGGTAACTATGGTGACAGCAAGACAAGGGGCTGCTGTCCTAGTCTTGCCGTTCCCACGAGTTGTGCGTCAATCCTCTTTATGTCAAAGTTCCTCCACTGCTTCTGCCTCCTCAACCTCCTCTCGGTCTTCCACCTGCACCCAAAGCCTGTCTGGTCATGCCACAAGCTTTCTAACTGCGCAGAAGGGATCCTGCACACCTCCTTACTATGCTGGCAGTAGGGCTCAACGTCATCAGGCGGTTTTTACTTTGAAATGTCTGGGAAATGTGAGACACACAGCTGAGGAGTTGTGGTCAGCTCTGGAGAACCAATTTCATGAATGGTTGTCTCCACTGGACCTGAAACCAGGGAAGGCCGTGTGCGACAATGCTGCAAACCTGGGTGCGGCCCTTCGCCGGGGCAATGTCACACACGTGCCTTGTATGGCTCACGTGTTGAACCTGGTTGTCCAGCAATTTTTAGCCCACTATCCCAGACTAGATGGCCTTCTGCAGAGGGCACGGTCGCTGTGTGCTCACTTCCGCCGTTCGCATCCCGCAGCTCAGCGACTTACATCTCTACAGAAGTCGTTGGGCCTGCCACTTCACCGGCTAAAATGCGATGTGCCTACCCGGTGGAATTCAACTCTGCACATGTTGCAGCGACTGTGGCAGCACCGACAAGCCCTGGTGCAATACGTTCTGACGTATAGCCTGGGCCAATGAGATTCAGAGGTGGGGCAAATCACGCTGGAGGAGTGGTCTCAGATCAGGGACCTATGCACCCTTCTGCACAGTTTTGAAATGGCGACGAAGATGTTTAGTGCTGACGATGCCATTATCAGCATGACTATTCCGGTGATTTACATGCTGGAGCACATGTTAAACAGAATTCGGAGTCAGGTGGTGGCACAAGAGGAGGTGGAGGAAGTAGAGGAGGAGGAGTTGTATGCGGAAGGGCTAACATCTGCAAGGTCCAGACGGTCGGCAGCACCAAGGCGGCAGGCATGTGAGGGTGGGGGAGATGGTTTTACCAGGGCGCATGGTAGCAGCCAAACTAGTGAGGAAGGTGCAGGAGCCCAGGAAGAAGTGGAGGACGAACTGATGGAAGACTCATCAGATGAGGGAGACCTTGATCACATTTCTGTTGTGCGAGGTTGGGGGGAGAGGACAGAGGAAGGAAGCATGATTGTTACCTCGCCACCAACACAACAGGGACTTGGTGCTCCTGGATGCGCAACACACATGAGTGCCTTCTTGCTGCACTACCTGCAACATGACCCTCGAATTGTGAGAATTAGAAATAATCCTGACTACTGGGTTGCCACACTGTTAGATCCCCGGTACAAAAGTAAATTTGCAGAAATTATTCCTGCCATAGAAATGGATGCACGCATGCAGGAGTATCAGCAGAGACTGTTGCAGAATCTTACATGTGCTTTTCCACAAAATACCAGTGGTGCACGTAGTGAATCTCACAGTTCCAACTTGCCAACCGTGGGACCGTCAAGTGTTCAGCACTCAAACCGTAACAGAACCACAGTATCTGCTGGTAACATCAATTTTGCGGAATCATTTCACCACTTTTTTAGCCCATCCTTTGCAAGGCCACAGGAGACAAGAAGTCTGACACATAGTCAACGCCTAGAGACGATGGTACAGGAGTATCTCCAAGTAAACATTGAAGCCACGACTGTGTCACTGGACCCTTGCTCTTTTTGGGCTTCCAATCTGGAAAAATGGCCGGAGCTAGCCACTTACGCCTTGGAGATCTTGTCATGCCCCGCAGCCAGCGTTCTGTCTGAACGTGTGTTCAGCACTGCTGGTGGTGTGCTGACAGATAAGCGCACGCGGCTCTCCACTGATAATGTAGACAGACTCACGTTCATAAAGATGAACAAATCATGGATCCGAAACGACTTTTCTACCCCTGTGTCATCCTGGGGAGAATAAAAGCTTGATGATTGGTTAAAATCACCCTACCAACCGTTTTAAGCTTTCAAATTACTAATCATGTTTATCTGTATCTTGACTGGAAAATAATTTGGGCTTTGTAGCAGTGTGCAGCACTGATCCTATTAGGCCATCTATAATAAGCTCCACCAGATTTAAAATTAAAAATAATTTTTAGCTGCATCTAGCCCGGAAAATAATTTTGGGGCTCCGAGATGCGCAAGACACATAAGTGCCTTCTTGCTGCACTACCTGCAGCATGACCCTCATATTGTCAGAATTCGAAGTAATCATGACTACTGGGTTGCCACACTCTTAGATCCCCCAAACTTTTCGATCAACCTTTTCATTTTAATAAAGACCAAAAAAATGGTCATTTTTGAAATTATAAGCATTAGCAGGTTGTTAGAAACTGAAATCAAACAGTTTTCAACTCAAAACTTTATTGTAGGTGATGTTACTTTTTCACATAGGACCCCTTGTTCGAAAGTAGCTTCTGAACTCTCTCGTCCATTGAATTTGTCAGGTTTTGGATGGTTTCTGCTTCAATTGTTTTGCATGAGGACAGAATACCCTCCCAGAGCTGTTGCTTAGATGTGAACAGCCTCCCGCCATCATAGACACTCCTTTTAATGATGCTCCAAAGGTTCTGAATGGGGTAGAGGTCAGGGGAGCATGGGGGTCACACCATAAGTTTGTCCCCTTTTATGCCCATATCAGCCAGAGATGCAGATGTTTTATGTGCAGCATGAGATGGTGCATTATCATGCAGAAAAATGATCTTGCTGTGAAATACACGGTTCTTCTTCTTGAACCATGGCAGGAAGTGCTGTTTGAGAAAATCCACATACATTATGGAGTTCATCTTTAGCGCCTTCAGGGATCCTAAAGGGGCCGACAATCTCTCTCCCCATGATTCCAGCCCAAAACATTACTCCACCTCCTACTTGTTGGCGCTGTAGCCGTGTTTGCGTGGGGTGTCCATCAACCAGCCATCCTCCACTCCATCCATCTGGACCATCGAGCGCTGCACGGCACTCATCCGTGAACAAAACAGTTTTGAAATCAGTCTTCATGTAATGTTTGGCCCACTGGAGCCATTTCTGCTTGTGTGAAGTGGATAGAGGAGGTCGACAGGATGGCGTATGCACAGCTGCAAACCTCTGAAGGACCCTGCATCTTGTTGTTCGGGGGACGTTGGAGGCACCAGCAGCTTCAAAAACTTGTCTGCTGCTATGACAAGGCTTTCTTGCCGCTGCTCTTTTAACCTGACGTAATTGCCTGTAGGAAAGAGTCCTCAATTTGCCCTTATCAGCACGCACACGTGTGTACTGTGAATCAGCTACATACTTCTTGATTGCCAAGACACTTCATCCTGATCATCGCACAATGTTGATTGTAGTCATGCCTTGACCTAAACACTCCACAATTTGTTGCTTCTCAGCAGCCGACACATCCTTTTTCTTTCCCATTTTGGCAGAAAATGTAGGCTGCTTAATAATGTGAGAGAGCCTTCTTAAGTAGTCTTGCCTTTCATTGGACACACCTGCCAAACTAATTAGCACAGGTGTCTGCAATTGCTTACAGTGATATAAAGAGCCCTGACACACATCACCATCAATGAGTTTAACTGACAAACAAACAAATTCTTCCCTTATCACTCCTAAACACTTTTTGCATAATAATTTGGAACGCAGTGTACATGTGCTTTTCCACAAAACACCAGTGGTTCACGTAGTGAATCTTACAGTTCTAACTTGCCAACCGTGGTCTGTATGGAATTGTTCAATAAAGGGCCCAAAATTAAGATAACATAGATGGGAGAGGTCTCTATGAATAGGAATTCCTAAGTATTTGATACCCTGTGAGGGCCAGGCAAAGGGAAAGTTGGACTGGATGGAATCCTATATGGATTTGGGGAGGGAGACATCGAGGGCCTCAGACTTCGCTGCATTGATTTTAAAATTTTACCATGTAACAAAGTGATCTATTTCAGCCATAACAGCAGGGATGGATATATGTGATTGAGTGATATATACTAGGACATCATCAGCAAATAGAGAGCACTTGTACTCGGTGCCTCCCACCTCAATCCACCTAATATTGGGGTTATGGCGAATTGATGAGAGCAGGTGCTCCGTCACTAGGATGTATAAGAGAGGGGACAGAGGACATCCCTGCCTTGTCCCATTGGTGATTGTGAAAGGTGATGAAAATGTTCTGACGCACCCCCTGGGCCTTGGGACACCCGGAGCCGGACCCTTTTTGGTGGATGCTGGTGGTTGTAGTCTTCGTGGCGGCGACCCGGTTCCGTGGCTCAGGGCGGTCAAACCAGTGGCGGAACTATTTATGTGGTTTTGATGTTTAAATGTCCGACTACGCCACCCGTGGATTGCGGTCAGAGTGAACCGCCGCTACAGGGCAGACCGCTGAGGCTGGTGTTGTGGGTGCAGCAGAGCGTAGCATAACTCCCCACGGGAGGAGTATAGCCTCAGGGCAGTGTATGCGGAGGATGGGGGTGATGGTGCAGGGCAGCAGCAGTAACGACACGGAGTCAGTGATGCAGTCCAGGGCCTTTACTCACAGTTCTTATTATCCAGACCATGTCTGCAGGTAACGGCTGCCCACGTCGTACTGTGCTCACCAGGTGAGGGGCTCAGACAACTCCCAGATAACTTTGGAGCACTTCACAGGACCCCCTTTGTGTGTCCTTTGTCTGGCCTTTCTTACCAACACTTCTGTCCGGCTGCCTCGGGCCTCCTATTGGTAAACTTGGCGCCAGTTTCCCTGACCCTATGTGGTGCCTTCCTAGCGGGTGTAGCGAGGGGCTGCGCCACATAAAATGTCAGAGCCTCCGGTTTCTAGCTGAGGGTCGTTTCCTGCCTCCACTAGTTCGGGGACCGGTCTCCCCCTTTGGCCTGACCCCTCCACGCAGGTGGATTCGGGCGTGCGGTGGCGACTCGCCCGTCCGCACCCCTGGGATCCCTTCATTCCTTGTTCCTGGAGCCTTCTCCGCTCCTCTTCCTTCCTTCTCCCTCTTCCAGGCCAGGGCCTCTGTTACTAGGCCCACCTCCGGAGCAGAGCTCATGCAGAGCCCCTGCTCCCTGCCACTTCTGCTCAGACTTCTCTGCACTGAACTAAGATGGTGCCCACCTTTTATACTCCCTTCTCAATGCACCCAGGAACTGCTTCCTCCCTGCTCCTGCACTACAGGGTTCCCCTTCCTCAGTGTTCCCTCCCCCCACTCCAGCCAGGGACAGGGACTGTCGTGCCCATCTCAGGGGCATATTGGTCGCCCTGCCCCACGGCAATGTGGTGTAATGCATGCAGGTGTCGGGTCCTGATCCACACTCCATCCTTACCTGAGAGTGAGATATCACACCTCTGGGTGAGGTGCAATATGTCTGTAGCAACCGAGCCCTCAGAGTGCTACAGTTCCATTTATCTTCAGCCTAGGTGACGTATTGCGATACAGGGCCGTGATTTTGGCTATAAAAGGGTCCCCTAGACCCCTACCCCAAGCTTTTTAAGAGAATCATATATGGCATGCCAGGAGACTCTATGGAATGCTTTCTCAGCATCCAACGAGAGTATCTAATTACAAATTTTTAACTGCATCTAGCCCAGGAAATACTTTGTGCCTAGTAGCAGTGTCTGCTAGTCAGCGGATTATCCCGGCTGTTAAGCAAGCTACACCACCTGCAGTTTAGACACTTAATTTTTTCAAAGGAAATGCTTCGGGACCATGGGATACTTAGTGAAGAGCATCAGGAGGCACCCCAAGGCATAGGGGCTGGGACTGGCAGTAGGATGCCTTGCGGTGGACAGCCGAGCTCGATCCTTATAAAAGCTTTTTAACTGCAGCAGCTTTAGTGGACGCTACTGGAGCTGGAATTACCGCGGCTGCTGGCATGAGACTTGCCCTCCAATAGATCCTTGTAAATGGATTTAAAGTGTATTCATTCAAATTAGAGAGACAATTTAAATTAAAAAGCTTAGAGCTGCCTCCACCACAGGGGGGCTCGCTCGACCCACCAGCGGACAGGCACCAGTATTGGGAGAGGGGGGCTGGCCGTCAGGGTTCACCGCGGCTCTGGCACAAACCCGGCGACACGGAGGTGGCACGGGCAGGAGCGGACTGGCCGTGTCGGCTTCTCACTTTTTGGATTTTAGAAGGGCATGACATGCCTATATCTGTGTCTCCCCCTCCTTTTACTCCTCCACCTCTTTTATTTTTGCATGACTATATGTACTTGTCACTTTTCCATGTGTTAGTTATGTCTTCTGAGCAGTTTGTCAGCTTTTGGACACTTTTGAAGGTGTTTTCTATGTGTTTCTATGTGTTTTTGTTTGCCTGCCATTGATTTTAACGGTGTTCGAAGGTGTTCGACGAACAGTTCGACGAGCAGTTCGGCGAACACACGGGTGTTCGACGAACCGAACCGAACTCGAACACTACGGGGGTGGCTCAACACTACTCTTGAGTCTGTGACTCTTTGGAGCAGACCTCTGATGCCCATGGAATAGAATGTGTGAACATTAGTGATGAGTGAGCACTAAAATGCTCGGGTACTCGTTTCTCGTGAATGCTCGAGTGCTAGGTCTGAGTAACGAGCCCATTGTAAGTCTATGGGAAACTCGAGCATTTTTCCAGCAGCCCTCCCAGGCGGTCTGCAGAGGGCCTAAAAATTGCCCAAATCGATGGGAACAGTGCTAAAATGACATGGGAACAGCATGGAGAAGACCCCTGGAAGCATCTCTGACTCCCAGGTCACTGCTGTCAACAATATTGTCAGAGGTATTACGCCACTTTTATGGACAATAAAACATACAAAAACGAAACCAAAATGGATTTTCCTGGGAAAAATGTTAAGGAACATCCTTTCCAGTTTAATGACTTATATGTATAAACAAAAACAAAAATGCTCTTCCACACTTTGGCTATGTTCACATGTAGTGTTTTTGATGCGTTTTTGAACTTTTGCATTGCTTTCATCGGTGAAAAATACATTCACCGGTAAATGTCATTTTAACATTTTACTACCTTATCTGGCCATGTGGTGTGTGAGACATGATCATACACATCCTGTTTCATTTATGAAGGAGTGAATGCAAGGGCTGCCAAAATGTGGGAAAAACCCCAATAACAATTTAAACATACATAGAGCTGGGCCTCAGTAACGACATGTTCCCATTAGAAAGGAGCAGGTCTGCTATCCAGTTATAGGGTATGCAGTGAGTCCAACGGCTGCCAAGATTTAGGAAAGACCCCAATACCAATTTAAAGACACATAGAGCTGGGCCTCAGTATCGACATGTTCCCATTAGAAAGGAGTGGGTCTGCAATACAGTTATAGGGTATTCAGTGAGTCCAATGGCTGTCAAAATTTAGGAAATACCCAATAACAATTTAAAGACACATAGAGCTGGGCCACAGTAATAACATGTTCCCATTAGAAAGGAGTGGGGCTCCCATACTGTTATAGCTTATGTAGTGACTGCAACGGCTGCAAAAAATTTGGAGGAACTCCAATGCAAGAGACTTAGAGGTCAGAGGGCCTCCGGAAAACAATGTTACCATTATTAGGAAGTGGGTTTCCCATACTGTTTGCCTATGCAGTGAATGCAACGACTGCCAACATTTTTGAAGAATTCCAGTGCCCCTTGCAAGAGACGTAGAGGTCGGAGGGCCTCCTGAAAACAATGTTCCCATTATTAGAAAGTAGGTCTCCCATACTGTTTGCCTATGCAGTGAATGGAACAGCTGCCAAAAATTTGAAGGAACTCCAATGCCCCTTGCAAGAGACGTAGAGGTCAAAGAGCCTCCTGAAAACAATGTTCCCATTATTAGGAAGTGGGTCTCCCATACTGTTTGCCTATGCAGTAAATGCAACGGCTGCCAAAAATTTGGAGAAACTCCAGTGCCCTTTGCAAGGGACGTAGAGGTCGAAGTGCCTCTTGAAAACAATGTTCCAATCTTTAGGAAGTGGGTCTCCCATACTGTTTGCCTATGCAGTGAATGCAACAGGTGCAAACAAATTTGGAGGAACGCCAATGCCACTTGCAAGAGATAAAGATATGTTGATATGGTAGAAGTGATGGTGATATGGTGGTGGAGGATTAGGATATGGAAGAGGAGGACAAGAGCAAATAGACAAAATCAGGAAGCGTATACCCATGTCTGGGTGTGAAGGCAGAGGTGCATGGGAATAGAGTTAGACCTCCCAAAAAAAAGAAACTGTATTTGAGTTTATGTTACGCTGCTATCATTCAATGGATTTGAGAAGTCTGGCCCAATCCAGCCCTTGTTCATTTTTATAAGAGTCAGCCTGTCAGCATTTTCAGTTGACAGGCGGATGCGCCTATCAGTTATAATTCCCCCAGCGGCACTAAAAACCCGCTGTGATAAAACGCTAGCGGAAGGGCAGGCCAGGACCTCCAAGGCGTAGAGAGCCAGTTCATGCCACGTGTCCAGCTTGGATACCCAATAATTATAAGGCACATAGGAATCATGGAGGACATTGGTACGGTCAGAAAGGTACTCCCTCAGCATCTTCTCAAACTTTTCCCTCCTTGTGAGAGTACCCCACGCCTCAGGGCCTGTGCGATGGGAGGGTCTGAGTAAACTGTCCCAAAACTTTGACAATGTTCCCCTAACTCTGCTGGATTGCATTTGTGTCTCTCTCACCTGTACTCCTTGGTTGTTCAACGAACTGTGACCGCTGTCGTCAGCGTTTTCAGTTGGGAATTTTTTAATTAGTTCCGCAACAAGAGCCTTCTGGTACTGACCATTTTATTAGGCCTGTCCGGTGAGGGAACAAGAGACAGAAAGTTCTCCTTGTAGTGCGGGTCTAGAAGTGTCATCAACCAGTATTGACTGTCACTCAAAGTTTAGACAACGGGAGGGTCATGGGAAAAGCAGCGTAACAAACTCTGCCATGTGTGCTTGACTGCTAACAGGCAAGACTTCCATGTCCTCACCAAGAGGACGACTGACCATGCTTTCCTCCTCTGCCTCTTCCTCCTCCTTGTCCTCAGGCCTTCCACGCTGAACACATGGTATGACAGTTGTGCAGATAGTACCGTCTATAGCGCAGGAAACTAGCTCCTGCTCTTCCTCCTCTTCCTCATTGTCACACAATCCATGTTATGATGAGATGAGGCTGGGCTGTGAGGAACCACCCTGTTTGGTTCCTTGCTCCATCTCATCGTTCTCCGCCTGCAATGCACCCTCTTCAATTGTGAGCAGAGAGCGTTTCTGAAGACAGAGAAGTGGGATGATGACGCTAATTATGGCAACATCGCCGCTCACCATCTTGGTGGAGTCCTCAAAGTTTTGGAGAATGGTACATATGTCTGATATCCATGTCCACTCCTGAGGTCTTGTGTGTGGAGTCAGACCTGAATACAGATGGCCTTGTTGATGCTGGTACTTAACAACTGCCCTCTTCTGCTCACAAATCCTTCCCAACATCAGCAATGTAGAGTTCCAACGAGTGGGGACTTCGCATACCAGTCAATGAGCTGGAAGCAACAACGGTGGAAGCTATAGCTGATATTCTAAAATTGTCACACAGGCGGCGTACTTTGACAAGCAGATCCGGCAGATCTGGGTAGGTTTTGAGAAACTGCTGAACCACAAGGTTAAGCACATGGGCAAGGCATAGTACGTGTGTGAGCTCGCCTCACTTCAGAGCTGCCACCAGGTTCCGGCCATTGTCACACATGACCATGCCTGGCTGTATAGTCAGTGGTCTTAGCCACAGATCTGCCTGCTGTTTCAGAGCTGTCCACAACTCTTCAGCGTTGTGTGGTTTGTCACATTAGCATAAGCATATTAGCTTCAGCACAGCCTTGTGCCACTTGGTCGAGGGAGTGCTGCAGTGCCTCTAGCTTGTGACTGATGTAGTCATTTTGGAGATGGAGGCTGAAGAGGAGGAGGTGCAGGAGCTGTAGAATGTGGGAGCAACCCTAATTGACCAAGGACCTGCAATCCTCAGCATCGGGAGGACGTGTTCTATCCTAAGGTTCGACAGGGTCCCGGCTTCCACTATATTAACCCAGTGTGCCGTCAGCGAGATGTACCATCCCTGCCAACAAGCACTTTTTCACGTGTCCGTGGTTAGGTGGACTTTCCCAGGACTGAGTACCGTGGGATGGTCACTGTCATCAGGTTGTGGAAAGCTTCCGTCTCCACAAGCCTAAAAGGCAACATTTTGAGTGCAAGCATTGCACAAATGTGTGAATTTAGTAGTGTGGCCTGTGGGGCGTTGGCTGTGTATTTGCGCTTGTGTTCCAAGGACTGTGGTAGGGACAACTGAACGCTGAGCTGGGACAAGGACGTGGACGTGCTTGCTGATGGTGCTACTTGAGAGTGTGCAACGACAGGTGCAAGGCAGGAGGCATCTTCGCATGCGCCATGGACAGAGAATTGGCTTGCACGCACAACAGCGGAAGAAGCAGTGGTGCCACACGCAGACACTGTTCCTGGACCTTGGGGTTCGGCCCACTTAGTAGGGTTCTTTGCTGCCATGTGCCTGATCATGCTGGTGGTGGTCAGGCTGGAAGTTTTGCTACTCCTGCTGATGCTGGTCTGGCAGGTGGTGCAAATGACCTTTTTGGGGTTTACGGCAGTCTTTAAAAAACAACCAGACTCGGGAAGACCTGACAGATGTACTGGCAACTTCCTTCGTGTTGATGTTATGGGGAATGGTTTCTGGCCTTCTTTCTGCGGCCATCACACTGCTTCTTCCTGCCTGTTGTGGTGCTATGCCTCCCTCCCCCTGTGTGCCACTGTCCTCACTCTGTATGTCTCCCTGTCAGGTTGGGTCAGTTACTATATCATCTACCACCTCGCTTCCACTTCTGCACCCTGGTCCTCCTCCTGACTTTCTGGCAATTGTGTCTCATCATTGTCCACCTCTTGTGACACTTTCCCACCGTGGCCTTCGTGTGACTACTGAGACTTGACCGTGTGGAAGACAGGGTGGTGGTGGTGGCTAGGTGTCTGCAAGCATTATCTGCTATCCAACCAATAACCTTTTCACACTGCTCTAAGTTCAATAGTGGTGTTCTTCGTTTCCCTATTAATTGGGACAGGAAGGTCGAGCGAGAAAATGTGGATATTTCTTGTGGCACAATTTCAGCTAGCCCACGGCATCGGCCTCAGCCTCTGCATGCATCATCATCACCATCACATCTACTTCCCCGTCCCTTGCCACTCGCCTTGCCCATTTTAAATGGAGTACAATATTTTCCATGTTCACTGCAAATGGCTGGATTTGAACCGCAGTGATATGTGATACGTGTGACAGAAAACCACAGTTTTAAATAGCCTGCTTATAGGTAACTATTTTTAACAGTGACCTCGTGTCAATAACTTCACTGACACACTGCAACAAAATTTCAATGGAGGTCAGAAATGGCAGAATTTTCAGCATACTTATATGTGATCCGTGTGACGGACAAACTACAGTTTTAAATAGCAGGCCTGTAGGGAACTATTTTTAACAGTAACCTCGTGTCAATAACTTTGCTGACACACTGCAACAAAATTTCAATGGAGGCCAGAAATGGCAGAATTTTCAGCACACTTATATGTGATCCATGTGATGGACAAACCACAGTTTTAAATAGATGGATTTTTAGCACTGTAATATGAAAAGGATATGGCTGTATTCTGCAGTGCCCACAAGCAAATGGAGCAGAAAAACTGTGTTTTCTAGATTGCTTTTTAAGTAAATAATCAGGATTTAGATTCAAAAAAATTATTCCTGGCCCCTGATACCTGTGTCTATTTCTAGAAATATTTGTAAAAGCATAAGCAGACAGAACTGGAATGGACCTTCTTGCTATATGCACTGCAGTCTGCCACATACACTGTCTGCCTGCCTAACACTGATATCTATGCAGCTGGATTAGTCCTCAGAAGGACTGTTAGTTGAGATGGATATGTGTATAATATATTGTGGTATACCTACACTAACTAAGAAACAAGCAAATCTCTCCATAGCTCAGCAGCACCTCTCCCTACACTACCTGATTCCAGAGTAGACTGTGACGAGCATGGCGGTGCCAGGTCTGATATAGACCTGATGATGCTGTGTGGCCAGCCAATCACTGCAATGCCATAACCAACATGGCTGCGGCATTACAGTGTGTGGCAGACAATCCCTGAATGTTCATTGGCGTCAAACATGCAGGAAGGGGACCCGAGCTCCCATCGAGCAACCCCAGAAATACTCTGCGAGCGCCGATCATCTTAAGCAGTGAGATGTTCGGGCGAGCACCAAGCAGTAGTGAGCATGCTCACTCATTACTAAAAGAGACGCAAAAAAAAAAAACACAGTAGGATCTTTCTTTAGTATAAAAAACAGATTCGCCAATGTAACCTTGATGTAATCACATTGTTCAGCTCCTACACCTCCTCCTCCAGTTCAGACTCCATGTCCAAAATGACCACATCAGTCACAAGCTGGAAGCACTACGTCACTGCCTTGGACAAGCGGGAACAAGCTGTGCTGAAGATAATATGCTTAATTCTTAGTTGACAAACCGCCCACTGTTGCAGAGTTGTTGAAAGCTGTAACACAGCACCCTGATCTGTGGCTCTCACCACTGAACATACAGCCAGGCATGGTCGTGTGTGACAATGGGAGGAACCTGGTGGCGGAGAAATGACAGTCAGAGTAGATATGGTTTCCCTCAATGCCAGTCCTTTAAACGAGCTAAAGAATATGGCTGTGGTGAAATACAACTCTCACCGAGAAGCAGTGTCAGACTGAAAAACATTGGGCCCACCAGAGGATTTGATTCTGAGTGCCCACCTTTCTCCCCTGCTCAAGAGCCCCATAGCAGCTGCAAAGTTTGAGCTATCAAGAACTTTCTTGACGGAGAAGCCAGGGCCCACCCGAGGATTCTCTGGTTTGCCCGTAAAACCCTGCCGAGAAGAAGCCCTGGCTAAAAAAAAGTGTGCGGGAAGGTTCCCGGACACTCTATGGCTGCTTCTTTAGAGAAACCCACGCAAGTACGGTGAGAACATACAAAATCCTTGCAGATGTTGTCCTTGGTGGGATTTGAACCCAGGACCCCAGCGCTGCAAAACTTCAGTGCTAACCACTGAGCCACTTTGCTGCCCTCTCTTTTCTCCCTCTGATATCTAAAAAGCTGGAGAAACTTGCACCTACTGCCACTCAGTATCTTCATCTTCTTTGTGAGAAACGAATGTATTTGGGCAGCCACTCAGTCTACCAAATAACATTCCTGAGAAGGAAACTGTGGATGGCTTCGCTACTGGTAATGGGTGCTAATACCAAACCACTGGACTGGTACTGGGGGCACTGCTAATACCATGGCGTCATGCCATAGTTCATTCCAAATATTCCAGGCTGGTTGGAGCCAAGCTGATTCCCACAGAAAAGTACCAGCAGCAAGCTAAGGAGATGGTGGCCTCTATTATCATTACCTCACCTTGGCACTATGAACACTCCTGATGGAGAAGCCAGGGCCCACCGGAGGGGTCTCTGGTTCTCTGGGGCCCGTCCAACCCTGCTGAGAAGCAGCCCTGGCTAAGAAAAAATGTGTGGGGAGGTTTCCAGACACTCTATGACTGTTTTTTTTTACTGTGGACTGGCTCCGTACCATCCCTGGCCACATTCACCTGTCCACATGTTTGTAGTTAGGCAGTCCTTCCCAATAAGTGCACTGGGGAGGGCATGGTTAATTTTCTGAGACTCATGCTTGTGGAAGGCGGAGGTGATACTGGGAGAAATAGTGGCGGCTGGGGACAGAGTATGGACACCCGGCCGCCGCCACCATGAGGTTGTGGAAAGCTTACGACTCCACGAGCCTAAGAGGTAACATTTCAAGTGAAAGCAAACAGTCCAGAAATGTGGCAGTTTAGTATTGCAGCCTGTGGTGTAGGTGGGTGGGTGGGTGGTTGGCTGCATACTTGCACTTGCATTCCAAGTAACACAAAGCTAAGGAGATGGATGATCCAACCATCAGGAATAATTTGATCATTGTCTAGGAGACCGAGCACAATATTAACCCTGTGACATGCGTCAGTCAGATATACAATCCCTGGCCACATTCACTTGTCCACATGTTTGTGGTTAGGCGGTCCTTACCACTTAAGTGCACTTGGAAGGGTATGGGTAATGTTCTGGGACTCGTGCTTGTGGAAGGCAGAGACGATATCGGGAGAAATAGAGGCGGCTGGGGACCAAGTATGGACACCTTGCCGCCGCCATGAGGGGGTGGAAATCTTCTACCTCCACGAGCCTAAAAGGCCACATTCCAAATGCAAGCAGTCCAGAATTGTGGTAGTTTAGTATGGTGGCCTCCAGGTGAGTCAGTGTCTTGCTGCATACTTGCGCTTGCATTCCAAGGACTGTGGTAGGGATATCTGAACGCTGCAAAGGGCCAAGGATGTGGATGGTGATGGTTTGCAAATCTGCAATGACAGGTGCAGGGTGGGAGACATCTTCGCATGTGCAATGGACAGGGGATTGGTGTGCATGTTCAACAGCGGAAGAGGCTGTGGTGTCACCCGCAGACACTGTTTCTGGACCTTGGTGTTTGGTCCAGCTAGTCAGGTGCTTTGCTGTCATCTGTTTGAGCATGTTAGTGGTGGTCAGGCTGGTAGTTTTAGTGCTCTTGCTGATGCTGGCCTGGCAGATGTTGCAAATGGCCTTTTTGGAGTTATCTAAACAGTCTTTAAAAAAGAACCAGACTCGGGAAGACCTAACAGTTATACTGGCACCTTCCGTTGTGTTTGTGTTCTGGGGAGCAGTTTCCCACCTTGTGTCTGCGGCCACCACACTACTTGTTCCTGCCTATTGTGGTGCTACGTCTCTTCCCCCCCTCCCGTGTGCTGCTGTCCTTGCTCTACATGTCCCCTTGCCAGTTTGGGTTAGTGACTTCATCGTCCACCGCTTCGCTTTCCACTTCCGCACCCTTGTCCTCCTCCTGACTTTCTGTCCATTGTGTCTCATCATTATCCACCTCTTGCGACAGTATTTGCATTTTCCCACCATCACCTCCACAAATCGCTACATGTGATTTTCTGTTTCCCTGCTCGAAGCTGGCCGGTCGAGAGGCCCAAATTTATAGATGGAAAAGTAAACAGGTTTTGGGGTAACCCTGGACTCTAATCTCTCCTTCAAAGCACATATTGAAGCTTTTTCCACTTCCAAGCGGACCAAGCGAGAGACAAGAATCTATAAATGGTAAGATGAACAAAACAGCTCTTCGAAGTGTCCAAGTGTGGGATCAATTGTCTCAGGGCACTCGGAATGGTGGGAGGAAGGAGGATCAGGGTGAGGAATATACCGACTCCAAGTAAAAAAATTCTCTCATATCCGCACATTCCTCAACCACGAATCTACAAAAACACTAGTGCATGTGCTCATCATCTCCCTTCTCGACGACTGCAACCTCCTGCTCTGTGGCCTCCACTCTAACACTCTCGCATTCCTCCAATCTATCCTAAACCCTGTTTCCTCTACTAATCCACTTGTCCTCTTGCTATTCCCTGGCCTCTCCTCTCTGTCAATCCCTTCACTGGCTCTCCATTACCCAGAGACTCCAGTTCAAAACCCTAACCTTGGAATGCAAAGCTATCCACAACCTGTCTCCTCCATACATCTGTGACCTAGTCTCCCGATACTTACCTGCACGCAACCTTCAATCCTCAAAAGGTCTGTTTCTCTACTCCCCTCTTATCTCCTCTTCCCACAATCGCATACATGATTTCTCCCGTGCATCCCCCCTTCTCTGTAACTCTCTACCCACCATTTCTTACTCTTGCCTACTGTTGAAACCTTTAAAAGGAAGCTGAAGACCCACCTCTTGTGACATGCGTACAACCTGCAGTAACCCTCGCTCCATCATACCGCTGCAAGACCAGCACTATCCTCACCTACTGTACCCTCACCCATGCCTTGTAGACTGAGCCTTCGAGGGAAGGGTCCTCTCCTCTCCTGTATCAATTGCTGTCACATTTTTGTTCAAGATTATTGTAATTGCTTTTGCGATGTATACCCCTTTTTTACATGTAAAGTGCCATGGAATAAATGGCGATAAAGTAATAATAATAATGTGATCCAGACTCACTTCTACTGAGACTGGACCATGTGGAACATAGGGTGGTGGTGGTGGCAAACTGACTGGAAACTTTATCTGCTATCCAACCAACAACTTTTCACACTGCTCTGGCTTCAATAGTGGTGTTCCACGGCCCACTAGAAATTGGGACAGGAAGGTAGTTCAACATGACGTGTTTGTTGTGCTCCCTCTGCAGGCACAGTTCCATCTTGCCCATGGCCTCTGCTTGCACTATCACCATCACCATAGCGTCTACTTCCCCGTCCCTTGACAAACACCTTGCCCATTTTAAATGGAGTACAAGATTTGTCACGTTGTCTGTATTATTACCGCAGTAATATAGGATCACGTCTAATGAGATGACCACAGTTTTAGGCAGTGCCCTAGTAGTCAGAGATGTTCAGATGTATTCCTCGTGCTGTTCCCATGTCACACACCACATGGCCAGATAAGGTTGTAAAATGTTAAAATTACATTTCCCGGTGAATGCATTTGTCACGGTTGAAAGCAATGCAAAAGTGCAAAAACGCATCAAAAATGCTACGTGTGAACATAGCCAAAGGTGTGGAGGAGCATTTTTGTTTTTGTATATTTATTTTGTCTTATATACAAGTCATTACCCTGGAAAGGATGTTCCTTAACATATTTCCCAGGATCTATTTTGGTTTCATTCTTGTATGTTTTATTGTGAGTCCGTAAAAGTGGCGTAATATCTCTGACAACATTGTTGACAGGAGTGACCTGGGAGTCAGAAATGCTTCCAGGGGTCTTCCCCATGCCATTTGAGCACTGTTCCGATCGATTTGGGAAATTTTTTGGCCCTTTGCAGACCGCCGGGTGGGGCCACCAGAAAAATGAGTTTCCCATAGACTTACATTGGGCTCGCTACTCGGACCGAGCACTCGAGGATTCCAATTTTCTCGACCCGAGCAACGAGTACCCAAGCATTTTAGTGCTCGTTCATCACTAAAGAAAATAGATATTTTACTGTGGATGAGGCCTGTATAAAGTAGAATATACAGTTGTGAAATTAGTAATTGATCCGGGCTGTTTTTGTAAGTTTGCCCACTGACAAACACATGAACAGTCTTTGATTTTAAGGGTAGGTTAATTTTAACATTGAAAGACAGAATATCCCAAAAAAATTAAGAAAATCACATTGTGTAAATTAGATTTTTTTTTGCATTTTGCAGTGAGAAATAAGTATTTCATCCCTCTGTCAAATAACACTTAATACTTGGTGGCAAAACCCTTGTTGGCAAGCACAGCAGTCAGACATTGTTTGTAGTTGATGATGTGGTTTGTGCAAATATCAAGAGGAATTTTGGTCCACTCCACTTTGTGGATCATCTCTAAAGCATTAAGAAATTGAGGCTGTTGCTTGGCAACTCAGGGCTTAACCTACCCTTAAAATTATAAACTGTTCATGTCTTTGTCAGTGGGCAAACTTACAAAAACAGCAAGGGATCAAATAATAATTTCCTTCACTGTATGCTCCAAAAAAAATTTCAAATTGAGATGTGGCCTGCTGTATCACATTAGTAACAGAAGAAATTAGATTTTTTTTACTGTGAACAAGCTCTGCATGCAACTGAATTTCACCACCAGAAAATTACAAGCTGAGATGTGGCCTGCTGCATCACGTTAGTAACAGAAAAAATTAGATTTTTTTTATTGTGAATGAGTTCTGCAGTAGAATATATGGGCCAAAAAATTTCAAGCTGAGATGTGACCAGCTGCAAGTATCATGGTAGTAACAGAAAAATTTGGAGTTTCAGAGGTGTACTCGTGCATGGAGCACAATATAAGCAGTGCACAACAGAGTTCTATGCTGAAATGTACTCTGCTGTCACTGTCTGGATCTCACTAGTCGCAAAAAATATTGTACTGCTGGAAGGTCGATTTCAGAGCCACACAGGACCCCATCTATCTAAACTATCTGACTTAGAAGCAACCACCTAGCTAACTATCTAAAATCTCTCAGTATCCAGAAGCAGCGTCAGGAACATCCTTTCTGCGCTGTTATACTAACAAAATGGCACTAAACTAACATGTACACTCTTTATTTGAAGAGGGACATGTGATTTCAGCCCTCAATGGCACAAGCCCTTGTGTCTGGACAATGTGGATGGCTCCTGTTCCCTGATTGGCTTGCCACAATGTGCACACATTAAATGGAATCTGTCACCCTCTGGTACTTATCTGACCTTTAATATGGGCATACAGGTGATAGAAATGTGAATCTATACTTACCTGTATGCCTCATATTAAAGGTCTGGTTGCTTTGAAATTGCTTTTTATTCAATCCGTTTGCTGATGCCTTGCTGGCCAGGGGATGGTAAGAAATCCCAGCCTACTTTGTTAATCACAATGTTCCCCCCGTATCCTGCACGTCACAGTGCCCTGTGACGTGCAGTTTCGTTTTCCTAATCCCACGCATGCGCACATCACCTTTAACGCAAGGTCCACATTCTGCTTCCAGCTATGTTGTTTTCAGCAGTTAAGAAAAAAAGTTAAGAAAAAAAAATTAGATTACCAGCACGCCGCTCCTCTGACCTCCCCCAACCTCCTCCCCTCATCAAACATGTACCCCTAACTCTTCATACAACACCACTATCCTAGCCAAAATGATTAAAATACTGTAGTGTAAATAATTTCCTGCACTTTTATACATTTTTTGCCAATTTTATGTAAAAACGCTCGAGTGTCCAATCATGAATTCAAATGTGCAACGTTCGTGCCAAATTTGACACTGGGGAACGTTTTCCGAACATGTTCGCTCATCTCTAATTGTGAACAGTTAAGCAAGTTAAAGATGAAATGATCCCTAAAATGGCTAAAGTTAAACATTACATATTTCCTTTGTATTTTAGGCAAAAAAAATAAATAGTCATTTTTTAAATTTTAAAAATTAGAAAAAGGAAAATGGAACGATGCAAAAGTTTGGGCACTCTTGGAGATTTGTGTGCTTAGATAACTTTGACCATGGTTTCAGACTTAATTAGCCTGTTAGGGTTATGGCTTGTTCACTATCATCGTTAGGAAAGGCCAGTTGATGAAAATTTTCCATCTATATAAAAACCCAGCCTCCTCTAACCTTATGCCAAAAAAACGCAGCCATGGGTTCTTCTAAGCAGCTGCCTAGCACTTTGAAAGTTAAAATGGTGGAGACCAACAAAGCAGGAGAAGGCTATAAGAAGATAGCAAGGCATTTTCAAGTTGCCCTTTCCTCAGTTGGAAATGTACTTAAGAAATGGCAGTTAACAGGAAGAGTGGAGGTCAAGATAAGGTCTCGAAGACCAAGAATAATTTTAGTGAAAGCTGCTCGTAGGATTGCTAGAGAGGCAAATCAGAATCCCTGCTTGACTGCGAAAGACCTTCAGAAAGATTTAGCAGACTCTGGAGTTGTGTAACATTGTTCTACTGTTTAGAGACACCATCACAAATATGGCCTTCATGGATGTGGCATCAGAAGAATACCTCTCCTGTGTCCTCACCATAAAATTCAGCGTCAGAAGTATGCAAAAGAACCTCTAAACAGGCCTGATGATTTTGGAAACAAGTCCTGTGGGCCGATTAGGTTAAACCAGAACTCTTTGGCCACAATGATCAAAGGTATATGTGAAGAATAAAGGGCACAAAATTTCAGGAAAACAACATCTCGCCAACTATTAAGCATGGGGGTGAATCAATCATGCTTTGTAGCTGTGTTGCAGTCAATAGCATGGGGAACATTTCATAGATAGAGGGAAGAATGTATTCAATTCAAATTTCTACAATTTTTTGATGAAATCATAACACCATTTGTAAAAAAGCTGAAGTTGAAATGGCAATGGCTACTACAAATCGATAATGATCCTGAGCACACATCAAAATCCACAATAGACTACCTCAAAAGGCGCAAGCTGAAGGTTTTACAATTGGCCTCACAGTCCCCAGATCTGAACATCATTGAAAATCTGTGGCTACACCTCAAAATAGTAGTGCATCCAAGACGACCCAGGACTCTCACAGAACTGGAGGAATTTTCCAAGGAAGAATGGATGAAAATTCCTCAAACAAAAAAGTATTTGCAAGCTCTGATACTTGCAAAAGGGGATGCTACTAGGTACTAATCATGCATGGTGCCCAAACTTTTTTCTTTTTGTAATTTTTAAAATGTAAAAGATGAAAAAAATTTTTTGCATAAAATACAAAGTAAATGTGTCATCTGTAACTTTAGCACTTTTAGAGATCATTTCATCCTCAACTTGCTTAACTGTTCACAATAACAGTATTTTTGACCAGGGATGCCCAAAATTTTACATGCCACTGTACATACAGTACGTGAGGCAGCTATACATGTGAATATACATTTATATTGTAGGGTTTGGTACTCACTTAGCCGCGTTAGAGGTAGACACAGTATACTGTGTCTTTAAAAATGTCCAAGGCAGGTTTATTATTCCTGCATAAACCGAACTTTGACAAGTAAACAATAGCAAGCCTGCTCCGGCAGTGTAACAAAACAGAAAATAAACAGTCCATACAATATGGTGGGTACGCCCACTCACGGTCAGTGTCTTTTTTGCATAAAACACTCTGGAGGTCTCCACAACTCCAGCCACAGACACTGAATGAGACACTTGGTCTCGATTTTATACACACGCCCTGGGGTGGGGATATGTGAACAGCCAATCCCCCCATCTCTTATGACTGCTCGTAAAAACCAGCCTTGATGCACTTAATTAACCCACTCAGCACTACTTGTGATGGAGCATGTTTTCCTGCTATTACATCACTCAAGTTGCCCGACTTCCTCACATTCTCCCACAACTCCCAAAACAGGGCAAATTCCCACCCTATTATAAGCGGATGCAACACGTCCTTGACTACGCTGACCTCATGGGACTTGGCGCCACAGTTTGTGTCTATGACCACTCAGGCCACAGGGTAGTCCTTAGCGTCCCCATGGATACAACGGATGCAGACCTTTCTCCCCGAAACCCGTCGGTGAGGAACTGTGGCTCTCACTAGGGTTAGATAGTCTAACAGAGCAGTCACTTGCATACCATTAACCAACATGAGGCATGCCTGCTGTCCCTCGCCTGGTTGAGGGACAGCACTGCAGACAGGATATGCAAAATATGAGCAACGCCGTCCTGCGCTGCAGTTCATTGGTTCAGTTGTCATGGGGAACCTGGCGGCTATGTGACCTGACACGTGACATCTCCAACATGCTATATTATGGGGCCGGACCATTGGCAGCAACTCAGAACCCTCCTGGGCTCTAGGACATCCCCCAGATGGGGCTCTAGCTCCCCTCTTTTGGGCGTCCACCCCCTTTTGGGAACCCCGGTATGGAGACGCTACGACCCCTTGTCTCCCCAATGAACTCTCAACCACCTGGTACCTTTCCACCAACCCCACCAAGTCATTGGCATTACAGGGACCTCCCTGGGCAGCACAGGATTGCACCGACCTCGGAAGGGAGTGTGTGAACCTGTCCATAACAACTTACTCAACCATTTTTGCTGGGGATGAAAATTCAGGTTGCAACCACTTTTAGACCAGGTGTAGGAGGTCAAACATCTTGGATTCGGGGAGGTTTGTCATTGCAATAGGCCCAGTGGTGCATTCGTTGCACCTTGACAGTCAGAGTCACTCCCAAGCACGCCAAAATCTCATTTTTCAATTTCGCGTACTCCTTTGCGTCCTGTAAGGCCAGGTCATAATAGGCCTTCTGCGGCTCCACTGTTAAATATGGCGCCAGCACCTCTGCCCACTGCTCTGGGGCAATTTCTCTCGTTCCACCGCCCTCTCAAAGACCATCAGGAAAACCTCTACGTCATCACCCGGGTCATCTTTTGCAATGCCCTCATTACTGTCTTCCTCACGTGAGAGTCATCACCTGAAGTAGGGGGTGGGGCATTTGGCCTGCCATGGATCACCTCGGCCCCGAGCTCCATCTGCTGCTTGTGCTGTAGTTGTTGCATCTGCTGCTGCCGCTGCTGCTGCACATGCTGCTGTTGTTGCCACTGCTGCTGTTGGTGTTGCTGGAGGATAGCCTGCACCAGTGGCTTAATCATCTCCTCAATGCTGCCAGACGTCCCTTCACCCAGGACATACACGGTTTCTTGTAGCAGTCACACTGCCCCTTGGGATTCGTGCCCGTGCTTCTAGCAAAAATTGTAGGGTTTGGTACTCACTTAGCTGTGTTAGAGGTAGACACAGGATACTGTTTCTTTAAAAATGTCCAGGGCAGGTTTATTATTCCTGCATAAACTGCACTTTCACAAGTAAATAAAAGCAAGCCTGGTCTGGCACAGTGTAACAAAACAGAATCAAACAGTTCATACAATATGGTGGGTACGCCCGCTCACGGTCAGTGTCTTTTTTGTTCAAAATACTCTGGAGGTCTCCACACCTCCAGCCACAGACACTGAATGAGACACTTGGTCTCCATTTTATACACACGCACTGGGGTGGGGATATGTGAGCAGCCAATCCCCCCCATCTCTTATGACTGCTCGTAAAAACCACCCATGATGCACGTAATTAACCCTCTCAGCACTACTCGGGCTGGGGCATGTTTTCCTGGTTTTACATCACTGAAGTTACCATCCTCAGCGATACATATCTCCCCTCAAGGACATGTCCGGTGGCCCTCTTACAATATGAATACAAATTTATACACACATGTTCATACAAACCCCTGTCGCTTTAGCAGCACTTCTCTGCTGCTCCCCACCAATATTTGTTTACAAAGCTGCAATAGTGACAAAAAATCTACAACACATGACTACTGCAGGCAATCTTTGGCCTCAGTTGTTTCATGCCTACTACCTCTGCATTACGACTGAAATCAATGATTGCAGCAGTCATGTATTGTAGAGAAGATATCACCAAAGACATAGTGACTGAATGTCACATCAGCCCTTTTCTCCTCTACCTACATCTCCTGTTGGGTTGACCAAGTAAAACTAAAGTATTTCATTGTGTATTTTTATATGTACTGTTGAAAAATATATAACTGTGATTTTAAGATCAAATTCTAGGCACCTTCTAGCATGTAGTATAGGAGCTAATGAACCATTTGGCTCAGCAGGGAAAAGAAGTATCAATCCGTGGTCTGCCATTTTATTTGTATCTTGCATCTGACTGTGGGGGACACTGTGATACAAGATGCCACAATATGTTTGGGTTGGGCCAAGGGTGCTTCCATAAATACCGGTATTTTGGAGTCTGGGGGCAGTGTGTGCCTGAAATGGAAGTATACTGATTCATTAAGAAGATGCATATCAATGGTGCCCCGTTCTGTTATTTGTTTCTTAATGTATTTATGTCTTAAATCTTGTTTCTAAATTTCATCCCTTTGTTCTTTCCTTGTCCTCATGCCCTGTTTTTGTTTTGTACCCTGACTGTTGACTTACCAGGAGAAGAGCAGTGAAGGAGCTTTAGTTGGAGAGCATAGCGCTAGAGCTGAAAATAGAATGGATGCAATGGTGTTCTGCAAGAGTTAGAGTGGGCAAAATAATTATTTGATACACTGCAGATTTTGCATGTTTTCCCACTTACAAAGAATGTAGAGTTCTGTAATTTTTATCCTAGGTACACTTCACCTGCGAGAAGACAGAATCTTAAAAAATCCGGAAAATCGCATTGTATGATTTTTACATAATTAATTTGCATTTTATTGCATGAAATAAGTACTTGATACAATAGAAAAACAGAATGTAATATTTGGTACAGAAACCTCGGTTTGTCATTACTGAGGTCAGACGTTTCCTGTAGTTCTTGACCAAGTTTGCACACACTGCAGCAGGGATTTACAGTGGGGGAAAAAAAGTATTTAGTCAGCCACCAATTGTGCAAGTTCTCCCACTTAAAAAGATGAGAGACGGCTGTAATTAACATCATAGGTAGACCTCAACTATGAGAGACAAATTGAGAAAACAGATCCTGAAAATCATATTGTCTGATTTGGAAAGAATTTTTTTTCAAATTTTGGTGGAGAATAAGTAATTGGTCAATTAAAAAAGTTCATCTCAATACTTAGTTATATATCCTTTGTTGGCAATGACAGAGGTCAAATGTTTTCTTCACAAGGTTGGCACACACTGTTGCTGGTATGCTGGTCCATTCCTCCATGCAAATCTCCTCTAGAGCAGTGATGTTTTGGGGCTGTCGCTGGGCAACACAGACTTTCAACTCCTGTCAAAAGTTTTCTATAGGGTTTAAATCTGGAGACTGGCTAGGCCACTCCAGGACCTTGAAATTCTTCTTATGAAGCCATTCCTTCGTTGCCCTGGCGGTGTGCTTGGGATCATTGTTATGCTGAAAGACCCAGCCACATTTCATCTTCAATGCCCTTGCTGATGGAAGGAGGTTTGCACTCAAAAATCTCACGATACATGGCCCCATTCATTCTTTCATGTACACGGATCAGTCGTCCTGGTCCCTTGGCAGAGAAACAGCCCCAATGCATGATGTTTCCACCCCCATGCTTTACAGTAGGTATGGTGTTCTTTGGATGCAACTCAGCATTCTTTCTCCTCCAAACACGACGAGTTGTGTTTCTACCAAACAGTTCTATTTTGGTTTCTTCTGACCATATGACAATCTCAAGATACACTTCTAGATCATCTCTAGCACACTTCAGATGGGCCCGGACATGTAATGGCTTAAGCAGGGGGACACGTCTGGCACTGCAGGATCTGAGTTCCTGTCAGAGTAGTGTGTTACTGAAGGTAGCCTGTGTAACGTTGGTCCCAGCTCTCTGCAGGTCATTCACTAGGTCCCCCCATGTGGTTCTGGGATTTTTGCTCACTGTTCTTGTGATAACTTTGACCCCACGAGGTGAGATCTTGTGTGGAGCCCCAGATCTTGGGAGATTATCAGTGGTCTTGTATGTCTTCCATTTTCTAATTATTGCTCCCACGGTTGATTTCTTCACACCAAGCTGCTTGCCTATTGCAGATTCAGTCTTCCCAGCCTGGTGCAGGATTACAATTTTGTTTCTGGTGGCCTACGACAGCTCTTTGATGTTCACCATAGTGAAGTTTGGAGTTTGACTGTTTGAGGTTGTGGACAGGTGTCTTTTATACTGATAACAAGTTCAAACAGGTACCAGTACTACAGGTAATGAGTGGAGGACAGAGGAGCCTCTTAAAGAAGAAGTTACACATCTGTGAGAGCCTGAAATCTTGCTTGTTTGTAATTGAAATTTCTTTCCAAATCAGACAATGTGATTTTCAGGATTTGTTGAGGTCTACCTTTGATGTCAATTACAGGCCTCTCTCATCTTTTTAAGTGGGAGAACTTGCACAATTGGTGGCTGACTAAATACTTTTTTTCCTACTATATAGACCACTCCTCCATACAGATCTTTTCCAGAACTTTTAGGTTTCAGGGCAGTCACTGGGCAACATTGAGTTTCAGCTCCCTCTAAAGATTTTCTATTGGATTCAGGTCTGGAGACTGGCTAGGCCATTCCAGGACCTTGAAATGCTTCTTAGGGAGCCACTCCTTAGTTGCCCTGGCTGTGTGTTTTGGGTCATTGTCGTGCTGGAAGACCCAACAATGATCAATCTTCAATGCTCTTACTGAGAGAAGGAGGTTGTTGGACAACATTTTACGATACATGACCCTATCTATCATCCCTTCAATATGATGCAGTCTTCCTGTCCCCTTTGCAGAAAAGCGTGATATTTCCCCCACCATGCTTCACCATCGGGATGGTGTTCTTTGGGCTGTACTCATCCTTCTTCATCTGAACATGGAGAGTGGAGTTGATCCCAAAAATTTCTATTTTGGTCTTATCTGACCACTTGACCTCCTCCCATACCTCCTCTGAATCATCCAGATGGCCATGGGTCAACTTCAAATGGGCCTGGACATGTGCTGGCATGAGCTGGGGGACCTTGTGTGCCCTGCAGGATTTTAATCCATGATGTTGTAGTGCGTTACTAACGGTGATGTTTGCGACTGTGGTCCCAGCTCTCTTCAGGTCATTGACCAGGTCCTCCCATGTAATTCTGGGCTGATTCATGACCTTTGTCAGAATCACATTTATCCCATGAGGCTAAATCTTGCATGGAGCTCCAGACTGAGGAATATTGACAGTCATCTTGTGTTTCTTCCATTTTCTTATAATTGTGCCAACAGTTGTTGCCTTCTCACTAGTGATGAGCAAGCATGCTCGCAACTGCTCGGTGCTCGCCCGAGCATCTCACTGCTCGAGATGCTCGGGGCTCGCCAAGTATTTCCAGGGTTGCTCGGCGGGAGCTTGGGTCTCCTCCCTGCATGTTTGGCGCTCTTTACAGAGCCAATGAACATGCAATGATTGCCTGCCACTCACTGTAATGCTGCAGCCATGTTGGTTGTGGCATTATAGTGATTGGCAAGCCGCACAGCGTCATCAGGTCTATATCAGACCTGAGTCCGCTGTGCTCATCACAGTCACTCCAGACAGTGTAGGGAGAGGTGCTGCTGAGCTAGGGAGAGATTTGCTTGTTTATTAGGTAGTGTAGATAGAACAGAAGTATATTACACATATCCATCTCAAAAAAGAGTCCTTCTTTACAGAGCCTTCTAAGGACTAATCCATCTGCAGAGATATCAGGCAGGCATTGTATATAGGCAGGCAGGTAGTGTATATAGCAGACTGCAGTGCATACAGCACAAGAGGCTTCATTCCAGTTCTGTCTGCTGCTGCTGTTAGACATTTATAGACATAGGCCCAGGTATCAGGCCAGGAATAATTTTTTTTTGGATCTTAATCCTCATTATTTGCTTAAAAAGCAATCCAGAGAACACCGTTTTCCTGTGCCATTTGCTTGTTGGCACTGCAGAATACAGACAGGTCCTTTCCATATTACAGCGCTAAAAATCCAGCTATTTAAAACTGTGAATTGTCCATTACACGGATCACATATAATTGCGCTGAAAATATTGCCATTTCAGTCCTCCATTGAATTTTTTTTTCTGGGTGTCAGTGAAGCTATTAACACCAGTGTGCTGGCCGGGTGTTTAAAACTGTGTTTTCTCCGTCACACGGATCGCATATATGTTTTCAGAAAATGCCATTTCTGGCCTCCATTAAAAATTTGTTTCAGTGTATCAGCGAAGTTTTTGACACCGGTTTGCTGTTCAAAATAGTTACCTACAGGCAAGTTATTTAAAACTATTTTCTTTGTCACACGGATTACATATACGTTTTCAGAAAATACAGCCATTTCTGGCCTCCATCAAAAATTTGTCCGTCACAAGGATCACATATAAGTTTGCTCCAAATTCAGCCATTTGTAGTGAGCATGTAAGATATTGTCCTCCATTTAAAATGGGCAAGGCACATGGCAAGGGATGGGGAACTGGACGTGAGGGTGATGGTGCATGCTGAGGCCGAGGTCATGGGTAAGCTGAAATTGTGCCACAACAAACACCCACATCTTCTCGCTCGACCTTCCTGTCCCAATTATTAGGGGACCGCAGAACACCACTATTGAACACAGAGCATTGTGACAAAGGTTATTGGTTGGATAGCAGATAATGCTTCCAGTCACTTAGCCACCACCACCACCACCACCCTGTCTTCCACACGGTCAAGTCTCAGTAGCCGTGAGTCTGGACTGCATATTCCTCACCCTGAACCTCCTTCCTCCCACCATGCCGAGTGCCCAGAGACAACTGATCCCACACTTGGACACTCCGAAGAGCTGTTCACTTATCCGTTTATATATTCTGGTCTCTTGCCTGGTCCACTTGAAGCGGGGCAAGAGGAGATCACATGTAGTGATGCCCAAATATTTGAGCAGCCACAGTCATACGAAGGCGACGGTGGTAAAGTGTCACTACAGGAGGACGATGAAGCGATACAATTGCCAGAATCTCAGGAGGAGGACCAGGGTGTGGAAGTGAAAGACTAGGTGGTGGATGATATAGTAACTGACCCAACCTGGCAGGAGGACATGCAGAGCGAGGACAGCAGCATATAAGGGGAGGGAGGCAGAGCACCCCAACAGGCAGGAAGAAGCAGTGTGGTGGCCACAGACAGAAGGTGGGCAACCGTTCCCCGTAACACTAACACGACGGAAGTTGCCAGTACAACTGTTAGGTCTTCCTGAGTCTGGTTGTTTTTTAAAGACTCTGCCGATAACCTCAAGAAGGCCATTTGCACCACCTGCCAGGCCAGTATCAGCAGGGATAGCAAAACTACCAGTCTGCATGATCAGGCACATGGCAGCAAAGCACCTGACTTTGTGGGCCGGACCCCAGGGTCCAGGAACAATGTCTGCAGGTGGCACCACTGCTTCTTCCACTGTTGTGCATGCAAGCTAAGCCCCTGTCCATGGTGCATGCGAAGATGCCTCCTGCCCTGCACCTGTCATTGCACACTTTTAAATTGCAGCATCAGGAAGCATGTCCACGTCTTGGTCCCAGTGCAGAATTCAGTTGTCTATACCCCTGTCCTTGGAATGCAAGCGCAAATACGCAGCCAACAGGACACACTACTTAATTCCCACATTTCTCAACTGCTTGCGCTCTCAATGTTGCCTTTTAGGCTCGTAGAGACGGAAGCATTCTGCAACCTGATGGCGGCGGCCGTCCCTCGGTACTCGGTCCCCAACCACCACTATATCTCTCGGTGTGCCATCCCCGCATTACACAAGCATGTGTCTCAAAACATTACCCATGCCCTCAACAACGCAGTTACCGGGCAAGTCCACCTAACCATGGACACGTGGACAAGTGCTTGAGGGCAGGGACGGTACATCTCGCTGATGGCACACTGGGTTAACATAGTGGAAGCTGGGATCCAGTCGGACCTTGCGACGGAACACGCCCTTCCAACGCCAAGGATTGGGGGCCCTAGATCAATCAGGGATGCCCCCACAGTCTACAGCTCCTGCACCGCATCCTCCTCAGCCTTCTCCTCCCCTTCAGCCTCCATCTCCAAAATGACCACATCAGTCACAAGCTGGAAGCACTACAGCACTGCCTCGACCAAGCGGCAACAGGCTGTGCTGAAGCTAATATTCTTAGGTGACAAACCGCACAATGCTGAAGAGTTGTGGACAGCTCTGAATGGGCAGGCAGATATTTGGCTCATACCGCTGAACCTACAGCCAGGCCTGGTCGTGTGTGACAATGGCCGGAACCTTGTGGCGGCTCTGAGGCGAGGAGAGCTCACACACGTATCATGCCTGGCCCATGTGTTTAACCTCGTGGTTCAGCGGTTTCTCAAATCCTACCCGGAGCTGCCGGATCTGCTTGTTAAAGTACACCGCCTGTGTGCCCATTTTAGAAAGTCACCTATAGATTCCACTGCCCTTGCAGTGTTTCAGCAGCGTTTGCAGCTTCCAGATCACAGACTCGTGTGTGATGTCCCCAAGCGTTGGAACTCTACATTGTAGATGTTGGGAAGGATTTGTGAGCAAAAGATGGCAGTTGTTGACTACCAGCATCAACAAGGCCGTCGGTATTCAGTTCAGCGATGACGCCATAATTAGCATCACCATCCCACTTCTCTGTCTTCTGAAACACTCTCTCACAATCAAAGAGGATGCATTGCAGGTGGAGCACGATGAGTTGGAACAAGGAACCATACAGGGTGATTGCACACAGCAAAGCCTCATCTCATCCCAACGTGGATTGGGTGACAATAAGGAAGAGGAGGAGGAGGAGGAAGAAGCTAGTTTCATGCGCTATAGACGGTACTACCAGCGTGGATGGCCTGAGGACAGAGAGGAAAAGGAGGAGGAGAGCATGGTCAGTCGTCCTCTTGGTGAGGACACGGAAGTCTTGCCTGTTAGCAGTCTGGCATGCATGGCTGAGTTTATGCTATGCTGCCTTTCCCATGACCCTCATGTTCTCAAAATTTTGGGTGACAGTCATTACTGGTTGGTGACACTTCTAGACCCACGCTACAAAGAGAACTTTATATCTCTTATTCTTGAGGCGGATAGGTCTACAAAAATGGGGCAGTACTAGAAGGCCCCTGTTGTGGAACTATTAAAAAAATTTCCATCTGTAAACAATGGCGGCAGAGGTTCGTTGGACAACCAAGGACTCCAGCAGAGGCAGGGGAACACTGTCAAAGTTCTGGGAGAATTTTCTCAGACTCTCCCATCGCACAGGCCTTGAGGCACAGGGTACTTTCACAAGGAAGTTTGGGAAGATGCTGAGGGAGTACCTTGCCGACTGTACCAATGTCCTCCGTGATTCCTCTGTGCCTTATAATTATTGGGTATCCAAGCTGGACACATGGAATGAACTGTCTCTCTATGCCTTGGAGGTCCTGGCCTGCCCTGCTGCTAGTGTTTTGCCAGAGCGGGTTTTTAGTGACACTGGTGGAATTATAACTGATAAGTACATCTGCCTTTCAACTGAAAATGCTGATAGGCGGACTCTTATAAAAATAAGCAAGGGCTAGATTGGGCAAGACTCAACACCACCAAATGATAGCAGCGTAACATAAACTCAAATTCAGTGTCTTTTTTTGGGAGGTGTATTCCCATGCACCTTTTAACACCCACACATAGGTATACTCTTCCTGATTTTGGTTATTTGCTCTTGTCCTCCTCCTTCTCCTCATCCTCCACCACCATATCACCAGGGTGACCGTGGTCTGCGATGAAACATCCACATAATTTTTTTAAAAGGTGTTTATGATGCCTGTAAAAAAAAATTTATACAGTATGTTGATGTATACGCCCCCAGGGGTAAATGTTTGTCAGCCCATACACAGTGCATGGGCATTACAAGTATAGGAGACCCGCTCCTTTCTAATTAGAACATTTTTTTGAGGCCCTCCTCCACGACTTTTCCAAGGGGCATTGGAGTGCCTCCCAATTTTTGGCAGCCCTTGCATTCACTGCATACGCCAACTCTATGGGAGACCCACTTACTAATAATGGAAACATTTTTTTATGAGGCCCCCCCATCTATTCTAAGTGGCACTGGAGTGCCTCCAAATTTTTGCCAACCCTTGCATTCACTGCATAGGCAAACACAATGGGAAACCCACTTCCAAATAATGAGAACATTGTTTTCAGCAGGCCCTCTGACCTCCACGTCTCTTCCAAGGGGCATTGGACTGCCTCCAAATTTTTGGAAATCCTTGCACTCACTGCATAGGCAAACAGTATGGGAGACCCACTTCCTAATAATGGGAACATTGTTTTTATGAGGCCCTCCTCTAAGTCTCTTCAAAGAGGTATTGGGGTGCGCCCAAATTTTCAAAGGGGCATTGGGGTGCGACTAAATTTTGGGCAGCCCTGCCACTCACTGCATACACAATAATAGCATAAGAGACCCACTCCTTAGTAATGAGACCAACAAAGCCTAGCCGGCTGATGGGTCTCTAAGAATAGTCTTTGTGACTTTCAGAGTCCCTCCTTCATAAATGAAACAGGATGCGTCTGATCATGTCTCACACACCACATGGCCAAATAAGGTTGTAAAATTTTAAAATGACATTTCCTGGTGAATGTATTTGTCATGGTTGAAAGCAATGCAAAAACGCATCAAAAACGCTACGTGTGAACATAGCCCAAGGTGTGGAGGAGTATTTTTGTTTTTGGTTATTTACTTTGCCTTATATATAAGTCATTACCTTGGAAAGGATGTTCCTTAACATATTTCCCAGGAAAATCCATTTTGGTTTCGTTTTAGCATGTTTTATTGTGAGTCCGTAAAAGTGGCGTAATACCTCTGACAAAATTGTTGACAGCAGTGACCTGGGAGTCAGAAATGCTTCCAAGTGACTTCTCCATGCTGCTCCCATGCCATTTGAGCACTGTTACCATCGATTTTGGAAATTTTTAGGCCCTCTGCAGACCGCCGGGGGGAGCCACCTGAAAAGTGCTCAAGTTTCTCATAGACTTACATTGGGCTCGTTGCTCGGGTCGAGCACCCGAGCATTCCAATGTTCTTGACCCAAGCAATGAGCACCCGAGCATTTTAGTGCTTGCCCATTACTACTTCTCACCAAGCTGCTTGCCTATTGTCCTGTTGCCCATCCCAGCCTTGTGCAAGTCTATAATTTTATCTCTGGTGTCCTTAGATAGCATTTTAGTCTTGGCCATGGTGGAGAGGTTGGAGTGTGATTGGTTGTGTGGACTGGTGTACAAGTAACGAGATCAAACAGGTGCAATTAATACAGGCAATGAGTGCACAGTAGGAGGGTTACTTAAAGAAAAACTAACAGGTCTATGTGAGCCAGAATTCTTGCTGGTTGGTAGGTGATCAAATACTTATTTCATGTAATAAAATGCAATTTAATTATTTAAATAATACAGTATGATTTTCTGTTTGTTTGTTTTTTAGATTCTGTCCCTCACAGTTGAAATGTACCTATGATAAAAATTCCAGACTTCTCCATTCTTTGTAGGTGGAAAAACATGCAAAATCGGCAGTGTACCAATACTTATTTTCCCCACTATATATATAGCATGACAATGGTTTTACTATATGCTAGTTGGGGAGTTAGGGAGAAAAGTTTCGGCCCAGTGTATAATGAAGAGTGGATTGACTGAATAGTGAAGATCTAGGAGATGAATGAGAGGTAGGTATTAGTGGGTCCCATATGAAGTACAAATGTAGACCAGGGAGGAGCCTACAGTGAGTAATGTGGCTGCCATTGAAAAAGCGGTCCAGGGTTTGCAGAAATCTACCATCTGCAAGGTGAAAAGGTAAGTTGGGTAACCTAAAAGAATAAATCTTGTTATATAACAGAATATATAGACATACATAAATATATATACAGTGGGTACATGCCGCTTAGAATTATCACCAAAAAGTTCTATCTTCATCTTATCAGACCAGAGAATCTTATTTCTCATAGTCTGGGAGTCCTTCATGTTTTTTTGAGCAAACTCTATGCGGGTTTTTGTAATATAACTGGCGGCGTTCTTGCATAGGGCATCATCTCCCACTATGCAAGATCGCAAACTTGATCATCAGTCCAGTCTGCTAGCCTGGCTTCTTTCCATACTGTCTGCTTGTCTCTGTTCTGACTGCTTAGGGCGGCGGCCCGGTCACTTCCTGTTTCTTGTAGCTGCTGTGGGCACACCCCTAATGCGTCCTCAGCCTATTGCTGTCAGTCATTGGATATTTAAACCAGCTCCACATACAAGCTGGTGCCTGAGCAATACGTTCCGTCAGATGGCTTTTCATCGCTGATGTGCCAGGTCCTGTCTGAACTATCTTCTAGCCTGTTGTCTGTCTGCCTATCCTGGAGGCTGTAATTCCAGGCCTGTGTGAACACGCTCCTAGCCTGGTCGTTCCGCCTTCTAGGGGCCGCATACCTAGACCCGCTCCTGTATCTTGCTGCTGTGTCTGTTCTTGTCTGAATACTCTCCTAGCCTGTTACCTGTTTTTCTCTATGTCCATACCTTCCGTTTCCCTGCAGAGTCTGAACCTGTACCTAACTCGTACTCATAGTCCCTGTACTCCCGTTTGTGTGTTTAGAGTCCACTCGCTACTTCATTGCAAGTACCTTGTGTGTTTCTGGTTCTGGCTTTCCCTTCTAGTCTGTTCCATGTGAACAGAGCCCTGTCTTCTCTGCTCTGCTTTGCTCACTGCTCCAGGCGGTCTCGCTCTGCCCTGCCTTGCTCACCGCTCCAGGCGGTCTCGCACTGCCCTGCCTTTGTTCACCGCTCCAGGTGGTCTCGCTCTGCCCTGCCTTTCCTCACCGCTCAAGGCGGTCTTGCTCTGCTTTGCCTTTGCTTACCGCTCCAGGCGGTCTCGCTCTGCCCTGACTTTGCTCACTGCTCCAGGCGGTCTCGCTCTGCTCTGCCTTTGCTCGCCGCTCAAGGCGGTCTTGCTCTGCTCTGCCTTTGCTCACCGCTCCAGATGGCCTCGCTCTGCCCTGCCTTTTCTCACCGCTCCAGGCGGCCTCACTCTGCTCTGCCGTTGCTCACCGCTCCAGGCGGTCTCGCTCTGCTCTGCCTTTGCTCACCGCTCCAAGCGGTCTCACTCTGCCCTGCCTTTGCTTACCGCTCCAGGCGGTCTCGCTCTGCTCTTGCTCACCGCTCCAGTGGCCTCACCCTGCTCTACTCTTGTTCACCGCTCTGGCGGTCTCGCTCTACTCTGCTTGTCTATCGCATCTGCGGTTCTGTTCCTGAGTCCTAGTCTGTACTGGACCTTATCCAGTCTGTGCTCCAACCTGCTAGTGCCTCCCTGTCGGCACTCCAGCCGTGCTTGCCAGTACCCCCTGCCTGCATACCAGTCATGCTTACCAGTGCCCGCCTGTCTGCATACCAGCCGTGCCTGCCTATACCCACCAGTCGGTTTGCCAGCCTAACCTGCCTGTTCCTGTATTCTCCGGTGTGGGTCAACAGCCGTGTCCGGGGTCTATCCTGGAGTAGCACCTGGTCCCTCTGCTCGGTTCCTCCCTGGTGCACAGGCGTCGCTAGCCGTCGTGCGACCTTGATCGGATCGGGTAGATACCTAGTTATGCCCCTCCAGGCACTCTCCGGTTCATGGTCCAGTGGGATCACTAAACACGCACACGCCAGTCAGTCAGGGTGTGTGCATAACAGTTTTCATATGTCTTGCACTGAGGAGAGGCTTCTGTTGGGCCACTCTGCCATAAAGGCCCAACTGGTGGAGGGCTTCAGTGATAGTGGACTTTGTGGAACTTTCTCCCATCTCCCTACTGCATCTCTGGAGCTCAGCCACAGTGATCTTGGGGTTCTTCTTTACCTCTCTCACCAAGGCTCTTCTCCCACGATTGCTCAATTTGGCTGGACGGCCATGTTTAGGAAGACTTCTGGTGGTCCCAAACTTCTTCCATTTAAGGATTATGTGCTCTTAGGAACCTTGAGTGCTGCAGAAATTCTTTTGTAACCTTGGCCAGATCTGTGCCTTGCCACAATTCTGTCTCTGAGCTCCTTGGGCAGTTCCTTTGAGCTCATGATTCTCATTTGGTCTTACAAGCACTGTGAGCTGTGAGGTCTTATATAGACAGGTGTGTGCCTTTCCAAATCAAGTCCTATCAGTTTAATTAAACACAGCTAGACTCCAATGAAAGAGTACAACCATCTCAAGGAGGATCACAAAGAAATGGACAGCATGTGACTTAAATATGAGTGTCTGAGCAAAGGGTCTAAATACTTATGACCATGTGATATTTCAGTTTTTCTTTTTCAATAAATTTGCAAAAAATTTTACATTTCTGTTTTTTTCAGTCAAGATGGGGTGCAGAGTATACATTAAAATAAAAAATATTTAATTATAATAAGCCCTTGAAAAAAAATTAACGCTATTAGCATCACACTGTAAGCACTTTGCATCGCCTCAAAAAATAAAATGTTACATGAATGGTGAGATGCTACCTTTGTCTGTATGTAGTGAATTAAGTGCATAGTGCTAACTTCTGAACGTGTAGGGGGAGCTCTCCTGCACAGGGACCCACCAGGGAATTCACCTGTTACCCTGTGGGCCAGTTTAAGCCTGGGTGTTAAAATGTTTAATCTGTAATGCAAACATTGATAAGTAAATAAAAATGCTTTTAATAGATCCATACATGATAGGGACAACTCGTACGAGAAATTATAGGTTGGAATGTTCATATTCAGCTCATTTCTTAATTTCTCCTTATGATGCTTCTTTGTTCTTTCCCACTGCAATACTGAAATTGTACATTAAAAAGACATACTCAGACCAGTGTTGCGGCAGCACAACATATATCAACAGCCAGTTTAGATCTAGAGATGAGATCTTGCAATAATAAATTACCTCCAGCAGAGCCAGTAGCAATAAATCAAATAAGCCTGTGCTTTTCCTGAATAGCCATCAAACTATTTTCAGCTTAGAACACTGATCTTCCTTTACTCAATTATAACTGCGGCCTGGGAGATCTAACATTTTACTGGCTGAGGTGAACTATTTTTAGTGAAATTTTTTTCCATCGTTCTGTCCTAGAAATACATGTACTGAAGTCAAGAATTTTCTAACTAGAATTCTTAAAATTATTCTATAGTTACTAGAATTTTGTTTACAATAATGGGACAAACAGAAATATATACAGTGAGTGCTAGATAAATATACAGTAAAAGACAAAAAAAATGAAATCCTTAATTTTCAGTTATTTTACCATTCCATCCCAATTAATGATAACACTTTTTTTTGAAAAAGTATGCAAAAAAAATGTAAAAATAAAAATCTATGTTAAAAACTATGTTTTTGTACTGGCTCTCTTCTAGAAATGAGCGAACATTTCAATGTTTGGTTTGAAAAAATTTGCCGAAAAAATAGACATTCGCCGAATTTATTTGACGAACATTCCCACCATAGGAGTCAATGAGGGGACCTAAAAAATGCATATACAACACCTACAAATGGGCCGAAAAGATGCCAAAACACATAAAATTAGGTGTAGACAGCAGGGAAGTACCATCAATTGACCCAGACTACAAGTAATATAATTATTATTACTATGACAGCGACATTTATTCCGTGGAGCTTTACATGTCAAAAGGGGTCACCGACTGGTACAAAAGGAGAGAGGACCCTGCCTACGAGGGCGCACAAACAATCTGCAAGGGATGGGGTAGGATACAGTAGGTTAGGGTACAGCTAGTCGTGCAGCGGTATGCTGGAGCGAGAGTTACCGCAGATTGTACGCTTGTCACGCTTGCCTTTTCAATGTTTCCACAGTAGGCACAGTCTGATGTGTTGGGGTACTGATTTACACAGTAGCGGAGATGCACCAGACAAATCTTGTATGCCATTGTGACAAAAAGACATAAGAGGGAAGTAGAGAAGGAGATCTTGGAAGGATGGTAGGTTGCATGCACGCAATTAATACATGGAGACTAGGTCACACATGTATGGAGGAAACAGGTTTTCAATGGCTTGGTTATGCCAAAGTTAGGCTTTTCAACTGGAGTGTCTAGGCAACAGGGAGCCCACGCAGGGATTGACAGAGGGGAGAAGCCTGAGAATAGCGGGGTGACAGGTGGATTAATCGGCCAGAACACTTTAGGATAGATTGGAGGGGTGCAAGAGTGGTAGAACGGAGGCCACAGAGCAGGAGCTTGTAGTAAAAGAGGCGGGAGATGATGAGGGCATGCACTGCTGTTTTTCTAGTTGCATGGCTAAGGAATGTGCGGATCCCAGAGCTACTTTGGTGTTGGAGTCAGTAGCAAGTCCAATGCGTTTTGAGAAATAACATGCATAAGCAAAGTCACGGTTTAGGCCACTGAAAGTCATTAAGTGAAACTCATACAGCTTTCCCACAGACTGAAAGAGGGGTTTCAATACTTCCAAGACAGGCAAGACTTCCCTTTCCTCCCAAGAGGATGACTGTCCATGTTCTCCTCCTCATCTTCCTCCTCCTCATTATCACCCAATCCGTATTGAAAAGAGATGAGGCTGGGTTCCATAGTTACTTGCTCCGCCTGCAATGCTTCCTCTTTAACTTTGAGCAGTGAGCGTTTCAGTAGACAGAGAAGCAGGATGGTGACTCTAGTTATCGCGTCATTGCCACTCACCATCTTGGTGGAGTCCTCAAAGTTTTTGAGGACGGCACAGATGTCAGACATCCATGCCCACTTATCAGCTCTTATGTGCAGAGGCTGACCTGAATGCCAATGGGCGTGTTGAAGCTGGTACTCAACAACTGCCCTCTTCTGCTCATAAATCCTTCCCAACATCTGAAACGTTGTTTTCCAACATGTGGTGACATCCCACAACAGTCAGTGAGCTGGAAGCTGCAAACGCTGTTGAACTACTGGTAGAGTGGTGGAAGCTTTAACTGACTTTCTCAAATGGGCACACATGCGTTGTACTTTCACAAGCAGCTGTGGCAGATCTGGGTAGGTTTTGAGAAATCGATGAACCACTAAGTTGAGCATATTTAGTGTTCTCTCATTACTAATGTCCGCTTCTGTTACAGCTGACGGTCTCTCACTCAGCCTGACTGCAGCGGTTATACAGCTGGTTCTGTCGGAGACCTGCGTGACAATACTTGGCACGGTAACAGAGGAGGAGGAAGAAGCAGCAGAGGCGTTTTATGAGGCAACTGATGGTTGTTTATTGAAAATCAATTTAGAGTTTATCATATTTGTGTACCCGTTTGGGGAAAAAAATATCTGCAGCAAATACTCAATTTCACTAGAGTGTAACTATTGTAAAGGAGACCGACATCACTTCCACTACAGCCAACTCAATAGATGGAGACCCAATCAGGATTCTCCACATTTCTAAAAATTAGTGGCAGATGTCAGCAAAGTGTAATCAATTTCACTACAGTAGAAATAGTGTAAATAAGACCCACACCTCTTCCAGTGCAGCCCACCCTGGAGATGGAGACCTAACCAGGACTGTTCACATTTCCCTAAATGAGGGCCTAACACCACCGAAGTGGCATCAATTTCATCAGACTACAAGTAGTTTAACAGAGACACAAACCTCTCCCACTACAGCCAACCCAATGGATGGAGACCCAATCAGGATTCTCCATATTTCCCAAAATTAGGGTGTAAAACCTGAAGCAGCAGCAAGAGCAGGCACAGAAGCCATATGACAGACTGCAATTCCACGAGATCAGTGCAGCACACTAAAAACTACAACATCGCCTACTCTGTACAGTCTGCAATTGGGGTGCAAAAGTCCTTGTAGATCCATGACTTGTTCATCTTGATGAAAGTTAGGTGGTCTACACTTTCATGGGACAGCTGGCTGCGCTTATTTGTCAAAACACCACCAGCAGTACTGAAGACATGTTCTGAGAGAACGCTGGCTGTCGGGCATGATAAAACCTCCAAGGCGTGACAGGCGAGCTCAGGCCATTCATTCATTTTTGAAGACCAAAATGTAAATGGTCCAAATCCTCCCTGATGGTATTTATATTAAGCTCTAGATACTCCTCCGCCATCCTCTCCAGTCGCTCACCACGTGTCAGACTTGTACTCTATTGTTCTGGTGCACGAGGTGATCTAAAAAATGCGTGAAATGACTCACAGAAATTGCTTCTGCCATTTACTCTGTTGCTGCTGCTAAAGTTTTGGTGTTGACGAACAGACTACAGCTGCGATGCACACTGTGTGCCTCACTGCTATTTTGGGGAAAAGCTCTATTAAGGTTGCCCAAAAGCTTGTTTCGATACTCCAACATAAGCAGGTCCCTTTTCAGGGCGGGAAGCATCTGGCAAAATTGACTCTTATAACGTGGATATAACAGAGTGGCAACCCAGTAGTCAGCATTATTTTGAATCCTAACTATACGGGGATCATGTTGCTGATAGTGCATGAAGAAGGCACTCATATGTCGGGCTCCACCAGGAGGTCCAAAGCCAGGCTGTATTGTCAGCTGCGTAACACTGATGCTTGTTTCCACCGTTCCTTCCTGCCAACCATGTTCAACATGAGAGGGGATAATTATCCTCTTCATCCTCTGACAGCTGCTCGCCCATCACCTCTTCCTCCTCCATTACTTACTCAGCTCTTGCGCCTTCACTAACAGTTTGCCTGGTATCACCAAACCCCCTCGATCGTAGAAATCCACCGTCACTTGGCATCCGCCTGTGTGACTAGAATCTGGAACTTTGAGACATTCTCATCCCTTCCGTATCATCCTCTTCTTCTTGGACCACCACCTCCTGCCACATCTTATTTAAAGTCTACTCCAGCATGTAGATGACCGGAATAGTCATTTCGATGATGGCATCGTCAGCGCTAACCAGTTTAGTAGCCATTTCAAAATTGTGCAGAAGGGTGCAGAGGTTCTTAATCTGTTCCCCCTCCGTAAACGTGATATGTCCCATGTCCGTACTGCTTTGGCCCAGGCTATACGACATGACACAAACCACAAAAGAAAGGTATAACAAGGGACTACAACACTATCAAGTGTAATTCACATATTTTATTCAGTCAAGTCAGATGCAAACAGACAACAAGACAAACAATTAAAAATATAAAAAACATAGACAAAATACTGCTCAGGAGGGGGGAGGGGGATGTTCACAATAAATATTACACATGATTCTTCTCTAAATAGAATATATATATTGTGCCAATCAAATTGAAATTGCCAATATTATACAAATAAACATGATCACCTCTATTAGCAGCTTATTTAAATAAATGTGTAATAAAAAACACAAAAAATCAATATATATAAATTAACATAAAGTGCTTGTGCAATATATATATATATATATATATATATATATCAATTGATTACCAAGTGTATAAATTCCAAATAGAGAAAGAAGTATATTTATTACTGCTGCAAACTGGAAGTTCCAATAAGAAGTTTAACTGAAAAGAACCAATTCATGTCTAAACCCCAAAACAGGGGACATGCATTAATAGCATGGCAACCATGAGAGACCAAAATACAATAGAAGTAAAACTGGAGACATACCACGGCCCCCTCACACCACTCCAACGCCATTTCACTCCTTGCTTCGTCAGGGCACTCCAGCTCTATTTTATCAATGTTTTTTATATTAGTGTTGTAGTCCCTTGTTATACCTTTCTTTTGCGGTTTGTATTCAGAGATTGAGGTATTTGGGTTTACTATTTTCTGAAATTTGTGGTATTTCCTTCTTTTTATAGGAGTTATACGACATGACATACTGCATCAGAGCTCGTTGCTGCTGACACAGTCGCTGCAACATGTGCAGAGTGGAATTCCACCGCGTCGGCACATCGCAGGTCAACCTGTTAACTGGCACAGACAAAGACCTCTGATTCGATGCAAGTCAATGACATTAGGGGTGCGAATGGCGGAAGTGAGCACACAGCTTCCGTACTTTGTGAAGCAGCTCATCCAGGCCAGAATAGTGGCGGAGAAATCGCTGTGCCACCAGGTTGAGGACGTTAGCCATGCAAGACACGTGTGTGCCCTTGCCTAGGGCTAGGGCTGCTAACAGGTTCGTACCATTATCGCACATGGCCTTCCCTGGCTCTAGGTTCAGTGGAGACAGCCATTGCTCAAACTGAACCTGGAGAGATGCCCACAACTCTTCACCTGTATGACTGCGATCTCCAAGACATATTAATTTTAAGACTGCCTGATTGCGGTGAGCCCTGACTGCCCAGTACAGAGGTGGTATGGATTTGCTCTGCACCCTTGGCATGCATGTCTCATTAAGGCAGATATTGAGTGCCCCGGAGGAGGCCTTAGAGGAGGAGGAGGAAGCAGAAGCAGTGGAGGAAGTGGGAAATGCAGAGGTTTCTTCTGCAAGCCTTAGGGATTCCAAGATTTGTGGAGCATCCCCTTCCCCACCTGGCCCCACAGCCACCAGATTCAACTAGTGCCCAGTCAGCGAGATGTAACGCCCTTGGCCATGCTTACTCGTCCAGGTGTCTGTGGTGAAATGCACCCTGGCAGACGTAGATTTAGACAAGGAACAGGTGATGTTGTTTGCGACTTGCTGGTGCAGCGCAGGCACAGCTTTCTTAGAGAATTAATGGCGACTGGGCAACTGGTACAGGGGGGCTTTGACGGCCATCAGCTTTTGGAAACCGTCTGTATCTACCCGGTGGAAAGGCAGCATTTCCATGGCCAATAGTTTGGGATGGTGGAGTTCAACCTCTTAGCTTTGTGATGCGTAAGATGAAAAAATCTTTTACGTGTCCATAACTGCGGGACCGAAGGCTGGCTGCAGTACTGAGATAGGGTGGAATATGGTGAACCGGACAAACTTCTGGACTATAAGTGAGGTGCAGGCGCAGATGTTATGGTCGATTGAGAAACATGCGGTGTGCTCGGTGAAACAAACACAGCTGGCGTGTCCGCTTTCGTTACAGCTGACGGGCTGTCACTCATCCTGACGGGAGCGGGTAAAGAAACGGAGTTTCTGTGTTGGGAGACCTGCGTGACAATACTTGGCATAGTAACAGAGGAGGAGGAAGAAGCAGCGGATGCGTTTGATGGGGCAGCTGATGGTTGTTGAGGTCTGCTGGTCCGCATTTCAGCGCAGTGAGATTCCCAGCGTAACACATGTTGTTTGAGCATGTGAATGTTCATGCATGTAACAGTCAAATTATTTCAGTTTTTCTCTCTACTGAGTTTTTTATCGAAAAGTTTGCAGATAACGTGAGTTGGCTCATCCTTTGTGGTGACAAAAAAGGTCCATGCTAAACAACCTTTGTCGCCCATGCGAGCTACAGACCCGTGACCGCTGCTGATCACAGCCACGGTTGTGGCTAAGGATGCAGTACTCCTCGCGCTTGCAGCACTCTGTGTCTGCGCAGTACGGTGAAATGTAACCTCCTCGTCTTCCTCCTCCATCTCCTCAGATGAGCTACTCAACTGCATGACTTTGGGTTCACACAAAGTAGGATCTTCAACCTCATCATCATTGAATGTGTTATCCCATTCCTCGCCCTCACAGTGACCCTTCTCCTCTTGTTGCCCTGACAGCACAGTACAGTCTGCATCAGCCTAAGGTATCTGAGTCTCATCGGGATCACGTCCCTTCCCTGCGGTTAACGTCTGGTGACGAGGGTCAGGAACCTGCTTGGACCCTACTTCGTCCTGCCCCGAATTCAAGCTAAAAAAAATTTGGGCATTGGTGCAGATGCTTTCCTCCTCTTGACTCTGTGACTGGAGTACACTTCTGATGCCCATGATATAGAATGGGTGACAAGTGCTACAGACTCGCCCATCTGTGGTTCGCTACAGTCAGTTGAGCAGTTGGACTGTTGTGACGCGGGAGGAAGCATGGGTAATTTGGGTGCCACCTCTGTGGACTGTACTGCGTGTGATGTTGAGTTGGAGGAACAAGAGGAGAGAGCACTTGAAGCAGAGCTTTACAACCACCGGAGCACCTGCTCTTTCTGGCCCTTATCAACAAGGCACATCTTTGTGTGGCTGCCAAAGAAAGGGAGTGGAGTAGGCCGTCCAGTAGCAGAAGTTGTCAGTTGTCTTTGGATAGGACCTGTTTGTGTTGGCTCACTAGTGCTTTCACTAAATTACCAACTACCCCACGTATACCTTGAAAACTAAGCCTATTCCCCCTTCCACCACAACCTCTCTTTTTCCCACTCATATTGCTCAGATACTGTGGAAGGAGCACGCTATTAACTGAAGAAAAATAAGTTTTTTTCCTCTGCAACAGCTCTTCACACACCTGAATTTCAGCGACACTAGATGACAAGGTAAGATATGGCCTGCCGTATAACGTTACTAACAGACTAAATAAATTTTTTAGTGTGGATGAGACCGAAGAAACATACGAGATATTCTCCAAACATTTTCAAACTGAGATGTCCCCTGTTCTATCACGTTAGTAACAGAAGAAAGTATATTTTTATTGTGGATGGGGCCTGTATATCATAAAAGATATGATACTAACAATTTCAAACTGAGATGTCCCCTGCTGTATAATGTTAGGAACAGAATAAAGTATTTTATTTTAGTGTGGATGAGGCCTGTATAACAGGAAATATTCTCCAAACTATTTCAAACTGAGATGTCCCCAGCTGTATCACATTAGGAACAGAAGAAATATTTTTTTTACTGTGGATGAGCCAAGTATGACATAGAATATATGCTCCAAAATATTTCAAAGTCAGATCTAGCCTGCTGTATCACGTTACTCAGTACAAAAAATATTTGTTTTGTTACTCTGCATAAGCTCTGTGCACAGCTGAATTTGACAGCCACTGACCTAGTAGCTGGCTTATAGCACAGTGTATCACGTTTGTCGCACGAAAAAATATTTTTTGGACTGCACCGCAAGAGAAAAAATGTATTTTTTTACTCTGAAGCCAGCTGAAGTTCAACGCCACTAAAATAGTATCTGGCTTTTAGCAGACTGGATCACCTTTGCCACACAAACAAAACTTTTGTGGACTCTGCCTGCCAACAAAAAAAAATAAATTTGTTTGACTCTGCATACAGCTGAATTTGACCACCACTGATGTAGTAGCTGGCTTATAGCACAGTGTATCACGTTTGTCATACGAAAAAATATGTTTTGGACTGTGCCTAGCAAGAGAAAAAATGTATTTTTTACTCTGACACCAGCTGAAGTTCAACACCACTAAAATAGTATCTAGCTTTTAGTAGACTGGATCACCTTTGCCACACAAACAAAACTTTTGTGGACTCTGCCTGCCAACAAAAAAAATAAATTTGTTTGACTCTGCATACAGCTGAATTTGACCGCCACTGACCTAGTAGCTGGCTTATAGCACAGTGTATCACGTTTGACACATGAAAAAATATTTTTTGGACTGTGCCTAGCAAGAGAAAAAAAATATTTTTTTAGTCTGAAACCAGCTGAACTTCAAGGCCACTAAAATAGTATCTGGCTTTTAGCAGACTGGATCACGTTTGTGTCACAAAAAAAACTTTTGTGGACTCTGCCTGCCAACCAAAAAAATATATTTGTTTTACTGTGCATACAGTGGCATTTCATCCACCAAAAATGGAAAAACTGGGCTAACACATCTTGTACTATCACATTAGCAACAGAAAAAATTTTTTTTTGTGCTCTGCAATTAGAAGCTCTGCAGACTCTGCATAGAGCAGAATTTCAACCCCACAAAATAAAAAGGTGGGCTGCGCTTGCTTGATCTCATTAGTAGAGATGAGCGTTGTTCTACTCGAACTGTTCGCCAATCTCAAATTCGAGCTGTTTTGGGCGGTGTTCGAGCCGTTCGGCGAACACGAACAATTTGAGAAAAATTCGGCTGTTCGAGGTTATGTTCGATAACTGTTCGTGCACCAAAATCATAACTGGATTTTTTCTCAGTAATGATGAAAATTAATGTTAATACGCAGTTTGAGTGTAAAGCGGGGTGGGGGGAGGGACAGGGGATGGATCTCTGCAGGAACAATGAAGATCTCCAATTTTTTTTCTCTTTCCCGCATTTACAGTGAGGAGGTGCAATCTGTCAGCCTATCAGCAGCGCACACACGGAGCGAAGTGCTTTTTTTCACACAAGCAAGGGCATGTGTCATTGGCAGTGTATGTCACATGTCCTTGCCCTATAAGACCAAGCCATTTTCCCCGTCGCCACCATTTTCTCACTGCTGCAGCTGCGTGTTAGACGGCACCGCTGTTGCTGTGTGCGCTATACCTTGTTAATTTCAAGCCAATTTTCACACAAATCTACAGATAGCTTGGGAGTAGGGAATAGTTGTGATTGCAGTCCTTTAAAGGACTAGGTTACAGCATTTCCTACGACTCTTATCAGGCAGGTCTGTGCTCTTAAATAGATAGATTGTGGGAGTAAAGACTAATTGTAATTGGAGTCCTTTTCAGGACTAGGTTACATCAGTTCCTATCAGTTTTTGCCAGGCAGGTCTGTGCCAGTGCTGTGCAAGTTTTTTTCACAGCATTTGGCTGAATCTAGCAAAGCTAATCCTTTTTGGCCTATTGCAGAGTGTGTTAGTCAGTGGAGTAGCCTATCTGTGTTGCAAGATATACCACCTGTGTATAGAATACCATTTTTTTTACTGCACCTAGTGAAGTAAAATCTTTTGGGCATAGCATCATTCTATTAGTCCATCTATACTGACCTCCATCAGGTTGCAAATTGAATATAATTTTTTTCTGCATCTAGCTCTGAAAAAATATTGGGCTTCTAGCTGTGTGTGGGACTTGTTGTATTAGTCCATCTATACTGACCTCCATCAGGTTGCAAACTGCATATATTTTTTTCTTCATCTACCTCTGAAAAAATATTGGGCTTCTAGCTGTGTGTGGGACTTGTTCTATTAATCCATCTATACAGACCTCCATCAGGTTGCAAACTGAATATATTTTTTTCTGCATCTACCTCTGAAAAAATATTGGGCTTCTAGCTGTGTGTGGGACTTGTTCTATTAATCCATCTATACAGACCTCCATCAGGTTGCAAACTGAATATATTTTTTTCTGCATCTACCTCTGAAAAAATATTGGGCTTCTAGCTGTGTGTGGGACTTGTTGTATTAGTCCATCTATACTGACCTCCATCAGGTTGCAAACTGAATATATTTTTTTCTGCATCTACCTCTGAAAAAATATTGGGCTTCTAGCTGTGTGTGGGACTTGTTGTATTAGTCCATCTATACTGACCTCCATCAGGTTGCAAACTGAATATATTTTTTTCTGCATCTACCTCTGAAAAAATATTGGGCTTCTAGCTGTGTGTGGGACTTGTTGTATTAGTCCATCTATACTGACCTCCATCAGGTTGCAAACTGAATATATTTTTTTCTGCATCTACCTCTGAAAAAATATTGGGCTTCTAGCTGTGTGTGGGACTTGTTCTATTAATCCATCTATACAGACCTCCATCAGGTTGCAAACTGAATATATTTTTTTCTGCATCTAGCTCTGAAAAAATATTTGGCCTTCTAGCAGTGTGTGGGACTTTCTCTATTAGTCCATCTATACTGACCTCCATCAGGTTGCAAATTGAATATAATTTTTTTCTGCATCTAACCCAGCCAATAGTTTTGGCCTAATACCACAGTTTGGCCACTCAGCTCTGCTCGGTTCCCATCCATTGTTTTTTTGTGCAAACAACTCCAGAGTTGTTAATTAGTTAACCACCAAAATGAGTGGAAAAAGGCCTGCTGCTGGTGGAAAGGGGAATAGGCGTGTTGGGAAGGGGAAAAAAGGTTGTGTCCGTGGGGTAGGTGTTAAAGCAACAGTAACATCTGCAGAAGAAAGACCATCTTCCAGCCAAACTAAAATGTCTACTTCTTTTAGCGGACAATGTGATAAGATCCCTTTCTTACGGCCACGCCAATCGCTACAAATTCCAGATGAGGCACAAAAACAGCAGGTGCTTCAACGGATATCAAGTGCTCCTTTAAGTGGGCTCTCCTCCACATCAACTTCAACATCACAAATACTCCAGTCCTCAAAGGTGTCACCCCAATCGCACTTGCTTCCTCACAGCTCCCAAATCTCCAGCTGCCCGTCTGAGTATGAGGTAGAACAGATGGTTGACTCTGCAGAGCTGTTTACTCATACTATAGCCTGGGAATCAGAGGTCGACTCCAGCGCTTCTGTGAATCCAGACGAGGAAATGATCTGCACTGATGCCCAGAATCTTTATGAGTCGGATCCAGGACCAGACGCAGAAGGTTCTGACCATAATGTAGACCCTCATTCCCAAACTGTAACTCCTGTTGGTGGAGACAATGAGGAAGACGATGATAAGACTCAAATACCTGATTGGAGCGACAACTTTAGTTTTTTGTCAGGGCAGGAACAGGTTGGCTCTGAGGACGACGGGTGTGATAACGCACAGGGTGATGATGATGAGGTTGGAGATCCCACTTACTGTCAACCCACAGTCAGCCAAGAGATGAGGTCAGCAGAGGAGGTGGAGGAAGATGCTAGTGACGACGAGGTCAGGTTGCGCCTTCCTGGACAGAGACGTAGTACTGGAAGCACGTCAACAACTGCATCCTCAAACACAACTCTGCCTCTCACCACAAGTCGTGGTGGCTCTTCAGGTCGCATGGGTGCTAAGCCTTGCATAGCCTGGGCATTTTTTCAGATCGATAAAGATGACCCAACTCGTGTTATCTGTAACATTTGTCAGCAAAAGCTAAGTAGAGGCCAAAAAATACATAGTTTGAGTACTTCATGCATGAACCGGCACATGGACATGAAGCATAAGTTGCAGTGGGAAGCTCAGTGTGCTACAATGCGGCCTAGCCGGCCGGGCCAACCACCATCTGCCATATCTTGTGCATCCGTGGCCTCTTCATCCTCTGTGACTGGGGGGACAGCAGTCACACCTGTTTTGGGGCGCAGACCTGCCACCTCTTTACCCGCAACAGCCAGCGTGATTGGCAGGTCATCATTTTCTTTGGAGGTGGTAACACCAGCTGGTGTTGAGCGCTGTCCGACATCGATAGCACCACCTTTGGATCAAGGCAACCTAACATGTCCGCCTGCATCTTCCTCACAGACCGGCAGTTTGCCGGGGACACCATTATCAACCCCGTCTAAGCACAATAGCCAGCCCTCGGTCCCTCAGATGTGGACAAGTAAAAGACCATTTCCTCCTAGCCATGAGAAAGCTAAGAGGTTGAATTTCACCATCTGCAAGTTCTTGGCTACAGAAATGCTGCCTTTCCACCTGGTGGACACAGAGGATTTTCGAGACCTTATGTCCGTCGCAGTGCCCCAGTACCAGATGCCCAGTCGGCACTACTTCTCAAAGAAAGGTGTGCCTGCGCTCCACCAGCATGTCGCACACAACATCACCGCTTCTTTGAGAAACTCTGTGTGTGACAGGGTGCATTTCACCACAGACACTTGGACGAGTAGGCATGGACAGGGGCCTTACATGTCGCTGACTGGGCACTGGGTAACTATGGTGACAGCAGGACAAGGGGCTGCTGTCCAAGTCTTGCCGTCCCCATGAGTTGTGCGTCAATCCTCTTTATGTCAAAGTTCCTCCACTGCTTCTGCCTCCTCAACCTCCTCTCGGTCTTCCACCTGCACCCAAAGCCTGTCTGGTCATGCCACAAGCTTTCTAACTGCGCAGAAGGGATCCTGCACACCTCCTTACTATGCTGGCAGTAGGGCTCAACGTCATCAGGCTGTTTTTACATTGAAATGTTTGGGAAATGTGAGTCACACAGCTGAGGAGTTGTGGTCAGCTCTGGAGAACCAATTTCATGAATGGTTGTCTCCACTGGACCTGAAACCAGGGAAGGCCATGTGCGACAATGCTGCAAACCTGGGTGCGGCCCTTCGCCGGGGCAATGTCACACACGTGCCTTGTATGGCTCACGTGTTGAACCTGGTTGTCCAGCAAATTTAGCCCACTATCCCAGACTAGATGGCCTTCTGCAGAGGGCACGGTCGCTGTGTGCTCACTTTCGCCGTTCGCATCCCGCAGCTCAGCGACTTACATATCTACAGAAGTCGTTGGGCCTGCCACTTCACCGGCTAAAATGCGATGTGCCTACCCGGTGGAATTCAACTCTGCACATGTTGCAGCGACTGTGGCAGCACCGACAAGCCCTGGTGCAATACGTTCTGACGTATAGCCTGGGCCAACGAGATCCAGAGGTGGGGCAAATCACGCTGGAGGAGTGGTCTCAGATCAGGGACCTATGCACCCTTCTGCACAGTTTTGAAATGGCGACGAAGATGTTTAGTGCTGACGATGCCATTATCAGCATGACTATTCCGGTGATTTACATGCTGGAGCACATGTTAAACAGAATTCGGAGTCAGGTGGTGGCACAAGAGGAGGTGGAGGAAGTAGAGGAGGAGGAGTTGTATGCGGAAGGGCTAACATCTGCAAGGTCCAGACGGTCGGCAGCACCAAGGCGGCAGGCATGTGAGGGTGGGGGAGAAGGTTTTACCAGGGCGCATGGTAGCAGCCAAACTAGTGAGGAAGGTGCAGGAGCCCAGGAAAAAGTGGAGGACGAACTGATGGAAGACTCCTCAGATGAGGGAGACCTTGATCACATTTCTGTTGTGCGAGGTTGGGGGGAGAGGACAGAGGAAGGAAGCATGATTGTTACCTCGCCACCAACACAACAGGGACTTGGTGCTCCTGGATGCGCAACACACATGAGTGCCTTCTTGCTGCACTACCTGCAACATGACCCTCGAATTGTGAGAATTAGAAATAATCCTGACTACTGGGTTGCCACACTGTTAGATCCCCGGTACAAAAGTAATTTTGCAGAAATTATTCCTGCCATAGAAAGGGATGCACGCATGCAGGAGTATCAGCAGAGACTGTTGCAGAATCTTACATGTGCTTTTCCACAAAATACCAGTGGTGCACGTAGTGAATCTCACAGTTCCAACTTGCCAACCGTGGGACCGTCAAGTGTTCAGCACTCAAACCGTAACAGAACCACAGTATCTGCTGGTAACATCAATTTTGCGGAATCATTTCACCACTTTTTTAGCCCATCCTTTGCAAGGCCACAGGAGACAAGAAGTCTGACACATAGTCAACGCCTAGAGACGATGGTACAGGAGTATCTCCAAGTAAACATTGAAGCCACGACTGTGTCACTGGACCCTTGCTCTTTTTGGGCTTCCGATCTGGATAAATGGCCGGAGCTAGCCACTTACGCCTTGGAGATCTTGTCATGCCCCGCAGCCAGCGTTCTGTCTGAACGTGTGTTCAGCGCTGCTGGTGGTGTGCTGACAGATAAGCGCACGCGGCTCTCCACTGATAATGTAGACAGACTCACGTTCATAAAGATGAACAAATCATGGATCCGAAACGACTTTTCTACCCCTGTGTCATCCTGGGGAGAGTAAAAGCTTGATGATTGGTTAAAATCACCCTACCAACCGTTTTAAGCTTTCAAATTACTAATCATGTTTATCTGTATCTTGGCTGGAAAATAATTTGGGCTTTGTAGCAGTGTGCAGCACTGATTCTATTAGGCCATCTATAATAAGCTCCACCAGATTTAAAATTACTAATCATGTTTATATGTATCTTGACTGGAAAATAATTTGGGCTTTGTAGCAGTGTGCAGCACTGATCCTATTAGGCCATCTATACTAAAGCTTCACCAGATTTAAAATTAATAATAATTTTTAGCTGCATCTAGCCCGGAAAATAATTTTGGGGCTCCGAGATGCGCAAGACACATAAGTGCCTTCTTGCTGCACTACCTGCAGCATGACCCTCATATTGTCAGAATTCGAAGTAATCATGACTACTGGGTTGCCACACTCTTAGATCCCCCAAACTTTTCGATCAACCTTTTCATTTTAATAAAGACCAAAAAAATGGTCATTTTTGAAATTATAAGCATTAGCAGGTTGTTAGAAACTGAAATCAAACAGTTTTCAACTCAAAACTTTATTCTAGGTGATGTAACATTTTCACATAGGACCCCTTGTTCGAAAGGAGCTTCTGAACTCTCTCGTCCATTGAATTTGTCAGGTTTTGGATGGTTTCTGCTTCAATTGTTTTGCATGAGGACAGAATACCCTCCCAGAGATGTTGCTTAGATGTGAACTGCCTCCCGCCATCATAGACACTCCTTTTAATGATGCTCCAAAGGTTCTGAATGGGGTAGAGGTCAGGGGAGCATGGGGGTCACACCATAAGTTTGTCCCCTTTTATGCCCATATCAGCCAGAGATGCAGATGTTTTATGTGCAGCATGAGATGGTGCATTATCATGCAGAAAAATGATCTTGCTGTGAAATACACGGTTCTTCTTCTTGAACCATGGCAGGAAGTGCTGTTTGAGAAAATCCACATACATTATGGAGTTCATCTTTAGCGCCTTCAGGGATCCTAAAGGGGCCGACAATCTCTCTCCCCATGATTCCAGCCCAAAACATTACTCCACCTCCTCCTTGTTGGCGCTGTAGCCGTGTTTGCGTGGGGTGTCCATCAACCAGCCATCCTGCACTCCATCCATCTGGACCATCGAGCGCTGCACGGCACTCATCCGTGAACAAAACAGTTTTGAAATCAGTCTTCATGTAATGTTTGGCCCACTGGAGCCGTTTCTACTTGTGTGAAGTGGATAGAGGAGGTCGACAGGATGGCGTATGCACAGCTGCAAACCTCTGAAGGACCCTGCATCTTGTTGTTCGGGGGACGTTGGAGGCACAAGCAGCTTCAAAAACTTGTCTGCTGTTATGACAAGGCTTTTTTGCCGCTGCTCTTTCAACCTGACGTAATTGCCTGTAGGAAAGAGTCCTCAATTTGCCCTTATCAGCACGCACACGTGTGTACTGTGAATCAGCTACATAGTTCTTGATTGCCAAGACACTTCATCCTGATCATCGCACAATGTTGATTGTAGTCATGCCTTGACCTAAACACTCCACAATTTGTTGCTTCTCAGCAGCCGACACATCCTTTTTCTTTCCCATTTTGGCAGAAAATGTAGGCTGCTTAATAATGTGAGACAGCCTTCTTAAGTAGTCTTGCCTTTCATTGGACACACCTGCCAAACTAATTAGCACAGGTGTCTGCAATTGCTTACAGTGATATAAAGAGCCCTGACACACATCACCATCAATGAGTTTAACTGACAAACAAACAAATTCTTCCCTTATTACTCCTAAACACTTTTTGCATAATAATTTGGAACACAGTGTACATGTGCTTTTCCACAAAACACCAGTGGTTCACGTAGTGAATCTTACAGTTCTAACTTGCCAACCGTGGTCTGTATGGAGTTGTTCAATAAAGGGCCCAAAATTAAGATAACATAGATGGGAGAGGTCTCTATGAATAGGAATTCCTAAGTATTTGATACCCTGTGAGGGCCAGGCAAAGGGAAAGTTGGACTGGATGGAATCCTATATGGATTTGGGGAGGGAGACATCGAGGGCCTCAGACTTCGCTGCATTGATTTTAAAATTTGACCATGTAACAAAGTGATCTATTTCAGCCATAACAGCATGGATGGATATATGTGATTGAGTGATATATACTAGGACATCATCAGCAAATAGAGAGCACTTGTACTCGGTGCCTCCCACCTCAATCCACCTAATATTGGGGTTATGGCGAATTGATGAGAGCAGGTGCTCCGTCACTAGGATGTATAAGAGAGGGGACAGAGAACATCCCTGCCTTGTCCCATTGGTGATTGTGAAAGGTGATGAAAATGTTCTGACGCGCCCCCTGGGCCTTGGGACACCCGGAGCCGGACCCTTTTTGGTGGATGCTGGTGGTTGTCGTCTCCGTGGCGGCAACCCGGTTCCGTGGCTCAGGGCGGTCAAACCAGTGGCGGAACTATTTATGTGGTTTTGATGTTTAAATGTCCGACTCCGCCACCCGTGGATTGCGGTCAGAGTGAACCGCCGCTGCAGGGCAGACCGCTGAGGCTGGTGTTGTGGGTGCAGCAGAGCGTAGCATAACTCCCCACGGGAGGAGTATAGCCTCAGGGCAGTGTATGCGGAGGATGGGGGTGATGGTGCAGGGCAGCAGCAGTAATGACACGGAGTCAGTGATGCAGTCCAGGGCCTTTACTCACAGTTCTTATTATCCAGACCACGTCTGCAGGTAACGGCTGCCCACGTCGTACTGTGCTCACCAGGTGAGGGGCTCAGACAACTCCCAGATAACTTTGGAGTGCTTCACAGGACCCCCTTTGTGTGTCCTTTGTCTGGCCTTTCTTACCAACCCTTCTGTCCGGCTGCCTCGGGCCTCCTCTTGGTAAACTTGGCGCCAGTTTCCCTGACCCTATGTGGTGCCTTCCTAGCGGGTGTAGCGAGGGGCTGTGCCACATAAAATGTCACAGCCTCCTGTTTCTAGCTGAGGGTCGTTTCCTGCCTCCACTAGTTTCAGGGACCGGTCTCCCCCTCTGGCCTGACCCCTCCACGCAGGTGGATTCGGGCGTGCGGTGGCGACTCGCCCGTCCGCACCCCTGAGATCCCTTCGTTCCTCGTTCCTGGAGCCTTCTCCGCTCCTCTTCCTTCCTTCTCCCTCTTCCAGGCCTGGGCCTCTGTTACTAGGCCCGCCTCCGGAGCAGAGCTCATGCAGAGCCCCTGCTCCCTGCCACTTCTGCTCAGACTTCTCTGCACTGAACTAAGATGGTGCCCACCTTTTATACTCCCTTCTCAATGCACCCAGGAACTGCTTCCTCCCTGCTCCTGCACTACAGGGTTCCCCTTCCTCAGTGTTCCCTCCCCCCACTCCAGCCAGGGACAGGGACTGTCGTGCCCATCTCAGGGGCATATTGGTCGCCCTGCCCCACGGCAATGTGGTGTAATGCATGCAGGTGTCGGGTCCTGATCCACACTACATCCTTACCTGAGAGTGAGATATCACACCTCTGGGTGAGGTGCAATACGTCTGTAGCAACCGAGCCCTCAGGGTGCTACAGTTCCATTTATCTTCAGCCTAGGTGACGTATTGCGATACAGGGCCGTGATTTTGGCTATAAAAGGGTCCCCTAGACCCCTACCCCAAGCTTTTTAAGAGAATCATATATGGCGTGCCAGGAGACTCTATGGAATGCTTTCTCAGCATCCAACGAGAGTATCTAATTACAAATTTTTAACTACATCTAGCCCAGGAAATACTTTGTGCCTAGTAGCAGTGTCTGCTAGTCAGCGGATTATCCCGGCTGTTAAGCAAGCTACACCACCTGTAGTTTGGACACTTCATTTTTTCAAAGGAAATGCTTCGGGACCACTGGATACTCAGTGAAGAGCATCAGGAGGCACCCCAAGGCATAGGGGCTCGGACTGGCAGTAGGATGCCTTGCGGTGGACAGCCGAGCTCGATCCTTATAAAAGCGTTTTAACTGCAGCAGCTTTAGTGGACGCTACTGGAGCTGGAATTACGCGGCTGCTGGCATGAGACTTGCCCTCCAATAGATCCTTGTAAATGGATTTAAAGTGTATTTATTCAAATTAGAGAGACAATTTAAATTAAAAAGCTTAGACCTGCCTCCACCACAGGGGGGCTCGCTCGACCCACCAGCGGACAGGCACCAGTATTGGGAGAGGGGGGCTGGCCGTCAGGGTTCACCGCGGCTCTGGCACAAACCCGGCGACACGGAGGTGGCACGGGCAGGAGCGGACTGAACGTGTCGGCTTCTCACTTTTTGGATTTTAGAAGGGCATGACATGCCTATATCTGTGTCTCCCCCTCCTTTTACTCCTCCACCTCTTTTCTTTTCGCATGACTATATGTACTTGTCACTTTTCCATGTGTTAGTTGTGTCTTCTGAGCAGTTTGTCAGCTTTTGGACACCTTTGAAGGTGTTTTCTATGTGTTTCTATGTGTTTTTGTTTGCCTGCCATTGGTTTTAACGGTGTTCGAAGGTGTTCGACGAACAGTTCGACGAACAGTTCGGCGAACACACGGGTGTTCGACGAACCGAACCGAACTCGAACACTACGGGGGTGGCTCAACACTACTCATTAGCAAATGCAAAAATAGATTGAAGGTATTCTCATGCATAGAGCTCAATACAAGTGGTGCACAACGCTGTTCTATGGCATGGGCCCTGCTCTTTCTGTCAGAATTTCAGTACTTACACAAGAAAACAAAAAATGTGCTGCACCATCGATTGCACAGGTACACAGGCCAGGAATTATCTACACTATCTGACTTCCACACAAGTGTCCATTTAGCTAGCTTTTTATATAGGGAGGACATGTGATTTTAGCAGCTAATTGCACATGCCCTTTTGTCTGGACAGTGTTGAAGCTTCCTGCTCTCTGATTGGCTGTCCGCGCTTTCCTGACTTAACGTTACCGCCTACCGGAAAAAAAAAAAAAGCGTGCGGCGCTGATCTGACCTGTTCTGAGCTCTCCACAGCCCCCACACTCATTTACCATGTCTCCCCGCTCAACATACATTTGCACTATGCTAGCAAAACTTTTCAAAACGCTGTGGTTGCCCCGTATTCGTGTTCCCTTGCTTATTCATTGAACGATTTCCGATTTAAACAAATTTTGCTCGCCTTTCCAACCACGAATCCGAATGTGCCATATTCGTGCCGAATTTGAAACTTTAGAACATTCGCTGAGCAAAGTCGCTCAACACTACTCTCTACTAGTTTAAAAGTATTACAAATTAATACAATGCAAATCTTAGCCCTTCTTAGGCTTCATTACAGATTCCATAATTTGTACTGGAACAGTGCAGAAAGCAATACTGTACAGCATACAACAACCCAATGGACCCCATAGCCAGTAGTGTTCTTCAGGAGTACATTGTGTGCATTATGTAACAGAGCTCTCCAACTTATAGTGCTGTAAATTTATGTAAATATTAAAGTGGTTACCCCATGCCTCAGGAGACACACATGTTGATGTCATAATGTCAGAAGTGTATCACAGCATTCATCGCCCAATGCCAAGTCAGCAAAAGAAGCACCGGTGCATAGTGGATATAGATCAGTAGAGACCTGAGCCAGTGAATCAATGGAGAGGGAACTATGAAGGTGAAACAGGTGAGCAATGAGGTAGAGGTGATAGAATGAATTAAAGGAAAATTGAATTCTACTTAAATTTTTCCGCATTTGCCAAAAAGTAGATTTTTTTATAATATGGTTGCTGATTCAGCTGTGCTGGCTGCCAATTTCCTGATCTATAAAAAGCCATCAAAAGGTTCAAAAATGTAACAAATACTCATACTCAACTTACTGCCACCTCTCCAGTGCCACCCATGCTCACTAGAGATGAGCGAACATTTCAATGTTCGGTTCGAAAAAGTTTTCCAAAAAAATAGACATTCGCCGAATTTGTTAGTTGAACATTCGACGAACATTGCCGAACACCATGGGAGTCAATGAGGGGACCAAAAAAATGCATATACAACACCTACAAATGGGCCAAAAAGCTGCCAAAACAGATCAAATTTGGTGTAGACAGCAGGGAAGTGCCATCAATTGACCAGACTACAAGTACTATAATTATTATTACTATGACAGCGACATTTATTCCTTGGCGCTTTACATGTCAAAAGAGGTCACTGACAGGTACAAGAGGAGACAGGACCCCTCCTGCGAGGGCACACAAACAATCTGCAAGGGATGGGGGAAGATAGAGTAGGTCAGGTTACAGCTAGTCGTGCAGCGGTATGCTGGAGCGAGGGTTACGGCAGATTGTATGCTTGTCACAAGAAGTGGGTCTTCAGCTTCCTTTTCATGGTTTCCACGGTAGGTGACAGTCTGATGTGTTGGAGTAGAGATTTACACAGTAGCGGAGATGCACCAGACAAATCTTATATGCGATTGTGACAAGAAGAGATAAGAGGGAAATAGAGAAGGAGATCTTAGAAGGATGGGAGGTTGCATGCAGTTAACTAGTACATGGAGACTAGGTCACACATGTATGGAGGAAACAGGTTTTCGATGGCTTGGTATGCCAAAGTTCGGCTTTTCAACTGGAGTGTCTGTGCAATAGGGAGCCCGCGCAGAGATTGACAGAGGGGAGAAGCCTGGGAATAGCGGGGTGACAGGTGGATTAAGCGGCCAGCACACATTAGGATAGATTGGAGGGGTGCGAGAGTTGTAAAAGGGTGCTGTAGCTTGTAGTAAAACAGACGGGAGATGATGAGGGTATGCACTGTTGTCTTTCTAGATGCATGGTTGAGGAATGTGCGGAGCCTCGAGATACTTTGAAGTTGGAGTCAGCAGCAAGTGGAAAGGGCGTGGATCTGATGTTTGAAGTACAGGTCAGAGTCAAGCTTGCGGGACTGGGGAGAGTGGGCAGTTGGGGGGATGAATGAAATGGTGGAAAGACGATGCATTCGTTTTATCCATGTTAACTTTTACAAATCTAGCAAAGAAGAAAGATGAAATACAGGACACACATTGTGGGATTCTGGTTAGTAAGGAGGTGATATCAGGTCCAGAGAAGTAGATCTGTGTGTCTTCAGCATAGAGGTGATACTGAAAGCCGTGAGACCATGTGCTGTCCCAGGCCGAAGGTGTAGATGGAGAAGAGCCTGGGTCCCAGAACATTGCCAGTGCCCTCCCCAGTGCACTTACTGGGAAGAACCACCTAATCACAAACACGTGGACAAGTGAATGTGGCCAGGGATGGTATGGATCCAGTCCACATCTTGTGAGAGTTATATTTCACCACAGCCATACTCTTTAGCTCGGCGAAAGGATTTGGGAAACCGTATCTACTCCAGCTGTCATTTCTCACAGGAAGTCCTCTAATGCAGCTTCTTGCATAAGCAATGGCATCCCTTCCAACATCAGCTCACACTTCTCGTTGGTGCTTAGCCACAGACAAAGATCTTTCTTTACACCTTGAATTTAATCAATACAGAGTGGGACAGTGGCCTGATCTGCAACGCGTTTTGAGAAATAATGTGCATAAGCAAAACCATGATTTAGGCCACTGAAGGGCATTAAGCGAAACTCATACAGCTTTCCCACAGACTGAAAGAGGGGTATCAAGACTTCCATGACAGGCAAGGCTTCCCTGTCCTCCCCTAGAAGGTGACTGTCCATGTTCTCCTCCTCATCCTCCTGCTCCTCATTGTCACCCAATCCGCATTGAGATGAGATGAGGCTGGGCTGCATAGTTCCTTGCTCTGCCTGCAATGCCTCCTCTTTAAAGGGAAGGTGCCATCAAAAAAAAAAATTTTCAACAATTGCGAAAACGTAAAGTAATATTGTTTTGATTCGTTTTTCCAATATTATCATATTTTTTTAATGCAGTAAAATATGAAAAATAATTTAAAGTTTTTGATATTTTCCACGTTGAAACACTAGGGGGAGCAGCTACTGAAATTTGGCATGAAAACCTTGTGTAGAGCTGGCATGCATTACGACTGCTGAAAATCTGGGCTGGATTTGCTCCATGTCTGATGTCTCCTCCTCCCCCCTCCCTTTCTGGGTGTTTACAAATGGATAAGAGACAATGAAGTTTAGGAATTAGGATCTCTCACAGTGAGGAGCCATTTTGTTGTCGACACAGTGATACCAACACACAACTACATGCAGATCCTTATGCAGCAAGGTCTGATATTAGGCTATGTGCCCACTTTGCGTAAATTAAGCAGAAATTTCTGCATAATTTCCGCATCCCCCTGCTGCGGGAAAGCGCAAGCCTAATTCACATGCATTTTCCCGTAAAACACAAGCACAAATCAAGCGTTTTTGCATGCATTTTAGCATGCACATTGTCAAGAGCTTTCCAAGCGATATTAGCGTCACTTGGAAAAGTGCTTGACAGGTTGGTCACACTGCATAGTGCTTGACAAGTGTGACCAACTTTTTACTATTGATGCTGCATATACAGCATCAAAAGTAAGAGATAGAATGTAAAAAATATTAAGTCTCCTCACTGCTACTCCCCGGCAGCTTTGTTCCCATAAATACAGAGCGGCAGGACCTGTGAGGACCTCATGGTCACATGACCGCAACGTCATCGCAGGCCATTGCCGCAATGGATCTCTGGGTTTGGAGGCAGCGGCGGTGAGGAGATCGTGGGCCGACAGAGGGTAAGTATATCGATATTTATTTTAATTCTTTTTTTACAACAGGTTTTATGGTACCTGTGCCTGGAGGAGAGTCTCCTCTCCTCCAGACCCGGGTACCATACACATATTGAAGCGCACAATATACACATGGTGGGCATGGACATACGCATAAGGCGGCGATTACACCGCGTAACTGCAAAATTAATGGACATGCTACGTGTTTTTACGCAGCGATAATACACTGCGTAAAAATACGCAGCATGTGCACATGACTTGCGTTCTCACATAGGGGACCAATGGGGGGCGTATATACTAGCGTTTTTCAAGTGTTTGCGCTGCGTAATTTATGCGGAAAAAACTCTTAAACGCTATGTGGGCACACAGCCATAGACACATAGTGATACCAACACACAACTACATGCAGATCCTTATGCAGCAAGGTCTGATATTAGAGCGTCAGCTCTGCAGCCCAGGCCTGGATATACAGGAGTATAAAGTACAGAGTGGTCACTGAGGTCTGATATTAGAGCGTCAGCTCTGCGGCCCAGGCCTGGACTGAATATTGTCCTTGTGTTCTTACTATTTATTTTGTATATAATGTATTTAAATGTTTCAGTTTTATTTAGTAATTTGTATTTTCATTATAAATGCAAATATAAAGGGTCGCCAGTCATGCGACCTCTCTTGTTATGGATTAGGTACCAGTGACAAGTAACAGTAGAATAGTGATTGCAGCTCTAGAGGTCACTGGAGGATAAGACGTGCTGTCTTATTATTCAGTCACCTCCAGAGCATAATTCACTATTCTGTTACATGACGACACAGAATAGTGAGCGCAGCTCTGGAGGTGACTGGAGGATAACACCAGATGTAACAGCAGAATAGGAAGTGCAGCTCTGGAGGTGACTGGACATCACGTCTTATCCTCCAGAGCTGCACTCACTATTCTGCTGTTAGATTGTGTCTTATCCTCTAGTCACCTCCAGAGCTGCGGTCACTATTCTGTGTCATCATGTAACAGAATAGTGACCACAGCTCTGGAGGTGAAAGGAGGATAAGACCAGATGTAACAGCAGAATAGTGACCGCAGCTCTGGCGGATAAAACCAGATGCAACAGCAGAATAGTGACCGCAGCTCTGGAGGATAAAACCAGATTTAACAGCAGAATAGTGACCACAGCTGTGGAGGTGACTGGTGGATAAGACAAGAAGTAACAGCAGAATAGTGATTGCAGTTCTGGAGGTGACTGGAGGATAAGACCAGATGTAATAGCAGAATAGTGAGCGCAGCTCTGGAGGTGACTGGACATCACGTCTTATCCTCCAGAGCTGCACTCACTATTCTGCTGTTAGATTGTGTCTTATCCTCCAGAGCTGCGGTCACTATTCTGTGTCATCATGTAACAGTATAGTGAATGCAGCTCTGGAGGTGACTGGAGAATAAGATGTGCTGTCTTATTCTCCAGTCACCTTCAGAGCAGCATTCACTATTCCGTTACATGATGACACAGAATAGTGACCACAGCTCTGGAGGTGTCTGTCTCTTTGTACCCCAGCGTCTGTCTGTCTGTCTCTTGTGCCCCTCTCTCCCCCAGCATCTGTGCCCCTCTCTCCACCTCCCCCCACCCATCTCCACAGCTCAATCATACAGCCGCTCAGCTCTCACGCAACCTATCTCCTGCTCGGAGTCGGCAGCAAGAGCACAAGGCAGCTTCCTGGTGGAGGAGAAGGCCCCGCCCACTGCTGTCACATCATCCAGGGGGAAACTGGAGCTCGCAGCATAGCTGTGGACTTCAGAAAGATGGCGCCGATCTCATCCCATAGGTGTGACCTGGACAGCCCAGTGGGCGTGCCCAGGTCACAGCTAAAGCTGTTTCAATGCAGCATATGCAGTCGGAGGCCGACTGCAGAGTCCTATGTACAGGGGCTGCCGTATTTGAGGTGTGTAACTGCTGTTACACACCAGCAAAAGCAAATGGTTGCCCCCCGGTGTTGACTAAAATAATAATAATAAAAAAAACGGTTCAAACAGTGAATTTAATTTTGTATTAAAAATAACTGTTTATATAAGCAATAATTATTAATACAAAAAAAAAACTGCGGCACCTTCCCTTTAACTGTGAGCAGCAAGCATTTCAGTAGAAAGAGAAGTGGGATGGTGAAGCTAGTTATGGCATCATGACCACTCACCGTCTTGGTGGAGTCCTCAATGTTTTGGAGGACGGCACAGATGTCAGACATCCATACCCACTCATCAGCTCTTATGTGCGGAGGCTGACCTGAATGCCGATAGGCGTGTTGAAGCTGGTACTCAACAACTGCCCTCTTCTCCTCACAAATCCTTCCCAACGTTGTTTTCCAACATGTGGTGACATCGCACAACAGTCAGTGAGCAGGAAAACTCTGCTGAAGCACTGCTAGGGTGGTGGAAGCTATAACTGACTTTCTCAAATGGGCACACATGTGTTGTACTTTCACAAGCAGCTGTGGCAGATCTGGGTAGGTTTTGAGAAATCGCTAAACCACTAAGTTGAGCACATTTAGTGCTCTCTCATTACTAATGTGTATCGCTGTATGGAGAACAATATCAGCACCGAAAAATTAAAAGATGAAATATAGCCTGCTTTATATACCACGGTACAAGGAAAACCAATTTTGATTCTACCTTGTGTACCCCTGTGACAAAAATATCTGCAGCAAAGAATTAATTTCACTAGAGTAGAACTAGTATAATGGTGAACGACAACTCTTCCATTACAGCCAAACCCAATGGAGACCCAATCAGGATACTCTACATTTACAAAAATTAGTGGCAGACACTATCAAAGTGACATCGATTTCAACAGAGTAGAAGTAGTTTAATGGAGACAGAAACTTCTTCCACTACAGCCAAACCCAATAGATGGAGACCCCATCAGGATTCTCCACATTTCCAAAATTTGTGGCAGACACTAGCAATGTGTAATCAATTTCACTACAGTAGAAATAGTGTAAATAAGACCCACACCTATTCCAGTACAGCCAACCCAGGAGATGGAAACTCAATCGGAAGTGTTTACATTTAAAAAAAATAGGGCCTTAGAGCACAATTTCCGTGGCCTAGAGATTTGAGATGGTGGAGTTCAACCTCTTAGCTTTGTCATGTGTAGGCTGAAACAATATTTTACGTGACCACAACTGCGGGACTGAGGGTTGGCTGCAGTGCTGAGAGAGGGCAGAGTATGGTGAAACGGACAAACTGATAGATCGTGAGTGAGGTGCAAGCGGAGATGTTACAGTGGATTGAAAATTATGTGGTGTGCTCAGTGAAACAAAACACAGCAGGCATGTCCACTTCACTTACAGCTGACAGGCTCTCAGTCAGCCAAACTGCAGTGAGTACACAGCTGGTTCTGTCAGAGACCTGCGTGACAATACTTGACATGGTAACAGAGGAGGAAGAAGCAGCAGAGGCGTTTGATGGGGCGGCTGATGGTTGTTTATTGAAAATTAATTTAGAGTTTATCATGTTTGTGTACCCGTTTCAGGAGAACAATATCTGCACCAAATACTAATTTTCATGAGAGTATAAATATACAAATGTATGGAGACCTAAACCTTTTCCACTACAGCCAACCCAATAAATGGAGATCCAATCAGGATTCTCCACATTTCCAAAAATTAGTTGCAGACGTCAGAAAAGTGTAATCAATTTCACTGTAGAAGAAATAGTGTAAATAAGACCCACATCTCTTCCAGTACAGACAACCAAGGAGATGGAGACCTAACCAGGAGTGTTCACATTTCCCTAAATTAGGACCTACCACCACCGAAGTTGCATCAATTTCATCAGAGTACAAATACAGTTATATGAAAAAGTTTGGGCACCCCTATTAATCTTAAGCTTAATGTTTTATAAAAATTGATGTTTTTGCAACAGCTATTTCAGTTTGATATATATAATAACTGTTGGACACTGTAATGTTTCTGCCTTGAAATGAGGTTTATTGTACTAACAGAAAATGTGCAATCTGCATTCAAACAAAATTTGACAGGTGCATAAGTATGGGCACCTCACCAGAAAAGTGACATTAATATTTAGTAGATCCTCCTTTTGCACAAATAACAGCCTCTAGTCGCTTCCTGTAGCTTTTAATGAGTTCCTGGTTCCTGGATGAAGGTATTTTTGACCATTCCTCTTTACAAAACAATTCCAGTTCAGTTAAGTTTGATGGTCGCTGAGCATGGACAGCCCTCTTCAAATGATCCCACAGATGTTCAATGATATTCAGGTCTGGGGACTGGGATGGCCATTCCAGAACATTGTAATTGTTCCTCTGCATGAATGCCTGAGTAGATTTGGAGCGGTGTTTTGGATCATTGTCTTGCTGAAAGATCCATCCCCTGCATAACTTCAACTTTATCACTGATTCTTGAACACTATTGTCAAGAATCTGCTGATACTGAGTGGAATCCATGCGTCCCTCAACTTTAACAAGATTCCCGGTGCCGGCATTGGCCACACAGCCCCAAAGCATGATGGAACCTCCACCAAATTTTACTGTGGGTAGCAAGTGTTTTCTTGGAATGCTGTGTTTTTTTGCCACCATGCATAATGCCTTTTTGTATGACCAAACAACTCAATCTTGGTTTCATCAGTCCACAGGACCTTCTTCCAAAAAGAAATTGGCTTCTCCAAATGTGCTTTTGCATACCTCAGCCGACTCTGTTTGTGGCGTGCTTGCAGAAAATGCTTCTTTCGCATCACTCTCCCATAGAGCTTCTCCTTGTGCAAAGTGCGTTGTATAGTTGACCGATGCACAGTGACACCATCTGGAGCAAGTTGATGCTGCAGCTCTCTGGACGTGGTCTGAGGATTGTCCTTGACTGATCTCACCATTCTACTTCTCTGCCTTTCTGATGTTTTTTTTGGCCTGCCACTTCTGGCCTTAACAAGAACTGTCCCTGTGTTCTCTCATTTCCTTACTATGTTCCTCGCAGTGGAAACTGACAGGTTAAATCTCTGAGACAGCTTTTTGTATCCTTCCCCTGAACAACTATGTTGAATAATCTATGTTTTCAGATCATTTGACAGTTGTTTTGATGAGCCCATGATGCCACTCTTCAGAGGAGATTCAAACAGGAGAACAACTTGCAAGTGGCCACTTTAAGTAGCTTTTCTCATGATTGCATACACCTGGCTATGAAGTTCAAAGCTCAATGAGGTTACAAAACCAAAAAAAGTGCTTTAGTAAGTCAGTAAAAAGTAGGTAGGAGTATTTAAAACAAGAAAATGATAAGGGTGCCCATACTTATGCACCTGTCAAATTTTGTTTGAATGCAGATTGCACATTTTCTGTTAGTACAATAAACCTCATTTCAAGGCAGAAACATTACTGTGTCCAACAGTTATTACATATATCAAACTGAAATAGCTGTTGCAAAAACAACAATTTTTATAAAACATTAAGCTTAAGATTAATAGGGGTGCCCAAACTTTTTCATATAACTGTAGTTTAATGGAGACCCAAACCTCTTCCACTACAGCCAACTTAATAGATGGAGACCCAATCAGGATTCTCCACATTTCCAAAAATTAGTGGCAGATGTCAGCAAAGTGTAATCAATTTTACAACATTAAAAATAGTGTAAATAAGACCCACACCTCTTCCACTACAGTCATCCCGGGAGATGGAGACCTAACCAAGACTGTTCACAGTTCCCTAAATGAAGGCCTAACACCACAGAAGTGGCATAAATTTCGCTAGAGTATAAGTATTGCAAAGGAGAACAAAACCTTTTCCACTACAGCCAACCCAATAGATGGAGACCCAATCAGGATTCTCCACATTTCCAAAAATTTGCGGCAGACACCTGGAATGTGGCATCAACTTCACTACAGTAGACATAGTGTAAATAAGACCCACACATCTTCCAGTACAGCTAACCCAGGAGATGGAGATCTAACCAGGACTGTTTACATTTCCCTAAATGATGGCCTAACAGAGATACAAACCTCTCCCACTACAGCCAACCCAATGGATGGAGACCCAATCAGGATTCTCCACATTTCCCAAAATTAGGGCCTAAAACCTGCAGCAGCAGCAAGGGCAGGCACAAAAGCCATATGACAGACTTCAATTCTGCGAGATCAATGCAGCACACTAAAAACTACAACATCGCCTACTCTGTACAGTCTGCAATTGGGGTGCAAAAGTCCTTGTAGATCCATGACTTGCTCATCTTGATGAAAGTTGGGCGGTCTACACTTTCATGGGACAGCTGGCTGTGCTTATCCGTGAAGACACCATCAACAGAGCTGAAGACACATTCTGAGAGAAAGCTGGCTGCCGGGCATGATAAAACCTTCAAGGCGTGACAGGCGAGCTCAGACCATTCATCCATTTTTGAAGACCAAACTGTAAAAGGGTACAATTCTTCCCTGATGGTATTCATATTAAGTTCTAGATACTCCTCCACCATATATATGAACTATTTCAAACTGAGATGTCCCCTGCTGTATCACATTAGTAACAGAAGAAATATTTTTTTTACTGTGGATGAGCCAAGTATGACATAGAATATATGCTCCTAAATATTTAAAACTCAGATCTAGCCTGCTGTATTACGTTACTCAGAGCAAAAAATATTTGTTTTGTTACTCTGCATAAGCTCTGCGTACCGCTTAATTTGACCGCCACTGACATAGTAGCTGGTTTATAGCACAGTGTATCACGTTTGTCACATGAAAGAATATTTTTTGGACTGTGCCTAGCAAGAGAAAAAATTTATTTTTTACACAGAAACCAGCTGAAGTTCAACGCCACTAAAATAGTAAAAACCAAAGACAAGCAAAATACCCAAATAACTAGAAGTAAATGGATAAATCGCACAGTGCAAAAATAATAATAAATAATAAAGGGTATTTAGTAGAGATGAGCGGTGTTCAAATCGAACTGTTTGCCAATTTCAAATTCGAGCTGTTTAGGGCGGTGTTCGAGCCGTTCGACGAACCTGAACGATTTGAAAAAAATCCTGCTGTTCGATGTTATGTTCGATAACTGTTTGTGCACCAAAATCTTAACTGGATTTTTTCACAGTAATGCTGATAATAAATGTTAATACACAGTTTGAGTGCACAGCGGGGCGGGGGGGGGGGGGCATGGGATGGATCTCTGCAGAAATAATGAAGATCTCCATTTTTTTTTCTCTTTCCCGCATTTACAGTATGGCGGTGCAGTCTGTCAGCCTATCAGCAGCGCACACACGGAGCGAAGTGCTTTTTTTCACACAAGCAAGGGCATGTGTCATTGGCTGTGTATGTCACATGTCCTTGCCCTATAAGACCCAGCCATTTTCCCCGTCGCCACCATTTTCTCACTGCTGCAGCTGCGTGTTAGAGGGCACTGCTGCTGCTGTTAGCGCTATATTGTGTAACTGAATTGCAAGTGAATTTTCTCTTAAATAGACAGAAAGGTTTAGGGAGTAGGGACTAGTTTGTAATTGCAGCCCTTTTGAGGGCTAGGTTACAGCAGTTCCTAGCACTTTTAGCAGGCAGGTCTGAGCTCTAAAATAGACAGATAGGTTGGGAGTAGAGACTAGTTGCAATTCCAGCCCTTTTGAGGTCTAAGTTACATCAGTTCCTATCACTTTTTGCCAGGCAGGTCTGTTTTAGTGCTGTGCAAGTGTTTTTCACAGCATTTAGCGAAATCTAGCTAAGCTAATCCTTTTGTGCCTCTTGCAGTGTGTGTTAGTCAGTGGAGTAGCGTATCTGTGTTGCAAGCTACACCACCTGTGTATGTAATACAACTTTTTTACTGCACCTAGCCAAGTAAAACCTTTTGGGCATAGTAGCAGTGTGTGGTACTCATTGTATTAGGCCATCTATACCAAGCTCCATCAGCTTTGAAATTAATAATAATTTTTAGCTGCATCTAGCCCGGAAAATAATTTTGGGCATAGTAGCAGTGTGTGGTACTCATTGTATTGGGCCATCTATACCAAGCTCCACCAGCTTTGAAAGTAATAATAATTATTAGCTGTATCTTGCCTGTAAAATAATTTTGGGCATATTAGCAGTGAGTGGTACTCATTCTATTAGGCCATCTTTACTAAGCTCCACCAGCATTCAAATTCCTAATAATTTTTAGCTGCATCTTGCCTGGAAAATAATTTTGGGCATATTAGCAGTGTGTGGTTCTCATTCTATTAGGCCATCTATACTAAGCTCCACCAGCTTTCAAATTCCTAATAATTTTTAGCTGCATCTTGCCTGGAAAATAATTTTGGGCATATTAGCAGTGTGTGGTACTCATTCTATTAGGCCATCTATACTTAGCTCCACCAGCTTTCAAATTCCTAATAATTTTTAGCTGCATTTTGCCTGTAAAATAATTTTGGACATATTAGCAGTGTGCGGTACTCATTCTATTAGGCCATCTATACTTAGCTCCACCAGCTTTCAAATTCTTAATAATTTTTAGCTGCATCTTTCCTGGAAAATAATTTTGGGCATATTAGCAGTGTGTGGTACTCATTCTATTAGGCCATCTATACTAAGCTCCACCAGCTTTCAAATTCCTATTAATATTTAGCTACATCTTGGTTGTAAAATAATTTTGGGCATATTAGCAGTGTGTGGTACTTATTCTATAAGGCCATCTATACTAAGCTCCACCAGCTTTCAAATTCCTAATAATTTTTAGCTGCATCTTGCCTGGAAAATAATTTTGGGCATATTAGCAGTGTGTGGTACTCATTCTATTAGGCCATCTATACTAAGCTCCACCAGCTTTCAAATTCCTAATAATTTTTAGCTGCATCTTGCCTAGAAAATAATTTTGGGCATATTAGCAGTGTGTGGTACTCATTCTATTAGACTGTTATGTTCTGCTACCAGAGCTAAGGAAAAAGAGGAGATCTGTCCCTACGATAGAACTCAGCTGAATCCCTACGATGTAACAGGGAACCTGATCCTGCGATCAGACCTGCTAAAGTCCTAAGCTAGTCTGCACGGAGACCTATAGATGTGGGGAAGGAATCCCTACAAGTACTAAGGACTGGGAGGAAAATGGGACACCTCCTAACAGAAATAGTAGCAGACAGACGAACAAACAAAATATATAGAACATAGAGGTCCGTAGACCAAGCAAACTAACAGAGTTAGATACAGAGCACAGGCTAGCTAGAAAGTAGTTATACAATGAAGTCCAGCAAAGCCAGAAGGGCGGAGCAGGATTAAATAGGCCAACAAGGTCATGTGACCAGCAAAGGAAAAAACCTAAGAGCAAGGTTCTAACAGTACCCCCCCTTCTAAGAGGATCCTCCGGATCCCCTAGGACCAGGCTTATCAGGAAATCTCCTGTGAAACGCTCTGATAAGTCTGGACGCGGAAACATCATCTGACCTCACCCAAGAGTTATCCTCGGGTCCGAAACCTTTCCAGGCCACAAGATACTGCAAACTACCTCTATACCGTCTAGAGTTAAGGATGCGAGAAATTTCATATTCCCCGTCCTCCACCACTGGAGGAACAGAGGCAGAGGCGTCACCATCCGACACAACAGCTTTTTTTAACAGAGAGACATGAAATACCGGATTAATTCTCCAGGAGGTAGGAACCTCCAACCTAACAGCAGATTGGTTGACAACCTGAAGCACCTTAAAGGGCCCTACAAACTTGGGACCCAATTTCTTAGAAGGAATCCTCAACCGCAGATTCCTAGAGGACAACCAAACCATGTCACCAACAGCGAACAAAACCTCCTGTCGTTTCCTATCAAAGTAGTCTTTAGATTTTCTGTTGGCCTCCTGAAGATTACCACGCACATCCGTCCAAACTCTTTCCAAATCACCGGAAAAATTCTCCTCCTCAGGCACGGCAGATCCCAACTTGGAGAACGACCCAAACGACGGATGTCTCCCAGAACAACAAAAAAAAGGCGAACAACCAGCAGAAGAAGATGTATGATTGTTCAGAGCAAATTCAGCAAGTGGCAGAAACTCAGACCACCCCTCTTGATTGTCTGCCACAAAACAACGCAAGAACTGCTCAACATCCTGGTTTTTCCTTTCTGTCTGGCCATTAGATTCAGGATGATATCCGGACGAGAACGACAAATGAACTCCCAACCTGTCACAAAAGGCACGCCAAAAACGAGCCACGAACTGAGGACCCCTATCAGAAACAATGTCAGTAGGAACGCCATGAAGTCTGGCAATTTCCTTGACAAAGGCCTTAGCGAGAGTTTTAGCGCAGGGCAGTTTGACGAAGGGAACCAAGTGACACATCTTGCTAAAACGGTCCACGACCACCCAGATGACAGTAAAACCCTCAGAGGGGGGAAGGTCAGTTATAAAGTCCATAGCCAAATGTGTCCAAGGAGCACTGGGAACCTCCAAAGGACAAAGCAACCCCGCAGCAGGAGTATGTGAGGACTTAGATCTAGCACATATAGTACATTGACGCACCCACTTAATGACTTCCTTCTGCCATCCAGGCCACCAAAAACTGCGACCCACCAGTCTCTTGGTCTCAGAGATTCCGGGATGACCTGCCAACCGAGATTCGTGACACTCAACAAACAAATCTCTCCTAAAGGTCCCAGGCACAAACAACCTCCCATGAGGAGTGTTAGATGGGGCATTCTCCTGTGCTTTAAGAATCTCATCTTCCAAAACGGAGTCCAAAGCAGCTTTCACAACACCTTCTTGTAAAATGTTCTCCTCTTTCTCAGCACCGACTATGGGAGAAAAACTGCGAGACAAGGCATCCGCCTTAACATTCTTAGTACCAGGGATGTAAGTAACGGAGAAATTAAACCGCGAGAAAAACAGTGCCCACCTAGCCTGACGGGCATTCAGGCGCTTGGCAGCATCAAGATATATCAGATTTTTATGATCCATAAGAACCTGAACGGGAAATTCCGCACCTTCCAAGAAGTGGCGCCAGTGTTCAAATGCGAGTTTAATAGCCAATAATTCCCGATTACCAATATCGTAATTCAGTTCAGTCTCCGAAAAATTTTTTGAAAAAAAGGCACAGGGATGTAATCCATCCCCGTTATCCTGAGACAATACTGCGCCAACCCCCACAGAGGAAGCATCAACCTCAACCAAAAACGGCTTAGTCACATCAGGCTGCATAAGGATGGGAGCAGAGGTGAACCTCTCCTTGAGATACACAAAAGCTTCAATGGCCTCAGAAGACCACTGAACCGCATCAGCACCTTTCCTGGTGAGATCGGTCAGAGGTTTGACAATACTAGAAATTTTTTTTATGAATTTTCTGTAATAATTAGCGAAACCTAAAAACCTCTGTATCGATTTCAAACCAATAGGCCTAGGCCATTCCTGTACAGCTTGAACTTTAACCGGGTCCGTCTCAAAACCTTCGCTGGAGATAATGTAACCCAAAAAACTAATTCTCTGTACAGCGAACTCACATTTCTCCAGCTTAGCAAAAAGTGAATTGTCCATTAATAACTGTAATACCTCACGTACGCTCCGCCAATGAGACTCCAGATCCGGCGAATAAATCAAAATGTCATCCAAATACACAACCACATTTTTGCCGATCAAAGGTCTAAGAATGTCATTAATAAGATTCTGGAAAAATGCAGGAGCATTAGTAAGACCAAAAGGCATAACCAGATTCTCAAAATGACCCACAGGAGTGTTAAAAGCAGTCTTCCATTCGTCACCCTCCTTCATGCGCAACAGATTGTATGCCCCCTTAAGGTCAATTTTGGAGAACCACTTGGCCCCCATTAACTGGTTAAACAGATCAGGAATCAATGGCAGTGGGTAAGGATTGCGTACAGTAATTTTGTTAATCTCACGAAAATCCAGACAAGGACGTAAACCGCCGTCCTTTTTTTTTACAAAAAAAAATCCAACCGCCACAGGAGACTTAGAGGGCCTAATGTGACCGGCGGCCAAACTTGTCTGTATGTATTCCTCCAAAGCCTTCCTCTCAGGAATAGTAAGGTTAAATAAACTACTTTTAGGAAGAGTCGCTCCAGGGACAAATTCAATAGAACAATCATAGTCTCTATGGGGAGGCAAAACCTGCGATTCCTTCTCAGAAAAAACTCTCCAAAAATCCTGAATAGGAACAGGCAATTCTCCCCTATCCAAAGCTGCAATACGCCCGTTACAACACTTGTCATAACATTTATGGCTCCAGGATTTAATTTCACTGGTAGACCAATCCAGTACAGGATTGTGAAATTTTAACCAGGGCAATCCCAATATTACTGGAGAAGGCAAGTTATTCAAAACTACCAAATCCAATTTCTCATGGTGAACACCATTAATAGTGAGAGGAAATTCACAGACCTTGAGAGTAATATTCTTCAAAGGGGAACCATCCACAGAAACCACAGCAATGGGGGATGATAAAGGTTCGGGTTTTAAATTGAGTCTTTCCAAGAATCCCCCATCAATTACATTCAGAGTAGACCCACAATCAACAAACACCCGAAATTCCATTAATTTTTCCTGAGCAATCGTGGAAGCAGCTAAAAATACACCCTTGGAATTTAAACAGGCAATACGGGCATGACTGACCATTTTTTTTCTTTCTTCATACGAAGCTCACAGCCTTTAATCAAATGACCAGATTTTCCGCAATAGAAACACAAGCCTTCAGAAAATCTACGGTCTTTTTCTTGAGAGCGAGGTGCCACCGATCCAATCTCCATCGGTTCACCACTGTTAGTACACACATTCTCATAACCAGAAACTGACATAGCAGAGGATTTGCTCTCATTAACCCTTGCACGCAGTCTCCTATCCACCCGTATAGCTAATTGCATAGCCTGTTGCAAATCTTCAGGTGTAGGATAAGCAATTAGCAGGTCTTTAACCCTTTCATTGAGCCCAGCAAGAAATAGACTTTTCAGAGCAGAATCGTTCCACCCTGTTTGAGTAGACCAACGACGGAAATGAGTACAATATTTTTCCACAATACCTGATCCCTGTTTCAAACGTCTCAACTCAGTCTCAGCTGATGCGACACGGTCAGGATCCTCATATAATAGTCCCAAAGCAGAAAAAAAACTATCCACTGATCTGAAGCATGTATCACTAGGTTGCAAAGAAAAGGCCCACTCCTGAGGCTCTTTGCGCAAAAGTGACATAATGAACCCTATGCGCTGGGATTCATCCCCAGAGGACTTGGGTCTCAAACGAAAATACAATAAGCAAGCATTTTTAAATGAAAAAAATTCTCGGTGTTCACCAAAAAATAAATCCGGCAAACATACCTTAGGCTCCAAGAAATGTGCTCCAGGACAGTTACTCACGTGCTGACGGAGCTCGGCCACCTCCAGAGAGAGTCCCTGCAGGCGTTTAGCCAAATCCAGAACCGACACCATGATGGAACAGAAAAATCTTTCCTTAGAGAATTTGCAGGCTGGACTTACTGTTATGTTCTGCTACCAGAGCTAAGGAAAGAGAGGAGATCTGTCCCTACGATAGAACTCAGCTGAATCCCTACGATGTAACAGGGAACCTGATCCTGCGATCAGACCTGCTAAAGTCCTAAGCTAGTCTGCACGGAGACCTATAGATGTGGGGAAGGAATCCCTACAAGTACTAAGGACTGGGAGGAAAATGGGACACTTCCTAACAGAAATAGTAGCAGACAGACGAACAAACAAAATATATAGAACATAGAGGTCGGTAGACCAAGCAAACTAACAGAGTTAGATACAGAGCACAGGCTAGCTAGAAATAATTATACAATGAAGTCCAGCAAAGCCAGAAGGGCAGAGCAGGATTAAATAGGCCAACAAGGTCATGTGACCAGCAAAGGAAAAAACCTAAGAGCAAGGTTCTAACATAGACCATCTATACTAAGCTCCACCAGCTTTCAAATTCCTAACAATTTTTAGCTGCATCTTTCCTGGAAAATAATTTTGGGCATATTAGCAGTGTGTGGTACTCATTCTATTAGGCCATCTATACTAAGCTCCACAAGCTTTCAAATTTCTAATAATTTTTAGCTGCATCTTGCCTGGAAAATAATTTTGGGCATATTAGCAGTGTGTGGTACTCATTCTATTAGGCCATCCATACTAAGCTCCACCAGCTTTCAAATTCCTAATAATTTTTAGCTGCATCTTGCCTGGAAAATAATTTTGGGCATATTAGCAGTGTGTGGTACTCATTGTATTAGGCCATCTATATTAAGCTCCACTACCTGTGTATCTAATAAAATTGTTTTACTGCTTCTAACCCAGTAAATCCTTTTGGGCTAGTGCCACAATTTGGCCACTCAGCTCTGCTCGGTTTACATCCATCGTTTTTTGTGCAAACAACTACATAGTTGTCAATTAGTTAACCACCAAATTGAGTGGCAAAAGGCCTGGTGGAAAGGGAAATAGGCGTGTTGGGAAGGGAAAAAAAGGTTGTGTCCGTGGGGTAGGTGTTAAAGCAACAGTAACATCTGCAGAAGAAAGATCATCTTCCAGCCAAACTAAGATGTCTACTTCTTTTAGTGGACAATGTGATACGATCCCTTTCTTACGGCCACGCCCATCGCTACAAATTCCAGATGAGGCACATAAACAGCAGGTGCTTCAACGGATATCAAGTGCTCCTTTAAGTGGGCTCTCCTCCACCTCAACTTCAACATCACAAATACTCCAGTCCTCAGAGGTGTCACCCCAATCGCACTTGCTTCCTCACAGCTCCCAAGTCTCCAGCTGCCCGTCTGAGTATGGGGTAGAACAGATGGTTGAGTCTGCAGAGCTGTTTACGCATACTATAGCCTGGGAATCAGAGGTCGGCTCCAGAGCTTCTGTGAATCCAGATGAGGAAATGATCTGCACTGATGCCCAGAATCTTTATGAGTCGGATCCAGGACCAGATGAAGAAGGTTCTGAGCATAATGTAGACCCTCGTTACCAAACTGTAACTCCAGTTGGTGGAGACAATGAGGAAGACGATGATGAGACTCAAATACCTGATTGGAGCGACAACTTGAGTTTTTTGTCAGGGCAGGAAGAGGTTGGCTCTGAGGACGACGGGTGTGAGAACACACAGGGTGATGATGACGAGGTTGCGGATCCCACTTACTGTCAACCAACAGTCAGCCAGTCGATGAGGTCAGCAGAGGAGGTGGAGGAGGATGCTACTGACGACGAGGTCAGGTTGCGCCTTCCTGGACAGAGTCGTACTACTGGAAGCACGTCAACAACTGCATCCTCAAACACAACTCTGCCTCTGACCGCAAGTCGTGGTGGCTCTTCAGGTCGCATGGGTTCTAAGCCTTGCATAGCCTGTGCATTTTTTCAGATCGATAAGGATGACCCAACTCGTGTTATCTGTAACATTTGTCACCAAAAGCTAAGTAGAGGCCAAAAAATCCATAGTTTGAGTACTTCATGCATGAACCGTCACACGGATATAAGTTGCAGTGCGAAGCTCACTGTGCTACAATGCGGCCTAGCGGGCCGGGACAACCACCATCTGCCCCACCTGTGTCATTCTTGGGAGACTAAAAGCTTGAGGATTTTGGAAAATCACCTCACCAACCATTTTAAGCAACTCCGGGACAATTGATGCTACTTAAGTGGTGTCTGTGTCACAATATTGGGAAAAAATGGAGACTCTTTTTGGAGTCCCATTGCTGTGTTTTACATGACGTTGCCATCGTCAATTCCAGGTGGGTCGGGTCTCCCCCCCCCCTTTTAACCGTAAGAAACTGCATACACTATGGCTTGGGGTAACACAGATGGTTGAGTCTGAATAGCTGTTTACTCATACTATAGCCTGGGAATCAGAGGTCTGCTCCAAAGCTTCAGTGTCTGCTAGTCAGCGGAGCTGCCACCGCCTGTAGATCTAATTACAATTTTTTTTTTCAAATTCAAGTTTTTTTTAATTTTTGTGTTGAAAAAGTACAAGAAAATATAATATACATAGTAAAAGGGGTAGTATAACTATAAATATATGCATAGCGACAGTACATTGGGGGGTACAGGGAGGGTTTTCCATCAATATCCAGATCAAGCATGTATTTTTCCATATGAGTGATAGAGAGAGAGGGAGCGGACCACGGCAGACCACCAATCAATAGAGTGCGATTATGATCATTGTTGTGCCGACATCACGGATAACTTTAGTTGGGGGCTAGATGGTAGGCGTCAGAGTTTTGCAAATCAATCCAATCCCTCCAAATCACACAGTATCTATCAACATCAGCCGGTGAGATGGCAATCAGATGCTCCATCCTATTAAGGAGGGAGATCTCCGCAAACCATTCCTCCACAGTGGGTGGGTCTCTGCTTTTCCAGTGTCGTGGAATGACATTCTTAGCCGCCTGTATTAGGTAGCCTATTGATGACCTTTTATAACTACGTTTACTTATTGGTAACATTGATAAAAGGAGGGCTTCTGGCGTATTAGGGATAGTCAAACCAGTTATTTTCTCAATCATGGGTACCACCTTTGCCCAAAATGCATTTATTATAGGGCATGCCCACCATATATGTGACATTGTCCCTTCCCCCTCCCCACATCTCCAACATCTATCTGAGACCACTGGATACCATCTATGAAGGACTGCTGGTACCCGGTACCATCTAGAGATAATTTTAAAGGAGGTTTCCTGAGCTTTGGACCCTATTGAGGTTTTATGTGTTAGGAAGAAACATTTATCCCATTGTGAGTCAGAGAAGGACTTCCCCAGTTCCCTTTCCCATGCACCGCAGAATCCTGGCCTATTGTCAGTTACCTGGGCAATGAGGAGATTATACAGTAGGGAGATGGAGTGTGTAGGGGGTGACAATGATAGGCTCAATTTTTCAAAGTTTGTGAGATCTCTATGAAGATGTGTGTGCTTCTTCACAGTTGAATAGAAGTGTTGTAACTGGCTATATTCAAAATTAGCCTTCGGGGAAGTGGCTCTTCCCTGTAACAAGTCATTGAGGGGGAGCAGCGAAGTATTGGAGATGACATGAGAAAATAATATCGGATGGGATTTATTTGAACTGAGAAATCTATTTGCAGATAGTCCTGGTGGGAAATCTGGATTATGTGAAATCGGGAGCAAGGGGCCCTGGGGGTCGATTGAGGATAAGCTTTTTTGGGGGGATCTCAAAGCCAAAGCAGTGGCATAAGTACTATATGACATGAGGCCAAGAGAGGGGACAATTAAATGGGCGCACCATGGGAGAGTGGTAAGAGCTTTAGGACAAATGGATTGAGCTATTTTGTCCAACAATTTCGCCTCCGAATGATGGAAGAAGTCCAGGATTCTAGCGTGTTCTGCTGCCATGTAATACCTTCTACAATCCAGAAGGCTAAGGCCCCCCTTTTGTTTGAGTCTGATCAGAACGTCCCCCCGAATGCGTAGTCTTTTCCACAAATTTGAGGGAATTACCATGGGAATGGTTTGGAAGAGGTATAAGAGTTTAGGTAGGACGTTCTTTTTTAGTATATTTATTCTGCCGAACCAGGAAAAATCTTTCACCGGCCAAGAAGTAAGATATCTATGGAGTTGTTAAATAAAGAGCCCAAAATTAAGATAAAATAGACGGGAGAGGTCTCTATGAATGCGAATTCCTAAGTATTTGATACCCTGTGAGGGCCAGGCAAAGGGAAAGTTGGACTGGATGGAATCCTGTATGAATTTGGGGAGGGAGACATCGAGGGCCTCAGACTTCGCTGCATTGATTTTAAAATTTGACCATGTACCAAAGTGATCTATTTCAGCCATAACAGCAGTGATGGATATATGTGGTTGAGTGATATATATTAGGACATCATCAGCAAATGCAGAGCACTTGTACTCGGTGCCTCCCACCTCAATCCCCCTAATATTGGGGTTATCGTGAATTGATTAAAGCAGGTGCTCCATCACTAGGATGTATAAGAGAGGGGACAGAGGACATCCCTGCCTTGTCCCATTGGTGATTATGAAAGGTGATGATAATGTTCCATTTATCTTCAGCCTAGCTGACGGATTGCGATACAGGGCCATGATTTGGGCTATTAAAGGGTCCCCTACCCCAAGCTTTTTAAGAGAATAATATATGGCATGCCAGGAGCCTCTATGGAATGCTTTCTCAGCATCCAACAAGAGTATTTAATTACAAATTTTTAACTGCATCTAGCCCAAGCAATACTTTGGGCCTAGTAGCAGTTTCTGCTAGTCAGCGGATTAACCCTGCTGTTAAGCAAGCTACACCACCTGTAGTTTGGACACTTAATTTTTTCAAAGGAAATGGTTCGGGCCCATGGGACCCTCAGTGAAGAGCATCGGGGAGGCACCCCAAGGCACAGGGGCTGGGACTGGTGCTAGGACGCCTTGCGGTGGACCGTAGAGCTCGATCCTTATAAAAGCTTTTTAACTGCAGCAGCTTTAGTGGACGCTACTGGAGCTGAAATTACCGCGGCTGCTGTCATGAGACTTGCCCTCCAATAGATCCTTGTAAAAGGATTTAAAGTGTACTCATTCAAATTAGAGAGACAATTTAAATTAAAAAGATTAGACCTGCCTCCACCGCAGGGGGGCTCGCTCGACCCACCAGCGGACAGGCACCAGTATTGGGAGAGGGGGGCTGGCCGTCAGGGTCCACCACGGCTCTGGCACAAACCCGGCGACACGGAGGTCGCACGGGCAGGAATGGACTGGCCGTGTCGGCTTCGCACTTTTTTGGTTTTAGAAGGGCATGACATGCCTATATCTGTGTCTCCCCCTCCTTTTACTCCTCCACCTCTTTTCTTTTCGCATGACTATATGTACTTGTCACTTTTCCATGTGTTAGTTGTGTCTTCTGAGCAGTTTGTTAGCTTTTGGACACCTTTGAAGTGTTTTCTATGTGTTTTCTATGTGTTTCTATGTGTTTTTGTTTGCCTGCCATTGGTTTTAATGGTGTTCGAAGGTGTTCGACGTACAGTTCGACGAACAGTTCGACGAACATACGGGTGTTCGACGAACCGAACCGAACTCGAACACTACGGGGGTGGCTCAGCACTAGTATTTAGTTAACATAATTTTGATCAAAATAATGTAAACGCCATTCCACCATGTCACGGTAACCCTTATGGGACAGTCCTAACTCTAATATTAAAACATTACCATTTGTCAAGTGACATACATATGGATAAGGGCAGAGAGACTGAACCCCTAGTAGAAACATAGACCTGAGAGGCAGAATGAACCTTTCAGCTCAGACAAAGGGTGGCCACACCCTTATATGTACTAAAGCACACTAAACTACAAAGAAAAAACTTGGGAGTCTGAACTGAAATGTAAATTGATGTGCATGCAAAATGTAAATGCATGTTCACATAAGGCCACTAGACAGAGAAAAACCAAAGACAAGCAAAATACCGAAATAACTAGAAGTAAATGGATAAATCGCACAGTGCAAAAATAATAATAAATAATAAAGGGTATTTAGTTAGCATAATTTTGATCAAAATAATGTAAAAGCCATCCCACCACGTCACGGTAACCCTTATGGGTGCGATTTATCCATTCACTTCTAGTTATTTCGGTATTTTGCTTGTCTTTAGTTTTTCTCTGTCTAGTGGCCATATGTGAACATGCATTTACATTTTTCATGCACATCAATTTACGTTTCAGTTCAGACTCCCAGGTTTTTTCTCTGTAGTTTAGTGTGCTTTAATGCAGATAAGGGTGTGGCTGCCCTTTGTCTGAGATGAAAGGTTCATTCTGCCTCTCAGGTCTATGTTTCTACTAGGGGTTCAGTCTCTCTGCCCTTATTCATATGTATGTCACTTGACAAATGGTAAGGTTTTAATATTAGAGTTAGGACTGTCCCATAAGGTTTACTGTGACGTGGTGGGATGGCTTTTACATTATTTTGATCAAAATTATGTTAACTAAATACCCTTTATTATTTATTATTATTTTTGCACTGTGTGATTTATCCATTTACTTCTGGTTATTTGGGTATTTTTCTTGTCTTTGGTTTTTCCCTTTTCTTGAAAGATGCAGACTTTCTTCTGTCCCACTGCTTGAAGAAAGTGTCTTCTAAAAACTGGCATTAGGTTTCGGAGTTGAGTTTAAGTTTAAACCAAAAAGATACAACTAATCTATCTTTAATAATACCACCACATGTCTGTACCTCACCTTTACCTTGCTGGCATCTTAGGTGAAGTGGAGGTCTGTGCCAATTACTGATCCATGATCCAGCCACAGGCCCATTCATCTGGTCCATCAAGAGTCACTTTCATCTCATTAGTCCACAAAATCTTTGAAAAATCTATCTTCAAATATTTCTTGGCCCAGACTTGATGTTTCAACTTATGTGTATTGTTCAGTGGCTGACAGGCTTCAGCCTTCTTTACCTTGGCTATGTCTCTGAGCAATAGATACCTTGTTCTTCTGGGCACTCCAGGGAGGTTGCAGTTCTGTAACATGACAGCACTGAAGGATAATGGATTCCTGATCACTTCACATTTGATTCTTCTCAAATATTTGGCAGTTAATGTGAATCTTTTTTCCCACAAATTTTTTTGGCGACCCTGTTGACTATGTGTATCAAAACTTTTGATGGTTCTGCTATCAGGACCTAATATCTTAGCAATTTCAAAAGTGCTGCATCCCTCTGTAAGACTTGTAGCAACTTTTGACTTTTCAGTTAGTTGAATCTTTTTTTAGCCAATTTTGCATAAGGAAAATAAGCTTTCTAAAAATTCTGCACATCTTGATAAAGGGTGTTGATACCCTTAAGCCACACTCTCCCTCATTACACAAATACACATCACCTGATATGCTTCATCCAACAAGGATCCAAGTTTATACAGCTTGGAGTTGAAAAATATGCATAAAAATGATAATGTGGTCAGTATACTCTCTTGCCTAATAATTCTGCATGTAGTGTATGCTTATAAAGGACTGTATACAAAAGGAATCTGAAGACCCACCTCTTCCAACAAGCCTACAACCTGCAGTAACCATCGCTCTACCACACCGCTGCACGACCAACTCTACCCTCACCTACTGTATCCTCACCCATCCTTTGTAGATTGTGAGCCATCGCAGGCAGGGTCCTCTCTCCTTCTGTACCAGTTTGTCTTTGCATTTTTGTTCAAGATTATTGCAATTGCTTTTGCTATGTATACCCCCTTTTTCACATGTAAAGTGTCATGGAATAAATGCCGATATTATAATAAATAATAATAATAATAATAATAGTATTCACATTAGTTCAGTAATGTACAGTTGAAACCAGAAGTTTACATACACTATATAAAAAGACACATATGCATGTTTTTCTCAATATTTGACATGAAATCAGAATAAATCTTTCTCGTTTTAGGTCAATTAGGATTACCATAATTTTTAATATTTGCCAAATGACAGAATAATGAGCGCGTGAGACTGTTTTAAGGCATTATTATTACTTACTGCAAAGTCAAAAGTTTACATACATTTCATTAGTATTTGGTACCATTTCCCTTAAACTGAATGACTTAGGTCAAACGTTTGGGATATCCTTCCACAAGCTTTTCACAATAGTTGGTCGGAATTTGGGCCCATTCCTCCAGAAAAAACTGGTGTAACTGATCTACTGTAGGTTTGTAGGTCGCCTTGCTCACACCTGCCTTTTCAGCTTTGCCCATAAATTTTCAATAGGATTGAAATCAGGGCTTTGTGAAGGCCACTCCAAGACAATTACTTTGTTATCCTTAAGCCACTTTGTTACCATTTTGGCAGTATGTTTCTGGTCATTGTCCACTTGGAAGACCCATTTCCGCCCAAGCTTTAACTTCCTGGCTGATGTCTTGAGATGCTGCTTCAGTATTGCCACATAATCTTCTTTTCTCATGATGCCATCTATTTTGTAAAGTGCACCAGTCCCTCCTGCAGAAAAACAACCCCACAACATGATGCTGCCACCCCCGGGTTTCACAGATGGGATGGTGTTCTTAGACTTCCAAGCTTCTCCCTTTTTCCTCCAAACGTAATGATGGTCATTGTGCCCAACAAGTTCAATTTTAGTTTCATCAAACCACAGAACATGTCTCCAAAAATTAAGGTCTGTGTTCCTGTGTGCATTTGCAAACATTAATCTGCCTTTTTTTCTGGTTTCCAAACACATGACATCATCATTTCGTCAGTCCGGAATTGTTTAAAGGCATAGTAATCTTAGTGTATGTAAACTTTTGACTTTACAGTAAATAATAAAAATGCCTTAAAACATTCTCTCTCATTACTCTGGCATTTGGCAAATATTAAAAATTATGGTAATCCTATTTGACCTAAAACGGGAAAGGTTTATTCTGATTTCATAACAGATATTGGGAAAAACATGCATATTTGTCTTTTTATATAGTGTATGTAAACTTCTGGTTTCAACTGTATAAACATTTTGCATTGTGATATGTATGGAGTATGCAGTATATATTATTAGTAAAGCTCTAAAAAGAAAAATGCAGCTATCTCCTACATGCCTATGAAATAAGCAGCAAACTTCACAGATATTAATTTTAAAAAAGAATAAGATCCAAATAACTCGTTACTGGACTTTTGAGTAATGGTAATACGTTTTCTTGGTATACCATGATTATTTTATGCTATAAACATAAAGTCATTACTAGACTATGATATATGTCTAGGAAAATGAAGAGATATATGCTCAAGAATAAAATTATTACATTTTATTGAATAATCTTTTTTTCTAATAAATGAAATAATTAAAATAAGCAGAGAACCAATTTAAAATTTGACATGTGGATCAACAATTCATATTAAGGAAATTAAAAACATATCATGTAGTAAATTTAAACACACCTATCGATGAGATATCCAATAGTTGGAAAGATGAAGGAAACCTGTAATATGCTAAATGTAAGCCTGGGATTGCATGTATTTTTATAATATATATAATTAGCCAAAGCAAAGTTTGTAAACCATCGGAGGATTTAAGGTGTAGCAGTGCAATAAGAAACCAGTGATAAATTCACAATATATATATATACTTTTCCACAGCTAGGTTTGTAAACCATAGGAGGATTTAAGGTGCAGCAGTGCAATAAGTGGCCAGTAGTATGTAAAACTCCCTATATATACCGTGTCCATTTTAGGACATAATCAGATATCAAAATCAAACATCAGAATGATGTCAGTTTGAGGCTAAATACCCTGCCTGACAAGTGATCCTGACAAGTGATTCTGACAAATGATTCTGACAAGTGATTTTGACAAGTGATTCTGACTAGTGGTGAGCGAGCATGCTTGACACTGCATGGAACTCGCCCGAGCATCTCGCTACTCGGGATGTTCGGCGAGCACCGAGCATTTCCGGGTCACTCGGGCGGGAGCTCGGGTCTCCGCCCTGCACGTTTGGCACTCTTTACAGAGCTAATGAACATACAGGGATTACCAGCCAGTCACTGCAATGCCGCAGCCATGTTGTTTGTGGGAATTACAGTGATTAACTGGCCGCACAGCGTCACCTCGAGTATTTAAAACCGGGCGCCGCCATCTTGGACACAGTCGCTCCGGATCAGACAGTGTAGGGTCAGTGCTGCAGAGCTAGGAAGAGATTTATACTGCAAAATAGTTAGTGTAGGGTCTCTAAAGCCTGACAAATCGAACAAACAGTCCTTCTCAGGACTAATATCCATCCCAGATATCAGGTAGGAAAGCTGTATAGGAGACGCAGTGGTTATACCAACAAACAGTGCATTACAGTCCTGTGTGCTCCTGCTGGTCAAATTGCTAGACTTATCCCCCGGTCTCAGGGGCCAGGAAAAATCCTTTTTTTTCATCTAAATCCAGTTTTTTTTTTCCCTCAGTCAGACTGTACAAATACGCGTCTTATTCAACTTTTGGTATTTTTTCCCCACCAAAAAAAATTGAGTGTGTCTGTGATTGTTCAGACAATGTTTAAAATATTCTGGTGTAGGCCAGATAACTAGAAGTTTGGTTTTGCAGCTACACGGTTCAAATCTCTGTATTATCCAGCTTTTGGCCTTTTTTACATAAAAAAAACAGTAATAGTGTCTCCTTGACTGTTCAGACACAAATATATCTGTTTAAAATATTCTGGTGTAGGCCAGATAACTAGAAGTTTGGTTTTGCAGTTCCATGGTTCAAATCTCTGTATTATCCAGCTTTTGGCTTTTTTTACATAAAAAAAACAGTAATAGTGTCTCCCTGACTATTCAGACACAAATATATCTGCTTAAAATATTCTGGTGTAGGCCAGATAACTAGAAGTTTGGTTTTGCAGTTCCACGGTTCAAATCTCTGAATTATGCAGCTTTTGGCCTTTTTTCCATAAAAAAACAGTAATAGTGTCTCCCTGACTGTTCAGACACAAATATATCTGTTTAAAATATTCTGGTGTAGGCCAGATAACTAGAAGTTTGGTTTTGCAGTGGCACGGTTCAAATCTCAGTATTATCCAGCCTATGGCCTTTTTTTACATAAAAAAAACAGTAATAGTGTCTCCCTGACTGTTCAGACACAAATATATCTGTTTAAAATATTCTGGTGTAGGCCAGATAACTAGAAGTTTAGTTTTGCAGTGGCACGGTTCAAATCTTTGTATTATCCAGCTTTTTGCCGTTTTTACATAAAAAAGCCAGTAATAGTGTCTCCCGGACTGTTCAGACACAAATATATCTGTTTAAAATATTGTGGTGTAGGCCAGATAACTAGAACTTTGGTTTTGCAGTTCCACGGTTCAAATCTCAGTATTATCCGGCTTTCGGCCTTTTTTCCGTAAAAAAAACAGTAATAGTGTCTCCCAGACTGTTCAGACACAAATATATCTGTTTAAAATATTCTGATGGAGGCCAGATAACTAGAAGTTTGATTTTGCAGCTCCACGGTTCAAATCTCAGTATTATCCAGCTTTTGGCCATTTTTACATAAAAAAAACAGTAATAGTGTCTCCCTGACTTTTCAGACACAAATATATCTGTTTAAAATATTGTGGTGTAGGCCAGATAACTATAACTTTGGCTTTGCAGTTCCACGGTTCAAATCTCAGTACTATCCAGCTTTTGGCCTTTTTTTCAGTAAAAAAAAAACAGTAATAGTGTCTCCTTGACTGTTCAGACACAAATATATCTATTTAAAATATTCTGGTGTAGGCCAGATAACTAGAAGTTTGGTTTTGCAGTTTCACGGTTCAAATCTCTGAATTATGCAGCTTTTTGCCCTTTTTACATAAAAAAAACAGTAATAGTGTCTCCCTGACTGCTCAGACACAAATATATCTGTTTAAAATATTCTGGTGTAGGCCAGATAACTAGAAGTTTGGTTTTGCAGTCCCACGGTTCAAATCTCTGAATTATCCAGCTTTTGGCCTTTTTTACATAAAAAAAACAATAATAGTGTCTCCCTGACTGTTCATTCACAAATATATCTGTTTAAAATATTCTGGTGTAGGCCAAATAACTAGAAGTTTGGTTTTTCAGTTGCATGGATAAAATCTCAGTATTATCCTGCTTTTGGCCTTTTTTCCATAATAAAAACAGTAATAGTGTCTCCCAGACTGTTCAGACACAAATATATCTGTTTAAAATATTCTGGTGTAGGCCAGATAACTAGAAGTTTGGTTTTGCAGTTCCACGATTCAAATCTCAGTATTATCCAGCTTTTGGCCTTTTTTCCATAAAAAAAACAGTAATAGTGTCTCCCTGACTGTTCAGACACAAATATATCTGTTTATAATATTGTGGTGTAGGCCAGATAACTAGAACTTTGGTTTTGCAGTTCCATGGTTCAAATCTCTGTATTATCTAGCTTTTGGCCTTTTTGCATAAAAAAACAGTAATAGTGTTTCCCTGACTGTTCAGACACAAATATATCTGTTTAAAATATTCTGGTGTAGACCAGATAACTAGAAGTTTGGTTTTGCAGTTGCACGGTTCAAATCTTTGTATTATCTAGCTTTTGCCCTTTTTCAAATAAAAAAAAACAGTAATAGTGTCTCCCTGACTGTTCAGACACAAATATATCTGTTTAAAATATTCTGGTGTAGGGCAGATAACTAGAACTTTGGTTTTGCAGTTCCACGGTTCAAATCTCAGTATTATCCTGCTTTTGGCCATTTTTCCATAAAAAAAACAGTAATAGTGTCTCCCTGACTGTTCAGACACAAATATATGTGTTAAAAATATTCTGGTGTAGGCCAGATAACTAGAAGTTTGGTTTTGCAGTTCCACGGTTCAAATCTCAGTATTATCCAGCTTTTGGCCTTTTTTCCGTAAAAAAAACAGTAATAGTGTCTCCCAGACTGTTCAGACACAAATATATCTGTTTAAAATATTCTGGTGTAGGCCAGATAACTAGAAGTTTGGTTTTGCAGTTCCACGGTTCAAATCTCAGTATTATCCAGCTTTTGGCCTTTTTTCCGTAAAAAAAACAGTAATAGTGTCTCCCTGACTGTTCCGACACAAATATATCTGTTTAAAATATTCTGGTGTAGGCCAGATAACTAGAAGTTTGGTTTTGCAGCTGCACGGTTCAAATCTCTGTATTATCCAGCTTTTGCCCTTTTTTAAATAAAAAAAACAGCAATAGTGTCTCCCTGACTGTTCAGACACAAATATATCTGTTTAAAATATTATGGTGTAGGCCAGATAACTAGAACTTTGGTTTTGCAGTTCCACGGTTCAAATCTCAGTATTATCCAGCTTGTGGCCTTTTTTCCATAAAAAAACAGTAATAGTGTCTCCCAGAGTGTTCAGTCACAAATATATCTGTTTAAAATATTCTGGTGTAGGCCAGATAACTAGAAGTTTGGTTTTGCAGTTCCACGGTACAAATCTCAGTATTATCCAACTTTTGGCCTTTTTTCCATAAAAAAACAGTAATAGTGTCTCCCTGACTGTTCAGACACAAATATATCTGTTTAAAATATTCTGGTGTAGGCCAGATAACTAGAAGTTTGGTTTTGCAGTTACACGGTTCAAATCTCTGTATTATCCAGCTTGTGGCCTTTTTTACATAAAAAAACAGTAATAGTGTCTCCCTGACTCTTCAGACACAAATATATCTGTTTAAAATTTTCTGGTGTAGGCCAGATAACTAGAACTTTGGTTTTGCAGTTGCACGGTTCAAACCTTTGTATTATCCAGCTTTTGCCCTTTTTTAAATAAAAAAAACAGTAATAGTGTCTCCCTCACTGTTCAGACACAAATATATCTGTTTAAAATATTCTGGTGTAGGCCGATAACTAGAAGTTTGGTGTTACGCTCGAGCCCGGACTGACTGGCGTGAGCGTGATTAGTGATCCCACTGTACCATGAACCGAGGAGTGCCTGGAGGGACATAACTAAGTATCAACCCGATCCGACCAAGGTCGACTCCGTGGACCAAGGAAGAACCGAGCAGAGGGACCAGGTGCGACTCCAGGTCGGACCCCGGTCACAGTTGTTGACCCACACCGGGGAATGTAGGAACAGGCAGGTTGGACTGGCATACAGGCAGGTGGGTATTGGCAAGTACGGCTGGTATGCAGACAGGTGGCAACTGGCAAGTATGGCTGGTATGCAGACAGGTGGGCACTGGCAAGCACGGCTGGTATGCAGAAAGGTGGCCACTGGCAAGCACGGCTGCTATGCAGACAGGTGGGCACTGACAATCACGGCTGGAGTGCAGACAGGGAGATACTGGCAAGCACGGCTGGAGTGCAGACAGGGAGGTACTAGCAGGTTGGAGCGCAGGCTGGATTGGGTCCAGTACAGGTTGGGAGACAGGTACAGAGCCGCAGATGCGGTTGACAAGCAGAGTAAAGTGAAAACTGCAGGTGCGGTGGTCAAGGCAGAGCAGAGAGAAACCACAGGTGCGGTGGACAAGGCAGAGCAGAGCGGAACCACCAGAGCAGTGTGCAAGGCAGAGCAGAGAGAAGCCGCCGGAGCGGTAGGCAAGTCAGAGCAGAGAGAAGCCGCCGTAGCGGTGGGCAATTCAGAGCGGAGAGAAACTGCCAGAGCAGTATGCAAGTCAGAGCAGAGAGAAACCGCTGACTCCCTGACTGTTCAGACACAAATATATCTGTTTAAAAGATTCTGGTGTAGGCCAGAGAAATAGAACTGTGGTTTTCCTCTTCCACGGTTCTAATCTCCTTTTTATTACCCTTTTTCCATTGATAGTGTGTGTGTAAGCTATTTTGCTTTATTTACAATGGGCAAGGCGCGTGGCAAGGGACGTGGAACTGGACGTTCTGGTGATGGTGCGTGTAGAGGATGGGGCCGTGGCCATGGTGAAAATGTGCCACAACCAACAGCCACATCTTCTCGCTCCCACTTCTTGACCGAATTACTAGGGAAGCACACTACAACACCAGTATTGCGAACTGATCAGTGTGAACAGTATTGGATAACAGATAATACTTCCAGTTACCTGGGCACCACCACCTCCGGTCTGTCTTCCACATGGTCAAGTTTTAGTAGCCGTGAGTCTCGACCGCATACTCCTCCTAACCCTGATGCTCCTTCCTCCCACCATGCCGAGTGTCGTCAGACAGCAACTGATCCCACACTTGGAAACTTTCAAGAGCTGTTCGCTGGACCATTTACATATTTGTGCCCCTCGCCTGCGCCGCTTGAAGTAGTGGAAGAGGAGATCCCATGTAGCGATGCCCAAATATTTGAACAGCCACGGCCAGAGGAAGTCGACGCTGGCAATTTGTCACAAGAGGTGGACGATGACGAGACACAATTGCCACGAAGTGAGTAGGAGGATCGTGGTGCGAAAGTGGAAGAGGAGGAGGTGGTGGATGATGTAGTAACTGACCCAACTTGGCCAGAAGACACGCAGAGCGAGGCCAGCAGCACACAGGGGGAGGGAGGCAGAGCACACCAACAGGCAGAAAGAAGCAGTGTGGTGGCCGCACACAGAAGGAGGGCAACAGTTCCCCGTAACACCAACACGAGGGACGTTGCCAGTACAACCGGTAGGTCTTCCAGAGTCTGGAATTTTTTTAAAGATAACCCCCAAAAGGCCATTTGTACCACCTACCATGCCAGCATCAGCAGGGGTGACAAAACTACCAGCCTGATCAACACCAGCGTGATCAGGCACATGTCAGCAAAGCACCCGACTTTGTGGGGCGAACCCCAGGGTCCACGACCAGTGTCAGTGGGTGTCACCACTGCTTTTTCCGCTGTTGTGCATGTAAGAGAACCTTACTGTTGTGCGGGCAAGGCAATCCCCTGTCCATACTGCATGCAAAGAAGCCCCTTCCTCTCAGTCTTCACTTGTTATGGCAGTTTCTCAAGAAACAGCATCAACGTCCACATCCACGTCCCACCGCAGCGTTCAATTGTCCATATCCCAGAGCTTTGAATGAAAGAGCCAATTCGCAGCCAACGCCCCACAGGCCACAGTCCTAAATTTGCATGTTTCACGACTGCTTGCATTGGAAATGCTGCCTTTTAGGCTGGTGGAGACGGAATCCTTCCGCAACCTTATGGCGGTGGCCGTCCCTCGGTACTCGGTCCCCAGCCGACACTATTTTGCCCGGTGTGCCATCCCCACACTACACAGGCACATGTCCCAAAACATCTGCCGTGCCCTCAACAACGCAGTTACTGGGAGAGTCCACCTGACAATGGACACGTGGACAAGTGCTTGTGGCCAGGGATGGTACATCTTATTGACTGCACACTGGGAAAAACATAGTGGAAGCCGGGACCCAGTCGGACATGGGGACTGAACACATCCTCCCCACACCGAGGATTGTGGGCACTATGTCAGTCAGAGTTGCCCCCACAGTATACAGCTCCTGCGCATCCTCCTCCTCCTCCTCCTCATGTTCAGCCTCCATCTCAGATATCACCACATCAGTTACAAATTGGAAGCACTGTAGTACTGCCTCAGCCAAGCGACAACAGGCTGTGCTGAAACTCATAAGCTTAGGTGATAAACCTCACACTGCTTGTGAGTTGTGGACAGCTGTGAAAGAGCAGGCAGATCTGTGGCTGAGACCGCTGAACCTACATCCAGGCGTGGTCATGTGTGACAAAGGCCGTAACCTGGTGGCGGCTCTGAGGCAAGGCGAGATCACACACGTACCATGCCTGGCTCATGTGCTTAATCTCGTGGTCCAGCGGTTTCGTTAATCATATCCCGAGTTGCCAGATCTGCTCATCAAAGTACGCCGCCTGTCAGCTCAATTTCAGAAGTCGGCTACAGCTTACGCCGCCCTTGCTGTGCTGCAGCAGAGTTTGCAGCTTCCGTCACACCGACTGGTGTGTGATGTCCCCACACTTTGGAACTCTACCCTCCACATGTTGTAAAGGATTTGTGAGCAGAAGAGAGCAGTTGTGGAGTACCAGCTTTAACAATGCTGTCGATATTCAGGTCAGACTCCACACATAAGACCTCAGGAGTGGACCTGGATGTCTGACAGATGTACCATCCTGACAAACTTTGAGGAGTCCACCAAGATGGTGAGTGGCGATGACGCCATCATTAGCGTCAGCATCCCACTTGTCTGTCTTTTGCAACTATCTCTGCAGAAAATTAAAGAGGAGGCATTGCAGCCAGAGTATGATGAGATGGATCAAGAAGCCATAATGGGCGATTACACACAGCCCAGCCTCATCTCATCCCAACGTGCATTGGGGGACAATGAGGAAGAGGAGGAGGAGGAGGAGGAAGAACAGGAGCTGGTAGCATGCGCTGTAGATGGAAGTACCTGTACAACTGTCATACCGTCGGTTCAGCGTGGGTGGCCTGAAGACAAGGGGGAGGAGGAGGAGAGCATGGTCATCTTGGTCAGGACACAGAAGTCTTGCCCGTTACCAGTTTGGCACGCATGGCTGACTTTATGTTACGCTGCCTTAACCGTGACCCTCGCATTGTCAAAGTGTTGGGTGACAGTCATTACTGGTTGGTGACACTTTTAGACCCCCGCTACAAGGAGAACTTTCACTCTCTTATTCCTAAGGTGGAGAGGTCTACAAAAATGTGGCAGTACCAGTAGGCCCTTGCTGCAGAACTGATTAAAAAATTCCCATCTGAACACGCTAGCGGCAGAGGTCACAGTTCCTCGACCAACCAAGGCGTACAGGCGAGAGAGACGCAACTCCAATCCAGCAGAGGCAGGGGAACACTGTCAACATTCTGGGACAGTTTTCTGAGACCCGCCCAGCTTACAGGCCCTGAGGCGCGGGGTACTCTCACAAGGAGTGGAAAGTTTCAAAACATGGTGAGGGAGTACCTTGCCGACCGTACCAGCTTCCTCCGTGATTCCTCTGTGCCTTTTAATTATTGGGTATCCAAGCTGGACACTTGGAATGAACTCGCTCTGTACGCCTTGTAGGTCCTGGCCTGACCTGCCGCTAGTGTGTTATCGGAGCGTGTTTTTAGTGCTGCTGGGGGAATTATAACTGATAAGTGCACTCACCTGTCAACTGACAATACTGACAAGCTGACCCTTATCAAAATGAACAATGGCTGGATTGGGCCAGGCTTCTCATCACCACCAAATGACAGCAGAGTAACATAAAGTCAAATCTACTGTGTTATTTCGGGAGGTGTATTCACATGCACAGCTTCACACATGGGTATACACTTCCTCATTTCGGCGGTATTTTGCTCTTAATCCTTATCCTCAGCATCCACCACCACTTTACCACCGGGGTAACCATGGTTAGTGTTGCCAGCATTGCAAGTTCCTCCATCCTAATTTTTGGCAGCTTTTGATTGGAAGGCATAGGCAAAGAATATGGGAGACCGACTCCCCAATAATGAGAATAATGTTTTGAATATGCTGTACTGCATGGCTCTTGTTTGCCACTATTGCAAGTTCCTCCATCCTAATTTTTGGCAGCTTTTGCTTGGAAGCCATAGGCAAAGACTATGGGAGACCCACTCCACAATAATGTGAATAATGTTTTAATATGCTGTACTGCATGTCTCTTGTAAGGGGAATGAAAACCGTCTTGATAAGCTACTCTGAACTCCACGTCTCTTCGAAGGGGCATTAAAACCGTCTTGTTAAACCACTCTGACCTCCACGTCTCTGCCAAGGGGCATTAAAACCATCTTGTTAAGTTACTGTGACCTCCACCACTCTTCCAATGGGCATTGATATTGTATTTTTATTCCACTGCGACCTCCACCGCTCTTCCAAGGGGCATTAAAACCGTCTTGTTCAGCTACTGCAACCTCCACCGCTCTTCCAAGGTGCATTAAAACAGTCTTGTTAAGCTACTGCGGTCTCCACCACTCTTCCAAGGGGCATTGATATTGTCTTTTTATTCCATTGCGACCTCCACCATTCTTCCAAGGGGCATTAAAACCATCTTGTTAAGCTACTGAGACCTCCACCACTCTTCCAAGGGGCATTGCTATTGATTTTTTATTACCCTGCGACCTCCACCACTCTTCCAAGGGGCATTCAAACCGTCTTGTTAAGCTACTGCGACCTCCACCACTCTTCCAAGGGGCATGTAAGCCATCTTGTTAAGCTACTGCGACCTCCACCACTCTTCCAAGGGGCATTGATATTGTCTTTTTATTCCACAGCGACCTCCAGCACTCTTCCAAGGGGCATTAAAACTGTCTTGTTAAGCTACTACGACCTCCACCACCCTTCCAAGGTGCATTGATATTGTCTTTTTATTCCACTGCGACCTCCACCACTGTTCCAAGGAGCATTAAAACCATCTTGTTAAGCTACTGTGTCCTCCACCACTTTACCAAGGGGCATTAAAACCATCTTGTTAAGCTACTGCGACCTCCACCGCTCTTCCAAGGGGCATTAAAACCATCTTGTTAAGCTACTGCGACCTCCACCACTCTTCCAAGGGGCATTAAAACCGTCTTGTTAAGCTACGGCGACCGCCACCGCTCTTCCAAGGGGAATTAAAACCGTCTTGTTAAGCTACTGAGACCTCCACCACTCTTACAAGGGGCACTGATATTGTCTTTTTATTCCACTGCGACCTCCACTACTCTTCCAAGGGGCGTTAAAACCGTCTTGTTAAGCTACTGCGATCTCCACCACTCTTCCAAGGGGCATTAAAACTGTCTTGTTAAACTACTGCAACCTCCACAACTCTTCCAAGGGGCATTAAAACCGTCTTCTTAAGCTATTGTGACCTCCACCACTCTTCCAAGGGGCATTAAATCCGTCTTGTTAAGCTACTGTAACCTCCACCACTCTTCCAAGGTGCATTAAACCATCTTGTTAAGCTACTGCGAGCTCCAACACTCTTCCAAGGGGCATTGATATTGTCTTTTTATTCCACTGCGAGCTCCACCACTTTTCCAAGGGGCATTAAAAACGGCTTGTTATGCTACTGCGACCTCCACCACTCTTCTAAGGGGCATTAAAACCATCTTGTTAAGCTACTGCGACCTCCACCACTCTTCCAAGGGGCATTAAAACCGTCTTGTTAAGCTTCTGCAACCTCCAGCACTCTTCCAAGGGGCATTTAAACTGTCTTCTTAAGCTATTGTGACCTCCACCCCTCTTCCAAGGGGCATTAAATCCATCTTGTTAAGCTACTGTGACCTCCACCACTCTTCCAAAGGGCATTGATATTGTCTTTTTATTCCACTGCAACCTCCACCACTCTTCCAAGGGCATTAAAACCGTCTTGTTGAGCTACTGCCTCCACCACCACTCTTCCAAGGGGCATTAATACCGTCTTGTTAAGCTACTGTAACCTCCACCACTCTTCCAAGGTGCATTAAACCGTCTTGTTAAGCTACTGCGACCTCCGCTGCTCTTCCAAGGGGCATTAAAACCGTCTTGTTAAGCTACTGCAACCTCCACCACTCTTCTAAGGGGCAATGATATTGTCTTTTTATTCCACTGCGACCTTCACCACTCTTCCAAGGGGCATTAAAACCGTCTTGTTAAGCTACTGTGACCTCCACGTTTCTTCCATGGGGCATTAAAACCATCTAGTTAAACCACTCTGAACTCCACAGCTCTTCCAACGGGCATTGAATTGTTGTTTTTAATTAACTCTAACCTCCACGACTCTTCCAACGGGCATTGCATTTCCTCCTAATTTTAATCATCTTTTGCTTTTCAATGCATAGGCGAACACTAAGGGAGACCCACTCCCCAATAATGGGTAGAAGGTTTTTAGTACACTGTAATCCACGTCTGTTTCAAGAGGCATTGCAGTTCCTCATAATTTTTGGAAAGCCTTCCATTCACTGCTTAGACCAACAGTGTACAGGAGACCCAGTTGGAAAAATCAGCTTAGTTAAGGCCCTCTGACCTCCATGTCACTTCCAAGGGGCATTAGAGTGCCTCGAAATTTTTGGTAGGCATTGCACTCACTGTATTCCCTATAACTGTGTAGCCGAACTGCTCCTTTTGGTATAGAAACATATCCTACAAGACACATGTGGTTGACTGGCCTGATATTGATGTGAATGGTCCCTCTTCCTCCTGCTCTTTCTCCTTTGCCACCACCTCATCCATCATTCATCACCTGAAGCTTTGTTTTAACGGAAGTCATAGAACTGGGATAGTAGCAGGCAAACATCCAGCAATTCTTGGAGGAGGTAGGATATGCGCCAAAACGCTGACCACCTCAGGCCTAGCCGCTACTACATACATGCGCTTCCATTCCAAGGAACAGAAAGCTAAGGACATGGATGGTCTCATGATCATGAATAATTTACTCGTTGTGTAGGAGGCCGACCACTGCTGCTGTCTACCTTCTGAACTTTGTGTTGAAGCCTGATTGACCCAGGACCCGCAATCCTCTATGTCTGGAGGACGTGTTGCATCCCATTGTCTAACTGTGTCCCAGCTTCCACAATATTAACCCAGTGTGAAGGCGTCAGTGAGATGGACCATCCCTGGCCACATTCACTTGTCCACGAGTTTGTGGTTAGGCTGTCCTTCAAATAGGGGCGGCTGGGGACCGTTTATGGCCAGATTCTGCCTCCACATGCCTAAAAGGCCCAATTTCTAATGCAAGCAAGGTAGCAGTATGGTATTGCAGCCTGGAGGTGGGTGGGTGGCAGGCTGCACACTTACGCTTGCATTCCAGGAAAACAAAGCAGATGCTAACTTCTATCATCATCATCATGCTCCTCACCTTGGCACTCTCAACTCCCCTGATGGAGAAGCCACGGCCCACCGGGGGAGTCTGGTTCTCTGGTTGGCTCGGCCAATGCTGCCATAAAGCAGGCCAGGCTAAGAAAAGTGTGGGGAAGGTTACCGAGACAAATAAGGGCAGCTGGGGACCGTTTATGGCCACCCGGCCACACCCTGGCGGTTGGGGACCGAGTGTGGACACCCGGCCGTGGGGCGGCTGGGGATCGAGTATGGACTCCCGGCCACCCCCTGGCGGCTGGGGACCAAGCGTGGTCACCCGGCCGCCGGGCGGCTGGGGACTGAGTATGGATACCGGGCCGCCAACACAGCCATGATGTGGTGGCCAGATTCCGCCTCCACATGCCTAAATTGCCCAATTTCAAGTGCAAGCAAGCAGTATGGTATTGTAGCCTGGGGGTGGGTGGGTGGCAGGCTGCATACTTGCGCTTGCATTGCAAGGAATGGGGGAGGTGCAATTGAACACTGCCCTGGGACAAGGACTTGCACTGGGATAGTTGCAAGTCTGCATCTTCTGATGCGGAAAGGATCACTTCTGATGGGCACACTTTTAGGCAGTGACCTGGGTGTCAGAGATGCTTTCGGGGGGGTCTTCCCCATGATGTTCCCATGTCTTTTCAGCACTGTATGCATGTGTCACACAGCACATGACCAGATAAGGTTGTAAAATGTTAAAATGACATTTTCTGGTGTATGCATTTGTCATGGTTGAAAGCAATACAAAAGTGCAAAAATGCATAAAAAATTCTACTTGTGAACATAGCCCAAGGTGTGGAGGAGTATTTTTGTTTTTGGCTATTTATTTTACCTTATACACAAGTCTTTACCCTGGAAAGGATGTTCCTTAACATATTTCACAGGAAAGCAGTTTCAGTTTCGTTTTTGAACTTTTTATTGTGATCCCGTAAAAGTGGCTTAATACCTCTGACCACGTTGTTGACAGAAGTGACCTGGGGGTCAGAAATGCTTCCTGGGGCGATCCCCATGCTATCCCCATAATTTTAGCACTGTCACTATCGTTTTGGGCACTTTTTAGTCTTTCTACAGACTGCCGGGGGTGCCACGGCAAAAATGCTCGGGTCTCCCATAGACTAACATTGGGCTCGTTGCTCGGGTCGAGCACCCGAGTATCACGGTGAGCTCGGCCCGAGCTTTGAGCACCCGAGCATTTTAGTGCTCGCTCAACACTAATTCTGACAAGTGATCCTGACAGTGACTTTGATAAGTGACTTTTACAACTAAACTAATAATAAAAAAAAGACTTGAACCCAAAATTCTGTGTCCAGAAACCAGTGCACTAACCACTGAGCTATTAACTCAGTTATTATTATTATTGTAAAAGTCACTTATCAAAGTCACTTGTCAAAATCACTTGTCAGAATCAGTTGTCAAAAGTCCCTTGTCAGAATCACTTGTCAGAATCAGTTGTCAGGATCACTTGTTAGGATCACTTGTCAGGATCACTGGTCAGACACGGTATTTAGCCTCAAACTGATATCATTCTGATGTTTGATTTTGATATCTGATCATGTCCTAAAATGGACACTGTATATATAAGTGCAAGAGTATACTCAATTCCTGGTATCCCTACAGCCTGCAAATCACCATCAAGGGCAGTATGCATATGAAAAGGCAAGATTATCATTGAATCCCTGGATTACATTAGGTAAAAATGATTCCATAGGATGCCAGCTAGAAATAATCAAAAAAATAAAGGGCTATGCACAGTGAACGATGTGCTTACATGAAGGAAGAGGATCCGCGTGTACAAGGATGTACCCCGACTACGCCGTTTCGCACAGTGCTTCTTCCCTCTGGGAATAGCCCTTCATTTTCTTGATTATTTCTAGCTGGCATCCTATGGAACAATTTTTACCTAATGTTCCAATCCAGGGATTCAATGATAGTCTTGTGAATTTATTACTGACTTCTTATTGCACTGCTGCACCTTAAATCTTCCAATGAGTTACAAACCTTGCTGTCGCTAATTATATATATTATAAATATACATGCAATTCTGGGCTTACATTTAACATATTACAGGTTGCCTTCATCTTTCCAACTATTGGTTATCTCATCGATAGGTGTGTTTAAATTTACTATATGATATGTTTTTCATTTCCTTAATATGAATTGCTGATCCACATGTCAAATTTTAAATTGGTTCTCTGCTTATTTTAATTATTTCATTTTTTAGAAAAAAGATTATTCTATAAAATGTAATAATTTTATTCTTGAGCATATATCTCTTCATTTTCCTAGACATATATCATAGTCCAGTAATGTGTTTGTGTGTATTGATTTAGAAGTGGTATGCACTATTACCCTCTATGGGACTTGTTGTAATAATTATAAACAAAGTGTCACAAAGATTGAAAAACTAAAATTCATTTTGTCTGTCAGTTACTTGGGAATATGATATTTAGATGCAGAAAATCTGCTTTCTTTCTTCCAACTTTCAAAAAGATATTGAGGTATATATCAGGAAAAGTATGTGCCTAGAGGTGCCTTGTCTGCTTTATAAACTGCACGTCAAAATCAGGACCCTTGTTATCGTTTGCTCCTGCAGTCTTATCAAAGCAGTTTGTCACAATTTATCAATTTCATAGTTATCAGTTGTGAACCGGAAAATATATCTCCGTAGTGGACTTGACAACTATGCACTGTATTTCAAGAATTTTAGGCTTATGTGTGGAGACAAGTTGTTGAAGGCAAATAAGTGCAACAGTATATCTATTTTGTAGATAAGTGGCAGACAGTGAAAAATAGGCATGTGCCTAGTGAAGAAAGAGGTCTTCCATCAATGAAGAGATTGAGATATGAGCAAAGAAATGCAGTGAGAACAAGACCAGTGCATTGAAATTAAGACCTTTTATCAATACTGCAATTTGTTAGGAAGATAACATACTTTCAATTATTTTACATCTATCCACCTGGTATTTTTGCCTCTAGTTTTTTGCAACTAAGAAATACTGTAACATTTATCACAACAGAAATTATTATTTTTTTTATTTAATGACATTCTCCCCAACAACATCCCACCCTCTGCTTTAAATGGCTCCAAATTATTCATGAATTATGTAAGTTACTCTACTACTTTAACTGCAGATTTTGCTGCTATTATGGAAAATGAGGGGTTCAAGCCATTATGAAGTATAACATGGCAGCAATGTGGGCAACATAAAAACCTCATTTAAACCATAGATAATTTCTGATGACTCGAGATGACACATTCCCTTTGAATGAAGCTAGAGCTGTTTATGAAATATGATGCTCAGAACAAAACTGACATTACCCTATTAACAAATAACACACACCTCTGGCAGGGAATGTAGTTCTCAAGCCTGCAGTTATGCTTTTCGATATCAAACTATACAAAAAAATTAAGACAAACATTTTTAAAAAATATTAAATAAAAACACGCACTTCTCAAACTACAACTCTGTGATATATGGAGGCTCACACACCCATCCATCAAGGATTACTCTTTCTATTCTGCTTCTCATGACTCATATAGCAGAATCGACTACATTCTGGTGCAACTTCATGCTATGTCATGGCTTCCAGAGACCCACATAGGAACTATGTTATGGTCTGATCACTCTCCTGTGTTTTGTACTCTTGCCGTGCCTTCTCTTTCCAAATCAGGATGGACATGGAAGTTGAATGAATCTCTACTTCTGGATCCTGTTTGCACTCAGGATGTGGCCGATATCATATCGCATTTTGGGCTGGATCATGAATCGGACGCCTCCTTTCCCACAATAAAATGGGAAGCTTTGAAGTGTGTGCTAAGGGGCTAAAACATGGTTGTTGACTGAAACGTCATAGAGCAGAAAAGATCATACTAGCCATACATAAGGTGGAGACTTTAGAACTTGCTCATGAACAAGCTCTTGCCCCGGCAACACTTAGAGAATTATTAACAGCTAGACTAGAAGCTAAGAAATTATTAGATTTAGCTCATACACGTTCACTTCAAGTTTGTCGCAACAAATTCTATGAAACATATTGGCTAGAGGACTGAAAGCTCAACAGTCCCAAAACCATATTCCCTAAATAAAAATGCTGCAGGCCACATTTTACGTACAACAGAAGAGATCTCCACACAATTTCATAAATATTATACTAACCTATACAACTTAGATGGCCCTCCAGACAATACACTCCAACCTGAAAATGCTGCACCTTTTTCTGAAGATACATCTTCAGCATCCCTGCTGGACGAATCCCTATCAGATTCTGAGGTATCCTCAGTGGTCCAATCATTGGTGAGCGGAAAAAGTCCCTGACCCGACAGGTTTACTGTTAAATTTTACAAGGCATTTCTTCCCCTTCTCTACCCCTTTATATTAGCAGGGTTCAACCATGCTTCCAAAATTAATCCATTTTCCCCCCAAACTAGAGAGGCCCATATCACAATACTCCCTAAATCTGGTAGGACTCCCCTTCTTTGCTCAAATTACAGGCCTATCTCTTTGCTGAATGTCGACTTAAAAATATACTCAAAAGTATTGGCAAATAGACTCCAGCCCCTACTCTCTAACCATATTCATTTGGATCTAGATGGATTCCTGGTCAGTAGAGAGACCAGCGATAGCACAATAAAAACTATTGATATCATTCACTACGTTCAAACAAGAAACATATCTCTTTTAATACTGTCACTCGACGCTGAAAAAGCGTTTGACAGAATATCATGGTCAGCCATCTATTACTCCCTCAAAAAACTCAATATAAGAGAAATCTTTATAGCTCAAATAATGGAATAATGGCCCTCTATTGTAACCCTTCATCGAGATTAAAGATAAATGGAACCCCTTCTCCATCATTCACAATCTCTAATAGAACAAGACAAGGGTGCCCTCTCTCCCCTCTCCTGTACATCCTCGTGATGGAACATTTATTATCCTATTCGCGATAACCCTGATTAAAGGGCAAACAGAATATAAATGCTCAGCCTTTGCGGATGATGTCCTTCTATACATTACAAGCCTACATACGTCAATTCTGTCTATTATGGCAGAAGTGGATTATTTTGGCATATGATCCAATTTCAAAATAAACACTTCAAAATCTCAGGCTCTCAATGTTTTCTTGCCAACTACCACCCGAGCTATTATCCAATCATATTTTCCTTTTTCTTGGCCATCACAGGATATAAAATACTTAGGAATACGCATACATGGTGATCTTTCTCGACTGTTCTAAATAGGATGGAATATTTCATTGTCCAATCCCCCACTGACTGTGATAGATACTGTGAGACTTGATGAGACTGGATTGAATTTCAGGAATCCGATGCCTACTGTCTTTCATCAGACTGATGTGACCCACCCTTTTCTCTGATGCGTTTCCTCTCTGTACTGATTATGTTCCGCATTGGTCCGCACCTGGCTGCACTCTGTATAGTTTCCATTGGATTATAGTAACTTCATATTTTGTAATACTGATGGCTTAAAATGTTCCCTTCCCTCCTTTTTCTTCCTATAATTTGATGGTTTATTGGAAGTTATAATTATATTCTATGATATATGGATGCTGATATTGTCCTGTTTATTCTTCATTTTTTTGTATTTTTGTAATTGAAAATTATATAACCTTTCAATAAAAATAGAATTTTGAAAAAAAAAAATCAGCCCACTCCCCACCATGACAGGGAATAACACCATTATTTTAGTTAAAATAGTTTTATTTCACACACATCACATATAAAACAAAATTATGGTAACTATCATTATTTTCATGCAAAATTGCTATTTATTTATTTACTGTAGGGTGTTTGCTTATTTTGTTTTTATCTTAGGTTTTGTCTGTTTAGTGGCCAGTGGCCTTTGTGAACATGCGCTTACGTGCTGCATATACAACAACTTATATTCCAGTTCATCTCCTTAGATTTTTGTTTGTTTTTGTGCTCTGTGCAAATAAGGGTGTGGCCTCCCTTTTACTTGAGCTGGACATTGCATTCATATAGTTCCCCATGGCTGAATGTCCATTAGCCGGGTCCTTCTCAGCCCTTATCCACATCACTTGACATATGGTAAGGTTGAAATACTAGAGGTTAGGATCGTCCTGAATAGGGTACCTTGACGTAGTGGGGTGGATTTTATGCTTTTTGATTAAAATTATGGTTTTGTCTGTTTAGTGGCCAGTGTGAAAATGTACCTATATGCTGCATGCACATCAACTTATATTCCAGAGTTCTTATATCTCTTTAGGCTTTTTTCAGGTTTTTATCGCTCTGTGCAAATAGGTGTGTGGCATTTTTTTCCTCGAGCTGGACATTACATTCATATAGTTCCCCAGGGCTGGGTATCCATTAGTCATGTCTCAGTCCCTCTCAGCCCTATTCACATTACGTCACTTGACATATTGTAAGGTTTTAATACTAGAGGTTAGGACCATCCCAAATAGAGTCACTTTGATGTAGTGGGATGACTTTTACATTTTTCTTGATGAAAATTATGTTAACTAATTAATCTATCATTATTTGCATGCACTATTGTCTATTTATTTGTTTGCAGTCGCTTGTGAAAGCATTCACCCCCTCAGCTCTTCACCTATTTTGTAACATTACAGTTGGTGAAGTGAAGTGAGAAAAATATGGACATAAATTAAATTTATGGGATCAAACAACTAAATATTGGCATGTGCATATGTATTCACTAGATGAGCGTCCATGCTTGCCACTGCTCGGTACTCGCCCGAGCATCACAGTGCACGACAAGTTCAGCGCTCGGTGAGTATTTCCAGGTTTCTCGGGTGGGAACTCGGGTCCCTGCCCTTCATGTTTGGCGCTCTTTAGAGAGCCAATGAACATGCAGGGATTGCTTGCCATGAACTGTAATGCCGTAGCCATGTTAGTTGTGGGCATTACAGTGATTGGCTGGCCACACAGCATAATCAGGTCTATATAAGACCTGGCGCCGCTATGCTCATCACAGTCTACCCCGGAATCAGGCAGAGTAGGGAGAGCTGCTGCTGAGTCTGGAGATATTTGCTTATTTATAGTTAGAATAGGTATTCCACAACATATATATATAAATATATATATATATACACATACAGTACAGACCAAAAGTTTGGACACACCTTCTCATTTAAAGATTTTTCTGTATTTTCATGACTATGAAAATTGTACATTCACACTGAAGGCATCAAAACTATGAATTAACACATGTGGAATTATATACTTAACAAAAAGGTGTGAAACAACTGAAAATATGTCTTACATTCTAGGTTCTTCAAATTAGCCACCATGGTCTTCCAACAATCTTGAAGGAGTTTCCAGAGATGCTTAGCACTTGTTGGCCCTTTTGCTTTCACTCTGCGGTCCAGCTCACCCCAAACCATCTCGATTGGGTTCAGGTCTGGTGACTGTGGAGGCCAGGGCATCTGGCGTAGCACCCCATCAGTCTCCTTCTTGGTCAAAGAGCCCTTACACAGCCTGGAGGTGTGTTTGGGGTCATTGTCCTGTTGAAAATAAATGATGGTCCAACTAAACGCAAACCGGATGGAATAGCATGCCACTGCAAGATGCTGTGGTAGCCATGCTGGTTCAGTATGCCTTCCGAGTCCAGAGTCCATCCGTTCACCTTTTGTGCGTCGCACAAAGACTCTGTGGTTGGAACCAAAGATCTCAAATTTGGACTCATCAGACCAAAACACAGATTTCCACTGGTCTAATGTCCATTCCTTGTGTTCTTTAGCCCAAAGAAGTCTCTTCTGCTTGTTGCCTGTCCTTAGCAGTGGTTTCCTAGCAGCTATTTTACCATTAAGGCCTGCTGCACAAAGTCTCCTCTTAACAGTTGTTGTAGAGATGTGTCTGCTGCTAGAACTCTGTGTAGCATTGACATGGTCTCTAATCTGAGCTGCTGTTAACCTGCGATTTCTGAGGCTGGTTACTCGGATAAACTTATCCTCAGAAGCAGAGGTGACGCTTGGTCTTCCTTTCCTGGGGCGGTCCTCATGTGAGCCAGTTTCTTTGTAGTGCTTGATGGTTTTTGCTACTGCACTTGGGGACACTTTCAAAGTTTTCCCAATTTTTCGCACTAACTGACCTTCATTTCTTAAAGTAATGATGGCCACTTGTTTTTCTTTACTTAGCTGCTTTTTTCTTGCCATAATACAAATTCTAACAGTCTATTCAGTAGGACTATCAGCTGTGTATCCACCAGACTTCTGCACAACACAACTGATGGTCCCAACCCCATTTATAAGGAAAGAAATCCCACTTATTAAACCTGACAGGGCCCACCTGTGAAGTGAAAACCATTTCCGGTGACTACCTCTTGAAGCTCATCAAGAGAATGCCTAGAGTGTGCAAAGCAGTCATCAAAGCAAAAGCTGGCTACTTTGAAGAACCTAGAATATAAGACATATTTTCAGTAGTTTCACACTTTTTTGTAAAGTATATAATTCCACATGTGTTAATTCATAGTTTTGATGCCTTCAGTGTGAATGCACAATTTTCATAGTCATGAAAATACAGAAAAATCTTTAAATGAGAAGGTGTGTCCAAACTTTTGGTCTGTACTGTATATATATATATATATATATATATATATATATATATAAATATGTATATATGTATATATATGTATATATCCATCTGAACTAACAGTCCTTCTAAAGAATAATCCAGCTGCATATATTCAGTGGTGATAGCAGGAGTTAGGCAGGCAGGCAGTATATGTGGCAGACTGCAGTGCATGATACAGCACAAGAGGGTACATTGAACGTTCTGTCTGCTGCTGCTGTTCTTACATATATTTGCAGACATAGCCCCAGGTATCATGGGCCAGGGCAATTTATGTTTTTGTTTTAATCCTGGTTATATGCTTAAAAAGCCATCCAGAGTACACCATTTTTCTGCTCCATTTGCTTGTGAGCATTGCAGAATATAGGGAAATTTTTTCCACATTACAGCGATAAAAATCCAGAAATTTGAACTGAACGTGGAAAATATTGGCCTCCTTTTCCATTTTTGTTACAGTGTGTCAGTCAAGCTATTCACACTAGGAATCTGTGAAGAATAGTATTAGTAAACTACAGGCCTGCTATTTAAAACCATGGTTCTCTCTCAGACTTATCACATATATCAGCGTTCCAAAATCAGCCATTTCTGCCTTCCATTTCCATTTTGTTGCAGTGTGTCGGTCAAGCTATTCACACTAGGTCACTGTGAAGAATAGTATTAGTAAACTACAGGTCTGCTATTTAAAACCATGGTTCTCTCTCAGACGTATCACATATATCAGCGTTCCAAAATCAGCCATTTCTGCCTTCCATTTCCATTTTGTTGCAGTGTGTCGGTCAAGCTATTAACACTAGGTCTCTGTGAAGAATAGCATTAGTAAACTACAGGCCTGCTATTTAAAACTGTGGTTCTCTGTCAGACATGTCACATATAACAGCGTACCAAATCGGCCATTTCTGCCTTCCATTTCCATTTTGTTGCAGTGTGTCATCTGGATATTCACACTAGGTCTCTGTGAAGAATAGTATTAGTAAACTACAGACCTGCTATTTAAAACCGTGGCTCTCTGTCCGATGTATAACATATAACAGTGTTCTGAAATCAGCCATTTCTGCCTTCCATTTCCATTTTGTTGCAGTGTGTCAGTCAAGCTATTCACACTAATTCTATGTGAAGAATAGTATTAGTAAACTACATGCCTGCTATTTAAAACATTGGTTCTCTGTCAGACGTATCACATATAACAGAGTTCCAAAATCAGCCATTTCTGGCTTTCGTTTCCATTTTGCTGCAGTGTGTTCGTCAATCTATTCACACTATGTCTCTATGAAGAATAGTATTAGTAAACTACAGGCCTGCTATTTAAAACCGTGGTTCTCTGTCTGACGTATCACATATAACAGCGATCCAAAATCAGCCATTTCTGCCTTCCATTTCATTGCAGTGTGTCGGTGAAGCTATTCACATTAGGTCTCTGTGAAGAATAGTATTAGAAAACTACAGGCCTGCTATTTAAAACTGTGGTTCTCTGTCAGACGTATCACATATAACAGAGTTCCAAAATCAGCCATTTCTCGTGAACGTTGAATATATTGTCCTCCATTTAAAATGGGCAAGGTGCGTGGCAAGGGACGTGGAAGTGTACGTGATGGTGATGATGCCTGCAGAGGCCGAGGCTGAGGACGTGGCCGTGGGCAAGCTGAAAATGTGCCACAACAAATACCCACATCTTGTCGCTCGACCTTCCTCTCCCAATTACTAGGGGACCGCAGCACACCACTATGGAACCCAGAGCAGTGTCAAAAGGTTGTTGGTTGGATTGCAGATAATGCTTCCAGTCACTTTGCCATCACCACCACAAGTTCAAGTCTCAGTAGCCATGAGTCTGGACCGTATATTCCTCACCCTGATCCTTTTTCCTCCCACCATGCTGAGTGCCTGGAGACAACTGATCCGACACTTGGACACTCAGAAGAGCTCTTCGCTTTTCCATTTGTAGATTTGGGCCTCTCACTCGGCCAACTTCAAGCAACTCAAGAGGAGAACGCGTGTAGCGATGCCCAAATATTTGAGCAGCCACGATCACATGAAGGCACCGGTGGGAAAGTGCAATTACTATTACAAGAGGTGGATGATAATGATGATGATGAGACATAGTTTCCAGAAAGTCAGGAAGAGGACCAGGGTGTGGAAGTGGAAGATGAGGTGGTGGATGATATAGTAAATGACCCAACCTGGTAAGGGGACATGCAGAGGGAGGACAGCAGCACACAGGGGGAGGGAGGCATAGCACCACAACAGACAGGAAGAAGCAGTGTGGTGGCCACAGACACAAGGTGGGAAAGTGTTCTTTTTTAACACCAACACAACGGAAGTTTCCAGTACAACTGTTAGGTCTTCCCGAGTCTAGTTGTTTTATAAAGACTCTGCAGATAACCCCAAAAAGGGCATTTACACCATCAGGTGTAGCAAAACTAGCAGCCTGACCACCACGAAGATGATCAGGCACATGGCAGCAATGCACTTAACTAAGTGGGCCGAATCCCAGGGTCCAGAAATAGTGTCTGCTGGTGACACCACTGCTTCTTCCGCTGTTGCGCGTGCACGCCAATCCCCTGTCCATGGCGCATGCGAAGATGCCTCCCATCCAGCACGTGTCATGCACACTCTCAACTAGCACCATCAGCAAGCACGTCCTTATCCCATCACAGCATTCAGTTGTCCCTACCCCAGTCCTTGGAACGCAAGCACAAATACGCAGCCAACGCTCCACAGGCCACACTACTAAATTCACACATTTTGTGAATGCTTGCGTTAGAAATGTTACCTTTTAGGCTTTGTGGAGATGGAAGCTTTCTGCAACCTGATGGCGGCAACCGTCTCGGTACTCGGTCCCCAGCTGCCACTATTTCTCCCGGTGTGCCGTCCCCGCATTACCGCATTACACAAGCACGTGTCCCACAACATTAACCGTGCTCTCAACAACGCAGTTACTGGTAAAGTCCACCTAACCACGGACACATGTTCAATTACTTGTGGGCAGGGATGTACTGGGTTAATATAGTGGAAGCTGGGACCCAGTCGGACCTTTGGACGTAAAACGTCCTCCAGATGCCAATGATTGTGGGCCCTGGGTCAATCAGGGTTGCCCTGCATTCTACAGCTCCTGCACCTTCGCCTTCCTCCTCTTTAGCCTCCATCTCTGAAATGACCTTATTAGTCACAAGCTGGAAGCACTGCAGCACTGCCTCGGCCAAGGGGCAATAGGCTATGCTGAAGCTATTTATGCTTACATGACAAACCGCGCAATGCTGAAGAGTTGTGGGCAGCTCTGAAAGAGCAGGCAGATCTGTGGCTGACACTGCTGACCCTACAGCCAGGCATGGTCGTGTGTGACAATGGCTGGAACCTAGTGGCGGATCTGAAGCGAGGTGAGCTTACACATGTACCATGCCTGTCCCATGTGCTTAGCCTCGTGGTTCAGCGGTTTATCAAAACCTACCCGAATCTGCTGGATCTGCTACATCTTAGAAAGTGCCCGGCAGAGACGCTGATCCACTCACTGCCGCGGCCCTGGCCTGGCATTCCCGGCTCTTCCCTCTGACTTCACCACAGTGTCTGCCCAGGGTGCACGCACCGCTTGTAGATCCCTGGGCACTGCACTTAGGGCACGTGCGCGTGCTCCCTCTCTCTTAAAGGGACCATGCGCGCCATCCTAAAAAGTCCCTGACCAATGGCAGGATGACTGCCCCTCCTCCAAAATGTTGTTGCTTGTGCTCTAAACACTCTCTCCAGCCCTCAGGTCCCAGCGCTGCCCGCCAGCCTCTCTATAAACTATGCCCACCAGCCTGTCTATCAGCTGTGCCCGCCAACCTGTCTATCAGCCGTGCCCACCAGTCTGTCTACCAGCTGTGCCCGCCAGCCTGTCTACCAGCCGTGCCCGCCAGCCTGACTATGAGCTGTGCCACCAGCCTGTCTATCAGTCGTACCGCCAGCCTGTCTATTAGCCATGCCCACCAGCCTGTCTATCAGCCGTGTCCACCTGTCAGTCTGCCAGCCAAGCCTGCCTGTCTACCTCCGTTGTTTACCAGCCGTGTTCATCTGTCATGCTTGTCGGTTTCGGCCATGAGTGCCGTGGGAGTCGCCTGCTCTCACACAAAGTCGGTCCCAAAGTGGCACCTGGTCCACCTTGGTTCACGGAGTCGATTAAGCTGCCGTGTAGCCAGGGTCAGTCCGGGTAGGCACTTATTTACGCCCCACTGGTCCCTCCTTGTATCTCAGCACAGAGGTTCCACCACCGGGACCCATAACAGTTTGAACAGGCCATGGAATCCGGTGGCTCCAAGGCTCCTTCACTGTACCAAGATGTCTCCGGCCAGAGATCTCAACAGGATACAATCCTGTCCTATCTGCGGACTGTTAACTCCCACCTGGATGCACTGTCCACACGGCTGTGACCGCCTCTAACCAAGCGGAATCCACTTCGGTTGCACCTCAACCCAGTGGCACTGTGGCACCCAGCTTAGGACCCCGGCTATCTGTTCCACCACATTTTGGCAGTGATCCCACTCTATGTCAGGGCTTCATCAACCAGTTAAAAGTGCACTTCGAGCTCTTGCCTCATCAGTTTGCTTCTGTCCGGGCTAAAGTGGCATTTATCATGTTCATGTCTCATCTCACCGGAGAGGCACTGGCGTGGCTCAACTCCCTATGGGAGAGAGGGGATTCCCTGGTGACAAATCTTCAGGCTTTTCTTGTGGCCTTCCGCAGGGTTTTTGATGAATACGGCCGCACATCCTTGTCTGCCTCCTCTCTTCTTCGTCTACGCCAAGGGAGTCTCACTGTGGGCCAGTACACCGTGCGGTTCTGGACCCTCATGTCTGAGCTAGCCTGAAATAATGAGGCCCTGGTGTCTACCTGTTGGGAGGGACTTTCTGGACGGATCAAGGACGAACTAGCCGGTCATGACATACCCTTCTCTCTGGATGACCTGGTGTCTTTGGCCACATGGATCGACATCCGGTTCCAGGAATATGCTAAGGAGGTGATCGGTGAGAAGAAATCTCTGCGCCTTGCACCAACCTTCCAAATGCCAGTCTCCCTACTGGCCTCTACCTTGGCATCCTCCCCTGAAGCTATGCAGGTAGACCAGGTTAAGATAGGCAAGTCTCGCCAGGAGGTCCGCTGCGCTGAGGGCAGATGTTTTTACTGTGGCAGCTCGGAACATCTAATCTGCTCTTGTCCGGAGAGACCGGGAAACTCCAGTGCCTGGAATCACTTGGAGAGGTCATCATGGGCAAAAATTCTTGCTCTCCATCCCTGACTCTGTCGGTATCGATAACCTGTGGGAAGATACACTTCTTCAAGACTGCCTATCTGGATTCCGGTGCCGCCGGGAATCTCATCCAACAGGGCAATTTGGAGCAGCATCAGATCCCTATTCAACGTCTTTTGGATCTGTTAGCAGTTTCTTCTGTGGATGGGAAGCTTCTTTCAGAGTCCATCTTGTTCATCACCGAGCCTGTAGATCTTCAGGTGGGAATACTAATCTCCTTCTATGTCCTGTCCGACCTCTCTCATCCTAAGAAGCTAGGACAGCCTTGGCTACAGAGACACAAGCCAGTCTTGAATTGGAGCTCGGGTGAGGTGGTCCACTGGGGTTAGGAATGTCATAAGACCTGCTTGGTTCCTGCCTGTCCTGCTCGACCTCTGTCTGCTCTAGCTAACCTACCTGGCTTACCAGCACTTTACTGGTCTTATGCGGATGTCTTTGACAAAAAGGAGGCTGAGACACTACCTCCACCTAGGCCGTATGATTGCCCCATCAACCTCATCCCTGGTGCTTCACCTCCTCCTGGTCGAATCTATCCCCTGTTGCTGGCTGAGACCCGTGCCATGTCTGAGTACATTGAAGAGAATCTTGCTAGGAGATTTATCCAGAAATCCACCTCTGCGGCTGGAGCAGGATTCTTCTTCGTCAAGAAGAAGGACAGCTCTCTTTGCCCTTGTATCGACTATAGGGGCCTAAACTATATTACGATCAAAAATAAGTATCCCTTGTCTCTCATCTCAGAGTTGTTTGATCGCCTAAAATGTGCGAAGATCTTCACTAAACTCGAACTTTGTGGCGCGTACAATCTTATCCGGGTTCGCCAGGGAGACGAATGGAAGACGGCATTTAACACTAGAGATGACCACTGCGAGTACCGCGTCATGCCCTTCGGTCTCTGCAATGCGCCAGCTGTCTTCCAGGAGCTGGTAAACAACATCATCCGAGATCTCCTATACTCATGCGTGGTAGTGTATCTGAACGATATCCTGGTGTTCTCATCTGATTTGCCTTCACATTGGAGGGACATTCGACAGGTATTGCAGAGGCTCAGGAGGAATAGTCTGTATGCCAAGTTCGAGAAATGCGTCTTTGAACAGACTTCTCTTCCATTTTTGGGATACATAATCTTAGGATGGATCGGACTTAGGATGGATCCTGAAAAAGTGCATGCCGTCCTAAAATGGCCCCGACCTGAGGGGCTGAAGGTTATCCAGTGGTTTCTTGGATTTGCTAACTATTACCACCTCATAATTCCTCATTTCACTTCCCGGACTGCTCCCATATCTGCCCTTACCCACTAAGGGGCTAATCCCAAGGAATGGACTTCTGAGGCTGAAAGTGCCTTTGTGTCCTTGAAGCAAGCTTTCTCGTCTGCTCCGGTGCTACACCATCCAGACTGTAACAAACAGTTCTTCCTGGAGGTTGATGCCTCTTCCTCTTGGGTCGGAGCAGTACTCCCCCAGAAATCCTCGTCTAGGCGAATGGTGACCTGCAGCTTCCTTTCCAAGCTCTTCTCTCCTTCTCAGTGCAATTACTCCATTGGAGATCGGGAACTGCTTGCCATCAAATTAGCGCTGGAGGAGTGACGCTTCTTACTATGGGGGGCTCTGCATTCGGTGGTCATCTACACGAACCATAAGAATCTCGCCTACTTGCAATCTGCTCAAAGACTAAATCCTCGTCAGGCCAGATGGTCTCTGTTCTTTGCTCATTTCAACTTCACTCTCTATTACCACCCGGCAGACAAGAATATTAAGGCTGATGCACTCTCCCGCTCATTCCTGTCTACCGATGAAGAGGAGGAGTCTCTACACATCATTGACCCCTCCAGAATAATGACTGTTGCTCCTTTTGACCTGTCTCTTCTTCCTCCTGGTAAGACATTTGTGGCAGCTCCGGATAGGAGGAGGGTCTTACTCAGAGGATTGACGCTTCTGCTTATTTCCCGACATTATTGGTGGCCGACTCAGCACAAGGATGTTGCGGATTTTGTCGTGGCTTGCGCTTCCTGTGCCCGTAACAAGACACCTAGGCAACTTCCGACTGGTCGACTTCATCCTCTACCTGTGCCTTCTGCTCCATGGCAACACATTGCTATGGATTTCCTCACGGATCTTCCTGTATCGGCCGGTTGTACTGTCATATGGGTGCTCGCTGACTGCTTCTCCAAGATGGCTCACTTCATTCTCCTGCCAGGTCTTCCCTCTGCACCTGTGCTGGCTAAAGACTTCATCCATCACATCTTCCATCTCCACGTCCTACCTTTTGAAATTGTCTCGGATAGAGGAGTTCAGTTTACTTCACGCTTCTGGAGAGCCACGTGCAAGCTGCTGGATGTCACATTGGATTTCTCTTCTGCCTATCATCCACAGTCCAATGGCCAGGTGGAACATATTAATCAGATCCTCACTAGTTTCCTTCGACACTTTGTCAACGCTCACTATAGCGACTGGGTAGAACTTATGCCTTGGGCCAAATTTTCTTACAACAACTATGTGAGTGAGTCCTCTGCCAAGTCTCCATTCTTTGCGGTGATGGTCAGTATCCCAATATTCCGTTTCCTGTTTCTACTTCTGTGGACAATCCTGCTGCAGAGTCTCTCATCAAAGACTTTTTGATGATTTGGGAGGACACTAAATCTGCAGTGCTACAGTCCTCGAAGCGGATGAAGAAGCATGCTGATAAGAGACGTCTGGATTTGCCTCTATTCCGTTTGGGAGATAAGGTCTGGCTTTCCTCCAAATATGGCCATCTCAAGATACCATCATACAAGTTGGGTCCACGGTTCATCGATCTTATCGAGATTCTGAGCCAAATAAATCCAGTGGCATACAAGTTGAAACTCCCTTCCTCGTTACGGATCTCCAATTCCTTTCATGTGTCTCTCTTCAAACCTGTCATCCTCAATCTTTTCTCTGACGATCCAGGTACCACTCCAGCTCCAGTCTCTGCTGAGGACGTCTTTGAGGTAGAGAACATTTTGGCCATCAAGAGGGTAAGAGGAAATACTTTCTTTCTTGTGGATTGGAAGGGTTTGGTCCTGAGGAGAGGTCATGGGAGCCCAGGGAGAACATACATGATCCTCTTCTTCTAGAAAAGTTTCTTGCGGGCATGAAGAAGAGGGAGCGTAAGGGGGGTACTGTAGCTTCGGCGTCTCTGCCTCCTGCCCGGTAGAGACGCCGATCCACTCACCGCCGTGGCCCCAGCCTGGCGTTCCCCGCTCCTCCCTCTAGTTTCACTGCAGTGTCTGCCCGGGGTGCGGGCACTGCGAGTAGATCCCCGGGCTCTGTACTTAGGGCGCACGTGCGTGCTCCCTCCCTCTTAAAGGGGCTGCGCGCCATCCTAAAAAGTCCCCGGCCAGAGACCGGAGGACTGCCCCTATTTATGGCACCTTCTCCAGAATGGAGGTGCCTGTGCAAAGTTGTTGTTTGTGTTCTAAACACTCTCTCAGGCCCTCAGGTCCCAGTGCTGCCCTCCAACCTGTCATCAGCCGTGATCACCAGCCTGTCTATCAGCTGTGCCCGCCAGCCTGTCTACGAGCTGTGTCCGCCAGCCTGTCTATCAGCCGTGCCCACCAGCCTGTCTATCAGCCGTGTCCGCCAGCCTGTCTATCAGCCGTGCCCGCCAGCCTGTCTATCAGCCGTGCCCGCCAGCCTGTCTATCAGCCGTGTCCATCTGTCAGTCTGCCAGCCAAGCCTGCCTGTCTACCTGCATTGCCTACCAGCCGCATTCATCTGTCATGCCTGTTGGCTTCGGCCATCAGTCCTTTGAGAGTCACCTGCTCTCACATGAGGACGGTCCCAGAGTGGCCACTGGTCCACCTTCCTGGTCCCTCCTTGGTTCACGAAGTCGATTAAGCCGCTGTGTAGCCAGGATCTGTCTGGGTAAGCACTTAGTTACGCCCCTCTGGTCCCTCTTTGTACCTCAGCACAGAGGTTCTACCACCCGGACCCATAACAGAAAGTCAGCTACAGCTTCCGCTGCCCTTGTCATGCTTCAGCAGTGTTTGCAGCTTCCAGCTCACCGACTGGTGTGCGATGTACCCACGCATTGGAACTCTACACTGCAGATGTTGGGAAGGATTTGTGAACAGAAGAGGGCAGTTGTTGACTACCAGCATCAACAAGGCCATCGGTATTCAAGTCAGACTCCACACATAAGACCTCAGGAGTAGACATAGATGTCAGACTTAAGTACCATTCTCCAAAACTTTGAGGACTCCGCCAAGATGGTGGGCGGCGATGCCACCATAATTAGCGTCACCATCCCGCTTCTCTGTCTTCTGAAACTCTCTCTGTTCACAATTAAAGAGGATGCATTGCAGGCAGAGCACGATGAGATGGAGCAAGGAACCATACAGGATGATTCCACACAGTCCAGACTCATCTTATCCCAATGTGAATTGGGTGACAATGAGGAAGAGGAGGAGGAAGAAGAAAAGGAACTAGTTTCCTGTGCTATAGAAGGTACTATCTGCACAACTGTCATACCGTCTGTTCAGCGTGAATGGGGTGAGAACAGGGAGGAGTAGGATGAGGAGGAGAGCATTGTCAGTTGTCATCTTGGTGAGAACACAGAACTCTTGCCTGTTAGCAGTCTGGCACATATGGCTGAATTTATGTTACGCTGCCTTTCCCGTGACCCTCGCATTGTTAAAATTTTAGGTGACAGTCATTACTGGTTGGTAACACTTCTAGACTCACGCTACAAGGAGAATTTTCTGTCTCTTATTCCCCCACAGGACAGGCCTAATAAAATAGGGCAGTACGAGAAGGTCCTTGTTGAAGAATTATCTAAAAAATTCCCATCTGAAAACGCTGAAGGCACAGGTCACAGTTCGTTGGATAACCAAGGAGTACAGGCGAGAGAGACACAAACACAATCCAGCAGAGGCAGGGGAACACTGTCAAAGTTCTGGGAGAGTTTTCTCAGACCCTCCCATCACACAGGCCCTGAGGAGCGGGGTACTCTCACAAGAAGGGAAAAGTTTCCGAAGATGGTGAAGAAGTACCTTGCCGACTGTACCAACATCCTGTGCAATTCCTCTGTGTCTTATAATTATTGGGTATCCAAGCTGGACACGTGGCATGAACTGGCACTCTACGCTTTGGAGGTCCTGGCCTGCCCTGCCGCTAGTGTTTTGTTAGAGTGGGTTTTTAATGCCACTGGTGGAATTATAATCGATAGGCACATCCGCATGTCAACTGAAAACGCTGAAGGCTGACTCTTATAAAAATGAACAAGGGCTGGATTAGGCCAGACTTCTCAACACCACCGAATGATAGCAGCGTAACATAAACTCAAATACAGTGTCTTTTTTTTTGGGAGGTTTAACTCTATTCCCATGCACCTCTGTCTTCACACTCAGACATGGGTATATGCTTCCTGATTTTGTCTATTTGCTCTTGTCCTCCTCCTTCTCATCATCCTCATCCTCCACCGCCATATCACCACCATATCTACCATATCACCATATTTACATCTGTTGCAAGGGAAATTGGAGTGACTCCAAATTTTTGGCAGCCGTTGCATTCACTGCATAGGCAAACAGTATGGGAGACCCACTAGCTAATAATTGGAACATTGTTTTCAGGAGGCCCTCCGACCTCTACGTCTCATGCAATGGATCTTGGAATGCCTCCAAATTTTTGGCAGTTATTTCAGTCACTGCATACGCAAGAACAGTAAGGGAGACCCACTCCTTTTTAATGGGAACATATCGTTACTGTGGCTCAGCTCTATGTGTCTTTAAATTGTTACTGGGGTTTTCCCTAAATTTTGGCAGCCGTTATACTCACTGCATACCCTATAACTGGATAGCACAACCACTCTTTTCTAGGAACATGCAGTTACTGAGGCCGAGCTCTATATGTCTTTAAATTGTTAGTGGGGTTTTTCCTAAATTTTGACAGCCGTTGGACTAACTGTATACCCAATAACTGTATATCAGACCCTTTCCTTTCTAATGGGAACATGTCGTACTCATTACTGTGGCCCTTCTCTATGTGTCTTTAAATTGTTAGTGGGGTTTTTCCTAAATTTTGGCAGCCGTTGGACTCACTGCATACCCTATAACTGGATAGCAGACCCGCTCATTTCTAATGGGAACATGTTGTTACTGTGGCCCAGCTCTGTGTGTCTTTAAATTGTTAGTATGGTTTTTCCTAAATTTTGGAAGCCGTTGGACTCACTGCATACCCTATATCTGTATAGCAGACTCTCTCCTTTCTAATGGGAACATGTCATACTCGTTACTGTGGCCCAGCTCTATGTGTCTTTAAATAGTTAGTAGGCTTTTTCCTAAATTTTGGCAGCCGTTGGACTCACTGCATACCCTATAACTGTATAGCAGACTCTCTCCTTTCTAATGGGAACATTTCATACTCGTTACTGTGGCCCAGCTCTATCTGTCTTTAAATTGTTATTGGGGGTTTTTCCCAAATTTTGGCAGCCCTTGCAGTCACTGCATGGGCATTGCCACTATAGGAGGCCCACTCCTATATAATGGGAACATTTTTTTTACTGAGACCCTCCTCTATTTCTCTTCAAAAGAGTATTAGGGTGTGGCCAAATTTTTGACAGCCCTTGCAGTCACTGCATACGCAATAACAGTATAGGAGACCCACTCTTTAATAATGGGAACAACAAAGCGTAGCCGGCTGCTATTTAAGAATAATAAGGGCCGTCTGATGGCCCTTTAAATATAGTGTTTGTGACTTTCAGAGTCCCTCTTTCATAAATGAAATAGGATGTGTCTGATGATGTCTCACACACCACATGACCAGATAAGATAATAAAATGTTAAAATGACATTTCTCTGTGAATGCATTTTTCGTCTTTGAAAGCAATGCAAAAGTGAAAAAACGCATCAAAAACGCTACATGTGAACATTGCCCAGGTGTGGAGGAGCATTCTTGTTTTTGTAGATTTATTTTGCCTTAGATACAAGTCATTACCTTGGAAAGGATGTACCTTAACATTTTTCCCAGGAAAATCCATTTTGGTTTTGTTTTTGCATGTTTTATTGTGAGTCGGTAAAAGTGGCATAATACGTCTGACAATATTGTTGAGAGCAGTGACCTGGGAGTCAGAGATGCTTCCAGAGGTCTTCCCCGTGCTGTTCCTATATCATTTGAGCACTTTTCTCAATGACTTAGACAATTTTTAGGCCCTCTGCAGATTGAAGGGGGTGTGCCAGAAAAATGCTTGAGTTTCCCACAGACTTACATCGGGCTCGTTGTACGGACCGAGCACTCAAGCATTTCAATTTGCTTCACATGAGCAATGAGTACCCAAGCATTTTAGTGCTCACTCAACACTAGTATTCACCCCTTTTGCTGTGAATCCCCTAAACATTTCTGGTGAAAGCAATTACCTTTATAAGTCAAAGGAAAACAGAGGACATAGAGATAAAGCTATTTCTAAAAAATAATGCTTTATTGATTTTAATTAAAAATTATATTGCATAGCACAATATATATAACCACAAATAAATGTGAAGTGAAACAATGCACAGAACCCAGTAGATGGGCAAGGAAAAACAACCTCAATTGCAACTGATCAAGGAGTAGCATATACATATGTGGAAGAGCATGGTGTTACACAATCTGTGTGCACAATGGTATACAGGGATTATCTGAATAAGTCCTGTGACCTAGTCATACACACAACCCCAAAGGTAACTTAATTTATCCTCAAGGTGCACCAAAGTGGAGCACGTATAGAGTAATGCAAAGAAAGGGGGATCAGGGTTCTAAGTGAACATATACAGTCCCATGGAGTGCACATCAGTTGCCACATAGAGTCAAGACCTGTGTCAAAAAAGTAACAGAGAATTACCCATGATGAGCTGCAAGGGTAGATCTCCTTCCCACACCACTAATGTTCTTTCGCTATCTTGCTTCCTCAGGGGGCCTTGCCAAAGTAAATCACATGTTTAGTGAAAGGAATTCCACCTGTGTGCAATCGAAATGTCACATGGTCTGTCAGTATATACACACCTTTTCTGAAAGGCCACAGAGGCTGCAACACTATTAAGCCAGAGGCACCACTAAGTACACAACACCATGAAGACCAAGGCCATATCTAAACAAGTAAGGGACAAAGTTGTTGAGATGTACAAGTCAGGGTTGGTACCACAACAAACCTGCCAAGAGAGGGCCAGCCACCAAGACTCTCATTATGGGCAAGGAGGGCATTAATCAGAGAGGCAGCACAGAGACCAAAGGTAACCCTGAAGGAGCGGCAGATTTCCCAAGCAGAGACTACAGTATCTGTCCATACAGCCACAATAAGCCATACACAGCATAGAAGTGGCCTTTATGGGAGAGTTGGCAGAAAAAATCATTTTGAGTTTGCCAAAAGACATGTTGGAAACTCCCCAAATGTATGGAGGAAGGTAATGTGGTCAGATGAGACCAAAATTTAATTTTTTGGCCACCAAGGTAAACGCTACATGTGGCGCCAAATTAACACAGCAAATTACCCCAAGAACACCATCCCCACAGTGAAACATGGTGGTGGCAGCATCATGCTGTGTGGATGTTTTTCGACAGCAGGGATAGGGAAAATAGTCTAAGTTAAGGGGAAGACAGATGGTGCGAACTACAGAGATATTCTTGAGCAAAACCTGTTTCAGTTTGTCAGTGATTTGAGACTAAGACAAACGTTTATCTTGCAACAAGACAATGACCTAAAATATACTGCTAAAGCAACACTTGAGTGGTTTAAAGGGAAACGTGTGAATGTTTTGGAGTGGTCTAGTCCTAAGGCCTAGTCCTTAAAGAGTTTATCCAATCAAACGTGATAAGCTTGAAGTCACTCTGTGTGACTGTAGACTTATGAATCCCCCCAGGGCAGGCACTCTGCGCTGCAGGAATTCACCGGTATGAGACCCGGGACCAGAGGGTATGTTTGCATTATACCTACTACCATCCATTTAGCGACACCTCGCTCAATACAAGTGTATGGAGAGCAAGGCCACGCCCACTGGTCAGGGGTATGTATAGACATACATACCCGCCAAAAGCAAAAAAATAAAAGAATATATGCATATTGATATGATCACCTCAAAAGTTTATATTTTATTAGTATATTTAAGACTTGTCAAAACAAGACAAAAAAACACGGAAACAAATCCATAAAAACATTTAAAAAGCACAATAAAGTGCTTAGTGCTTGGGCTCAATGTATGATATCTCTCTCAAACTTATTGGCTCATGGTGATAGGATTAGGGCTCTGCAATGTGTGCATACTTTTCTTGCAATTAGGCTAAATTAACTCTTGTCAGTTCTTGTGGTTTATTAGCTAAATCCTTGAATGCACTAACACTTTATCATACTGTGTAAATATCCTATTCAGTTGAGCATTCATGTAATATATTTTTTATGCAGTCTATATTATGCAAATTCTAACAAGCTGTATGCAAGTCTAACAATTGCAGTTGTTAATATTATTATTTTTGCCAATTTCCGCAAATATTGTTATCCTTACTGGTATCTATATGACACCCTACACTTGCACACACTATTTGACCTGATATATTTGTCATGTTATATATTGGTATACTATATTGCACGAGTGTTGACATGGGGCCCAGAACCATGATTTAGTTTCACCTGGTTCCATATTCAGAGCAGGTGTTGGTTGTAGTCATTTGTGCTTTCTAAATGTTTTTATGGATTCGTTTTTGTGTTTTTTGTCTTGTTTTGACAAGTGTTAAATATACTAATAAAATATAAACTTTTGAGGTGATCATATCAATATGCATATATTTCTTTCTTTTTTTTTGTTGTGGCGTATTCAAATGGTGTGCATTATTTGATCCCTCTATACCATTAGGTGGTGCCCTCCAACATAAATTATCTTCCTACGTACCTTCCGTTACCAGGTCTGATACCGGCGAATCCCCCAGCGCACAATGTAGACAGACTTGTCACGTTTGTCTGGACAACCCCTTTAATTCAATTGAGAATCTGTGGTCAGACTTGAAGATTGCTGTTCACCAGAAGAAACCATCTAACTTGAAGGAACTGGAGCAGCTCTGCATGTAAAAATGGGCAAAAATCCCAGAGGCAAGTTGTGAAAAGCTCATAGTCTCATCCAAAGTGACTTGCATCTGTAATTGGAGGCTCTACAAAGCACTGACTTTAGGGGGTGAATAGTTATGCACACTGAAGTTTTCAGTTATTTTGTCCTATTTGTTGTTTGCATCACAATAAAAGGAAAAGCAAATGTTCATTGCTGTAGGCATGTTCTTTACATGAACTGATGCAAACCCTCAAAAAAACAGTGACATATCAGACTGTGAGAAAACAAAACACAAAATCTGCCAACAGAGTAAAAACTTTTGCAAGCCACTGTACTTTTGGGTATTTGCTTATTTTGTTTTAATCTTAGGTTTTGTCTTTTTAATGGCCAGTATAAACACACGCATACACAATGCATGCACATCAACTTATATTTCAGTTCATCTCTTTAGGTTTATGTTTCTGTTTTTTTGCATTTTGTGCAAATAAGGGTGTGGCCTCGCTTTTCCTTGAGCTTGACATTACATACATATAGTTCCCCATGGCTGGGTGTCCACTAACCGTGTCTCAGTCCTTCTCAGCCCTTATTCACATTACGTTACTTGATATATTGTAAGGTTGTAATACTATAGGTTAGGACTTTCTCAAGTAGGGTCACCTTGACGTAGTGAGATGATTTTTTGTGTTTTTTTATCAAAATTTTCTTAACTAATTAACCTATCATTATTTTCATGTACCATTGCTATCTATTTACTGTAAGGTATTTGCTTATTTTGTTTTTATATTAGGTTTTGTCTGTTTAGTGGCCAGCGTGAACATGCACCTACACGCTGCATGCACACCAACTTATATTCCAATCTATCTCTTTCGGTTTTTGTTAGGACTGTCCTGAATAGGGTCACATTGACGTTGTTGTTTGGCTTTTATGCTTTTTTATTAAAATTATGTTAACGAAGTACCCTATCATTATTTTTATGCACTATTGATATTCATTTATTTACTGTAGGGTATTTGCTTATTTTGTTTTTATCTTACGTTTTATATCAAACAAGATAGCTTGAAAAAATAGTCAAATTATTTTGTGTAAATTTAAGTAGAATGAAAAATAAGTAATAAAAAATCATGCCAAAAATCTTTTCTTCTATATTTTTACATTTACTTTAATTTATCTGTACCCAAAACAGGGCAAGAAATTAATTTTATTTCTCCAAGAAAAAACAAGGAGTCATATAGCCATCTCAGTGAAACAATAATTGCTGTCAGCTAGTGCACAACAATTCAAAATATGTGCCAAATATATCCACTATACTTTAAGTCAATTATTTGCAAAAATTATACTAAATCCATTGATGGCCATTCTTCCGTGACAGAGGAGACAAGAAAGGTGAATAATGGTTAAAAAAAATTGTGCAAATTATGGTTTGCACATGCTAAAAACATGCTAAGGGAGTTTTTCATTTTTCTCATGTTTTTCTTGGACCCAGAACACCATGACAACTTCTTCCATCCAGAAGAAGTTACATCAAAGACACATTCCACTGCTCATATTTCCAGCTTTGTCCCAATCTAGTCCCAACCTGCATATTTCAAATCCTGCTGTTAACCCAATGCTGAGTCACAGTTTCCACAGACTCGGACTGGCCCACATGGGAACAAGTGGGCCGCTGTGCCGGAAATGCCCCCTACATGAGAAGTAGTTGGCATAATAACCCCTTTGTGCCCCAAATGGTAAAATTTCCTCCTAGAAAATGCTCTCTGCTAGTGACCTAGAAATTAATAGTGCTCATATTTTGTTCCTAGAAAGTAATAATGCTTCTTGTGTGCTACACAAGAAGTATTATTACTGTGACAGCTACATTATTGTGTGACAACTACAATACTCTGAGTGTCTTTATAATGTAATTTTGCAGTTTAGGTGCCCACTTAACATGTATACAGAGCACCTACATACAGACACATGTATGGACAGAGCACATACATACTGAAAAATGCATGCACGGAGCACATACTGTACATAACGACACATGCATGGATGGAGCGTATACATACAGAGATATATTATAATGGACCCCACACAGCCATTCAAACAGTATAACTGGCCTCCACACAGCCCCATAAACAGTGTAATGGCCTCCACACAGCACTCAAAACAATATGATGGACCCCAAAGAAACCTTCACACTGTATAATTGCCCACGTACAGTATAATGGCCTCCACATAGCCCTCCAAATAGTATAATGGCCCCCACATAGCCTTCTAAATATTATAATGGCCTCCACATAACCCTCCAAATATTATAATGGTTCCCACACAGCTCTCCATATAGTATACTGTGCCCCAAATAGCCTCCCAAATATTAAAATGGTCCCCAAATTGCCTTTCATATAGTATAATGGGCCCCACATTGCATCACATATAGTATAATGCACCCCTATAGTCCTCCACATAGTATAATGGGCCCTAAAGTCCTCCATATAGTATAATGCATCCCCCATAGTCCTCATTGTGGTATAATTCACTCCCCATAGTTCTCCATATAGCATAATGTACTCATCATAGTCCTTCATATAGTATAATGTACTCCCCATAGTCCTCCATATAGTATAATGCACTCCCCATAGTCCTCCATATAGTATAATGCACCCCCATAGTCTTCCATATAGTATAATGCACTCCCCATAGTCCTCCATATAGTATAATGCACTCCCCATAGTCCTCCATGTGGTATAATGCACTTCACATAGTCTTCCATGTAGTATAATGCACTTCCCATAGTCTCCCATATAGTATATTACAGACCCCATAGTCCTCCATATAGTATAATGAACTCCCTATAGTCCTCCATAAAGTATAATGCACCCCCCATATTCCTCCATAGAGATCCATATATTATAATTCACACCTCATAGTCCTCCATGCAGTATAATGCACTCCCTATAGTCCTCTATATAGTATAATGCACCCCCCATAATCCTCCATACAGTATAATGTACCCCCCATAGTCCTCCATATAGAACATATAGTGTAATGAACTAATTTAAAAAAAATGTAAAAAATACATATTCAACTCTCCCCGTTCTCCTGCTGCTTTGGTCTCTGGAAAGAATCACCTCAGCAGGTCCACTGTCTGCCACAGCGTGGCATGATGAAGTGACGTTATCGCGCCCGTTGGCTGAGACATCAGATGCTGAGTGAGAATGATGAGGTAAGGAGTGGACAGCTTCCCTCCTCCATCATTTCTTTCAATTGTATTGGCATCCTGGATGCCGATACAGTTAAATGTGCGATAACAGGCAGGGAGCAACCGCAGCCAGAGCTGTCACTGCTCATGGGCCCATGCCAGCGCTCATGGGCCCAATAGCAACCGTGTGTTCGGCTGCTATTAGCAGCATGCCACTGGCTGGGGCCCCTGGAGAAGTGCGGGCCCTGGGCAATTGCTTAGTTGTCCCCCCACTCCTTAACGCCAGTGATGACTCTAAAGTAAGTTTAATGTTTCTTCCATAATGTGCTTGTAATTCTTTTCAAGCATCAGATTTGCTATGAACACGTACAGCTGTTCTCTATTAGTCACAATTCTATAACAAAACCACTCAAGTAAATGTTAAGTGGACTACCCGTCTGTAGTCAGTCTAAATTAGTCATAGAGAGATTTTGATAAGCTAACAACCTCGAAAAGTTTAATAATCAAGATGTTAAGGCAATTTATAATGCTTTGATATTTAAAAATAATTTAATGAGAAAACCATTTTGCATATTTTCATTTCTATACAGTGGATACTAGTAGCTGATTATAAATGGATGTTAGCATAATTATTAAAAATAGAGCACTATCGACAAGAAAGGAGTAAAAGGTCACTTTCAATTTATTCTTCCAGTATTTATCAAGCTGCAGGTGAGCTAATTTCTAAGATCTATTACAGCAGTGATATACCTTAAAATTCAATGAGGCATGTGAAGCGACCTGCAAAGCTTACACTCTTTAAGCTCTTTATGATTTTATAGACTATAGTCCATATATTTCTCTTTTATTTTCTGGTACTGGAATATTTTTTATTTTTATGGCGCCAACACTTTTTGGTAAAATTCTCTAGCATATGACAATAGGTAATCGTGTGTATCTAAGGAGGATAAAAGATGATCAAAAGTCTGACCTTATTAACAGCCAGTCTATTTTATATAGAAATTAATATAATTAGTTGGAGTAATCAGCCTCCTACCTTGGTCAGTTAGACATTATCACACCCAGGGGCGTAACAACCGTGGTGGCAGAGACTACGACTGCTACCTGGCCCGTGGAGTCAAGGGAACCACCAATGTGCCACCAGCTTCCTGCACCACAATAGCTATATAGGCCATACACCAATCAGAGGCAAGCAGCTGGCTTTGGCTTGCCTTTTACGGGCGGCGAACAACGTCACTGTTATGTGCTGCATGCCCCCCTAGGCTGTTTGCGTAGGGGACAGGTAAGAATTAGTGATGAGTGGGTACTCGTTGTTCGAGTCGAGCAAATTGGAATGCTCAAGTGCTCGATCCGAGAAACAAGCCCAATGTAATTCTATGGGAAACTCGAGCATTTTTCTGGTGCTACCCCCCCCCCCCCGGCGGTCTGCAGAGGGTCTAAAAATTGCCCAAATCGATGGGAACAGTGCCCTAATGACATGGTAACAGCATGGGGAAGACCCCTAGAAGCATTTCTGACTCCCAGGTCACTGCTGTCAACAATGTTGTCAGAGGCATTACCCTACATTTACAGACTCACAATAAAACATGCAAAAATGAAACCAAAATGGATTTTCCTGCGAAAAATGTTAAGCAACATCCTTTCCAGGGTAATGACTTGTATATAAGGCAAAATAAATATACAAAAACAAAAATGCTCCTCCACACCTTGGGCTATGTTTACATGTAGCATTTTTTATGCGTTTTTGCACTTTTGCATTGCTTTCAACTAAGACAAATGCATTCACCTGGAAATGCCATTTTAACATTTTACAACATTATCTGGCCATGTGCTGTATGAGACATGATCAGACACATGCATACAGTGCTGAAAAGACATGGGAACAGCATGGGGAAGATCCCTGGAAGCATCTCTGACTCCCAGGTCACTGCCTAAAAGTGTGCACATCATAAGTGATCCTTGGCACATGTGAAGATGCCTCCCGCCATGCACCTGTCATTGCAGACTTGCAACAATCACAGTCCACGTCCTTGTCCCAGCCATCAATTGATCCAGAGTACAAGTAGTATAATTATTATTATTTATTATTATAGCGCCATTTATTCCATTGTGCTTTACATGTGAAAAGAAGTCACTGACTGTACAAGAGCAGAGAGGACCCTGCCCGTGAGGGCACACAAACAGTCTATAAGCAATGGGTGAGGATATAGTAGATGAGGGTACAGCTGTTCGTGCAGCGGTATGATGGAACGAGGGTTACTGCAGGTTGTAGGCTTGATGGAAGAGGTAGGTCTTCAGCTTTCTTTTAAAGATTTCAACAGTAGGCAAGAGTCTGATATGTTGGGGTACAGAGTTCAAGAGTAGAAGGGAAGCAAGGGAAAAATCTTGTTTGCGATTGTGGGAAGAGGAGATAAGACAGAAGTAGGGAAGGAGATCTTGTGAGGATCGGAGGTTATGTGCAGGTACAGTATGTACCGGGAGATTAGGTCACAGATATATGGAGCACACAGGTTGTGGATGGCTTTGCATGTCATGGTTACAGGTTTTGAACTGAAGTCTCTGGCCAATGGGGAGCTAGTTAGGGATCATAGATTGCAATCTTATAGATTGCTGGAGCCAGTCCACTGTAAAAAGCAGCCATAGAGTGTCCGGGAACCTTCCCACAAACTTTTCTTAGCTAGGGCTGCTTCTCAGCAGGGTTGGACGGGTCCAGCAGAGAACCGGAGACTCCTCCGGTGGGCCCTGGCTTCTCCTTCAGGAGAGTTCATATTACCGAGGTGAGGTCGTGATAATGATAGAGGCCACCATCTGCTTAGTTTTCTGTTACTTGGAATGCAAGCGCAAATATGCAGTCAGATACCCACCCACCCACAGGCCGCAATACTGAATTGCCACATTTCTGGACAGCTGCTTGCACTTGAAATGTTGCCTTTTAGGGTCGTGGAGGCGGAAGCTTTTCACAACCTCATGGGGGCGGCCGGGTCTCCATACTCGGTCTCAGGCGCCACTATTTCTCCCGGTGTCGTCCCCTCCTTCCACAAGCACGGGACCCACATCTTTACTGCTGGTACTTTTCTGTGGGAATCTGCTTGCCTCCTACCAGCCTGGAATATTTCCAGTGAACTATGCTATGACGCCATGGTAATAGCACTGCCCCCAGTACCAGTAGCGAAGCCATCCCCAATTTCCTTCTCAGGAATTTTATTTGGTAGACTGAGTGGCTGCCCAAATTTATTAGTTTCTCACAAAGGAGCTGAAGATACAGAGTGGCAGTAGGTACCAGTTTCTACAGCATGTTAGACATCAGAGGGTGAATGGCAACACAGTGGCGCAGTGGTTAGCACTTGCAGCGCTGGGATCCTGGGTTCAAATCCCAGCAAGGACAACATCTGAAATGATTTTGCATGTTCTCCCCGTGTTTACGTGGGTTTCCCCATCAGTAAAAAAGCAGCCATAGAGTGTCCGGGAACCTTCCCACACACTTTTCTTAGCCAGGGCTGCTTCTCCGCAGGGTTGGACGGTCCCACCAGAGAATCCTCGGTTGGGCCCTGGCATCAGGAGAGTTCATGATAGTGCAAACTTTGCAGCAAAATGGGGCTCCTGAGCAGGGGAGAAGGTGGGACCTCAGAATCAAATCCTCTGGTGGGCCCAATGTTTTTCAGTCTAACACTGCTTCTCAGTGAGAGTTGTATTTCACCACAGCCATATTATTTAGCTCGGTGAAAGGACTGGCATAGAGGGAAACCGTATCTACTCCAGCTGTCATCTCTCCGACACCAGGTTCCGCCCATTGTCACACACGACCATGCCTGGCTGTATGTTCAGCGGTGAAAGCCACAGATCATGGTGTTTTGTTACAGCTTTCAACAACTCTGCAGCGGTGGGCGGTTTCTCACCTAAGCATTAAGCATGTTATCTTCAGCACAGCCTGTTGCCGCTTGGCCAAGGCAGTGCTGCAGCGCTTTCAGCTTGTGACTGATGTGGTCATTTCGGAGATGGAAGCCGAACTGGAGGAGGAGGAGGTGCAGGAGCTGAACAATGTGATTACATTGAGGTTACATTGGTGAGTCTGGTTTTTATACTAAAGAAAGATCCTACTGTGTTTTTGTTTCTTTTTTATGTCCCTTCAAATGTGTATTGGAGTATGTCCTAACTTTTGGCAGCCCTTGAAATTGTTGCATATGCAATAACAGTATAGGAGACACACTCTTTAATAATGGGAAGGACAATTCAAAACATTCTATATTCTAGAATATTAATTGTTTTATCTAAAATTCTTTTATGGGTGAGGTATCACAGTATGGATAGAGTATTACACTGATCCAGCCAGGTATTATTGCTTTATACTGCGTGATGCTGATGCTGCCCAAAAAATTTAAAATCTATTCTATTCCCTAACGATAACGCTGTCAGATGCATTTACAATAGGAACAGGCGCTGCTGCTTGATGGTATCATCACATGCTACAGATGAGTGTTCATTCTGGTCACATAAATGTCTTCCACAGTCCATAACTTTTTTTTTTTTTAATGTTTTTGGCCTTATTTACAAGTCATTACCCTGGAAAGAATGTTTCTTAACAATTTTTCCATTTTAGTTTGTTTATCGTATGTTTTTTTTTGGTCAGTCCGCAAAAGTGGCGTAATACTCTGACAACATTGTTCACAGATATGGTATTTGTCAGCAGCCAACTGAAAATAGGTTTGAACCTTCAACCGCAATACTTTAAATGGAGTGTAATATTTGACACGCTCACAATATTTGCTGGATTATTAGGGCAGTCCTATGGGATAACGTCTAATGGCGACGGTTTCAGATAGTCGCCTAATAGTATGGTATTTGTCAGTGACCAAGCGTCAATTGCTTCAACAAAACACAGGTGACTGACTTTAAAAGGAGTGGAATATTTGGCAAGCTCCACAAAATTTCTGTATTATTACGGCAGTCATATAGATCACGTGCGTCTGATCATTGAAAAAAGTTCCTCAGCTTCCATAATACATTAATATGAATAAAACTAAAAAAGTCTGGCTGTAAATTGCAAACAAGCAAATGGAGCTGTAAAATGGTGTACACTGATACACTGCTACAATCTATAAATGGTGGACAATATTTTCCATATTCAGTAAAAACGGCTGGATTTGAGCCGCAATTATATGTAATACGTCTGACAGAGAACCATGGTTTTAAATAGCAATCCTGTAATTTACAAATATTATTCTACACAGAGACCTAGTGTGAATAGCTTGACCGACACACTGCAACAGAATGGAAATGGAAGAAATGTCTGATTTTGGAACAGTCTTATAGGTGATATGTCTGACAGAGAACCACAGTTTTAAATAGAAGGCCTGTAATTTACTAATACTTTTCGTCACAGACACCTAATGTGAATAGCTTGACCGACACACTGCAACAGAATGGAAAAGGAGGCCAATATTTTCCAAGTTCAGTTAAAATTTCTGCATTTTTATCGCTGAAATATGGAACAGATCTGGCTTTATTCTGCAGTGAAAACAAGCAAAATTGAGCAGAAAAATGGTGTACTCTGCATTTTGCTTTTTAAGAAAATAACCAGGATTAAGATCAAAAAAATATTTTCCCAGGCCCCTGATATCTGGGGCTATGTCTACAAATATCAGTAATTATTACAGCAGCAGCAGCAGCAGACAGGACGTTCAATGGACCCTCTTGTGCTGTATCATGCACTGCAGTCTGCCACATACACTGCCTGCCTGCCTAGCACTAATTATATGCCGCTGGATTAGTCCTTAGAAGGACTGTTAGTTCAGATGGATATATATATGTTGTGGAATACCTATACTAGCATTCAATGTACCCTCTTGTGCTGTATCATGCACTGCAGTCTGCCACATACCCTGCCTGCCTGCCTAATTCCTGCTATCACTACTGATTATATGCAGCTGGATTAGTCCTCCGAAGTACTGTTTGTTCAGTTGGATATACAGTACAGACCAAAAGTTTGGACACACCTTCTCATTTAAAGATTTTTCTGTATTTTCATGACTATGAAAATTGTACATTCACACTGAAGGCATCAAAACTATGAATTAACATATGTGGAATTATATACTTAACAAAAAAGTGTGAAACAACTGGAAACATGTCTTATATTCTAGGTTCTTCAAAGTAGCCACCTTTTGCTTTGATTACTGCTTTGCACACTCTAGGCATTCTCTTGATGAGCTTCAAGAGGTAGTCACCGGAAATGGTTTTCACTTCACAGGTGTGCCCTGTCAGGTTTAATAAGTGGGATTTCTTGCCTTATAAATGGGGTTGGGATCATCAGTTGTGTTGTGCAGAAGTCAGGTGGATACAGCTGTTAGTCCTACTGAATAGACTGTTAGAATTTGTATTATGGCAAGAAAAAAGCAGCTATGTAAAGAAAAACGAGTGGCCATCATTACTTTAAAAAATGAAGGTCAGTCAGTCCGAAAAATTGGGAAAACTTTGAAAGTGTCCCCAAGTGCAGTTGCAAAAACCATCAAGCGCTACGAAGAAACTGGCTCACAGGAGGACCGCCCCAGGAAAGGAAGACCAAGAGTCACCTCTGCTTCTGAGGATAAGTTTATCTGAGTCATCAGCCTCAGAAACCGCAGGTTAACAGCAGCTCAGATTAGATACCAGGTTAATGCTACACAGAGTTCTAGCAGCAGACACATCTCTTCAACAACTGTTAAGAGGAGACTTTGTGCAGCAGGCCTTCATGGTAAAATAGCTGCTAGGAATCCACTGCTAAGGACAGGCAACAAGCAGAAGAGACTTCTTTGGGCTAAAGAACACAAGAAATGGACATTAGACAAGTGGAAATCTGTGCTTTGGTCTGATGAGTCCAAATTTGAGTTCTTTTGTTCCAACCACAGTGTCTTTGTGCGACGCACAAAAGGTGAACGGATGGACTCTACATGCTTGGTTCCCACCGTGAAGCATGGAGGAGGAGGTATGATGTGTGGGGTTGCTTTGCTGGTGACACTGTTGGGGATTTATTCAAAATTGAAGGCATATTGAACCAGCATGGCTACCACAGCATATTGCAGCGGCATGCTATTCCATCCGATTTGCATTTAGTTGGATCATCATTTATTTTTCAACAGGACAATGACCCCAAACACACCTCCAGGCTGTGTAAGAGCTATTTGACCAAGAAGGAGAGTGATGGGGTGCTACGCCAGATGACCTGGCCTCCACAGTCACCAGATCTGAACCCAATCGAGATGGTTTGGGGTGAGCTGGACCGCAGAGTGAAGGCAAAAGGGCCAATAAGTGCTAAGCATTTCTGGGAACTCCTTCAAGATTGCTGGAAGATCATTTCCGGTGACTACCTCTTGAAGCTCATCAAGAGAATGCCAAGAGTGTGCAAAGCAGTCATCAAAGCAAAAGGTGGCTACTTTGAAGAACCTAGAATATAAGACATAGTTTCAGTTGTTTCACACTTTTTTGTTAAGTATATAATTCCACATGTGTTAATTCATAGTTTTGATGCCTTCAGTGTGAAGGTACAATTTTCATAGTCATGAAAATACAGAAAAATCTTTAAATGAGAAGGTGTGTCCAAACTTTTGGTCTGTACTGTATATATATATATATATATATATATATATGCTGTGGAATACCTATGCTAACTATGAACAAGCAAATCTTTCCCTGACTCAGGAGCACCTCTCCCTACTCTGTCTGATTCCGGGGTAGTTTAGCGGCGCCAGGTCTTATATAGACCTGATAATGCTGTGTGGCCAGCCAATCACTGTAGTACCCACAACCAACATGGCTACAGCATTACAGTGCATGGCAGTCAATCCCTGCATGTTCATTGGCTCTCTAAAGAGCACCAAACATGCAGGGAAGGGACCCGAGTTCCCGCCCCAGCAAACCCGAAATACTGACCGAGCGCCAAGCTTGTCAAGCACAGTAATGCTCGGAGAGTACCGAGCAGTGGAGAGAATGTTCGCTCATCACTAGTGATGAGCGAATTTGCTCGATGAATGTTCTAAAGTTTCAAATTTGACACGAATATGGCACATTTGGATTCATAATCGGAAAGGCGAGCAAAATTTCTTAAAATCGGAAATTGCACGTCAAATAAGAGCGGGAACTTGGATACGGGGCAACCACAGTTGAACAGTTTTGGTAGAATAGTGCAAGTGTATGTTTAGCGGGGAGATGTGGTAGCTGAGTGTGGGGGCTGTGAAGAGCTCAAAACAGGTCAGATCAGCGGCGCGCTTTTTTTTTCTTTTTTTTTTTCCCGGTAGGCTGTAACTTCAAGTCAGGAAAGCGCGGCCCGCCAATCAGAGCGCAGGAAGCATCAACACTGTCCAGACAAAAGGGCTTGTGCAATTAGCTGCTGAAATCAGATGTCTTCTCCATATAAAAACCGCCATGCTCCCTCAGCACCATTCTATCCATGTAACTGTTGGGGAGACAGATGCAGCTTAGTGTACTCCTGTGTAATGACAGATATTTGCTAGCTTTATGGGCGATTGTGTGGAAGTCAGATAGTGTAGATAATTCCTGGCCTGTGTACCTGTGCAATCGATAGTGCAGCACATTTTTTGTTTTTTTTTGTGCAAATACTGAGATTCATACAGAATGAGAGGGCCCATGCCATACAACAGTGTTGTGCACCGCCTGTATTGAGCTCCATGCATGAGTATACCTTCAGTCTATTCTTGCACTTTGTAATGTGATCAAGCAAGCAAGTGCAGCCCACCTTTTCATTTTGTGGGGTTGAAATTCTGCTCTATGCAGAGTCTGCAGAGCTTCTGATTGCAGAGCACAAAAAACTTTTTTCTTCTGTTGCTATTGTAATAGTGTAAGCTGTGTTAGCCCAGTTTTTCCTTTTTTGGCTGGGTGAAATGCAGCTGTATGCACAGTAAAACAAATCTATTTTTTTTGTTGGCAGGCAGAGTCCACAAAAGTTTTTTAGTGTGGCAAAGGTGATCCAGTCTGCTAAAAGCCAGATACTATTTTAGTGGCGTTGAACTTCACCTACATACATTTTTTCTCTTGGTAGGCACAGTCCAAAAAATATATTTTCGTGTGACAAACATAATACACTGTGCTATAAGCCAGCTACTATGTCAGTGGTGGTCAAATTCAGCTGTATGCAGAGCTTAAGCAGAATAACCAAAAATATTTTTTGCTCTGAGTAACGTGATGCAGCAGGCTAGATCTGAGTTTGAAATATTTTGGAGCATATATTCTATGTCATACTGGGCTAATCCACAGTAAAAAAAAATTCTTCTGTTCCTAATGTGATACAGCAGGGGGCATTTCAGTTTGAAATAGTTAGGATAATATTTCCTATGTTATACAGGCCTTATCAACATAAAAAAAAATACTTTCTTCTCTTCCTAATGTTATACAGCAGGGGACATCTCAGTTTGAAATTGTTCATATAATATCTTTTATGATATACAGGCCCCATCCACAATAAAAATATACTTTCTTCTGTTACAAATGTGATAGAACAGGAGACATAGTGGAATTATAACCAATAGGCGCATCCACCTGTCAACTGAAAATGCTGACAGGCTGACTCTTATAAAAATGAACAAGGGCTGGATTGGGCCAGACTTCTCAACACCACCAAATGATAGCAGAAAAACCTAAACTCAAAAACAGTGTATGTTTTTTGGAGGTCTAATTCTATTCCCATGCACCTCTGTCTTCACACCCAGATATCGGTATAAGCTTACTGATTTTGTCTGTTTGCTCTTGTCCTCCTCCTTCTCCCCATCCTTCATCACCAAATCAATTACTATCATATCTACCATATCACCTCCTCTACATGTCTTGCAAGGGGCATTGGAGTTCCTCCAAATTTTGGCAGCTTTTGCATTCACTGCATAGGCAAATACTATGGAAGACCCATTTCCAAATAATGGGAACATTGTTTTTAGGAGGCTCTCCAACCTCTAGGTCTCTTCCAAGGGGCATTGGAGTGCCTCCAAATTTTTGGCAGCTTTTGCATTCACTGCATAGGCAAACACTATGGGAGACCCACTTACTATTAATGGGAACATTGTTTTTAGAAGGGTCTCCAACCTCTATGTCTCTTCTAAGGGGAATTGGTTTGCCTGCAAATTTTTGGCAGCCCTTGCAGTCACTGCATACGCAATAAAAGTATACGAGACCCACTTGTTATTAATGAGAACAACAAAGCATAGCCGGGTGATGGCTCTCTAACAATAGCAAGGGCCGACTGATGGCCCTTTAAGAATAATAAGGGCCACCTGATGGTGGATTTGGTTGAAGTGGAAGATGTTTTGGTCTCCTTTGCAATACTTATATGATGCACCCCCTGGGCCATGGGGTACTCAGTAGCTGGGCCGGTAAATGCTGGGGGATGTGACCGTGGCAGTGACCCGGTCCGTGATCTGGGGCGGTCAATTAAAGGGCAAGTAAAAGGGGAATAGAGTTTTAGAGATAATGTTCGTGATGCCACCTGTGGTATGCGGCTATATGGGGCCGCTGCTGCGGTGCAAATCCACTGGAGATGATGGTGACGCAGCAGAGTTGGTTCAGCTCTCGACAGGTAGAGTTAAGCTCCAGGGCAGTATATGATGATTTTATGAGGAGGTAGATGTCGGCGCAGTGTAGTGCAGGGCAGGTGATGGCACAACAATTATTCAAGGACACAGTGGGGTGCAGTCTTCAGGTTTTACTCACAGTTATTCAAGACTCCAGGTTACAGTTACTGGTGTGTAACCGCCCACGTCGTCCTGTGTCCTCTGGGGTAAGGATCCAGCAATCTCTCAGGTACCTCAGGAGCACTTAAACGGGACCCCGCTCTATGTACATTTCCCTGTCATCTCATTGCGCTGGTTCTCACCCTCCTACCCTACACCTCACAATCAGTGTCCCAAGCCAGTGGCCTCGGGCCTTGTCGGGCGATGTGCAGTCCTCTGGACCCTATGGGGCCACCTTTTCAGCGATGTAATTGTGGGTTTTGGCTGCAACACCTTGAACATGCTGCAGCCTCCAGTTGGCTAGTTGAGCTGGTCCCTTTCTGCGGCCTGATCCCTCCATGTCAGCGTGAATTCGGGTGCATGGGTGGCCTCTGCACTCGCCGTGCCCCTGGGATCCCTTCTGTCTTCGTGGAGCCCTCCTCACTGCTCCTCTTCTTTCTTTCCTTCTCCCTGGGCCTCTCACTGGGCCCTGACTGAACTCCCCTCCTGCTCCAAGCACTGGGACAGGAGCCTGACTGAACTGCTCCCCTTGCTCCCCTGAGCAGAACTCTCTCTAGAACCTTCTACCCTACTTTTTATACTCTTACCCTCTGTGCTCCACTCAGCTTCTTCCTCCACCCACCTCCTCTACTTAGTTCCACCCTCCAGCTAGGGACCAGGGACTGTGCTCTCCCTTAGGAGCAATCTCGCCCTTCCCTACTGAAGTGGAGTGTATTGGATTTGGGTGTGTGGGTCCCGGGTAGTACTCCCTCCTTACCTGAGAGTGGGGTACCACATCTCTGGGTGAGATGCAGTATCTCTGTGGCAACTGGACTCGCAGGGGCACCACATATACTCTAGTGAAATTGATGCCACTTTGTTAGTGTTAGGCCCTAATGTGAACACCCTTGGTTAGGTCTCCATCTCCTGGAATGGTTGTAGTAGAAGAGGTTTTGGTCTCCATCCATTTGTATAGTTATACTGTAGTGAAAGAAATTATTTGGTGCAGATATTGTTCTCTACAAAGTGGTACGCAAACATGATAAACTCAAAATTGGTTTTTATTAAACAACCATCAGCAATCCCAACAAATGCATCTGCTGTTTCCTCCTCCTCCTCTGTTACCATGCCAAGTATTGTCACACAGGTCTCCGACCGCAGAAGCTATGGTTGTATACTTGGACCAGTCAGGCTGAGTGAGTCCGTCAGCTGTAACAGAAACAGACTTGCCTGCTTTGTTTGTGCCACTGAGCACACCACATGTTTCTCAATCCACCAAAAAATATCTGCCTGCACCTCACTCACGGTCTAGGAGTCTGTCCGTTTCACCGTACTCCGCCCTATCTCAGCACTGCAGTCAGCTCTCGATCCCGCAGTTGCGGTCACGTAAAAGATTGTTTAGTCCTACACATGACAAAGCTAAAAGGTTGAACTCCACCAACTCCAATCTGTAGGCCACGAAAAGATCTTAAGCCCTAATTTTCTTAAATGTGAACAGTCCTGATTGTGTCTCCATCTACTGGGTTGGCTGTAGTGGAAGAGGTATCGGTCCTAATTATACTATTTGTACTGTAGTGAAATTGATGCCACTTTGCTGGTGTCTGCCACTAATTTTTGTAAATGTGGAGAATCCTGATTGGGTCTCTATCTATTGGGTTTGGCTGTAGTGGAAGAGGTTTCTGTCTCCATTAAACTACTTCTACTCTGGTGAAATCGATGCCACTTTAATGGTGACTGCACTAATTTTTGTAAATGTGGAGTATCCTGATTAGGTCTCCATTGGGTTTGACTGTAGTAGAAGAGTTGTTGGTCACCATTATACTAGTTCTACTCTAGTGAAATTAATTCTTTGGTGCAGATATTTTTGTCACAGGGGTACACAGGATAGAATCAAAATTGGTTTTCTTAGAACCGTGGTATATAAAGCAGGCTATATTTCATCTTTCAATTTTTCGGTGCTGATATTGTTCTCCACACAGGGTTACACATTAATAATGAGAGAGACTAAATGTGCTCAACTTAGTGGTTCAGCGATTTCTCAAAACCTACCCAGATCTGCTAGAGCTGCTTGTGAAAGTACAACACGTGTATCCCCATTTGAGAAAGTCAGTTTTAGCTTCCACCACCCTGGCAGTGCTTCAGCAGCGTATGCAGCTTCCATCTCACTGACTGTTGTGTGATGTCACCACATGTTGGAAAACAACATTGCAGATGTTGGGAAGGATTTGTGAGCAACAGAGGGCAGTTGTTGAGTACCAGCTTCAACACGCCCATCGGCATTCAGGTCAGCCTCTGCACATAAGAGCTGATGAGTGGGCATGGATGTCTGTGCCGTCCTCCAAAACTTTGGGGACTCCACCAAGATGGTGAGTGGCGATGATGATAACTAGCTTCACCACCCCCCTTCTCTGTCTACTGAAATGCTCGCTGCTCAAAGTTAAAGAGGAGGCATTGCAGGCATAGCAAGGAACTATGCAGCCCAGCCTCATCTCATCTCTATTGGGTGATAATGAGGAGGAGGATGAGAAGAACATGGACTGTTGTCTTCTTGGGGAGAACAGGGAAGTCTTGACTGTCTTGGAAGTCTTGATATCTCTCTTTCAGTCTGTGGGAAAGCTGTATGAGCTTTGCTTAATGATCTTCAGAGGCCTAAACCATGGCTTTGCTTATGCACGTTATTTCTCAAAACGCATTGCAGATCAGGCCATTGTCCAACTCTGTTGTGATTAAATTCAAGGTGTAAAGAAAGATCTTTGCCTGCGGCTAAGAACCAACGAGAAGTGTGACATGATGTAGGAAGGACGGCCATTGCTTATGTAAAAAGATGCGTTAGAGGACTTTCTGGGAGAAATGACAGCTGGAGTAGATATGATTTCCCAAGTCCTTTCACCGAGCTAAAGAATATGGCTGTGGTGAAATTCAACTCTCACCGACAAGCTGTGGACTGGCTCCTTACCGCTCCTTGCCTCATTCACTTGTCCATGTGTTTGTGGTTTGGCGGTCCTTCCCAGTCAGTGCACTGAAGAGGGGGGCACAAGTAATGTTCTGGGACCTGTGCTTATGGAAGGCAGGGACGACACCGAGAGAAATAGTGGTGGGTGGGGACCGAGTATGGACACCTGGCTACTGCCGCTGCCATGAGGTTCTGAAAAGCTTCCACCTACACGAGCCTAAAAGGCAACATTTCAAATGCAAGCAGCTGCCCAGAAATATGGCAGTTTACTATTGTGGCCTGTGGGTGGGTAGGTCGCTGGCTGCATACTTGCGCTTGCATTCCAAGTAACAGCAAACTAAGGATATGGATGGCCTCATCATCATCACAACCTGCAAGGTTTTCTCTATGAACTCTCCTGATGGAGAAGCCAGGGCCCACCAGGGGATTCTCCGTCCAACCCTGCTGAGAAGCAACCCTGGCTGAGAAAAGTCTGTGGGAAGGTTCCCAGACACTTTGTGGCTGATTTTTCACTGTGGACTGGCTCCGTAATGTTCCTGGCCACATTCACTTGTCCACGTGTTTGTGGTTAGGCAGTCCTTCCCAGTAAGTGCACTGGGAAGGGCACGGGTAATTTTCTGGGACCCAAGCTCTTCTCCACCTACACCTTCGGCCTGGGACAGCTCATGGTGTTGGCCCACACCACCTCCCCATCTCACCCCCTATGCGTCTGTGTCCCCTAAGTTTCAGTTGTAGGACCCAGGCTTTTCTCCATCTACACCTTCAGCCTGGGACAGCTCATGGTCTCACGGCTTTCAGTATCACCTCTATGCTGATGACACATAGATCTACCTCTATGGACCTCATATCACCTCCTTACTAACCAGAATCACACAATGTATGTCCTGTATTTCATCTTTCTTCTCTGCTAGAAAAGTAAAACTTAACATGGATAAAACGGAATGCATCGTCTTTCCACCATCTCATTCATCCCCCCCAACTGACCTATCCATCAAAGTGAATGGCTGCCCATTGTCCCCAGTCCCGCAAGCTTGACTCTGATCTGTCCTCCAAACATCAGATCCCAGCCCTTTCCACTTGATGCTGAATCCAACTCCAAAAGTATCTTGGGGATCCGCACATTCCTCAACCATGCTTCTAGAAAAATACCAGTGCATGCCCTCATCATCTCCTGCCTCGACTACTACAAACTCCTGCTCTGTGGCCTCTGTTCTACCACTCTCGCACCCCTCCAATCTATCCTAAAGTGTGCTGGCCGATTAATCCACCTGTCACCCCACTATTCCCAGGTTTCTCCCCTCTGTCAATCCCTGCGCGGGCTCCCTGTTGCCCAGACACTCCAGTTGAAAAGCCGAACTTTGGCATACCAAGCCATCGAAAACCTGTTTCCTCCATACATGTGTGACCTAGTCTCCCTGTACTAGTTACGTGCATGCAAGCTCCCATCTTTCCAAGATTTCCTTCTCTACTTGCCTCTTATCTCTTCTTGTCACAATCGCATACAATATTTGTCCGGTGCATCTTTGCTACTGTGTAACGCTGTACCCCAACACATCAGACTGTCGCCTACCGTGGAAACCTTGAAAAGGAAGGTGAAGACCCACTTCTTGTGACAAGTGTACAATCTGCGGTAACCCTCGCTCCAGCATACCACTACACAACTAGCTGTACCTTGACCTACTGTATCCTCACCCATCCCTTGCAGATTGTTTGTGCGCCCATCGCAGGCAGGGTTCTCTCTCCTCTTGTACCAGTCGGTGACCCCTTTTGACATGTTAAGCACCATGGAATAAATTTGGCTGTCATAATAATAATAATTATAGTACTTGTACTCTCGGTCAATTGATGGCACTTCCCTGGTGTCTACACCTAATTTGATGTGTTTTGACAGCTTTTGGGCCCATTTGTAGGTGTTGCATATGAATTTTTTTGGTCACCCCATTGACTCCTATGGGATTCTGAAATGTTCGTCGAATGATCGACGAATAAATTCGACGAATGTCTATTTGTTCGTCGAACTTTCCTGAACCGAACATTGAAATGTTCACTCATCTCTACTCATCACTAATAACTCATCACATTCTTTTTTTTAAATGTGTTGTAGTAGAGTGCCAGAATGGAGGAAATTCTTTCAGAATAGGGGCCAGGATGGAACACATTATTACAGGAAGGGGGCCAGAATGGGGGACATTATTGAAGGACGGGGAACAGGACAGGTGACATTACTACTGGATGGGGGCAAGCACGGGGACATTATTACAGGATCGGGGCAAGGACAGGATGCATTATCACAGGATGGGGGCTGTGGCCAGGGATATTATTCTAGGATGAGATCAGGATGGGGGACATTATTACAAGATGGGGGCCATGATGGGGGAGATTTTTACAGGATGGGACCAGGACGTCGTACATTATTACAGGATGGGGGGACATTATCGTAGGATGGGAATCAGAATGGAGCATGTTATTACAGGATGGAGATCTGGACAGGGGACATTATTACAAGATAGGGGCCAGGATGGAGGACATTATTACATAATGGGGGCCAGATTAGAGAACATCATTACAGGGTGGGGGCCAGGACAGAGGAAATTATTACAATATGGGAAACATTATTACAGTATAGGGTCCTGGACAGAGGTCATTACAGGGTGATTATTACAGTGTAAGGCCAAGATTAAGTACGTTATTATAGGTTGGGGGACATTATAACAGAATGCATGTAAGGACGGGGGACGTGATTACAGGATTAGGGAAAATATTGCAGGATGGGGCAAGGAGGACATCATTACAGAATGGGAGCCATGACATGGGACATTATTACAGGATGGGTGACATTACTACAGGATGATGGCCAGGGCAGGGAGAATATTACTGGTTGGGGGACACAATGGGAAAATTATTATGGAATAGGAGCCAGGTAGGGGTACATTATTTCAGGATAGGGGCCATGAAAAAGGACAATATTACAGGATAGGAACAAGGAAGACAATAATACAGAATGGGGGACATTGGTACAAGTTAGGGGCCAGCATGGAGGACATTATTCCAGGACAGGGACCAGGACAGTTTACATTATTACAGAATGCGACCAGAACTGGGGACATTATTGCAGGATAGGAGCCAGGACGGTAGCCAATATTATATGATAATGGAAGGGTAAAGGATATTATTACAGGATAGGGACCAAGACGGGAGACCATATTACAGGATGGGGGCTAGGTCAGGGGACATTACTACAGGAAGAGTTTAGGACAGGGTAAATTATTACAGAAAGGGGCCAAGATGAGGGAAAGTATTATAGGATGGGGGGATATTATTAGAAGACTGGAAACATTATCACAGGATGAAGACCAAGATGGGTGATATTATTACAGGAGCTAGGGGCTAGGATGGTGTACATTATTAATGGATAATGGCCAGGATGGGCACATTATTATAGGATGGGGTACATTATTACAGGATAGGAGCCAAAACGGGGCCCGTATGTTTGATTAACAAGCTGGTGAAGGCCCATGTCCAAATTTTTGAACCAAAGCCCATATGCTTCTAGTTACCCCACTAAGCACACTAAAAAAATACTTCCATTCTAGTGATGAGAACTGCCAGATTTAGTTAGTTCTACTCTGGTTCAGTTCTAGAGTAGCTGGCCCTGCTTCACAGCCTTCAAATTTTGTACGTTGACTGCCCTTCTAGTTTTGACCTGGCCACCTGGATACTGCTAGCCTACACCATTGGCCAGCATATTGTGTAGACCAAGCCCAGAGGCCACTGTGCAAGTCCAGATCCCTGTACATTTGTTTAATGGTGAAGGCCATAACAACCCCTGAGATTTAGTGAATGGAGAGGGTTGCACTAAGCCTGTCTGCTATAGAATAGAATCATAGAATGTTAGAGTTGAAAGAGACCTCTGGGGTCATCGTGTCCAACCCCCCGCTCAATGCAGGATTCGCTAAACTATCTCAGACAGATGTCTGTCCAGTCTCTATTTGAAGACTTCCATTGAAGGAGAACTCACCACCTCTTATGGCAGCCTGTTCCACTCATTGATCGCCCTCACTGTCTAAAAGTTTTTTTTCTAATATCTAATCTGTATCTTCTCCCATTCAGTTTCATCCATTGGCTACTAGTTTTTCTTTGTGCAAATGAGAATAAGGATGATCCCTCTACAGTGTGACAGCTCTTCAGATATTTGTAGACAGCTATTAAATCTCCTCTTAGTCTTCTCTTTTGCAAGCGAAACATTCCCAGATCTTTTAACCATTCCTCATAGGACCTTGTTTGCAGACCGGTCACCATTCTGGTCATTCGTCTCTCAGCTTGCTCCAATTTTTCGACGTCTTTTTTAAAATGTGGTGCCCAGAACTTGATACATTATTCCAGAAGAGGTCTGACCAAAGAGGAGTAGAGGGGGATAATTACTTCACGTGATCTAGACTGTATGCTTCTGTTAATGCAATCCAGAATTGTTCTTTCCTTTTTTCCTGCTGCATCACACTGTTGACTCATGTTCAGTCTGTGATATATTAATATACCCAAGTATTTTTCACATGTCCTGTTGCTTGGTCCTATTCCTCCCATTCTGTAAATTATGCAAGGCTTTGCTGTTAAAAACCATTCTGTTAGTTGCTGCCCACAGTTCCAGTTTATTTAGATCTTTTTGAAACTTTTCTCTCTTCTCTAGTATTAGCTATCTCTTCTAGCTTTGTGTCATCAGCAAATTTAATCAGTTTACCTTGAATTCCTTCATCTAAATCATTGATAAAGATGTTGAACAACACAGCGCCCAGGACAGAGCCTTATGGTACCCCACTAGAGACATTCTTCGAACTGGATGTGCAATCATTTATGACCACTCTTTGGGTCTGATCGCTAAACCAGTTATGAATCCACCCAACAGTTGCCTTGTCCATTCCATAGTTGGTCATTTTTTCAATAAGGATGGTATGAGATACTTTGTCAAATGCTTTCCTTAAGTCAAGATATACTATATCTACTGCATTTCCCTGATCCACCAAGTCAGTGATTCTATAATAGAAGGAAATTAAGTTAGTTTGACATGACTTATTAGTTACAAACCCATGCTGGCTCTGGTTAATTACTGTATTCTTATCCAAGTACTTACATACATGCTGTTTAATAATTTGTTCAAAGATCTTTCCTAGTATAGATGTAAGATTCACAGGATTATAGTTCCCTGGGTCCACCTTCTTTTGTTTTTTGAAGATAGAGACAACATTCGCTCTTCTCCAGTCTGTGGGGACTTTTTCTGTTGTCCAAGAATTTTTAAACATTATGGAGAATAGATCAATATTTTCCTCTGCTATCTCCTTTAGTACTCTAGGGTGCAATTCATCTGGACCTGGAGACTTGAATTCATTTATGTTAGCTAAGTATTCCCTCACTATCTATCTGTTTATAGATAGTGTGGATTCTTCTATTCCTTCGATAGTAGAGTGAAGATCAGTTGATGTTACATTTACTTTCAGAGAGAAAACAAATGCAAAATAGGAATTTCATAGTTCGGTCTTCTCAGCTTCATTTTTTACCACTTTACCATTTTCATCCTGTAAAAGTCCTATAGCATCTTTGACTTTTCTTTTTCTTTTGACATACCCCCAAACTTCTTTCCTATTGCTTTTTACATCTCTGGCAAGCCTTAATTCATTATCAGCTTTAACTAATCTGATGCTTGCCCTACAGGTTCTGCAGACAGCATTATATTCTTCTTTAGATATGCCTCCCTTCTTCCATTTAATAAACAATTCTTTCTTCCTTTTTAGCATGTGTTAAAGCTATGTGTTCATCCATTCTGGTTTCCTTAAATGTTTCCAAATTCTTCCCTCTTTTTAGGGATTGTTAACGATTGTGTTTGAGAATCTCAGTTTTCTAAATTTCCCATGCTTCCTTGACATTTCTGTTCTTAAGGACATCCAGCCATTGGATCCCTTCTATCCTCTTTCTGAGTCCCTTAAAGTTTGCCTTTCTGAAATCCAACCTTGAAGTCTGACGCTTCACAGGTCTTCCTCCTCTAGCTATCCAAAATTCTATATTAGCAAGATCACTGCCTCCTAAATTCTCAGTCACCCTTACCTCCATTTCTTCCCTGTTTATGAGGATTAGATTTAAGTTAGCAGATCCCCGTGTTCTTTCTTCTACCTTGTGGAAGATAAAGTTGTCAGCAAGGGAGGATAAGAATTTGCTGGACCTGTTAGTTTTGCCTGAGAGAGATTCTTTTTACAATAAATACCCATTAAAAAATAACCTTTAATATTGACCTTTAAAACTATTAAGAGCCTCACAACAAATACTAAGTAACAGGAAAAAGACCTAAACTATAGGTATGTGATCCGAACCTGTTTATATAAATCACCCCAATCTTAATATTCACTCTGTGAGGGTGTCTTAAAAATCCATTAGTACAACCCAGGAACATCTAATAACAGAAGATTGGACGTATCCAGACAGGATCACCATAGCACAATACATAAAGGGAATAGTACACTTTTATCCACAGAGCATAGAAAATGACACTCTATAATAACAATGGGGCACCATAGATCCCCTAACTAAGTTGATAAATCCACCTCACTAAGAGGAATTAATAATCCTAATGGGTATTTTAAAGGATATATCTCCAGGACACAGCATATAAGGCCTCACAGGCCTCCCCAATTTGGGGGCCTGACAGTATAAAGTGCATTGCAGATTCCCTTAAAGCAGCAATTTATCAGGGATAACTAACCCCCTGCAGTAATATTCCCCACAGGAATACCTATGTAGCCTTCACAATGAGCCAAGCCTTATTAAAAATTAAGACATATATAGACCTCCCCGGTATTTAAATCGCTATTCATTAGTTCATGACATAATTTAAATCCAAAAACAATAGATGAGGAAACAACTTATCTTAATGACGTGGATCTCTGTTTCCCCATCAGGTAAAGGCTTCCAAGTGTTTAATCAGATCAGAGATATTTAATTCTCTCAATATTTTCTCAATGCGTTTCCCCGTTCAGTCAAAGGTTCATCAGGAGAAAAGTGTTTGCTTAAGCATGATAAGCACTGATATGATGTCCTGCTGATAAAATGCAGTCTAAATCGTGTTGCTGCCCCTCACTTATATATCACATCATGTGTGATTCAACTAAGCTCACTTCCCTGTTCACAGAGGTACTGAGCTATTGTCCATGTGTACCAGCTTGTCTCCAGAGGCTGTACTGTGCATGTTCTGTCAGAAGCATCCACTAGAGGCTGTGGAAACTGACTTAGCATGAGTGGGGGTCATTTTGTTGGTTGGTAACATCCATTAGAGGCCGTGGATACTGACTGAGCATGCGTGGGGGCCATTTTGTTGGTTGGCAACATCCATTAGAGGCCATCTATACTGGATACTGACTGAGTATGTGTGGGGGCCATTTTGTTGGTTGGTAACATCCACTAGAGGTTGTGGATACTGACTGAGCATGTGTGGGGGCCATTTTGTTGGTTGGTAAAATCCATTAGAGGCCTTGGATACTGACTGAGCATGCGTGGGGGCCATTTTGTTGGTTGGTAACATCCACTAGAGGCCATGGATACTGACTGAGCATGCGTGGGGGCCATTTTGTTGGTTGGTAATGGAGCAATACAGCCCCTAACATCGCATCCCCTGCAGGTAAAAATAAAAAATAAAATACACAGTGCGGGTACGAGTGAGGCAAGTACAGTACCGCCCCTTCATAAATATACATGTTGAATTTGGCCACGATCAATTGCGGAGCCAGTGCACGCGCACCTATCCTGCCTCTATTAGGGATGCAAATAGGCTAAGGCGCATTTTATTCACTCAGAGTAACCTATGCAGCCCGGTATAGTCTGTGATATGATAAGAGTATGAACTCCATAGGCTTGTTCAAATATCATATCAGGCTAGAAGTTAATCTCACCAAGCTCAATATATGATGGTAAGTATGAGAGAACACACTCAAGAGAGCATAGTACACATGGACAACAGTTATAAATTTGGAGGAGTCAATATATAGTATTCGAGTAGTAATCATACTAATGCTAAACATATGATAAGATATACAATACTTATACATGATAACCAATAACCAAAATAGGCAAAACCATAGACATCTGATTATAGTGCAACCCTATTAATTAAATGAAACAGCAGTAATTTTGTTGTTCGTTAAGACCATTTGGGGTTAATACCCCCAATCTAAAGATCCACTGGCACTCCTTCTGGAGAAGTAACCTATTCCAGTCGCCCCCCCTTTCATTCCTCTGAATAACTTCCAGGACAGAGAAGGTGATAGTCCTGTAGTCATTGGAGTGGTATTCTCCCACATGACGGGCAAGAGGTGTATCCCTTTTATGGCGTATGTCGCCAAGGTGTTCACCAATCGTTCACCGCAATTCCCTCTTGGTTTTCCCACATAATTCTTGGGACAGGGGCATGTTGCCATATAAATAACCCCTTCTGTTTTACAATTAGCAAAGTCTCTCATGAAAAACACCTTGTCACTCCTGCTACCTGAAAAGATCTTTGACACCCTTATCTATGGACAAAATTTACAACTACCACATTTAAAGGTACCACATATCCTGCGATCAAGCCATGAACCTGGTTTTGTGGGTCATTTATAATAGCTATGGACCAAACGGTCACGTAGAGAGCCTCCCTTTCTGTAGGTGGCACTCGGTCGATCAGGGATAAATCGCCTAAGATCAGGATCCATTATCAATATACCCCAGTGTTTCTGCAGAATTTTAGTTACTTCACTTGCCCTTTTGTCATATGTACCAATAATTCGTATTGGGCAGGTTTCTTCAGATTTCTTAATTCCTGGATTCAAAAGCTTCTGTCTCACCTGGCTGTTGGCATGGACAAAGGCTGTGTCAATGACCTTTTCAGGATTGCCCCTATTCCTAAAGCGATTCCTCAGATCATAGGACTGGGAAAGGAACAACCCCTGATCAGAGCAGTTTCTCCGGATGCGTAGAAACTGTCCCTTGGGGATGACCTTCTTAAGAGGGTCTGGATGGTAGCTATCCCATCTAAGGAGACTGTTGGCTGCGGTCGGTTTTCGGTATGTTCACGTTGTAATGACCCCCCCCCCCGATCTCTACCAATTGTTAAGTCAAGGAAGGTAAGTTCATCTCCTCTAATTTCATATGTAAATCTCATATTAATTTCATTTGTGTTAAGACACTGTACAAATCTCTGGAACTCATCAACCGTACCAGCCCACAGGAGGAACACATCATCAATAAATCTGGACCACAGCAAAATAAGTGGAAACCACCAAGCCTCTTGATGCAGCACAACAGTCTCCTCCCACCAGCCCAGGAAGAGATTTGCATAAGATGGGGCTGAGGGGCTCCCCTTTGCAGTCCCCCTGAGCTGGTGGTAGATTTTACTATCGAAAGAGAAGTGATTGTGGGTTAGTATGAATAGCATAAGGTCACATATGAAGCGATTATGCATGTCAAATTGTGTTGCCCTAGTGCCTAAGAAGCGCTGTATAGCCTCAAGGCCTGCCCCATGTGGGATATTACTATACAAAGCCTCTACATCTATCGAGGCATACAATACTCCATCATTCACATTGATCCCTTCTAGTTTAATAAGGAGGTCCGATGTGTCTCTTAAGTATGACGGCAAAGATGACACAAATGGCCGGAGTACCTTGTCAACATAAACCCCCAAATTTTGACAGAGGGAGCCCACCCCTGAAACAATCAGTCGACCCTTTAGGGGGTTCGTTCCCTTGTATAATTTGGGGAGAGCATAAAAGGTAGGGGTAACTGGATAGGCTGGAAGCAAGAACTCATATTCATTTTTAGAAATGATCCTAGACTCAAGATTTTTAGTCAAGAGAGAGGTCAATATTTCTAGATATTGGGGGGTGGGGTCATTCTTTAACAACTCATAGGTATCCTTATCTTGTAGAATGGTTTGACACATAGAGAGGTATAGGGAGTGGTCCAGGATGACTAAATTTCCCCCTTTATCTGAGGGTTTAATAATTAGATTTTGATTCTCCTCCAAATTATTTAGTGCCTCCAATTCATTGAGTGACAGATTTGATTTAAAGTCTGTCCTTTTCAGGGTACCCATCTTGGAGAGTTCATCCTCCTCCAATTTCAAAAATATGTCAATACTATCAAGGTCGTTGGAGGGGGGGGTAGTTTAGTTTTTTTTTCTTTAGTTCAGTAAAAGGATCTAGTCCATGGGGCTCCTCGTTTTCTTTTAGCAAGTCCGTCAGGGTTTCTAAGGTAGCAAGTTCATCCATATCCACCCCCAATCTTTGACTCTTCTCCCTATTTTGTTGTGCATGGAATTTGTGCCATTTCAGCTTTCTAACAAACAAGTGAATGTCTTTAACCCACATGAAGGAGTTGTAGGGGGTGGTTGTAACAAAGGATAAACCCTTGTATAACAATTTGATCTCATCACGCGTCAGTTCATATTTCGTTAGATTCACGATTTGCCTTATTGGCCCCTCTATTGGTTCCTGTTCCTCAATTGGTAACCAGTTGGGGCCCTCTGCTCCAAAATAGATGCAGATGAGGATGACAGCGTTGATTCCCGTATATTTCCTACATCCCCTGTCTTCAGGGAGTTTTGGGATTCTGTGGTCATATTTTGTGGAGACCTCTCCGAAAATCCTAGGGTTCCTTGATCTACCCATCTCCCCCCTCGCCGCCTCCATCTATTCCTTTGGAATCTATCCCTCTCTCTGCCTCTCTGTCTTTACCTTCCCCTTGAATTTGACCTCTCTCTATCTGAGCTTTCGGCTTCAGAGGATGATAACTCTGTACTGATCACTCCTGTAGAGGATACAAAGTTATATGCTCTATTTACTTTAAAGTCGTTATGATCCCTCACAAATTGGTTGTGTTTTCTTTCTTTAATAATGGTTTGGAAACGTTCAACTGAAGACTGTAGGATCGCTTCCCTCTTATTAAAATTGGGGTCTCCTTTTAGCTTAAGTACTTTTTCAATCAGGTCATTCAGCTTTTTACCTGATCTCTCAAAGTTCTTTTTCTCTTCCTCAAGAAGAATGACCTTGAATGATCACATATATGTGATCCCTGTGAAGTAGAAAACACAGTCTAAAATAGCTGGCTTGCAGGTAACTATTTTGAACAGCAAACTGGTGTCAATTGCTTCACTGACACACTGAAACAAATTTTTAATGGAGGTCAAAAATGGCAGCATTTTCTGAAAACATATATGTGATCCATGTGACAGGAAAAAAAAACAGCTATAAAATCTTGGCCTGTAGGTAACTATTTTGAACAGCAAACAAGTGTCAATTGCTTCCCTGAGACACTGAAAAAAAATGTAATGAAGGCCTGAAAAGGCAGTATTTTCTGAAAACGTAAATGTGATACGTGTAACGGAGAAAACACTGTTTTACATACCTGGCCTGTAGGTAACTATTTTGAACAGCAAACTGATGTAAATTCCTACACTGACACACTGAAAAATTTTTTAATGGAGGCCAGAAATGGCAGTAATTTCTGAAAACGTATATGTGATCTGAGTGACGAACAAAGCACACTTTAAAATGCCAGGCCTGTAGGTAACTATTTTGAACAGCAAACTGGTGTCAATTGCTTCACTGACACACTGAAAAAAAAAGATTTAATAGAGGCCAGAAATGGCACTATTTTCTGAAAACCTATATGTGATCCATGTGACGGAGAGAACACAGTGTTAAATAGCTGGCCTGAAGGTAACTATTTTGAACAGAAAACTGGTGTCAGTTGCTTCACTGACAAAATGAAAATTTTTTTAATGGCAGGCCAGAAATGGCACTATTTTCTGAGAACGTATATGTGATCCGCGCAACGGACAAAGAACAGTTTTAAATACCCGGTGTAACATACCTGGCGGCGTCCTTGCATAGTGGTCCATCTCCCACTGTGCAAGAGTGCGCACTTGATCTCCAGTCCAGTCTGCTAGCCTGGCTTTCCTCCATGCTGTCTGCTTGCCTCTGTTTCTGCTGCTTAAGGGCGGCGCCCGATCACTTCCTGTTTCTTGTACCTGCTGCAGACACACCCCTTGTGCGTCCTCAGCCTAGTGCTGTCTCTCACCTGGTATTTAACCCAGCTCCTCCCAAGAAACCCTGCCTGAGCATTGTGTTCTGTCAGTTGGCTTCTTGTCACTGATATGCCAGGTCCCGTTTATGTTTCTTGCCTTTGGTATCAGTTCCCGTGTCTGAACTGTGTCCTGTCTGTATTATCTTCTAGCTTGTTGTCTTCTGCCTATCCTGGAGGCTGTATTTCCAGGCCTGTGTGAACACGCTCCTAGCCTGTTCTTTAAGCCTTCTAGCGGCCGCATACCTAGACCCGTTCCTGTATCTTGCCTGTTCCTTTCTGAACACTCTCCTAGCCTGTTCATTCCGCCTTCTAGGGGCCGCATTCCTAGACCCACTCCTGTATCTTGCTGCTGTGTCTGTTCTTGTCTGAATACTCTCCTAGCCTATTTCCTGTTTTTCTCTATGTCCGTACCTTCCCTTTTTCTGCAGAGTCTGAACTCATACCTAACTCCTGCTCGTTGTCACTGTACTTCTGTTTGTGAGTTTGTGGTCCACTCGCTACTTCACTGCAAGTGCCCTGTGGATATCTGGTTTTGCCTTTCCCTTACTGTCTGTTACGTGTGAACAGAGCCCTGTCCCCCCTGCTCTGCCTTGCTCACCTCTCCGGCAGTTCTTGCCTGCTCTGCCTTGCTCACTGCTCCGGCAGTCCTGCTCCGCTCTGACCCTTTTCTCACTGCTCTGGCAGTCTCTCTCCGCTCTGACCCTTTGCTCACTGCTCTGGCAGTCTCTCTCCGCTCTGACCTTTTGCTCACTGCTCCGGCAGTCTCGCTCCACTCTGTCCCTTTGCTCACTGCTCCGGCAGTCTCGCTCCGCTCTGACCCTTTGCTCACTGCTCCTGCAGTCTCGCTCCGCTCTGACCCTTTGCTCACTGCTCAGGCAGTCTCTCTCCGCTCTGACCTTTTGCTCACTGCTCCGGCAGTCTCGCTCCACTCTGTCCCTTTGCTCACTGCTCTGGCAGTCTCGCTCCGCTCTGACCCTTTGCTCGCTGCTCCGGCAGTCTCGCTCCGCTCTGACCCTTTGCTCACTGCTCCTGCAGTCTCGCTCTGCTCTGACCCTTTGCTCGCTGCTCCGGCAGTCTCGATCTGCTCTGACTCTTTGCTCGCTGCTCCGGCAGTCTCGCTCTGCTCTGACCCTTTGCTCACTGCTCCGGCAGTCTCGCTCTGCTCTGACCCTTTGCTCGCTGCTCCAGCAGTCTCGCTCTGCTCTGACCCTTTGCTCGCTGCTCCGGCAGTCTCGCTCTGCTCTGACCCTTTGCTCGCTGCTCCGGCAGTCTCGCTCTGCTCTGACCCTTTGCTCGCTGCTCCGGCAGTCTCGCTCTGCTCTGACCCTTTGCTCGCTGCTTCGGCAGTCTCGCTCTGCTCTGACCCTTTGCTCGCTGCTCCGGCAGTCTCGCTCTGCTCTGATCCTTTGCTCGCTGCTCCGGCAGTCTCGCTCTGCTCTGACCCTTTGCTCGCTGCTCCGGCAGTCTCGCTCTGCTCAGACCCTTTGCCGCATTCCTAGACCCGCTCTTGTATCTTGCTGCTGTGTCTGTTCTTGTCTGAATACTCTCCTAGCCTATTTCCTGTTATTCTCTATGTCCGTACCTTCCCTTTTTCTGCAGAGTCTGAACTCGTACCTAACTCCTGCTCGTTGTCACTGTACTTCCGTTTGTGAGTTTGTGGTCCACTCGCTACTTCACTGCAAGTGCCCTGTGGGTATCTGGTTTTGCCTTTCCCTTACTGTCTGTTACATGTGAACAGAGCCCTGTCCCCCCTGCTCTGCCTTGCTCACCTCTCCGGCAGTTCTTGCCTGCTCTGCCTTGCTCACTGCTCCGGCAGTCCTGCTCCGCTCTGACCCTTTGCTCACTGCTCTGGCAGTCTCTCTCTGCTCTGTCCCTTTGCTCACTGCTCCGGCAGTCTCGCTCCGCTCTGACCCTTTGCTCGCCGCTCCGGCAGTCTCGCTCTGCTCTGACCCTTTGCTCGCTGCTCCGGCAGTCTCGCTCCGCTCTGACCCTTTGCTCGCTGCTCCTGCAGTCTCGCTCTGCTCTGACCCTTTGCTTGCTGCTTCGGCAGTCTCGCTCTGCTCTGACCCTTTGCTCGCTGCTTCGGCAGTCTCGATCTGCTCTGACCCTTTGCTCGCTGCTCCGGCAGTCTCGCTCTGCTCTGATCCTTTGCTCGCTGCTCCGGCAGTCTCGCTCTGCTCTGACCCTTTGCTCGCTGCTCCGGCAGTTTCGCTCTGCTCTGACCCTTTGCTCGCTGCTCCGGCAGTCTAGCTCTGCTCTGACCCTTTGCTCGCTGCTCCGGCAGTCTCTCTCTGCTCTGACCCTTTGCTCGCTGCTCCGGCAGTCTCGCTCTGCTCACCCTTTGCTCGCTGCTCCGGCAGTCTCGCTCTGCTCTGACCCTTTGCACGCTGCTCCGGCAGTCTCGCTCTGCTCCGACCCTTTGCTCGCTGCTTCGGCAGTCTCGTCCTCCTCCTCTCTCGCTCACCACTCCAAGCGGCCTTGTCCTGCTCTTCTCTCGCTCACTGCTCCATGCGGTCTCGTGTTGTTCTGCTCTTGCTCGCCGCTCTGGGCGGCCTCACTCTGCTGTTTGTCCACCGCGTCCGCGGTTCTGTTCCTGAGTCCCAGTCTGAACTGGGTCCTATCCACTCTGTGCTCCAACCTGTCATATCAGCCAGTACCTCCCTGCCTGCATACCAGTCGTGCTCACCAGCATCCACCCATCTGTATTCCAGCCGTGTCTGCCTATACCCACCAGTCTATGTGCCAGCCTAACCTGCCTGTACCATTATTTCCCTGTGTGGGTCAACAGCCGTGTCTGGGGTCTGACCTGTAGTAGCACCTGGTCCCTCTGCCCGATTCCTCCCTGGTGCACTGGCGTCGTATGCCATCGTGCGACCTTTGACGGATCGGGCAGATACTTAGTTACGCCCCTCGAGGCACTCTCCCATTCATGGCACAGTGGAATCACTACATACACACGCACATGCCACTCAGCCCGGGCGTGTGCATTACAGCATGCTCAGGCCATGGTTCCCATTGAGCCCCACGGCCTTCGCTCTCTGAGACGTTTTCCAGCGAATACGTGCTTCTAGAATAAATTTTTTTTTTTTTGCTTCTAGCTGAGTTTCAGGCGTATTACACACCCGTCCAGATGGGTCTATCAGCACTCGTTCCTGCGGATCCGCCACGGTACTATGGGGATCCAAGACTGAGTCGTGCATTTGGGGAGCAATGCATGCTACACTTCAAGTTCTACCCTCTTTGTTTTCCCACCGATCGGGTTAAGGTGGGATTCATGATGTCTTACCTAATGGGTGATGCCTTGGAATGGATCAACCCTCTATGGGAAGCACAGGATCCTATCCTCCTGGTCCTTCAGGCCTTCCTGGTGGCCTTTCTAATGGTCTTCGATGACCCTAATCCAGAGGCTCCTGCTGAAGCTTCACTTCCCTGTATCCCGGAGCAGCTCCGATGGGTAATGTGCATGGGTAGCGCACCAGTTCTCCTGCTCGAAGAGACTTCAGCCAACCTAGAATCCACACAGGAGGTCTTCCTGCACCCAATATCTGATGCTTCACCCACTTTAACCGGTGAGCCTGTCCAAGGGTACTCCGAAGCAGTGACAACTTCCGAGTCTGTGCATCTCTACTACCTGGCGGAGGACCCCCTGTTGCCTCCTGAATCCTCCGGGATACCACCTATTGACAAATGGAGAGAGACTTCCCTACACCCGGTACCCGATACTTCGTCCGCTCCGTCCTGTGAGCCTGACAATGGGTACCTCAAAGCGGTAGTTAACCCCAAGTCTCTACACCCCTCCGACCAGGCGGAGGACCTCCAGTTGTCTCCTGAACCCTTCAGGGTGCTACCTGATAGCGAATGGACAGGGACTCTCCTATACTCGGTACCTGATACCTCGCCCGCTTCTTCCAGCGAGTCCGACCTAATGTACTCCGAAGCAGAGGTTGCCCCCGAGTCTCTGCACTCTTCTGACCTGGCGGAGGACCCCCAGTTGCTTCCTGAATCCTCCGGGGTACCACCAGATTACCAAGAGACAGTGACTTTTTTACACCTTGTACCTGATACCTCGCCCATTTTATCCTGTGAGCTTGACAAGATGTACCCCGAAGCAGAGGTTACCCCCGAGTCTCTGCACCCCTCCAACCTGGCGGAGGACTTCCAGTTGTCTTCTGAACCCTCTGGGGTGCTACCTGATAATAAGTGGAGAGAGACATCCTTGTGTACTGTTCCTGGTACTCCACCCGTTTCGTCTGTTGCTGAGGATGGCTGGATAGGAGGTAACATCCTAGCTACCCAGATGAGACCAGTTTTTCCTGTGGACAGTGGAAGAGATCTCCTTGAAGTGAAGGATTGGACCTTCAATTCCCTGCGGAACATTCTGGCAGGCCTGAAGAAGAGGGGGCATAAGGGGGGTACTGTAACATACCTGGCGGCGTCCTTGCAGAGTGGTCCATCTCCCACTGTGCAAGAGCGTGCACTTGATCTCCAGTCCAGTCTGCTAGCCTGGCTTCCCTCCATGCTGTCTGCTTGCCTCTGTTTCTGCTGCTTAAGGGCGGCGCCTGATCACTTCCTGTTTCTTGTACCTGCTGCAGACACACCCCTTGTGCGTCCTCAGCTTATTGCTGTCTGTCACCTGGTATTTAACCCAGCTCCTCCAAAGAAACCCTGCCTGAGCATTGCGTTCTGTCAGTTGGCTTCTTGTCACTGATATGCCAGGTCCCGTTTATGTTTCCTGCCTTCGGTATCAGTTCCCATGTCTGAACTGTGTCCTGTCTGTATTATCTTCTAGCCTGTTGTCTTCTGCCTATCCTGGAGGCTGTATTTCCAGGCCTGTGTGAACATGCTCCTAGTCTGTTCTTTCCGCCTTCTAGGGGCCGCATACCTAGACCCGTTCCTGTATCTTGCCTGTTCCTGTCTGAACACGCTCCTAGCCTGTTCGTTCCGCCTTCTAGGGGCCGCATACCTAGACCCGCTCCTGTATATTGCTGCTGTGTCTGTTCTTGTCTGAATACTCTCCTAGCCTGTTTCCTGTTTTTCTCTATGTCCGTACCTTCCCTTTTTCTGCAGAGTCTGAACTCGTACCTAACTCCTGCTCGTTGTCACTGTACTTCCGTTTGTGAGTTTGTGGTCCACTCGCTACTTCACTGCAAGTACCCTGTGGGTATCTGGTTCTGCCTTTCCCATCCTGTCTGTTCCGTGTGAAAAGAGCCCTGTCCCCCCTGCTCTGCCTTGCTCACCGCTCTGGCAGTTCTTGCCTGCTCTGCCTTGCTCACCGCTCCGGCGGTTCTAGCTTGCTCTGCCTTGCTCACTGCTCCGGCAGTCCTGCTCCGCTCTGACCCTTTCCTCACTGCTCCGGCAGTCTCGCTCCGCTCTGACCCTTTGCTCACTGCTCTGGCAGTCTCGCTGCGCTCTGACCCTTTGCTCAATGCTCCGACAGACTCGCTCCGCTCTGACCCTTTGTTCACTGCTCTGGCAGTCTCTCTCCGCTCTGTCCCTTTGCTCGCTGCTCCGGCAGTCTCGCTCTGCTCTGACCCTTTGCTCGCTGCTCCGGCAGTCTCGCTCTGCTCTGACTCTTTGCTCGCTGCTCCGGCAGTTTCGCTCTGCTCTGACCCTTTGCTCGCTGCTCCGGCAGTCTCGCTCTGCTCTGACCCTTTGCTCGCTGCTCCGGCAGTCTCGCTCTGCTCTGACCCTTTGCTCGCTGCTCCGGCAGTCTCGCTCTGCTCTGACCCTTTGCTCGCTGCTCCGGCAGTCTCGCTCTGCTCTGACCCTTTGCTCGCTGCTCTGGCAGTCTCGCTCTGCTCTGACCCTTTGCTTGCTGCTCCGGCAGTCTCGCTCTGCTCTGACCCTTTGCTCGCTGCTCCGGCAGTCTTGCTCTGCTCTGACCCTTTGCTCGCTGCTCTGGCAGTCTCGCTCTGCTCTGACCCTTTGCTCGCTACTCCAGCAGTCTCGCTCTGCTCTGACCCGTTGCTCGCTGCTCCGGCAGTCTCGCTCTGCTCTGACCCTTTGCTCGCTGCTTCGGCAGTCTCGTCCTCCTCCTCTCTTGCTCATCGCTCCAAGAGGAATTGTCCTGCTCTTCTCTCGCTCACCGCTCCAGGCGGTCTCGTCTTGTTCTGCTCTTGCTCGCCGCTCTGGGTGGCCTCACTCTGCTGTTTGTCCCCCGCATCTGCGGTTCTGTTCCTGAGTCCCAGTCTGAACTGGGTCCTATCCACTCTGTGCTCCAACCTGTCATATCAGCCAGTAGCTCCCTGAATGCATACCAGTCGTGCTCGCCAGCATCCACCCATCTGTATTCCAGCCGTGTCTGCCTATACCCACCAGTCTGTGTGCCAGCCTAACCTGCCTGTACCAGTATTTCCCTGTGTGGGTCAACAGCCGTGTCCGGGGTCTGACCTGGAGTAGCACTTGGTCCCTCTGCCCGGTTCCTCCCTGGTGCACTGGCGTCGTATGCCGTCGTGCGACCTTTGACGGATCGGGTAGATACTTAGTTACGCCCCTCGAGGCACTCTCCGGTTCATTGCACAGTGGAATCACTACATACACAAGCACATGCCACTCAGACCGGGCGTGTGCATTACACCTGGCTTGTAGGTAACTATTTTGAACAGCAAACTGGTGTCAATTGCTTCACTGAGACACTAAAAAATTTTTTAATGAAGGCATGAAAAGGCAGTATTTTCGGAAAACATATATGTGATACGTTTAATGGAGAAAACACAGTTTTAAATACGTGGCCTGTAGGTAACTATTTTGAACAGCAAACTGATGTCAATTGCTTCACTGACACACTGAAACTAATTTTTAATTGAGGCCTGAGATGGCAGTATTTTCTGAAAACATATATGTGATCCGTGTGACGGAGGAAACACAGTCATAAATACCTGGCCTGCAGGCAACTATTTTGAACAGCAAACTGGTGTTAATTGCTTCACTGACACACTGAAGCAAATTTTTAATGGAGGTCAGAAATGGCAGTATTTTCTGAATAATTATATGTGATCCGTGTGACGGACAAACCACAGTTTTAAATAGCTGGCCTGTAGGTAACTTTTTTGAACAGCAAACTGGTGTCAGTTGCTTCACTGACACACTGGAACAAATTTTTATTGGAGGTCAGAAATGGCAGTATTTGCTGAAAACATATATGTGATCCATGTGACGGAGAAAACACAGTTTTACCTACCTGGCTAGTATGTAACTATTTTGAACAGCAAACTGGTGTAAATTGCTTCACTGAGACACTGAAATTTTTTTTTAAAGGAGGCTAGAAATGTCAGTATGTTCTTAAAACGTATATATGTCATTTGTTTGATGGGGAAAACATAGTTTTACATAACTGGCCTGTAGGTAACTTTTTGAACATCAAACTTGCTTCACTGACATTTGCTTTACTGACACACTGAAAATGTTTTTAGTTGCAAGCCAGAAATGGAAGAATTTTCTGAGAACGTATATTTTATCTGTGTGACGGACAAACCACAGTTTTAATTACCTGGCCTGTAGGTAACTATATTGAACAGAAAACTGGTGTCAATTGCTTCACTGAGACATTGAAAAAAAAATTTAATGGAGGCCAGAAATGGCACTATTTTCTGAAAACATATATGTGATCCGTGTGACGGAGAAAACACAGTCTTAAATAGCTGGCCTGCAGGTAACTATTTTGTACAGCAAACTTATGTCAATTGCTTTACTGAAACACTGAAACAAAGTTTTAATGGAGGACAAAAATGGCAGCATTTTCTGAAAACATATATGTGATCCTTGTGACGGAAAAACCACAGTTTTAAAAACCTGGCCTGTAGGTAACTATTTTGAAAAGCAAACTGATGTCAAATGCTTCACTGACACACTGAAACTAATTTTTAATGGAGGTCAAAAATGGCAGTTTTTTTCTGAAAACATATATGTGATCCTTGTGACGGACAAACCACAGTTTTAAAAACCTGGCCTGTAGGTAATTATTTTGAACAGCAAACTGGTGTCAATTGCTTCACTGATAACACTGAAACTAATTTTTAATGGATGTCAGAAATGGCAGTATTTTCTGAAAATGTATATGTGATCCGTGTGACGGACAAAGCACAGTTTTAAATACCTGACCTGTAGGTAACTATTTTGAACAGCAAACTTGTTTCAATTGATTCACTGAGACACTGAAAAAAAATTTAATGAAGGCCTGAAAAGGCTGAATTTTCTGAAAACGTATATGTGATCGGTGTAATGGAGAAAACACAGTTTTAAATACCTAGCCTGTAGGTAACTATTTTGATCAGCAATCTGGTGTCAATTGCTTCACTGACACACTGAAACAAATTTTTATTGGAGGTCAGAAATGGCAGTATTTTCTGAAAAATTATATGTGATCCTTGTGACGGACAAACCACATTCTAAATAGCTGGCCTGTAGGTAGCTTTTTTAAACAGCAAACTGGTGTCAGTTGCTTCACTGACACTCTGAAAATTTATTTTAATGGAGGCTAGAAATGTCAGTATGTTCTTAAAGCGTATATATGTCATTTGTTTGATGGGAAAACATAGTTTTACATAACTGGCCTGTAGGTAACTTTTTGAACAGCAAACTTGCTTCACTGACATTTGCTTCACTGACACACTGAAAATGTTTTTAGTAGCAAGCCAGAAATGGAAGAATTTTCTGAGAATGTATATTTTATCTGTGTGACGGACAAACCACAGTTTTAATTACCTGGCCTGTAGGTAACTATATTGAACAGCAAACTGGTGTCAATTGCTTCACTGAGACATTGAAAAAAAAATTTAATTGAGGCCAGAAATGGCACTATTTTCTGAAAACATATATGTGATCCGTGTGACGGAGAAAACACAGTCTTAAATAGCTGGCCTGCAGGTAACTATTTTGTACAGCAAACTTATGTCAATTGCTTTACTGAAACACTGAAACAAAGTTTTAATGGAGGTAAAAAATGGCAGCATTTTCTGAAAACATATATGTGATCCTTGTGACGGAAAAACCACAGTTTTAAAAACCTGGCCTGTAGGTAACTGTTAGAACCTTGCTCTTAGGTTTTTTCCTTTGCTGGTCACATGACCTTGTTGGCCTATTTTATCCTGCTCCGCCCTTCTGGCTTTGCTGGACTTCATTGTATAACTACTTTCTAGCTAGCCTGTGCTCTGTATCTAACTCTGTTAGTTTGCTTGGTCTACGGACCTCTATGTTCTATATATTTTGTTTGTTCGTCTGTCTGCTACTATTTCTGTTAGGAGGTGTCCCATTTTCCTCCCAGTCCTTAGTACTTGTAGGGATTCCTTCCCCACATCTATAGGTCTCCGTACAGACTAGCTTAGGACTTTAGCAGGTCTGATCGCAGGATCAGGTCCCCTGTTACATCGTAGGGATTAAGCTGAGTTCTATCGTAGGGACAGATCTCCTCTCTTTCCTTAGCTCTGGTAGCAGAACATAACAGTAAGTCCAGCCTGCAAATTCTCTAAGGAAAGATTTTTCTGTTCCATCATGGTGTCGGTTCAGGATTTGGCTAAACACCTGCAGGGACTCTCTCTGGAGGTGGCTGAGCTCCGTCAGCACGTGAGTAACTGTCCTGGAGCACATTTCTTGGAGCCTAAGGTATGCTTGCCGGATTTATTTTTTGGTGAACACCGAGAATTTTTTTCATTTAAAAATGCTTGCTTATTGTATTTTCATTTGAGACCCAAGTCCTCTGGGGATGAATCCCAGCGCATAGGGTTCATAATGTCACTTTTGCGCAAAGAGCCTCAGGAGTGGGCCTTTTCTTTGCAACCTAGTGATACATGCTTCAGATCAGTGGATAGTTTTTTTTCTGCTTTGGGACTATTATATGATGATCCTGACCGTGTCTCATCAGCTGAGACTGAGTTAAGACGTTTGAGACAGGGATCAGGTAATGTGGAAAAATATTGTACTCATTTCCGTCGTTGGTCTACTCAAACAGGGTGGAACGATTCTGCTCTGAAAAGTCTATTTCTTGCTGGGCTCAATGAAAGGGTTAAAGACCTGCTAATTGCTTATCCTACACCTGAAGATTTGCAACAGGCTATGCAATTAGCTATACGGGTGGATAGGAGACTGCGTGCAAGGGTTAATGAGAGCAAATCCTCTGCTATGTCAGTTTCTGGTTATGAGAATGTGTGTACTAACAGTGGTGAACCGATGGAGATTGGATCGGTGGCACCTCGCTCTCAAGAAAAAGACCGTAGATTTTCTGAAGGCTTGTGTTTCTATTGCGGAAAATCTGGTCATTTGATTAAAGGCTGTGAGCTTCGTATGAAGAAAGAAAAAAAAATGGTCAGTCATGCCCGTATTGCCTGTTTAAATTCCAAGGGTGTATTTTTAGCTGCTTCCACGATTGCTCAGGAAAAATTAATGGAATTTCGGGTGTTTGTTGATTGTGGGTCTACTCTGAATGTAATTGATGGGGGATTCTTGGAAAGACTCAATTTAAAACCCGAACCTTTATCATCCCCCATTGCTGTGGTTTCTGTGGATGGTTCCCCTTTGAAGAATATTACTCTCAAGGTCTGTGAATTTCCTCTCACTATTAATGGTGTTCACCATGAGAAATTGGATTTGGTAGTTTTGAATAACTTGCCTTCTCCAGTAATATTGGGATTGCCCTGGTTAAAATTTCACAATCCTGTACTGGATTGGTCTACCAGTGAAATTAAATCCTGGAGCCATAAATGTTATGACAAGTGTTGTAACGGGTGTATTGCAGCTTTGAATAGGGGAGAATTGCCTGTTCCTATTCAGGATTTTTGGAGAGTTTTTTCTGAGAAGGAATCGCAGGTTTTGCCTCCCCATAGAGACTATGATTGTTCTATTGAATTTGTCCCTGGAGCGACTCTTCCTAAAAGTCGTTTATTTAACCTTACTATTCCTGAGAGGAAGGCTTTGGAGGAATACATACAGACAAGTTTGGCCGCCGGTCACATTAGGCCCTCTAAGTCTCCTGTGGCGGTTGGATTTTTTTTTGTAAAAAAAAAGGACGGCGGTTAACGTCCTTGTTTGGATTTTCGTGAGATTAACAAAATTACTGTACGCAATCCTTACCCACTGCCATTGATTCCTGATCTGTTTAACCAGTTAATGGGGGCCAGTGGTTCTCTAAAATTGACCTTAAGGGGGCATACAATCTGTTGCGCATGAAGGAGGGTGACGAATGGAAGACTGCTTTTAACACTCCTGTGGGTCATTTTGAGAATCTGGTTATGCCTTTTGGTCTTACTAATGCTCCTGCATTTTTTCAGAATCTTATTAATGACATCCTTAGACCTTTGATCGGCAAAAATGTGGTTGTGTATTTGGATGACATTTTGATTTATTCGCCGGATCTGGAGTCTCATTGGCGGAGCGTACGTGAGGTATTACAGTTATTAATGGACAATTCGCTTTTTGCTAAGCTGGAGAAATGTGAGTTCGCTGTACAGAGAATGAGTTTTTTGGGTTACATTATCTCCAGCGAAGGTTTTGAGATGGACCCGGTTAAAGTTCAAGCTGTACAGGAATGGCCTAGGCCTATTGGTTTGAAATCGATACAGAGGTTTTTAGGTTTCGCCAATTATTACAGAAAATTCATAAAAAATTTTTCTAGTATTGTCAAACCTCTGACCGATCTCACCAGGAAAGGTGCTGATGCGGTTCAGTGGTCTTCTGAGGCCATTGAAGCTTTTGTGTATCTCAAGGAGAGGTTCACCTCTGCTCCCATCCTTATGCAGCCTGATGTGACTAAGCCGTTTTTGGTTGAGGTTGATGCTTCCTCTGTGGGGGTTGGCGCAGTATTGTCTCAGGATAACGGGGATGGATTACATCCCTGTGCCTTTTTTCAAAAAATTTTTCGGAGACTGAACTGAATTACGATATTGGTAATCGGGAATTATTGGCTATTAAACTCGCATTTGAACACTGGCGCCACTTCTTGGAAGGTGCGGAATTTCCCGTTCAGGTTCTTACGGATCATAAAAATCTGATATATCTTGATGCTGCCAAGCGCCTGAATGCCCGTCAGGCTAGGTGGGCACTGTTTTTCTCGCGGTTTAATTTCTCCGTTACTTACATCCCTGGTACTAAGAATGTTAAGGCGGATGCCTTGTCTCGCAGTTTTTCTCCCATAGTCGGTGCTGAGAAAGAGGAGAACATTTTACAAGAAGGTGTTGTGATAGCTGCTTTGGACTCTGTTTTGGAAGATGAGATTCTTAAAGCACAGGAGAATGCCCTAACACTCCCCATGGGAGGTTGTTTGTGCCTGGGACCTTTAGGAGAGATTTGTTTGTTGAGTGTCACGAATCTCGGTTGGCAGGTCATCCCGGAATCTCTGAGACCAAGAGAATGGTGGGTCGCAGTTTTTGGTGGCCTCGATGGCAGAAGGAAGTCATTAAGTGGGTGCGTCAATGTACTATATGTGCTAGATATAAGTCCTCACATACTCCTGCTGCGGGGTTGCTTTGTCCTTTGGAGGTTCCCAGTGCTCCTTGGACACATTTGGCTATGGACTTTATAACTGACCTTCCCCCCTCTGAGGGTTTTACTGTCATCTGGGTGGTCGTGGACCGTTTTAGCAAGATGTGTCACTTGGTTCCCTTCGTCAAACTGCCCTGCGCTAAAACTCTCGCTAAGGCCTTTGTCAAGGAAATTGTCAGACTTCATGGCGTTCCTACTGACATTGTTTCTGATAGGGGTCCTCAGTTCGTGGCTCGTTTTTGGCGTGCCTTTTGTGACAGGTTGGGAGTTCATTTGTCGTTCTCGTCCGGATATCATCCTGAATCTAATGGCCAGACAGAAAGGAAAAACCAGGATGTTGAGCAGTTCTTGCATTGTTTTGTGGCAGACAATCAAGAAGGGTGGTCTGAGTTTCTACCACTTGCTGAATTTGCTCTTAACAACCATACATCTTCTTCTGCTGTTTGTTCGCCTTTTTTTTGTTGTTCTGGGAGACATCCGTCGTTTTGGTCGTTCTCCAAGTTGGGATCTGCCGTGCCTGAAGAAGAGAATTTTTCCGGTGATTTGGAGAGAGTTTGGACGGATGTGCGTGGTAATCTTCAGGAGGCCAACAGAAAATCTAAAGACTACTTTGATAGGAAACGACAGGAGGTTTTGTTCGCTGTTGGTGACATGGTTTGGTTATCCTCTAGGAATCTGCGGTTGAGGATTCCTTCTAAGAAATTGGGTCCCAAGTTTGTAGGGCCCTTTAAGGTGCTTCAGGTTGTCAACCAATCTGCTGTTAGGTTGGAGGTTCCTACCTCCTGGAGAATTAATCCGGTATTTCATGTCTCTCTGTTGAAAAAAGCGGTTGTATCGGATTGTGACGCCTCTGCCTCTGTTCCTCTGGTGGTGGAGGACGGGGAATATGAAATTTCTCGCATCCTTAACTCTAGACGGTATAGAGGTAGTTTGCAGTATCTTGTGGCCTGGAAAGGTTTCGGACCCGAGGATAACTCTTGGGTGAGGTCGGATGATGTTTCCGCGTCCAGACTTATCAGAGCGTTTCACAGGAGATTTCCTGATAAGCCTGGTCCTAGGGGATCCGGAGGATCCTCTTAGAAGGGGGGGTACTGTTAGAACCTTGCTCTTAGGTTTTTTCCTTTGCTGGTCACATGACCTTGTTGGCCTATTTTATCCTGCTCCGCTCTTCTGGCTTTGCTGGACTTTCTAGCTAGCCTGTGCTCTGTATCTAACTCTGTTAGTTTGCTTGGTCTACGGACCTCTATGTTCTATATATTTTGTTTGTTCGTCTGTCTGCTACTATTTCTGTTAGGAGGTGTCCCATTTTCCTCCCAGTCCTTAGTACTTGTAGGGATTCCTTCCCCACATCTATAGGTCTCCGTACAGACTAGCTTAGGACTTTAGCAGGTCTGATCGCAGGATCAGGTCCCCTGTTACATCGTAGGGATTAAGCTGAGTTCTATCGTAGGGACAGATCTCCTCTCTTTCCTTAGCTCTGGTAGCAGAACATAACAGTAACTATTTTGTACAGCAAACTTATGTCAAATGCTTCACTGACACACTGAAACAAATTTTTAATGGAGGTCAAAAATGGCAGCATTTTCTTAAAACATATATGTGATCCTTGTGACAGGAAAAAACACAGCTATAAAATCTTGGCCTGTAGGTAACTATTTTGAACAGCAAACAAGTGTCAATTGCTTCACTGAGACACTGAAAAAAAATGTAATGAAGGCCTTAAAAGGCAGTATTTTCTGAAAACGTATATGTGATACGTGTAACGGAGAAAACACTGTGTTAAATACCTGGCCTGTAGGTAACTATTTGAACAGCAAAGTGATGTCAATTCCTTCACTGACACACTGAAATTTTTTTTAATGGGGGCCAGAAATGGCAGTAATTTCTGAAAATGTATATGTGACCTGAGTGACGAACAAAGCACACTTTAAAATACCTGGCCTGTAGGTAACTATTTTGAACAGCAAACTGGTGTCAATTGCTTCACTGACACAATGAAACGTTTTTTAATGGCAAGCCAGAAATGGCACTATTTTCTGAGAACGTATATGTGGTCCGTGTAACGGACAAAGAACAGTTTTAAATACATGGCCTGTAGGTAACTATTTTGAACAGCAAACTGGTGTCAATTGCTTTACTGAGACACTAAAAATGTTTTAATGAAGGCATGAAAAGGCAGTATTTTCTGAAAACATATATGTGATACTTTAATGGAGAAAACACAGTTTAAAATACGTGGCCTGTAGGTAACTATTTTGAACAGCAAACTGATGTCAATTGCTTCACTGACACACTGAAACTAATTTTTAATTGAGGCTTGAAATGGCAGTATTTTCTGAAAACGAATATGTGATCCGTTTGACGGAGAAAACACAGTCTTAAATAGCTGGCCTGCAGGCAACTATTTTGAATAGCAAACTGGTGTTAATTGCTTCACTGACACACTGAAACAAATTTTTAATGGAGGTCAGATATGGCAGTATTTTCTGAATAATTATATGTGATCCGTGTGACGGAGAAACCACAATTTTAAATAGCTGGCCTGTAGGTAACTTTTTTGAACAGCAAACTGGTGTCAGTTGCTTCACTGACACACTGAAACTAATTTTTATTGGAGGTCAGAAATGGCAGTATTTACTGAAAACATATATGTGATCCATGTGATGGAGAAAACACAGTTTTAACTACTTGGATAGTATGTAACTTTTTTGAACAGCAAACTAGTGTAAATTGCTTCGTTGAGACACTGAAATTTTTTTTTAATGGAGGCTAGAAATGTCAGTATGTTCTTAAAACGTATATATGTCATTTGTTTGATTGGGAAAACATAGTTTTACATAACTGGCTTGTAGGTAACTTTTTGAACAGCAAACTTGCTTCACTGACATTTGCTTCACTGACACACTGAAAATGTTTTTAGTGGCAAGCCAGAAATGGAAGAATTTTCTGTGAACGTATATTTTATCTGTGTGACGGACAAACCACAGTTTTAATTACCTGGCCTGTAGGTAACTATATTGAACAGCAAACTGGTGTCAATTGCTTCACTGAGACGTTGAAAAAAAAATTTAATGAAGGCCAGAAATGGCAGTTTTTTCTGAAAACATATATGTGATCCTTGTGACGGACAAACCACAGTTTTAAAAACCTGGCCTGTAGCTAACTATTTTGAACAACTAACTGGTGTCAATTGCTTCACTGACACACCGAAACTAATTTTTAATGGATGTCAGAAATGGCAGTATTTTCTGAAAATGTATATGTGATCCGTGTGACAGACAAAGCACGGTTTTAAATACCTGGCCTGTAGATAACTGTTTTGAACAGCAAACTTGTTTCAATTGCTTCACTGAGACACTGAAAAAAAAATGTAATGAAGGCCTGAAAAGGCTGAATTTTCTGAAAACTTATATGTGATCGGTGTAATGGAGAAAACACAGTTTTAAATACCTGGCCTGTAGGCAACTATTTTGATCAGCAATCTGGTGTCAATTGCTTCTCTGACACACTGAAACAAATTTTTATTGGAGGACAGAAATGGCAGTATTTTCTGAAAAATTATATGTGATCCGTGTGACGGACAAACCACAATTTTAAATAGCTGGCCTGTAGGTAACTTTTTTGAACAGCAAACTGGTGTCAGTTGCTTCACTGACACACTGAAATTTTTTTTTAATGAAGGCTAGAAATGTCAGTATGTTCTTAAAACGTATACTTGTCATTTGTTTGATGGGGAAAACATAGTTTTACATAACTGGCCTGTAGGTAATTTTTGAACAGCAAACTGGTGTCATTCGCTTCCCTGACACTCTGAAAATGTTTTTAGTGGCAAGCCAGAAATGGAATTATATTCTGAGAACGTATATTTTATCTGTGTGACGACAAACCAGTCTTAATTACCTGGCCTGTAGGTATCTATTTTGAACAGCAAACTGGTGTCATTTGCTTCACTGAGACACTGAAAAAAAATTAATGAAGGACTGAAAAGGCAGTAATTTCTGAAAACGTATATGTGATACATGTAACGGAGAAAACACAGTTTTAAAAACATGGCCTGTAGGTAAATATTTTGAAAAGCAAACTGATGTCAAATGCTTTACTGACACACTGAAACTAATTTTTAATGGAGGTCAGAAATGGCAGTCTTTTCTGAAAACATATAAGTGATCCTTGTGACGGACAAACCACAGTTTAAAAAACCTGGCCTGTCGGTAACTATTTTGAACAGCAAACTGGTGTCAATTGCTTCACTGAGACATTGAAAAAAATTTTTTAATGGAGGCCAGAAATGTCAGTATGTTCTTAAAACGTATATTTCTTTTGTTTGATGGGGAAAACACAGTTTTAAATACGTGGCCTGTAGGTAACTTTTTGTACAGGAAACTGGTTTCATTTGCTTCACTGACACACTGAAATTTTTTTTAATGGAAGCCAGAAATGGCAGTATTTTCTGAGAACGTATAGGTGATCCGTGTGACGGACAAAACACAGTTATGAATAGATGGCCAGCAGGTAACTATTTTGAACAGCAAACTGGTGTCAATTGCTTCACTGACACACTGAAACAAATTTTTAATGGAGGCCAGAAATGGCAGTATTTTCTGAAATCGTATATGTGATCCGTGTGCCGATCAAACCACAGTTTTTAATATCTGGCCTGTGGGTATCTATTTTGAACAGCAAACTGGTGTCAATTGCTTCTCTGAGACACTGAAAAAAAAATGTAATGAACGCAAGAACTGCAGAATTTTCTGAAAACGTATATGTGATCTATGTAATGGAGAAAACACAGTTTTAAATACCTAGCCTGTAGGTAACTATTTTAAACAGCAAACTAATGTCAATTGCTTCAATGACATGCTGAAACTAATTTTAAATGGAGGCCAGAAATGTGATTATTTTCTGAAAATGTATATGTGATCCGTGAGACGAACAAACCACACTTTTAAATACCTGGCCTGTAGGTAACTATATTGAAGAGCAAACTGATGTCAATTGCTTCACTGATACACTGAAACTAATTTTTAATGCAGACCAGAAATGGCAGTATTTTCTGAAATCGCATATGTGATGCGTGTCACGGACAAAGCACAGTTTTAAATAGCTGGCCTGTAGGTAACTATTTTGAACAGCAAACTGGTGTCAATTTCTTCACTGACTTACTGAAAAAAAATTTAATGGAGGCCAGAAATGGCAGTATTTTCTGAAAACATATATGTAATCCGCGTGACAGAGAAAACATAGTTTTAAAAAGCTGGCCTGTAGGTAACTTTTTTGAACAGAAAACTGGTGTCAGTTGCTTCACTGACACACTGAAACAAATTTTTAATGGAGGTCAGAAATGGCAGTATTTACTGAAAACATATATGTGATCTGTGTGACGGACAAACCACAGTTTTAATTACCTGGCCAGTATGTAACTATTTTGAACAGCAAACTGGTGTCAATTGCACTGAGACATTGAAAAAAAAAATAATGGAGGCCAGAAATGCCAGTATGTTCTTAAAACATATATGTCATTTGTTTGACGGGGAAAACATGGTTTTAAATACCTGGCCTGTAGGCAACTTTTTGAACAGCAAACTGGTGTCATTTGCTTCACTGACACACTGAAATTTTTTTTAATGAAGGCCAGAAATGGCGGTATTTTCTGAGAACGTATATGTGATCCGTGTGACGGAGAAAACACAGTTTTGAAGAGATTGCCTGCAGGTAACTATTTTGAACAGAAAACTGGTGTCAATTGCTTCCCTGACACACAAACAATTTTTTAATGGATGTCAGAAATGGCAGCATTTTCTGAAAACGTATATGTGATCCGTGTGACGGACAAACCACAGTTTGAAATATCTTGCCTGTAGGTAACTATTTTGAACAGCAAACTAGTGTCAATTGCATCACTGAGACACTGAAAAAAGAAATTAATGAAGGCCTGAAAAGGCAGTTTTTTCTGAATACGTATATGTGATCCCTGTAACAGAGAAAACACCGTTTTAAATACCTGGCCTATAGGTAACTATTTTGAACAGCAAACTGGTGTCAATTACTTCACTGAGACACGTAAAAAAATTTTTTAGTAAAGGACAGAAATGCCAATATTTTCTGAAAACGTATATGCGATCCGTGTGACGGGGAAAACACATTTTTTTAATACCTAGCCTGTAGGTAACTATTTTAAACAGCAACCTGGTGTCAATTGCTTCACTGAAACACTGAAACAAATTTTTAATGGAGGCCAGAAATGGCAGTATTTTCTGAAAACGTATATGTAATCCGTGTGACAGAGAAAACACAGTTTTAAAAAGCTTGCCTGTAGGTAACATTTTTGAACAGAAAACTAGTGTCAGTTGATTCACTGACACTCTGAAACTAATTTTTAATGGAGGTCAGAAATGGCAGTATTTACTGAAAATGTAGATGTGATCCGAGTGACGAACAAAGCACACTTTTAAATACCTGGCATGTAGGTAACTATTTTGAACAGAAAACTGGTGTCAATTGATTCACTGACTTACTGAAATTTTTTTTAAAGGAGGTCAGAAATGGCAGTATTTACTGAAAACATATATGTCATCCGTCTGACGGACAAACCACAGTTTTAATTACCTGGCCAGTATGTAACTATTTTGAACAGCAAACTGGTGTCAATTGCTGCACTGAGACACTGAAAAGAAAAATTAATGGGGGCCAGAAATGTCAGTATGTTCTTAAAACATATATGTCATTTGTTTGTCGGGGAAAACATGGTTTTAAATTACTGGCCTGTAGGTAACTATTTTGAACAGCAAATTAGTGTTAATTGCTTCACTGACACACGAAAACAAAATTTTAATGGAGGTCAGAAATGGCAGTATTTTCTGAAAACGTATATGTGATCCGGGGGTCTGTTAAACCACAGTTTTAAATTCCTGGCCTGTAGGTACTATTTTGAACAGCAAACTGGTGTCAATTGCTTCACTGAGACATGTAAAAAAATTTTTTAATAAAGGCCAGAAATGGCAGTATTTTCTGAAAACGTATATGTGATCCGTATGACGGACAAACCACAGTTTTAAATACCTGTCCTGTAGGTAACTATTTTGAACAGCAAACTGGTGTCAATTGCTTCACTGAGACACTGAAAAAAAATTTAATGGAGTCCAGAAATGTCAGTATGTTCTTAAAACGTACATGTGATTTGTTTGACGGGGAAAACACGGTTTTAAATAGCTGGCCTGTAATTAACTTTTTGAACAGCAAACTGTTGTCATTTGCTTCACTCAGACACTGAAAATTTTTTTAATGGAGGCCAGAAATGGCACTATTTTCTGAGAGCTTATATGTGATCCGTATGACGGGGAAAACACAGTTTTAAATATCTGGCCTGCAGGTAACTATTTTGAGCAGCAAACTGGTGTCAATTGTTTCACTGACACACTGAAATTTTTTTAATGGAGGCCAGAAATGGCAGTATTTTCTCAGAGCTTATATGTGATCCGTGTGACGGGGAAAACACAGTTTTAAATAGCTGGCCTGTAGGTAACTATTTTGAACAGCAAACTGTTGTCAATTGCTTCACTGATACACTGAAACAAATTTTTAATGGAGGTCAGAAATGGCAGTATTTACTGAAAACGTTTATCTGATCGGTGTATCTTATAAACCACAGTTTTAAATACCTGGCCTATAGGTAACTATTTTGAACAGCAAACTGGTGTCAATTGCTTCACGGATACACTGAATCAAATTTTTAATGCAGGCCAGAAATGGTAGCATTTTCTGAAAACATATATGTGATCCGTGTGACGGAAAGAACACAGTTTTAAATATCTAGCCTGTAGGTAACTATTTTGAACAGCAAACTGGTGTCAATTGCTTCCTGACACACTGAAACAAATTTTTAATGGAAGCCAGAAATGGCAGTATTGTCTGAAAACCTATTTGTGATCGGTGTGATGAACAAACCACAATTTTAAATAGCTAGCCTGTAGGTAACTATTTTGAAAAGCAAACTAGTGTCAATTGCTTCACGGACACACTGAAACAAATTTTTATTGCAGGCCAGAAATGGTATTATTTTCTGAAAACATATTTGTGATCCGTGTGACGGAAAGAACACAGTTTTAAATATCTGGCGTTTAGGTAACTATTTTGAACAGCAAACTGGTGTCAATTGCTTCACTGACACACTGAAATAAATTTTTAATGGAGGCCAGAAATGGCAGTATTTTCTGAAAACCTATATGTGATCGGTGTGATGAACAAACCACAGTTTTAAATACCTGACCTGTAGGTAATTATTTTGAACAGCAAACTGGTGTCAATTGCTTCACTGACACTCTGAAACAAATTATTAATGGATGCCAGAAATTGCAGTATTTTCAGCGCAATTTTATGTGATCCGTGTGACAGACAAACCACAGTTTTAAATAGCTGGATTTTTAGCGCTGTAATATAGAAAGGACCTGGCTGTGTTCTGCAGTGCCAACAAGCAAATGGCGCTGAACAACTGTGTTCTCTGGATTGCTTTTTCAGCAAATAATGAGGATTAAGATCCAAAAAAAAATTATTCCTGGCCCCTGAGACCTGGGTCTGTTTCTAGAAATATCTTACAGCAGCAGCAGACAAAACTAGAATGGAGCCTCTTGTGCTATGTGCACTGCAGTCTGCTATATACCCTGCCTTACTGCCTATATACACTTTCTGCCTGATATCTCTGCAGATGGATTAGTCCTCAGAAGGACTGTTTGTTTAGATGGATATGTGTCTCTAATATACAGTAGTTTGTTACACTTACACTAACTAGAAACAAGAAAATGTCTCACTAGCTCAGCAGCACCTCTCCCTACACCATCTGATTCCGGAGTGTCTGTGACAAGCATGGCGATGCCAGGTCTGATATAGACCTGATGAAGCTGTGCGGTCAGCCAATCACTGTAATGCCACAACCAACATTGCTATGGCATTACAGTGAGTGGCAGACAATCGCTGCATGTTCGTTGGCTCTGTAAAGAGCTCCAAACATGCAGGGGGTAGACCTGAGCTCCCGCTGAGCAACCCCGGAAATACTCGGCGAGCGCCAAGTATCTCAAGCAGTGAGATGCTCGCTCATCACTAATGGAGACCCAATCAGGATTCCCCACATTTCCAAAAATTAGTGACAGACACCAGCAAAGTGGCATCAATTTCACTAGAGTTTAAGTAGTATAATGGGGACCTGCACCGCTTCTACTACAGCCAACCCAATAGATGGAGACCCAATCAGGATTCTCCACATTTCCAAAAATAACTGGCTGACACCAACAAAGTGTATAAAGTGTAGAAATTGTAGAATTAGGAATGACAGGTCTTCTCTAGTGTTGAGCGAGCACTAAAATGCTCGGGTGCTCGAAGCTCGGGCCGAGCTCACTGTGATACTCGGGTGCTCGACCCGAGCAACGAGCCCAATGTTAGTCTATGGGAGACCCGAACAATTTTGCGGCGGCTCCCCCGGCAGTCTGTAGAAAGCCTAAAAAGTGCCCAAAACGATAGTGACAGTGCTCAAATGACATGGAGACAGCATGGGGATCGCCCCTGGAAGCATTTCTGACCCCCAGGTCACTGCTGTCAACAACGTGGTCTGAGGTATTAAGCCACTTTTACAGGCTCACAATAAAACGTTCAAAAACGAAAGTGAAAGTGCTTTCCTGTGAAATATGTTAACCCCTTAACGACCATGGGTCTTTCTGTTTTTGTGTTTTCCTTTTTTGCTCCCCTTCTTCCCAGAGCCAGACTTTTTTCATTTTTGTTCAATATGGCCATGTAAGGGCTTATTTTTTGCGGGACGAGTTGTACTTTTAAACACCATCACTGGTTTTACCATATCGTGTGCTGGAAAATGGGAAAAAAATTCCAAGTGCAGCGAAACTGCAAAAAAAATGAAATTCCACAGTTGTTTTTTGGGTCCTTTTTTTACCACGTTCAAAGATTGCTAAAACTGACCTGCCATCATTATTTTCCAGGTCGTTACGAGTTCATAGACACCAAACATGTATAGGTTCTTTTTTATTTAGGTGGTGAAAAAAAAAAACAAAGCTTGCTAAAAAAAACAAAAAAAATGATGCCATTTTCCGAGACCCTTAGCTTCTCCATTTTTCGGGATCTGGGGCCAGGTGAGGGCTTATTTTTTGCATGCCGGGCTGACGTTTTTATTGATACCATTTTGGGGTTGATCCGATGTTTTGATCGCCCGTTATTGCATTTTATTGCAAAGATAGAGCGACCAAAAAAACTTAATTCTGCCGTTTAAAATTTTTTTCTCGTTACGCCGTTTACTGATTGTATTAATTCTTCTTTTATATTGATAGATCGGGCAATTCTGAACGCGGCGATACCAAATATGTGTATGTGTTTTTTTTTTATATATATATATTTTATTTTGAATGGGGTGAAAGGGGGGTGACTTAAACTTTTATATATTTTTTATTTTTTTTATTTTTTTTAAAATTTTTTTTTTACACTTTCTGCTTGCTTCTATAGTCTCCAGAGGAGAGCAGTTGTCTGAATGCTTCTACTGCATACAAGCGATGAGCAGATCGCTTGTATGCAGGAGAAATGCTCACTTGCTATGAGCGCTGACCACTAGGTGGCGCTCATAGCAATTGAGACATGAAACCACAGGCGTCTGCTGCAGACCCTGAGTTGTCATGCCCACCCATTGGTGACCCGCGATCACGTGACGGGGTCACTGATGGGCGGGGCTTAGGACTCCCGGAAGCGCGAGTTAAATGCCACTGTCAGAGATTTAACATGTTAACAGCCGCGGGTGGATTGCAATTCCAATAATCAGCTGACATGTGCTCGCTTCAGTGTGGGCTCACTGCCGGAGCCCCCGCTGAACCGGCCTTCCCGACCTGGTGCGTACTATTACTGACCAGGTCGTTAAGGGGTTAAGGAACATCCTTTCCAGGGTGAAGACTTGTGTATAAGGTAAAATAAATAACCAAAAACAAAAATACTCCTCCACACCTTGGGCTATGTTCACAAGTAGCATTTTTTATGCGTTTTTGCACGTTTGTATTGCTTTCAACCGTGACAAATGCATTCACCGGGAAATGTCATTTTAACATTTTACAACCTTATCTGGCCATGTGCTGTGTGACACATGCATACAGTGCTAAAAAGACATGGGAACAGCATGGGGAAGACCCCTGGAAGCATCTCTGACACCCAGGTCACTGCCTAAAAGTGTGCCCATCAGAAGTGATCCTTGCCGCATCAGAAGATGCAGACTTGCAACTATCCCCGTGCAAGTCCTTGTCCCAGGGCAGTGTTCAATTGTACCTCCCCCATAACTTGCAATACAAGCTCAAGTATGCAGCCTGCCACCCACCCACCCCCAGGCTGCAATACCATACTGCTAGCTTGCTTGCACTTGAAATTGGGCCTTTTAGGCATGTGGAGGTGGAATCGGGCCACCACGTCATGGCTGCGTCGGTAGCCTGGTATTCATACTCCGTCCCCAGCCGCCCGGCGGCCGGGTGTCCACGCTTGGTCCCCAACCGCCAGGGGACGACCGGTTGTCCATACTCAGTCCCCAGCCGCCCCGCGGCCGGGTGCCCATACACAGTCCCCAGCCACGTGGGGGTGGCCGGGTGTCCATAAACGGTCCCCAGCCGCCCCTACTTGTCCCAGTGCGCCTTATACACAAGCGCGCATACCAAAACATTACCTGTGCCCTCCCCAGTGCATTTAGTGGGAAGGACAGCCTAGCCACAAACACGTGGACAAGTGAATGTGGCCAGGAATGGTCCATCTCACTGACGCCTTCACACTGGGTTAATATTGTGGAAGCCGGGACACAGTTGGACACTGGGATGCAACACGTCCTCCAGACAAGGAGGATTTCGGGTCCTGGGTCAATCAGGCTTCAGCACAAAGTTCAGAAGGTAGACAGCAGCAGTGGTCGGTAAATTATTCATGATCATGAGGCCATCCACCTCCTTAGCTTTCTGTTCCTTGGAATGCAAGCGCATGAATGTAGTAGCAGCTAGGCCTGAGGTGGTCAGCGTTTTGGCGCATATTCTACCTCCTTCGAGGATTGCTGGATGTTTTCCTGCTACTATCCCAGTTCTATGACTCCCGTTAAAACAAAGCTTCAGGTGATGAATGATGGATGAGGTGGTGGCAAAGGAGAAAGAGCAGGAGGAACAGGGACCATTCACATCAATATCAGGCCAGCCAACCACACATGTCTTGTAGGATATGTTTCTGTACCAAGAGGAGCGGTTCAGCTACACAGTTATAAGGCATACAGTGAATGCAATGCCTACCAAAAATTTTGAGGCACTCCAATGCCCCTTGGAAGTGACATGGAGGTCAGAGGGCCTTAACTAAACCGTTTTTTCCATTTATAGCAACTGGGTCTCCTGTACACTGTTGGCCTAAGCAGGGAATGGAAGGCTTTCCAAAAATTATTAGGCACTGCAATGCCCCTTGAAACAGACGTGGATTACAGCATATTAAAAACCTTCTACCCATTATTGGGCAGTGGGTCTCCCTTAGTGTTCGCCTATGCATTGAAAAGCAAAAGCTGACAAAAATTAGGAGGAAATGCAATGCCCGTTGCAAGAGTCATGGAGGTTAGAGGTAATTAAAAACAACATGTCAATGCCCCTTGGAAGAGCTGTGGAGTTCAGAGTGGTTTAACAAGACGGTTTTAATGCCCCTTAGAAGAGACGTGGAGTTCAGAGTGGTTTAACAAGACAGTTTTAATGCCTCTTGGAAGAGATGTGGAGGTCACAGTAGCTTAACAAGATGGTTTTAATGCCCCTTGGAAGAGACGTGGAGTTCAGAGTGGTTTAACAAGACAGTTTTAATGCCCCTTGGAAGAGTGGTGGAGGTTACAGTGGAATAAAAAGACAATATCAATGCCCCGTGGAAGAGACGTGGAGGTCACAGTAGCTTAACAAGACGGTTTTAATGCCCCTTGGAAGAGTGGTGGAGGTCGCAGTGGAATAAAAAGACAATATCAATGCCCCTTGGAAGAGTGGTGGAGGTTACAGTGGAATAAAAAGACAATATCAATGCCCTGTGGAAGAGACGTGGAGATCACAGTAGCTTAACAAGACGCTTTTAATGCCCCTTGGAAGAGTGGTGGAGGTTGCAGTGGAATAAAAAGACAATATTAACGACCCTTGGAAGAGACGTGGAGGTCACAGTAGCTTAACAAGACGATTTTAATGACCCTTACAAGAGCCATGCAGTACAGAATATTAAAAACATTATTCCCATTATTCGGGAGTGGGTCTCCCATACTCTTTGCCTATGCCTTCCAAGCAAAAGCTGCCAAAAATTAGGAAGGGGGAACTTGCAATGTCCCTTACAAGAGCCATGCAGTACAGCATATTAAAAACATTATTCCCATTATTGGGGAGGGGGTCTCCCATAGTCTTTGCCTATGCCTTCCAAGCAAAAGCTGCCAAAAATTAGGACAGAGGAACTTGCAATGCTGGCAACATGGACCACGGTCACCCTGGTGGTATAGTGGTCGTGGAGGCTGAGGATAAGGAGAAGAGCAAAAAACAGCCGAATCTGTATACCCATGTGTGGGTGTGAAGCGATGCATGGGAATACACCTCCCGAAATAACACAGTGGATTTGACTTTATGTTACTCTGCTGTCATTTGGTGGTGATGAGAAGTCTGGCCCAATCCAGCAATTGTTCATTTTGATAAGGGTCAGCTTGTCAGCATTGTCAGTCGACAGGCGAGTGCGCTTATCAGTTATAATTCCCCCAGCGGCACTAAAAACACGCTCCGATAACACGCTAGCGGCAGGGCAGGCCAGGACCTCCAAGGCATACAGAGTGAGTTCATTCCAAGTGTCCTGCTTGGATACCCAATAATTAAAAGGCACAGAGGAATCACGGAGGACGCTGGTACTCCCTCACCATATTTTGAAACTTTCCACTCCTTGTGAGAGTACCCTGCGCCTCAGGGCCTGTAAGCTGGGCAGGTCTCAGAAAACTGTCCTAGAACATTGACAGTGTTCCCCTGCCTCTGCTGGATTGGAGTTGCATCTCTCTCGCCTGTACGCCTTGGTTGGGCAACGAACTGTGACCTCTGCCGCTAGCGTGTTCAGATGGGAATTTTTTTAAGAGTTCTGCAGCAAGGGCCTTCTGGTATTGCCCGATTTTTGTAGACCTCTCCACCTCAGGAATAAGAGAGTGAAAGTTCTCCTTGTAGCGGGGGTCTACAAGTGTCACCAACCAGTAATGACTGTCACCCAACATTTTGACAACGTGAGGGTCACGGTTAAGGCAGTGTAACATAAAGTCAGCCATGCGTGCAAGACTGGTAACGGGCAAGATTTCCGTGTCCTCACCAAGATGACGACTGACCATGCTCTCCTCCTCCTCCTCTTCCTCCTCCCCCCTGTCCTCAGGCCACCCACGCTGAACCGACGGTATGACACTTGAACAGGTACTACCGTCTACAACGCATGATAGCAGCTCCTGTTCTTCCTCCTCCTCCTCCTCCTCTCCCTCATTGTCCCCCAATGCACATTGGGATGAGATGAGGCTAGGCTGTGTGTAATCGCCCACTACGGCTTCTTGATCCATCTCATCATACTCTGGCTGCAATGCCTCCTCTTTAATTCTCTGCAGAGAGCGTTGCAAAAGACAGACAAGTGGGATGCTGACACTAATGATGGCGCCATTGCCACTCACCATCTTAGTGGCCTCCTCAAAGTTTGTCAGGATGGTACATATGTCAGACATCCAGGTCCACTCCTGAGGTCTTATGTGTTGAGTCTGAGCTGAATATCGACGGCCTTGTTGCAGCTGGTACTCCACAACTGCTCTCTTCTGCTCACAAATCCTTTGCAACATGTGGAGGGTAGAGTTCCAACGTGTGGGGACATCACACACCAGTCGGTGTACCGGAAGCTGAAAATGCTGCTGCAACACAGCAAGGGCGGCGGAAGCTGTAGCCGACTTGCGAAAATGAGCAGACAGGTGGCGTACTTTCACGAGCAGATCTGGCAACTCGGGGTACGATTTAAGAAACCGCTGAACCACAAGGTTAAGCACATGAGCCAGGCATGGTACGTGTGTGATCTCACCTCGCCTCAGAGCCGCCACCAGGTTACGGCCATTGTCACACACGACCATGCCGGGATGTAGGTTCAGCGGTCTCAGCCACAGATCTGCCTGCTCTTTCACAGCTGTCCACAACTCACAAGCAGTGTGAGGTTTATCACCTAAGCTTATGAGTTTCAGCACAGCCTGTTGCCGCTTGGCGGAGGCAGTACTGCAATGCTTCCAGCTTGTAACTGATGTGGTGATATCTGAGATGGAGGCTGAACATGAGGAGGAGGAGGAGGATGCGCAGGAGCTGTACACTGTGGGGGCAACTCTGACTGACATAGGGCCTGCAGTCCTCGGTGTGGGGAGGATGTGTTCCGTCCCAAAGTCCGACTGGGTCCCAGCTTCCACTATGTTTACCCAGTGTGCCGTCAGAGAGATGTACCATCCCTGGCCACAAGCACTTGTCCACGTGTCTGTTGTCAGGTGGACTCTCCCAGTAACTGCGTTGTTGAGGGCACAGCAGATGCTTTGGGAAACGTGCTTGTGTAGTGCGGGGATGACACACCGGGCAAAATAGTGTCAGCTGGGGACCGAGTACCGAGGGACGGCCACCGCCATAAGATTGCGGAAGGATTCCGTCTCCACCAGCCTAAAAGGCAGCATTTCCAATGCAAGCAGTCGTGAAATGAATTTAGGACTGTGGCCTGTAGGGCATTAGCTGCGAATTTCCGCTTTCGTTCAAAGGTCTGGGATATGGACAATTGAACGCTGCGGTGGGACGTGGACGTGGACGTTGATGCTGTTTCTTGAGAAACTGCCATAACAAGTGAAGACTGAGAGGAGGGGACATGCAGTATGGACAGGGGATTGCCTTGCACACACAACAGGGGGTTCTATTGCACGCACAACAGTGGAAGAAGCAGTGGTGACACCCGCTGACACTGGTCGTGGACCCTGGGTTTCGCCCCACAAAGTCGGGTGCTTTGCTGCCATGTGCCTGATCATGTTGGTGGTGGTCAGGCTGGTAGTTTTGTCACCCTTGCTGATGCTGGCATGGCAGGTGGAACATATGGCCTTTTTGGTGTTATCAGCAGAGTCTTTAAAAAAATTCCAGACTCTGGAAGACCTACGCTTGTACTGGCAACGTCCCTCGTGTTGGTGTTACGGGGAACAGTTGCCTGCCTTCTGTCTGCGGCCACCACACTGCTTCTTCCTGCCTGTTGGGGTACTCTGCCTCCCTCCCCCTGTGTGCTGCTGGCCTCACTCTGCATGTCCTCCTTCAACGTTGGGTCAGTTACTAGATCATCCACCACCTCCTCCTCTTCCACTTGCGCACCACGATCCTCCTCCTCACTTCCTGGTAATTGTGTCTCGTCATCGTCCACCTCTTGTGACAGATTGCCAATGTCAACTTCCTGTGGCCGTGGCTGTTCAAATATTTGGGCATCGCAACATGGGATCTCCTCTTCCACCACTTCAAGCGTATCAGGCGAGGGGTCCAAATATGGAAATGGACCAGTGAACAGCTCTTCAGAGTGTCAAAGTGTGGGATCACTTGATGTCTGACGACACTCGGCATGGTGGGAGGAAGGAGCATCAGGGTGAGGAGGAGTATGCGGTCGAGACTCACGGCTACTAAGAGTTGACCGTGTGGAAGACAGACCGGAGGTGGTGGTGCCCAGGTAACTGGAAGTATTGTCTGCTATCCAATTAATAACCTGTTCACACTGATCAATTCTCAATACTGGTGTTGTTCTGTGCTTCCCTAGTAATTCGGTCAAGAAGTGGGAGCGAGAAGATGTGGCTGTTGGTTGTGGCACATTTTCACCTTGGCCACGGCCCCGTCCTCTGCACGAACCATCACCAGAACGTCCACTTCCACGTCCCTTGCCACGCACCTTGCCCATTGTAAATGAAGTAAAATAGCTAACACTTGCACTATCAATGGAAAAAGGGTAATGAAGAGTAGATTAGAACCGTGGAAGAGAAAAACCACAGTTATTGTTTACTGGGTTATACCACACTTTTTTAAATAGAGATATTTGAGGCTGAACAGTGAGCGACACACTCAAACTGCTTTTTTTTTAGATACCAAAGGCCCAAAACTGGATAGTACAGCGATTTGACCCGTGGAACTGCGAAACCACACTGGGATGTCGGGCCTACACAAGACTATTTTCAACAGATATATTTTTGTGTCACAACAGTCAGGAGACACTACTGTTTTTCTTTACGGAAAAAACTACCAAAACCTGAATAATAGAGATTTTTTACCATGGGATGGCAAAACCACAGTTATTGTTTACTGGGGTATACCACAATTTTAAATAGAGATATTTGCGGCTGAACAGTGAGCGACACACTCAAACTGCTTTTTTTTAGATACCAAAGGCCCAAAACTAGATAGTACAGCGATTTGACCCGTGGAACTGCGAAACCACACTGGGATGTCGGGCCTACACAAGACTATTTTCAACAGATATATTTTTGTGTCACAACAGTCAGGAGACACTACTGTTTTTCTTTACGGAAAAAACTACCAAAACCTGAATAATAGAGATTTTTTACCGTGGGATGGCAAAACCACAGTTATTGTTTACTGGGGTATACCACACTTTTTTAAATAGAGATATTTGCGGCTGAACAGTGAGCGACACACTCAAACTGCTTTTTTTTAGATACCAAAGGCCCAAAACTAGATAGTACAGCGATTTGACCCGTGGAACTGCGAAACCACACTGGGATGTCGGGCCTACACAAGACTATTTTCAACAGATATATTTTTGTGTCACAACAGTCAGGAGACACTACTGTTTTTCTTTACGGAAAAAACTACCAAAACCTGAATAATAGAGATTTTTTACCGTGGGATGGCAAAACCACAGTTATTGTTTACTGGGGTATACCACACTTTTTTAAATAGAGATATTTGCATCTGAACAGTGAGCGACACACTCAAACTGTTTTTTTTTAGATACAAATGGCCCAAAAGTGGATAATACAGAGGTTTGAACCGTGAAACTGCAAAACCACACTTGTATTTCTCGGGCCTACACCAGACTATTTTCAACAGATATATTTGTGTCTGAACAATCAGGAGACACTATTTATTTTTTATGGCAAAAAATGCCAAAAGCAGGATAATAGAGATGTTTTACCGTGGAACAGCAAAACCAGTTATAATTTACTGGTGTATACCAGACTTTTTTGAATATATATATATTTGCGGCTGAACAGTGAGCGACACACTCAAACTGTTTTTTTTAGATACAAATGGCCCAAAAGTGGATAATACAGAGGTTTGAACCGTGGAACTGCAAAACCACACTTGTATTTCTCGGGCCTACACCAGACTATTTTTAACAGATATATTTGTGTCTGAACAATCAGGAGACACTATTTATTTTTTACGGCAAAAAATGCCAAAAGCAGGATAATAGAGAATTTTTACTGTGGAACAGCAAAACCACAGTTATAATTTACTGGTGTATACCAGGCTTTTTAATATATACAGTACAGACCAAAAGTTTGGACACACGTTCTCATTTAAAGATTTTTCTGTATTTTCATGATTATGAAAATTGTACATTCACACTGAAGGCATCAAAACTATGAATTAACACATGTGGAATTATATACTTAACAAAAAAGTGTGAAACAACTGAAAATTTGTCTTATATTCTAGGTTCTTCAAAGTAGCCACCTTTTGCTTTGATGACTGCTTTGCACACTCTTAGCATTCTCTTGATGAGTTTCAAGAGGTAGTCACCGGAAATGGTTTTCACTTCACAGTTGTGCCCTGTCAGGTTTAATAAGTGGGATTTCTTGCCTTATAAATGGGGTTGGGACCATCATTTGTGTTGTGCAGAAGTCTGGTGGATACACAGCTGATAGTCCTACCGAATAGACTGGTAGAATTTGTATTATGGCAAGAAAAAAAGCAGCTAAGTAAAGAAAAACGAGTGTCCTTCATTACTTTAAGAAATGAAGGTCAGTCAGTCCGAAAAATTGGGAAAACTTTGAAAGTGTCCCCAAGTACAGTTGCAAAAACCATCAAGCGCCACAAAGAAACTGTCTCACATGAGGACCACCCCAGGAAAGGAAGACCAAGAGTCACTTCTGCTTCTGAGGATAAGTTTATCCGAGTCACCAGCCTCAGAAATCGCAGGTTAACAGCAGCTCAGATTAGAGACCAGGTCAAAGCCACACAGAGTTCTAGCAGCAGACACATCTCTACAACAACTGTTAAGAGGAGACTTTGTGCAGCAGGCCTTCATGGTAAAATAGCTGCTAGGAAACCACTGCTAAGGACAGTCAACAAGCAGAAGAGACTTGTTTGGGCTAAAGAACACAAGCAATGGACATTAGACCAGTGGAAATCTGTGCTTTGGTCTGATAAGTCCAAATTTGAGATCTTTGGTTCCAACCACCGTGTTTTTGTGCGACGCAGAAAAGGTGAACGGATGGACTCTAAATGCCTGGTTCCCACCGTGAAGCATGGAGGAGGAGGTGTGATGGTGTGGGGGTGCTTTGCTGGTGACACTGTTGGGGATTTATTCAAAATTGAAGGCATACTGAACCAGCATGGCTACCACAACATCTTGCAGTGGCATGCTATTCCATCCGGTTTGCATTTAGTTGGACCATCATTTATTTTTCAACAGGACAATGACCCCAAACACATCTCCAGGCTGTGTAAGGGCTATTTGAACAAGAAGGAGAGTGATCGTGTGCTACGCCAGATGACCTGGCCTCCACAGTCACCAGACCTGAACCCAATCGAGATGGTTTGGGGTGAGCTGGACCGCAGAGTGAAGGCAAAAGGGCCAACAAGTGCTAAGCATCTCTGGGAACTCCTTCAAGATTGTTGGAAGACCATTTCCGGTGACTACCTCTTGAAGCTCATCAAGAGAATGCCAAGAGTGTGCAAAGCAGTCATCAAAGCAAAAGGTGGCTACTTTGAAGAACCTAGAATATAAGACATATTTTCAGTTGTTTCACACTTTTTTGTTAAGTATATAATTCCACATGTGGTAATTCATAGTTTTGATGCCTTCAGTGTGAATGTACAATTTTCAAAGTCTTGAAAATACAGAAAAATCTTTAAATGAGAAGGTGTGTCCAAACTTTTGGTCTGTACTGTATATATATTTGCGGCTGAACAGTGAGCGACACACTCAAACTGTTTTTTTTAGATACAAATGGCCCAAATGTGGATAATACAGAGGTTTGTACCGTGGAACTGCAAAACCACACTTGTATTTCTCGGGCCTACACCAGACTATTTTCAACAGATATATTTGTGTCTGAAAAATCAGGGAGACACTATTATTTATTTTTTTTACAGCAAAAAATGCCAAAAGCAGGATAATAGAGATTTTTTACCGTGGAACAGCAAAAGCACACTTCTGTCTCTCTGTCCTACACCAGACTATTTTCAACAGATATATTTGTGTCTGAAAAATCAGGGAGACACTATTATTATTTTTATACAGCAAAAAATGCCAAAAACAGGATAATAGAGATGTTTTACCGTGGAACATCAAAACCACAGTAATAATTTACTGGTGTATACCAGAATTTTTTAAATATATATATTTGCGGCTGAACAGTGAGCGACACACTCAAACTGTTTTTTTTAGATACAAATGGCCCATAGAACTGCAAAATCACACTTCTATTTCTCTGGCCTACACCAGACTATTTTCAACAGATATATTTGTGTCTGAAAAATCAGAGGCACACTTTTTTTGGGGGGGTGGGGGGGGGGACACCAAAAGGTTAATAAGATGGGTATTTGTACATTGAGAAGGAGGAAAAAAAAAAGAGGATTTAGATTAAAAAAAAGGATTTTTCCTGGCCCTTCGGGACCTGGAGCTAAGTCCAGCAATTTCAGCAACAGGAGCAGCACACAGGACTGTAATGCAGCGCTTGCTGGTATAACCACTGCGTCTCCTATACAGCCTGCCTGCCTGCCTGATATACCTGGGATGGATATTAGTCCTGAGAAGGACTGTTTGTTTGATCTGGCAACCTTTACAGACCCTACACTAACTATTTTGCAGGATATATCTCTCCTTAAATCAGCAGCGCTGTCCCTACACTGTCTGATCCGGAGCGACTGTGTCCAAGATGGCGGAGCCCGGTTTTAAATACTCGAGGTGACGCTGTGCGGCCAGCCAATCACTGTAATGCCCACAAACAACATGGCTGCGGCATTACAGTGACTGGTTGGCAATCCCTGCATGTTCATTGGCTCTGTAAAGAGCGCCAAGCATGCAGGGCGGAGACCCGAGCTCCCGCCCGAGTAACCTGGAAATGCCCGGTGCTCGCCGAACATCCCAAGTAGCGTGATGCTCGGGCGAGTACCGAGCAGTGTCGAGCATGTTCGCTCAACACTAGTCTTCTCCTAAAGCCAACCCAGTAGATGGAGACTTAATCAGAAGTGTTTACATTTCCCTAAATTAGGGCCTAACAACACCAAAGTGGCATGAATTTCATCTGAGCAGAAGTAGTTTAATGGAGACAAAAACCTCTTCCTCTAAAGCCAAACCCAGTAGATGGAGACCCAATCAGGAATCTCCACATTTCCAAAAATTAGTGGCAGACACCAGCAAATTGACATCAATTTCACTAGAGATTAAGTAGTATAATGGGGATCAATACCGCTTCTACTACAGCCAACCCAGCAGATGGAGATACAAGCAGAACTGTTCACATTTAAAAAAAATTAGGGCCTAAGACCATCATTTTCGTGGCCTACAGATTGGAGATGGTGGATTTCAACCTCTTAGCTTTGTCATGTGTAGGAGTAAAAAAATCTTTTATGTGACAACAACTGTGGGATCGAGGGCTGGCTGCAGTGCTGAGAGATGGTGGAGTATGGTGAAATGGACAAACTGCTAGACTGTGAGTGAGATTCAGGCAGAGATGTTACGGTGGATTGAGAAACATATGGTGTTCTCAGTGAAACCCACACAGCAGGCATGTCAGCTTCTTTTACAGCTTACGTGCTCTCACTCAGCCTGACTGGCGCGAGTATACAACCATAACTTTTGCGGTCAGAGACCTGCGTGACAATACTTGTCATGGTAACAGAGGAGGAGGAAGAATCAGCAGATGCATTTGATGGGGCGGCTGATGGTTGTTTATTGAAAACCAATTTTGAGTTAATCATGTTGGTGTACCCCTTTGTGGTGAAAAATATCTGCACCAAATAATTAATTTCACTACATTTTAACTATACAAACAGATGGAGCGAAAACCTCTTCCACTACGACCAACCAAGGAGATGGAGTCCTAACCAGGAGTGTTCACATTTCCCTAAATTAGAGCCTAACACCAACAAAGTGGCATCAATTTAACTAGAGTAGAAGTAGTTTCATGGAGACAGAAACCTTTTCCACTACAGCCAAACCCAATAGATGAAGACCCAAACAGGATTCCCCATATTATGAAAAATTAGTGGCAGACACCAGCAAAGTGGCATCAATTTCACCAGAGTAGAAGTAGTTTAATGTGGATAGAAACCTCTTCCACTACAGCCAAACCCAATAGATGGAGACCCAATCAGGATTCTCCACATTTCCAAAAATTAATGGCAGACACCAGGAAAGTGGCATTAATTTCACTACAGTAGAAATTGTAGTATTAGGAACAAAAACCCAGGAGATGGAGACTCAATCAGGAGTGCACCATCCTCTCCAGGCTTTCACCACGTGTCAGACTTGTGCTCTGTTGTGCAGGTACACGAGCTGGTCTAAGAACTGTGAGAAAGGATTCACAGAAATTGCTTCTGCCACTTACACTACTGCTGCTGTTAATATTTTGGCGTTGATGAATTGACGTGCCGGAGGTTGGAAGTATAGAGCTGTGATGAACGTTGTGTGCCTCACTGCTGGCTTGGGGAAAACCTATCTTAAGGTTGTTTAAAAGCATGTTTCGATACTCCAGCATTCGCGAGTCCCTTTCCAGGGCGGGAAGGATCTGGCAAAATTTACTCTTATAAAGTGGATCTAACAGTGTGGCAACCCAGTCGTCAGCACTATTTTGAATCATAACTAGTGTTGAGTGAGTATGTTCTATTAAACCTTTCGCCGAGTATGCTCGGGCCGAGCTCCGAGTATTTACCGCTGCTAGGTGATAAGGTTAAATCGCTCCCGTGTGCATGATTTGCAACTGTTTGACAGCTTTATTACATGTGAGGAATGTCTATTTCTTACACATTCCTCACATGTAATAAAGCTGTCAAACAGTTGCAAATCATGCACAGGGGAGCGATTTAACCTTATCACCTAGCAGCTGTAAATACTCGGAGCTCAGCCCGAGCATACTCGGACAGAACATACTCGCGCAACCCTAATCATAACTTAACGGGGATCATGTTGCAGATAGTGCAGCAAGAACGTACTTATATGTCGGCCTCTTTCCTGAGGTTTAAGCCCATGCTATGTTGGTGGCTGAAGTATTCTGATGCTTGTTTCCTCATCCCCACCCGCCAAACACGAACAAAGAGAGGGGATGATTTTCCTTTTCATGTTCTGATTGTTGACCTCTTCCTCTTCCATTTGTTCCTCACCTTCACTAACACGGTCACTAATAGATTTTCTGGTATCGTCAACCCCGCTCGATCGCAGTGAGCCACTCTCCATTGGCACCCTGAGATGTCCCCTAGTGTATGACATTAGTAACAGAAGAAAGTATTTTATTAATGTGGATGAGGCCTGTATAACATAGGAGATACGCTACAAACAATTTCAAACTGAGATGCCCCCAACTGTATCACATTAATAATACAATATCACATTAGTAACAGAAGAAAGTATTTTTTTATTGTGGATTAGGCCTGTATAACTTACGAGATATTATCCAAACTAATTGAAACTGAGATATCCCCTGCTGTATAACGTTAGGAATCAAAGAAAGTATTTTTTGACTGTGGATGATGCCTGTATAACATAGAATATATTCTCCAAGATATTTCAAACTCAGATCTAGCTTGCTGTATCACATTAGTCACAGTAAAAAATAGATTTATTTACTCTGCATAAGCTCTGCATACAGCTGAATTTCACCACCACTAAAATAGTGTTGTGACACGAAAAAATCTTTTGTGGACTCTGACTAGCAACAGAAAAAATAAATTTTTTTACTCTGAAAACAGCTGAAGTTCACCGCCACAAATGTAGTAGCTGACGTATAGCAGAGTGTATGACGTTCGCCACACAAAAAAATCTTTGATGGACTGTGGCTAGCAACAGAAAAAAATCATTTTTTTTACTCTGAAAATACCTGAAGTTCACCGCCACTAACGTAGTAACTGACGTATAGCAGAGTGTATGACATTTGCCACACCAAAAAATGATTTGTGGACTCTGCCTAGCAAGACAAAAAAATATATTTTTTTTACTTTGAAAACAGCTGAGGTTCACCACCACTAATGTAGTAGCTGACTTATAGCAGAGTGTATGACTCTTGCCACGCAAAAAAATCTTTGGTGGACTCTGCCTAGCAAGATCAAAAAATACATTTTTTTACTTTGAAAACAGCTGGGATTCACCACAACTAAGATAGTAGGTGGCTTTTAGCAGACTGTATCACGTTTGCCAGACAAAAAAATCTTTGGTGGACTGTGACTAGTAACAGAAAAAAAATATTTGTTTTACTGTGCATAAAGCTGTAGTTCATCCACCAAAAAAATGAAAAACTGGGCTAACACAGCTTGCATTATCACATTAGCAAATGAAAACAAAAAAAATTTCAGCTCTGCAGATAGCTGAATCTCAACCCTACAAAAACAAAAAGTGGCCTACAAGGGCTTGCTTGCTTTATCACACTAGCAAGTGCAAAAATACATTTAAGGTCTGCATGGAGCACAGACAGTACAACCGGTGCACAACACTGTCTTTTGCCATAAGCCCTGCCCTTTCTGTCAGAATCTCAGTAATTGCACAAAAACAAAGAAAAAGAGCTGCAAGGTCGATTGAACAGGTACACATCACAGGACTTATCTACACTATCTGACTTCCACCGAAGTGCCTATCTATCTAGCTAATATCTCTCATTACACAGGACACAGCACACTCAGCAGTGTCTATCTCCTTCAGTGACATGCATAAAATAGTGCTGAGGGAACATGGCCGGTTTGTATATGGAGAGGACATGTGATTTCAGCAGCAAATTTCAGAATTCCTTGTGTCTGGGACACTGTGGATGCTTCCTGCACTCTGATTGGCTAGCCGCACTTTCTTGACTAAAAGTTACCGCCTGCAGGAAAAAAAAAAAAAACGCCGCTGACCTGACCTGTTCTGAGCTATCACCACCCCCCACTCATCTACCACGACTCCCTGCTCATCATACACAGGCACTATGCTAGCAAAACAGTAAAAAACGCTGCAGTTGGCCCGCAATCACGTAACCACGGAAAATCGCCGAACGTTACTGATTTTCCCTAATTTAACAAATTTTGCTTGCCTTTCCGATCACAAATCCGAATGTGCCACATTCATGTCGAACTTACGTTTTTAAGATCGGATCTCGAACATATTCGCTCATCACTGGAGCTAATCAAATTCATGTCAAATTTTATGAAATTTGTAGTTGCCAGCAACAATTAACAATTTCTGATTTGATTTGTAAGATGCCTGCATCCATTTTACACATTGCATCAACCACAAAAGGCTAATAAGACAAGAGGTGTGACTACATGAACTTCTCCATAATTCCTTGCAACTATCACATCACATGATATAGTGCAGCCAATCAGGAGGGACTAGCATAGCCTATATAAAAGTTGAGGCAGGAAATGCAGCATCAATTTATAGTTAATTTGACATAGTGAGAGAACATCAGAACGTACAGCTAAGCTATAGAGACAGGAAAAAAAGGCCAAAAATGGACAACAATCTGCTGTTCAGCTGTAGCACTAAATAAGATAAGTGTACTATACTATGAATAATACAAATTCAAAGTATAGAAGGAGAGAGAGAGGAGAGAAGTGCCAGCAGCAGTGCAGATTCAGTGTGATAGATCATTGATATTATTTAGCTGGCATTCATCCCGCTTTATTTGAATTACAATGACAAATTTTTGTTTCTTCATTTTTAATGCCCTAGAAAACAGCAAGTCAGTACAATTTTTTTTTACAGAGAAAAAAAAACTGTACTCAGTGTTAGTCAGATACTGTGAGCTTGCTTGTCACAATTGACTGTGCATGTGACAAACTAGTTTTCAGACTAATTTTAAATCAGTACACTTCAAACATTATAGTGCTTTGTCACAGGTTCTGGCTTTTTGGACGTGTACTTATCTAGCATATCTTATGTCATTTTTGGGAATGAAGGTTCAATTTTTGTAAAAATAAAAAATGTAGCATGTCTGTTTTTGCAACCCTGTTGTTCTAGTCCAATTTGACAACCACCTATGCCACATCTATAATGCAAGCTGCTGCCACATTAGCACTACAACCACCACTGGCACCAGTCCAGGCAGTAGTACTACAAAATGCAGGTCACAACTGACCTCCTTTGCCTCTTGCTAGCATATACGTGGGAAGGGAGCAGAGGGCATTATGGAATATACAGTGGGGAAAATAAGTATTTGAAACACTACCGATTTTGCAAGTTTTCCCACCTACAAACAAAGGAGAGGTCTGTAATTTTTATCATAGGTACACTTCAACTGTGACAGACAGAATCTAAAAATTAAAAAACAGAAACTCAAATTGTATGGTTTTTAAATAATTAAATTTCATTTTATTGCATGAAACAAGTATTGGATCACCTACCAACCAGCAAGAACTCTGGCTCTCACAGACCTGTTGGTTTTTCTTTAAGAAGCCCCATACTCTGCCCTCATTACCTGTATTAAAAGTCATGAACAAGAAACATGACTCAGATACTAGTTCAACCACTAAAGACACACTTTACTTAAATATATGAATAATTGTACCAGAGAAAGGTTTAAAGAAGTTCAGAGACACTTGAGACCTTAGTGCTGTACAGTGTGGTGCCCTACAATATATGATAACTATATTCACTATATCTTTACCTACTGGCGTGCCTGGTTAAACCAGCCACCTATTATCTGTTACTTCCCCTTAAATTTTCAACAATTCAATGGGTGTGGAATACGGGATCACCAGCGGTACAGCTCAAGAGCTTACAATCTTACAATAATTTAACTCCATTTCCCAACTGAAAACTTAAACAAATATCATATAACTATGTTCCTCAGAAACTTTATCCTGGAGAAGCTCAGAAATGGTCTAAAGTCTGTTGCGTGCTTTAACAGCAATTAGGTGTAAATTAGAGATTTATAGTAAACACAGAGTTTTTAAAGGAGTTGTTCACTACTTTCACATTGATACCCTATCCTCTCATATTCCACAGTGAGTTACAGGCATTAATATCAGAATGGTACTTAGTATCTCAATTTCCAATCAGTATGTCTTTGGAGTATGGGAGGAAACCGGGGTGCCCAGAGGAAACCTACGCAAACACTAACAGAATGTGCAAACTCCTTGCACATGTTGTCCTTGGTGGGATTTGAACACAGGACCAAGCACTGAAAACAACAGTGTTAACCACTGAGCCATAGTGTTGAGCGAATTTGTTCAGCGTGGCAAATTAGGGATGCTGGTGGGCGGAGCCAATTTTTTTAGTGCGAACAAGTCGGAACCCCGAACACGAACCTGAATTTGAAATTCCGAACAAATTCGCTCAACACTACTGAGCCACAATGTTAGCCAACCTTTCCTTATATTCTGTGATATATTGTCGTATACCAGTAATTACCACCATGCAGTAAAATTTGCACCAAAATCTCTTGCCTTGGATTACTTCTTATAGTGCCCAACTACCACTTGATTAAACTTTCTACTTTTCACAATCGTCATCCCTGAATCCATGTACAGGGATTGTTTCAGCCTTCAATTCACTGCCACAAGAATAAAATATTTACCCTCAAGTTTTTCTCCCCACCCTTTTTTTTGTGGTGTGGTTAAATACAATTTTTTTTTAAATGTTTTTGATTAAAAAACTCCCTTATGGGTGCAAACTGAAATAAGCAGTATACAACTGACACATTGCTCCATTAAGTTAACCACTAACGTAAAGTACAAAATGTCCTGAAAAAAACAATCTCAGAAGCACTGAGATTAGTAGAAGCTTTCCAGAGTTATTACCACAAAAAATGACACACATTAGATCTGAAAATTGGCCTTGATTATGAACGGTAAAACTGGATGTATCGCTAAGTTGTTAAAAATTGGCTATCTAGTTTTGTTTTGGAAATGTACAAGTTACCCTATCAGTTTGCAAAACAATTTAGAATTTGTCAATTTTAATTGGGAAAAGCACAACAGATTGAATTTACAAGGCAAGTGGAAAAGAAACATCAAGTTTTCCAATTTCATTTGATAGAGCTCTAGCAAACAGAGAACTATTACACTCTATTGATTTTCCAACTGTGTACATTGTTTCTTTATCTTTAAATCAGGATTACTGGACCGATTAGCTGTTATTATTTCTATCAGTGCACATTTGTCCATCACATAATCTTTTTATTATATCCTCAAGATATATGCTCCTCTGGCATCTAGGTTAAGTTACTGATTCAAGATGAGATTAAAGATCAAGGAGCTTTACAATCTAAAAACATCATTAACATGTTGCATTTTTTTCAACACTGGAAATGTGGTTAAATTTGATAAATGCAGACAAGTGAAACAAATAAAATGTGGTAACTGTTACAGATCTATTACGCATTAGCTACAATCCAAATGCTCTCATTGCATAAAAAAGATACATTTCACACTTTAGAATTCATTAGCTTTTCCATTTTCAGTTTGTGATTTAGTAATTAAATTTCCTTCTTTGGCTGATTAGACAGTCAATGGAACATTTGAATTGGTTGCTAAAGTGGCAATTCGGCATGAAGTTTAAATTTAATGAGGAGGTATACTCAAAGTGCCCAGATTCACTGTGGTTTACACAAAGAGTAGAAAAAGTTGTCAAGTTCTGGACACATCTAAAAAGTTTAAATTCACTAAATATTGGAAATAATTAATTAAAGAGATTTTAAATGCTTACCAATTTTTAATTCAAAGGCTTGCAATATGTGAAAATATTAAAATCAGCCTTAGTTATTCCCTAACCATCCAATGTGGTTCTCCGTTGCTGCCCCAGTCTTTATAAACTTGGCTGTAATGGAGATTTCATCACTAGAGCACATGACCAATACAAATAATCACTGGACTCAGTCTTCTCATGCCATGTTCATTGGCAAAACCACTGAGCTCAGTGATTGGCCAGAAAGCATTTTCACTTCATTAAGATAGATTTTCCACAGTGAAGATCTAGCCAGATTATGTGCGAAATGTGCTTGACTCATTTCAGCTTTTTCAGATTTTTTCAATAGCAGGATACCAGAATTGGATAAAAAAAAAAAAAGAAGTAATCTTTGTCTTCAGACCTTGTCTCCTTATGATCCATACCCGGTTTGGCTTAAAAAGCTGTAAAAAAAAATCCTTAACAGAACCTGTATGTCTATTCGGACCCTCACAATATGTAATGCCTAACTGTCATTCACCGAATAGGACTTAAAATTCAAAAACATCACAGAAAAAAGGTAGCCTTACTTACCAACATCAGATTTACAATGCCAATTCACTACATAATGCAGCAGACCTCTATGATAAAGGTAGAAGCAGCATAGGTGCAAAATACTGCTGAAAAAAACACTCACAAGCGTACCAATTCATGGAGAGAGTGTTTGCCTAGTATTAAAAATGCACACAGATGAGGCTTGCATACAGCCCAGTCACACAGGTACATGTGATGCTCAGTGTCTGGTTTACAGCCTACTGATGACGCCCATACTAATAGATCAGACAGGCTGCCAAGCACTATACAAGTGCTCCCCACAAGGACAGACAATTTTCCCAGTTAACACTAAAGGGCTTAGCTGCTTCCTATATAAAAATGGAAAAATGTGCAACAAATAAAAATAATTTATAAAATATATGAGATATCTGTCAATATTTTAAACAAATTACACAAGCTCGCAACCCATGTCAAGGGTCCTCATTTTCTTGTGAGTCTCTACACTGAAAGCAAAAAGAACTCACTGAAAAGAACATAAGGCTACCTTTTTGTGTTTTTTTTTAATTTTATGTCCTTTTCAGTGAGTTGCTTTTTATTTTATTCGTAAGGACTCGCAAGACAAGTGACCATATTGAAACCACAGGTGTTTCACTAAATATTGTACCATTTAGTGGTGTAAAAAAATAATTATGTTTTTAAAACTAAAATATTGATTTGATATAGTTTTACATTGTAAATGTAAAGTTAAATTGTTAAAAATATCGCCATAATTTGGTCCACAATTTCTTTTGAATGTGGCTGACTTGGCGATTTCGATGCCAACCAAAATATCCGTCGATACAGGTGATTTGAATAAAAGGAAAATGCATTTACACTAGAACTTACCCTAAAAAAGAGATAGATAAAGATAAGATATAAAAGGCAATTATGGGACTCCTATAAATATGAGAGAGGGATCTCATGTGTTGCAAAAGGGTGCAATACTTATATCAACATTCGGGCTCACAACCATGAAGTTTCCATGCGTACTCAGACAACATAACAATTATTAGTTCTCAAGGATAGTTTCTTGAGACTTGCAGGTGCCTCATTACTGTTAGAATATCCTATCTACTTAGATAGTGTAAGAGTGTTAGGTGAGATGAAGGAATGATGATGAGTTCAGTTTTGTCTACATTGAGCTTTAGGAAATGAAAGAGGATATGGCTGATAGAAACTCTAGGACTCTGGACAGCAGGTAGGTGACATTTGAGCCAGGTGGTAGATCTAAGTGTCATGATCATAGGTGGTATTGGAAGCTACGGAACTTTATTATTTTCCCTAGGCCAGAGGTATAGATAGAGAAAAGTAGAGGTTTCAAGACAGATCCTTGAGAGACACCAGCAGAGTGAGGAAGGGATGAAAAAGTCATATGAGAATGGGAAACTCTAAATGTGCAGTTAGTGAGGGATCCAGGAGGGGTCAAGGTGTTTGATGCCAAGGGAAGATAGGATCTATAGTAGGAGGGAGTGGTCTTCTGTGATGAGGCAGAGGACAGGTCTAGGACGAGTATAGATAGCTGTCTTTTAGCGTTGGTGGCAAGTAAGTTGTTAGCAATTGTGGTTAGGCCAGTTTCAGTGGAGAGGTGGGGTCAGAAATTGAGTTGTGGGTTGTAAAAGAGTGAGTTAGATGATAAGTGGGAGGAAAGTTCAGCATGAGCAATGCTGTTTAAGGAGTTTGGAGGTGAATAAGAGCATCGATATTGGACGAAAGCTGGATGTAGAGGTCAAGTCGAGGGTTGCTTTCTTCAGGATTGGTGTGATTGTAGCATGTTTGAAGGCAGAAGGGAAGGTACCAGAAGTTGATGATAGGTTGAAGAGATGGGGTAGGGACAGGATAAAAGTGGTGGTGAGGTTGGGGAGGAGGTGGGATGAGATCAAGTGCACATGTAGTGAGGTATGATTTGGCGTAAAGATGAGTAAGCTCTCCCCCCATAAGGAAAGTTATGGGGGAAAGGCAATTGTCTATTATACATAGGGGTTGTGGTGGTTGAGAAGTAAAGACTTGCCTTATTTTGTCAATCTTGTTTTTGAAATGTGTGGCAAAGTCTTTTACAGAGATGAGGGAGGTTGGATGGGGCTAAGCAGGAAGATAAAAATGTTGAATAACTTTTTAGGGTTGTGGGATAAAGAATAGAATAGATAGGGGTAGTGAAGTAGTTCTGTTTAGCAAAGGTAAGGGCCAACTTAAAAATGAAAGTTGCTTGTTTGAATGTGGTGAAGTCTTCTTGTCAGTGCGTTCTCTTCCAGCATCTCTAAGTAAGAGGTGTGGACTCGACTGTCACGTCTTTTAAATATATTGTGTGATGTGATATGTTTCTGCATTATGTAGTAATGTATACTAATGTATAAGGTCTAGGATGTGATAACGTAGGACAGCATAGGGTAAGACATAGCTTAGGACTTAAGACATAAGATAGGCAGCATAGATAGTAACTGTAGTTAGATAGTGACATTAGGGTAAAGATAGTGTTAATGTTTGGGACTAGGTCATAGTGGGAGTGGCTTAATGTTAGGGAAAGAGACTACTTCCTGTAGTTAGACTGAAAGGAAGAAGTTCAAGTAGAAGTAAGAAGTGCAGTGCTGCCATTGTGGGTGAACTACAGCCAAGGAGACTAAGGGACAAGGGAGTAGTGCGACCTAGAACTGACAGAAGATGAGACAGAGTGGCCTTCCACCTTAAAAGGGTCCTTGCATAGGACGACATGTCACAAGAAACCCCGAGCTTGCAAAATAGCGAAAGTAAAGGACCTAAACAGGACTGAGTTAGTGGGACTAGTGGGGGATCCTGAGCGGTAGGTCCAGGGTGCCAGTAGTGGAAGAAATAGGATGTGGAATTGCTGAGCTGGTAGAGAGAATTGCAGATTAGAACTGTGGTGACAGGCTGTGACGAAGTAGGGCACAACAGTGTGCTTCACCGGCCCAGAAGTAGACTACAGTGGAAGGAAACAATGTGTGTGAAAATGCTTTACACTGTGAAAGAAATGTCCATAAGACTTTGTAACCGCTACCCCTTGTACATATAGTGGCTTGCAAATATATTCACCCCCTTTGTCATTTTTCATGTTTTGCTACCTCACAACTTGGAATTTCACAGTTTTTTAAGGGTTTCCAGCAGTTCATGTAAAGAACATGCTTACAACTGTGAACATTTGGTTTTCTTTTTATTGTTAAGCAAACAACAAATAGGACCAAATAACTGAAAATTTCAGTGTTCATTACCAGTGATGGGCGAAATCGAACACTAAAGTTTGGGATCCGTATCGAACACCAACTGTTTGGGTATTGACCTCGAACACGGACTTCCTCAGGAACCTGTTCAGGTTTGGGTGCTTCAAGCATGCCTGCGCTCCGCAGTGTCTCTGAAGGATGACAAGCTGGATGGCAGCGTTCTGCTACCATCCAGCCTGCCATCTCAATGCTGTCCCAGTGTGGGAGAATTCTCCTGCTCCAGCGGTGACGTCATTTGCCGGCAACGCATGCGCAGGAGAATTCTCCCACGCTGTCAGTGACGTGCATGAGGTGAGCTAAGTTCATTGGACATGAACTCGGCTCATCTGGATGCCGTCACAGCCAGACACTGAGGAGCTTCACTGAGGAGCTTCTCAATGTCTGCGGCATGGCAAGCTGGATGGCAGCGTTTTGCTGCGATCAAGCCTGTCATGTCATTGTAGCAGTGCTGGAGCCGTCCTGGGAACCATGGAAAGGTAAGGATGAGGTTGGTTAATTATTTTACTTTTATTGTAGGAGATCGTTGGCTTCAGCTGGAATGGGCGTGATGGTAAGTAGAGTTTAATTTAGAACATTAAAGAATTGTGTCCTTATTTCAATTAAAGGATTTTATTCTGGGTGTTTGTGTTTTTTTTTTATCTTTCGCTATGGGGTTAGTAATGGGGGTGTCTTATAGACGCCTCTCCATTACTAACCTGGGCTTGATGTCAGCTGGCATTATAAACTGACATCAACCCCAACCCTATTACCCCACTGCCACCGCTACAGGGCAGTGGGAAGAGCGAGGCTAAGTGCCAGAATCGGCGCATCCTATGGATGCGCCATTTCTGGGGCGGCTGACGGCAGGTGTTTCTAGCCTGGGAGGGGGTCAATATTCATGGCACCCTTCCTTGTCTATTAATATCAGCCCCCAGCTGTCTGCCTAGCCTTTGCTAGCTATTAAAATAGGGAGGACCCTACGTCATTTTTTTTGGGTCCCCCATTTTAATAGCTAGTAAAGGCTAGGTATTCAGCCGGGGGCTGATATTAGCAGCCTGGGAAGCTCCGTGGGTATTACCCCCTTCCCAGGCTTCAAACATCTGCCCCAGCCGTCTGCTTAACCTCCGCTAGAGACTAAAATTACGGGGAACCCCACGCCAATTTTTTCTTTAATAAATCCTTTATTTTAACATTAAATGACAAGTACAGTAACCAACACTGTCACTGTATTTATTATATATGTGACTGACATGTTTCTATCTATCTAATCTATGTGTGATGGTCTATTCTTTCTGTTCTAAATTGGCGGTACCGATGAATGCCGTTGATGAATTGCCGGCCGGCTTTTTTAAAGAGACGAGTGCATGAAAACACTATTATTTTTTTTTAATAAATCCTTTATTTTAACACTAAATAACAAGCACAGTAACCAACACTGTCACTGTACTTATTATATATGTGACTGACATGTTTCTATCTATCTAATCTATGTGTGATGCTCTATTCTTTCTGTTCTAAATTGTCGGGTATTGATGTATGCCGCTGATGAATTGCCAGCTTTTCATGTTTCACTATGAGCACTATTCCCATCGATTTGGGCAATCACTGTAATGACATAACCATTATGGCTGTGACATTACAGTGAGTGGCAGACAATCCCTGCATGATTGGTGCTCTAAATAGCACCAAACATGCAGGACGGGGTCCCGAGCTCCCGCCCAAGCATCTCGAAAATACTCGGCGAGCTCCGAGCATCTCGAGTACTGAGATGCTCGGGCAAGTACCAAGCAGTGGCGATCATGCTCGCTCATCACTACTAAATATATATCTCACAAATTAATATCTATCTGTAGATCTATTTATTATCTATCTATTATCTATATATCTAGCTATCCATGTATCTATCTATTATATATATATATATATATCGCTATCCATATACTGTATCTATCTATTTATCTATCTATCCATATACTAACCTGTCTATCAATCTATCTATCAATTTATCTATCACCTATCTTTGTATATATTATCTATTTAACTATCAATATATATATATATATATATATATATATATATATATATATATATATATATAAATATCTATAATATAATCATCCAAGAGTCCCTCTGTCTGAAGCCTCTATAGACTGCGCATGCGCGACGCGCAGTCTGGCTCCAGACAGAAGAACGCATGGAGCCGTTACAGGTAAGAGGAGTGTATGGCGCCAGAGATCGCGGTATGTGTAAACACTGAATGCATACGGCGATCTCCAGCGCCATACTTACATACTTACCTGACCGGGAGGAGCGTTGCCATGGCGCCTCTCTTCTTGCCGGAGACCTGGGGCGGAGTGAAGGCGTTGGAATCGGACCATGCGCATAGCGCTATCCGGGACCATTTTACTGAAGACACATTTGCAGTGTGTCTTCAGCAAATGGCACCGGACAGCGCAGTGCTCTGGCGCCGCACTCCTCCCGGCAGAAGAGGACACAGCAGCTCTGGAGCACAGGGAAGAAAGGTGAGTATAAGTGTTTATTCTTTTTGTATGTGTGCAGCATGAAAGGGATGAGGGGTGCCATACATACCAGGATTGGGGGATGAGGGGGCCACACATACCAGGATTGGGGGATGAGGGGGCCACACATACCAGGTTTGGGGGATGAGGTGTACCATACATACCAGGATTGAGGGATGAGGGGGCCACACCTACCAGGATTGGGGGGATGAGGGGACCATGCATACCAGGATTGGGGGTGAGTGGACCATGCATACCAGGATTGGGGGATGAGGGGTACCATGCATACCAGGATTGGGGGACGAGGGGTACCATACATACCAGGATTGGGGGATGAGGGGTACCATACATAGCAGGATTGAGGGGTGAGGGGACCATGCATACCAGGATTGGGGGATGAGGGGACCATGCATACCAGGATTGGGGATGAGGGGACCACACATACCAGGATTGGGGGATGAGGGGTGCCATGCATACCAGGATTGGGGATGAGGGGACCATGCATACCAGGATTGGGGGTGAGGGTACCATGCATACCAGGATTGGGGGATGAGGGGTACCACGCATACCAGGATAGGGGGATGAGGGGTACCACGCATGCCAGGATTGGGGGATGAGGTGTACCATGCATACCAGGATTGGGGGATGAGGGGTACCATGCATACCAGGATTGGGGGATGAGGAGTGCCATGCATACCAGGATAGGGATGAGGGGGTCATACATACCAGGATTGGGGATGAGAAAGCCATGCATACCAGGATGAGGTATTGGGTACCATACATATCAAGATTGGGGGATGAGGGGTGCCATACATACCAGGATTGGGATGAGGGGTGACATGTATATCAAATTTGGGATGAAGAGTACCATGCATACCAGGATGAGAGATGGGGTGCCATGCATACCAGGATTGGAATAAGGGGTGCCATGTATACCAGATTTGAAATGAGGGGTGCCATGCATACTAGGATTGGGGGTGAGGGGACCACACATACCAGGATTGGGGGATGAGGGGTGCCATGCATACCAGGATTGGGGATGAGGGGACCATGCATACCAGGATTTGGGGTGAGGGTACCATGCATACCAGGATTGGGGGATGAGGGGTACCACGCATACCAGGATAGGGGGATGAGGGGTACCACGCATGCCAGGATTGGGGGATGAGGGGTGCCATACATACCAGGATTGGGATGAGGGGTGCCATGTATATCAAATTTGGGATGAGGAGTACCATGCATACCAGGATGAGAGATGGGGTGCCATGCATACCAGGATTGGAATAAGGGGTGCCATGTATACCAGATTTGAAATGAGGGGTGCCATGCATACTAGGATTGGGGGTGAGGGGACCACACATACCAGGATTGGGGGATGAGGGGTGCCATGCATACCAGGATTGGGGATGAGGAGACCATGCATACCAGGATTTGAGGTGAGGTTACCATGCATACCAGGATTGGGGGATGAGGGGTACCACACATACCAGGATAGGGGGATGAGGGGTACCACGCATGCCAGGATTGGGGGATGAGGGGTACCATGCATACCAGGATTGGGGGATGAGGGGTACCATGCATACCAGGATTGGGGGATGAGGAGTGCCATGCATACCATGATAGGGATGAGGGGGTCATACATACCAGGATTGGGGATGAGAAAGCCATGCATACCAGGATGAGGTATTGGGTACCATACATATCAAGATTGGGGGATGAGGGGTGCCATACATACCAGGATTGGGGGATGAGGGGTGCCATACATACCAGGATTGGGATGAGGGGTGCCATGTATATCAAATTTGGGATGAGGAGTACCATGCTTACCAGGATGAGAGATGGGGTGCCATGCATACCAGGATTGGAATAAGGGGTGCCATGTATACCAGATTTGAAATGAGGGGTGCCATGCATACTAGGATTGGGAATGGGGGGGTGCCATGCATATCAGGATTGGGGATGGTGGGGTGTCATGCATACCAGGATTGGGGATGAGGGGTGCCATGCATACCAGGATTGGGGGAAGAGGGGTGCCATGCCTACCAGGATTGAGGAGTGAGGGGTACCATACAGACCAGGACTGAGGGGTGAGGGGTACCATGCATACCAGGATTGGGGGATTGAGGGGTACCATGCATACCAGGATAGGGATCTGGGGGGGGCATGCATACCAGGATAGGGATCTGGCGGGGCCATGCATACCAGGATTCAGATGAGGGGCCATGCATACCAGGAGAGGGATGAGAGGTACCATGTATACTAGGATAGGGATGTGGGGTACCATACATACCAGGATTGAGGGTGAGGGGTGCATGCGTACCAGGATTGGGGGTGAGGGGTGCAATGCGTACCAGGATTGAGGGTGAGTGGTGCCATACATACCAGGATTGAGGGTGAGGGGTGGCCTGCATATCAGGATTGGGGGTGATGGGTGCCATGCATACCATCTATTATCTATCGACCTATCTAATTATCTATCTATCTATGTATCTATCTATCCATCCATATATCTATTTATTATCTATGTATCTGTGTTTATCTATCTATCCATATATCTAACTATCAAATATATATCCATATATCTATCTATTATCTATCAATCAGTCTATCAGTAGATGAATAGATAGTTATACACTGCTCAAAAAAATAAAAGGAACACTTAAACAACAGAATATAACTCCAAGTAAATCAAACTTCTGTGAAATCAAACAGTCCACTTAGGAAGCAACACTGATTGACAATCAATTTTACATGCTGTTGTGCAAATGGAATGGACAATAGATGGAAATTATTGGCAATTATCAAGACACCTTCAATAAAGGAGTGGTTCTGCCGGTGGGGACCACAGACCACATCTCAGTACCAATGCTTTCTGGCTGATGTTTTGGTCACTTTTGAATATTGGTTGTGCTTTCACACTCGTGGTAGTATGAGACGAACTCTACAACCCACAGAAGTTGCTCAGGTAGTGCAGCTCATCCAGGATGACACATCAATGTGAGCTGTGGCAAGAAGGATTGCTGTGTATGTCAGCGTAGTGTCCAGAGGCTGGAGACGCTATCAAGAGACAGGCCAGTACACCATGAGACGTGGAGGGGGCCGTAGAAGGGCAACAACCCAGAAGCAGGACTGCTACCTCTGCCTTTGTGCAAGGAGTAACAGGAGGAGCACTGCCAGAGGCCTGCAAAATGACCTCCAGCAGGCCACAAATGTGCATATGTCTGCACAAACGGTTAGAAACCAACTCCATGAGGGGAGTAAGTGGGCCCAACGTCCACAGATGGTGGTTGTGCTCACAGCTTAACACCATGCAGGACGATTGGCATTTGCCACAGAACACCAGGATTGGCAAAGTCACCACTGGCGCCCTGTGCTCTTCATAGATGAAAGCAGGTTCACACTGAGCACATGTGACAGACATGCCATGGAGAGCAATCTGCTGCCTGCAACATCCTTCAGCATGACCGGTTTGGCAGTGGGTCAGTAATGGTGTGGGGTGGTATTTCTTTGGAGGGCCGCACAGCCCTCCATGTGCTTGCCAGAGGTAGCCTGAGTGCAATTAGTACCGAGATAAGTTTCTCAGACCTCTTGTGAGACCATATGCTGGTGCAGTTGGCTCTGGGTTCCTCCTAATGAAGGATAATGGTAGACCTCATGTGGCTGGAGTGTGTCAGCAGTTCCTGAAAGATGAAGGCATTGAAGCTATGGACTGGCCCGCCCATTCCCCAGAATCCGATTGAGCACATCTGGGACATCATGTCTAGCTCCATCCACCAGCAGACCTGCTTTAGTCCAGGTCTGGGAGGAGATCCCACAGGAGACCATCCGCAACCTTATCAAGAGCATGCCCAGGCATTGTAGGGAGGCCATACAGGCACGTGGAGGCCACACACAATGCTGAGCCTCATTTTGACTTGTTTTATGGACATTACATCAAAGTTGGATCAGCCTGTAGTGTGCTTTTCCACTTTAATTTTGGTGGTGACTCCAAATCCAGGCCTCCAATGGTTAATAAATTTGATTTCCATTGATGATTTTTGTGTGATTTTGTTGTCAGCACATTCAACTTTGTACAGAACAAAGTATTCAATGAGAAAATTTCATTCATTTAGATCTTGGATGTGTTATTTGAGTGTTCACTTTATTTTTTTGAGCAGTGTATGTATAGATAGATAAGTAATAGATACAGTGCCTTGTGAAAGTATTTGCCCCCCTTGAACTTTTCTACCTTTAGCCACATTTCTGGCTTCAAACAAAGATATAAAATTTTATTTTTTTGGGAAGAATCAACAACAAGTGGGACACATTTATGAAGTGGAACGAAATTTATTGGATATTTTAAACTTTTTAAAAAAATTAAAAACTGAAAAGTGCGGCGTGCAATATTATTCGGCCCCTTTACTTTCAGTGCAGCAAACTCACTCCAGAAGTTAAGTGAGGATCTCTGAATGATCCAATGTTGTCCTAAATGGCTGGTAATGATAAGTACAATCCACCTGTGTGTAATCAAATATCCGTATAAATGCACCTGCTTGTGATAGTCTCAGGGTTCTGTTTCAAGTGCAGAGAGCATCATGAAGACAAAGGAACACACCAGGCAGGTCCGAGACACTGTTGTGGCAAAGTTTAAAGCCAGATTTGGATACAAAAAGATTTCCCAAGTTTTAAACATCTCAAGGGGCACTGTGCAAGCGATCATATTGAAATGGACGGAGTATCAGACCACTGCAAATCTACCAAGACCCGGTCGTCCCTCTAAACTTTCATCTTGAACAATGAGAAGACTGATCAGAGATGCAGCCAAAAGGCCCATGATCACTCTGGATGAACTGCAGAGATCTACAGCTGAGGTGGGAGAGTCTGTCCATAGGACAACAATCAGTTGTATACTGCACAAATCTGGACTTTATGGAAGAGTGGCAAGAAGAATGCCATTTCTCAAAGATATCCATAAAAAGTCTCGTTTGAAGTTTGCCACAAGCCACCTGGGAGACACACCAAACATGTGGAATAAGGTGCTCTGTTCAGATGAAACCAAAATCAAACTTTTTGGCCACAATGCAAAACGATATGTTTGGCGTAAAAGCAACACAGCTCATCACCCTCAAAACACCATTCCCACTGTCAAACATGGTGGTGGCAGCATCATGGTTTGGGCCTGCTTTTCTTCAGCAGGGACAGGGAAGATGGTTAAAATTGATGGGAAGATGGACGGAGCCAAATACAGGACCATTCTGGAAGAAAACCTGTTGGAGTCTGCAAAAGACCTGAGACTGGGACGGAGATTTATCTTCGAACAAGACAATGATCCCAAACATAAAGCAAAATCTACAATGGAATGTTTAAAAAATAAACGTATCAAGGTGTTAGAATGGCCAAGTCAAAGTCCAGACCTGAATCCAATCAAGAATCTGTGGAAAGAGCTGAAAACTGATGTTCACAAATGCTCTCCATCCAACCTCAATGAGCTTGAGCTGTTTTGCAAGGAAAAATGGGCAAGAATTTCAGCCTCTCGATGTGCAAAACTGATAGAGACATACCCAAGCGACTTGCAGCTGTAATCGCATCAAAAGGTGGCGCTACAAAGTATTAACTCAAAGGGGCCGAATAATATTGCACGCCCCACTTTTCAGTTTTTAATTTTTTTAAAAAGTTTAAAATATCCAATAAATTTCGTTCCACTTCACGATTGTGTCCCACTTGTTGTTGATTCTTCCCCAAAAATTTGAATTTTATATCTTTATGTTTGAAGCCAGAAATGTGGCTAAAGGTAGAAAAGTTCAAGTGGACCAAATACTTTCACAAGGCACTGTATATAGATGATAGATAGACAGACAGACAGATAGACTGCTAGATAGCTAGACTAGATAGATGCATAATAGATAGATACATAGTTTACAGGGGGACCCTAGAAAAAAATTAACTTAGGGTCCTCCTATAAAATCCAACTAGTAAAGGCTAAACAGACAGCTGTGGGCTGATAATAATTGCTAGGGAAGGGGCCATGGATACTAGCCCCCTCCGAGGCTAATAATATCAGCTCCCAGCAGCCCCTGAAAAGGCGCATCCATAAGGAGCGCCAAATATGGTGCTTAGCCTCTGCTCTTCCCACTGCCATGTAGCAGTGGAGAGTGGGGTAATAGGGTTGGGGTTCATGTCAGCCTTGTATTGTATAAGACGCTCCCATTACAAATTCTGTACTAAAATTGGAGAAATTAAGACAGCCAGAAAAAGTCCTTTATTTGAAATAAAAAGCACACACAATTTTATTTGATTCTTAATTACTAAAAATGAAATAAAAAAAAACATATCCCTCACCTGTCTAACGTGATAACATTCCAGATTGTCCGACGACAATCTGGGTCACCTCTAGAACAGTCACTGTTGTGACTGTTCTAGAGGACAGCAGGCTACACACTAACACAAGAGTGTAATCACTCCTGTGTCAGTGTACAGGCTGAGCTGCTGGCAGAGAGTTCACAAAAGTTCATCAGCTGATGAACCCATGTGACCTCACTTACAGTACTACTGCCGAGCGAGTGAGAAATTCCCACGCAGCAGTAGTGCCGTAAGTGAGGTCACACGAGTTCATGATGTAGCCTGTACACTGATTGGAGCAATCACACTCCTGTCAGTGTATCGCAGCTGCTGAATAGAGCGGTCACATTTTCTGATGTGGCCGTTCTATTCATGAGATCACTATGGGACCCTCGCTATATGGACTACGGTGGACAGGTGAGGATGAGGTTGGTTTATTATTTTAACTACATTGCAGGTGACATTGGCTTCAGGGATTAGGTGTAAGGTGAGTATATGGTGTTTTTATTTTTTTATTTTTGGCAAGGGAGTAGAACATCGAGGACAAGGTGTAGGTAAGTGTAATGTGTTTTTTTTTTATTTGCATATTTTTTTATTCATTTTAACTTTTTTTTTTACTTCATGCACCGCTGGTGAGAGACTACTGCTACCATCCAGTTGTGCCTGCGCTTGCTATTCCCTATGCCAGCAGACACCGGCTGATGGTGATAGTAGTACCATCAGCCAGCACCTATGACCCGCTGTAAGCTTCTTACTGCAGGTCACAATCACAGCTGTGGGATCACGGTGACATCTGTCAGCATGATCCCACAGCGCTCTGACCCCAGTAACCATGTACCGCCAATCAGAGCCAGTGTTTCCTGCACTGTCATGCAGATGACAGCACGGGAAACCAGGTATGTTCGGCTCCCCCATTCATATGAATGGGGTCCATGTTCGGGTTCAGGTACTTTTCTGGCACCCGAACCCGAACTTTTAATAAACTGTTCAACTTCCGTCTCAATTAGCTGAACCCAAACAGTCACAGGTTCGTCCATTACTATGCATAACTATTCACTCCCTTAAGCTGCTCTACTTTGTAGAGCCTCCTTTTGCAGCAATTACACCTGCAAGTCGCTTTGGATAATTCTCTATAACTTTTCCACATATTACCAATAGGATTTTTGTCCATACCGCAAGGAAAAACTGCTCTAGCTCCTTCAAGTTAAATGGTTTAATCTGGTGAACAGCAATCTTCAAGTCTGACCACAGATTCTCAATTGGATTAAGGTCTGGGCTTTGACAAGACTACAGTCATGGCCAAAAGTATTGAGAATGAGACAAATAGTAATTTTTCCAAAGTTTACTGCTTCATTTTTTGTAATGGCAATTTGCATATACTCCTGAATGTCAAAGAGTGATCAGCTTAACAGCAATTACTGTACTTGCAAAGTCAATATTTGCCCAGAAAATGAACTTTAACCCCCAAAAAACATTTCAACATCATTGCAGTCCTGCCTTAAAAGGAGCAGCTAACATCGTTTTAGTGATTGATCCATTAACACAGGTGTGGGTGTTGATGAGGACAGGGCTGGCGATCAATCAGTCATGGTTAAGTAAGAATGACATCACTGGACACTTTAAAAGGAGTCTGGTTCTTGGTATCATTGTTTCTCTTCAGTTAACCGTGGTTATCTCTAAAGAAACACGTGCAGCCATCATTGCACTGCACAAAAATGGCCTAACAGGGAAGAGTATCGCAGCTACAAAGATTGCACCTCAGTCAACAATCTATCGCATCATCAAGAACTTCAAGGAGAGAGCTTTCATTGTTGTCAAAAAGGCTCCAGGGTGCCCAAGAAAGACCAGCAAGCGCCAGGACCTTATCTTAAAACTGTTTCAGCTGCGGGATCAGACTACCAGCAGTGCCGAGCTTGCTCAGGAATGGCAGCAGGCTGGTGTGAGTGCTTCTGCATGCACTGTGAGGCGGAGACTCTTTGAGCAAGGGCTGGTTTCAAGGAGGGTAGAAAAGAAGCCACTTCTCTCCAGAAAAAACATCAGGGACCGACTGATATTCAGCAAAAGGTACAGGGAGTGGACTGCTGAGGACTGGGGCAAAGTCATTTTCTCTGATGAATCCCCTTTTCGATTGTTTGGGACATCTGGAAAACAGCTTATTCGGAGAAGAAGAGGTGAGCGCTACCACCAGTCTTGTCTCATGCCAACTGTAAAGCATCCTGAAACCATTCATGTGTGGGGTTGCTTCTCAGCCAAGGGAATCGGCTCACTCACAGTCTTGCCTAAAAACACAGCCATGAATAAAGAATGGTACCAGAATGTCCTCCAAGAGCAACTTCTCCCAACCGTCCAAGAGCAGTTTGGCACCCCAAAATGCCTTTTCCAGCATGATGGAGCGCCTTGCCATAAAGCAAAGGTGATAACAAAATGGCTCATGGAACAAAACATAGAGATTTTGGGTCCATGGCCTGGAAACTCCCCAGATCTTAATCCCATTGAGAACTTGTAGTCAATCATCAAGAGACGGGTGGACAAACAAAAACCAACAAATTCTGGCAAAATGCAAGCATTGATTATGCAAGAATGGACTGCTATCAGTCAGGATTTGGTCCAAAAGTTGATTGAGAGCATGCCAGGGATAATTACAGAGGTCTTGAAGAAGAAGGGGCAACACTGCAAATATTGACTTGCTGCATTAACTCATTCTAACTGTCAATATAACCTATTGGTACTCATAATATGATTGCAATTATATTTCTTTATGTGATATAAACATCAGACAAACACTAATAAAAACCAGAGGCCAGCAGATCATGTGAAAATATAATTTTGGTGTCATTCTCAAAACTTTTGGCCATGACTGTACTCCAAAACATTGACAATTTTCCCCTTAAACCACTCAAGTGTTGCTTTAGCAGAATGCTTTGGGTCATTGTCTTGTTGGAAGATGAACCTCCATCCCAGTCTCAAATCACTGATAGACTGTGTGACGATACAGCGTGTAATCTTAATCAGCCAGACAGTTAGATTTGTTAAGCCAAGAGAAATACACTATTGGGTTTATGTTGACTTTAGAACTTATTGTGTGTGTTGTGTCTTTGGTTGGTCAAGAAGGACTGACCAGTATTTGTATAACCCTGAATGTTGTCTTCTATTGGTCTGTCAATAATGATGTTTGTTACTATGTTAATTGCATATTATACTAAGCCAGCTGAATGTTGATTTAAAGAGCCCACTGCCATACCAACTATGTAAATAGTTTAGCTCAAATAATGGGACCTGAGTGAGCCCTACACATTTACCTCTGACCTGCGACTGATGACCTTAGCCACATATGTAAATATAAAAAGTGTTTTTCTATCTTTTTGAATAGAGATTTGAAACTGTGAATTGAAAGATACTTTACAAGGAAAATCAAAGATCAGACTCTCTCAGACCATCAGCTTGGAAGCATGGCTTTGATCAAAGAGACACAGATTCTACATGATTCCAGTCTAAGGGTTTATGGCCCTGACTGGAAAGATACGGATATGCTCCATTGACCATCAGAGAGCCCTTGAATACATTTTGGAGACCAGGTTGGGACGATGAAGTCACCTGGCACCACGGATATGCTGTTTGGGATTTCCCGGTGGGACCCTCCGGTCGCCTGGAACCCATGGAGACATTGAGAGAAGCCAGACTGGGACTAGCAGGTCATCTGGCCCCATGGAAACTCTTGGAGAGTCCAGGGTGGGACCCTCAGGTCTTCTTGCCTTGTACCTCGATGGACTGCTAGCTTCCTAAGATTGCCGCTACCTTCTCTCTGTGTGGGTCCACCAGAATAGGGGGGCCACTGGTTAAGATAGTTGGCCCTGGAAGTCCCAAAGTTGCAGCTGTTCTATTTTAGGTGGGCGGAGCGGAAGGGTGAGACTGTGTAATGTTGTACCATCTTGGGTATCTGCTGGAACTGTTCTATGTGTTTATTGTCTGTTTTGTGGTTCAGTAAAGTATTCCCACACTGTTTTACCCTCACCCTGATTGTTTGAGTAGTTTTACAACTAAGGAAGACCCTGTGTCTTCACATTTTGGTGGCAACAGTGGGATACTACTCAGCCCAGCAGATCTGGGGGAGCTGCAAGTAGACAGGTGTTAGCACACACCGTCCAAAGGGCTCCACAACCAAGGAAGCATATAGACAGACCCAGTAGACCATAGGTGAGGCATACACAGCGGGTTTCAGATGCTACCATGTCCAAACCCACCAGCCCGGCCATGGGATGAGGCCTGGAGAGGATATACCTCAGGAACAAGAAACGGCAGCAACAGGAGTTGTGCCAGCTTCAACGGATTGAATACCAGGCCACAGACACTCATCAGATTTAATTCAGAAACCACAGGATGCCGAGGCCGGCATGTGTGGACACACTGAATATGAGTTGGTTCTTGTCAAATACGTGTGGAGTTTACTCGCAAGGAAGACATGGAATATGCTCTGAGGAAACTGGATGATGCAAAGTTTTGTTCTCATTAAGGTGATACCTCTTACTTTCGTATCTGTGCTTAAAGACATGCTGATGGACTGTCTCCAATAGGTGGAGAAGAATGATTGGGATCCTATCATGTCTGACTGATTAAGATTGGGAGAGAAATGGGACCATACAATTTATAATCTTAATCAGCCAGATGATTAGATTTGTTAAGCTAAGAGAAATACACTATTGGGTTTGTGTTGACATTAGAACTTGTTGTGTGTTTCTTTGGTGGGTCAAGAAGGACTGACCAGTATTTGTATAACCCTTAATGTTGTCTTCTATTGGTCTGTGAATAGTGATGTTTATAACTATGCTAATTGTATATTATACTAAGCCAGCTGAATGTTGATTTAAAGAGCCCCCTGCTATGCCAACTATGTAAATGGATTAGCTCATACAATGGTGACATTCAGATCAGCCACTCATCTGGACCCATGGAAACTCTCGGAGAGGCCAGGGTGGGACCCTAGGGTGTTCTGCCCTTGTAGCTCGATGGACTGCTAGATTGCCAAGCTTGCCCCTACCTTCTCTCTGTGGGGGCCCGCCAGAAGCGGGGGGCCACTGGTTGAGGCAGTTGGCCCTGGAAGTCCCAAAGTCACAGCTATTCTATCCTAGGCGGGCAGAGCAGAAGTATGAGACTGTCTAATGTTGTACCATCTGGGAATTTGCTGGAACTGTTCTATGTGTTTATTGTCTGTTTTGTGGTTCAATAAAGTATTGCCACACTGTTTTACCCTCACCCAGTGTTGTTTGCGTAGTTTTATGCCCACGGAAGACCCGGTGTTTTTACAGACTGAAACAGGTTTTGGTCAAGACACTGCAACTGCAGATTAATTCATTGGGAGGCAAAATTTCAAAAATGGAGTCACTTTACGGTTTTTCTGCTGTTCTGGCACCTTTGGGGCTCCACAAATGCAACCCGCAAACTAATTCAACAAAATCTGTGCTCCAAAAGCTGAATAGCGCGCTCTCCTTCTCAGCCAAACAATAGTTTCTGACAACACATAGAGCATCACTGCATTCGGGAGAAACTATGTAACAAATTGTTCAGTTTCACCTATTAACCCTTGAATAACTGACAAATTTGCAGCTAATGAAAAAAATCCATTTTTATAACTAAAATGTTATATTTCCACATTCCAATGTTATAAAATTCTGTGAGGCATCCGTGGGTTCAAATACTCACAATGGAGCTTGGCTAATGGCTCACACAATCTATTCAAAGTCCACATTCTAAAAGCCAAGAACTGCTCATTTCCATCTGATCCCTGCTATGTGCTCAAACACCTCAACATATGGGGCATTGCCACGTGCTGTAAAAATTGTATGACAAATTGACCTGCCTATTTTTTCTATTACCCCTTGTGTGAATTAAAACTTTGAGACTAAAGTAAAATTTTAGCAGAAAAACTTTTTGTTTTCATGACCCAAACTTATAAAATTCTGTGATGTATTTTGTGGGTTAAAAATGCTCACTACACCCTAGATTAATTCCTTATCGGGTCTAGCTACCAATATGGGTCACTTGTGGGAGGTTTCTGCTGTTTTGTCATGTCAGGGGCTCTGCAAATGCAACATGGCATTCACATTCTATTTCATCCAAATTTACGCTTCATAAATCAAATAGCCCTCTTTCCTTTCCGAGCTCTACCATGTGTCCAAACAGCAACTTTTGAACACATATAGGGCAGAATCACGTTTGAGAGAAATTGTGTGACACATTATGAGGTCCATTTTCTCCTGTTATCCATTGTGAAAATTACAAATTTGGGGCTAAAACAACATTTTAGTGGAATAAATTAAATTTTCATTTTCATATCAACATTTTAAAAAATGTTTTCAATTTTTTCAATCCACTTTGACTTAATTCCTGGTTAGCACCAAAGAACAAATTTGCAAACAGCAGTTTAAAATAACTGGGGTAGCAGTTTTTAAAATTATATCACTTTTGGGGGTTTCCTGAAATACATGCTATTCAAAGTCTGTAAAAAATTAAATTTGTAAATTTCCTTCAAAAAAATGAAAATTGCTGCTAATTTTAACCCTTCTGACAAAATAAGAGGAGGTTTGAAAAATAATGTTGGCATAAAGTAGACATGGGAAATGGTATTTATTAACCCCTTTAAAGCCCATGACGTACTAATACGCGTCTGTGCCCTGGGACTTAAGAGCCTGACCCGTATTAGTACGTCATCGTGATCGCACGCACACAGGCTGTGCGGGCGTGATCGCCGCCGGGTGTCAGCTGATTGTCACAGCTGACACCCAGTACTATGTGCAGGGAGCGGTCCCGCACAGCTCCCGGCACATTAACCCCAGCAATGCTGTGATGGAAGTCGATCGCAGCATTGCGGTGGCAAAGGGGAGGTGATCGCAATACTCACCTCCTCTTCCGGCCTCCAGAGCTGTCTACCGCAGCTTCCCGGGTGTTGCCATGATGACCCGTTGTCATCATGGCAACATCCGGGTCACCAGACAGCAGGAAGATTGTTTGGTCATGCGCAGTGCATGACCAAACAATCTTCTCATTGTTCATCGCTGACTGCCTGCATGGCACAGGGATGGTGCTCCATCCCTATGCTATGCAGGTGATCAGAATAAAAAAAGTGAAAGTCTCAGAGTGGCACAAAGTAAAAAAGTAAAAATACTTTCAGAAAGTGAAAAAAAAAAAGAAAAGTGTAAAAAAAAAAAAAAAAAATAAAAAAAATAATCCACCAAACATAAAAATATAATGTACCCATCAATAAATATTACGGAAGAACCGTGCATTCCGCAGCAAGATCATTTTCATGCATGATAATGCCCCGTCTCATGCTGCACATAACACATCTGCATCTCTGGCTGCTGTGGGCATAAAAGGGGACAAACTTATTGTGTGGCCCCCATGCTCCCCTGACCTCAACCCCATTGACAACCTCTGGAGCATTATCAAAAGGAGTGTCTATGATGGCGGGAGGCAGTTCACATCTAAGCAACAGCTCTGGGAGGGTATTCTGTCCTCATGCAAAACAATTGAAGCAGAAACCATCCAAAACCTGACAAATTCAATGGACGAGAGAGTTCAGAAGCTCCTTTCGAACAAGGGGTCCTATGTGCAAATGATACATCACCTTGAATAAAGTTTTGAGTTGAAAACTGTTTGATTTCAGTTTGTAATAACCTGCTAATGCTTATAATTTCAAAAATGACCATTTTTTTGTTCTTTATTAAAATGAAAAGGTTGAAAACTCTGCTGTGCATAATAATTTGGAACATGCATTTTGAGTGCAGTTTGAGTGTTTTATTTTTTTTAAAATATACTGTTATCATAGGCAGTTTGTACAAAAACCTTTCAATTGTACTCTAATAGTTATTTGACTGGAAAATTACAATGACTGCAATTCATATAGGTAATTTGGGAAAATCTGAGAAAATATTATTTGCATAATAATTTGGAACACAGTGTATTATGAAAAAAAAAACAACAAACAATAAAAGTAAACATATTTAGTATCGCCGCGTCCGAAATGACCTGACCTATAAAACTGTCTGACCAGTTAACCCCTTTAGTGAACACGGTAAAAAAAAAAAAAACAAAGCAAAAAACAATGCTTTTTCATCATACCGCCAAACAAAAAATTGAATAACACGCGATCAAAAAGACGAATATAAATAAAAATGGCACCACTGAAAACATCATCTTGTCTCGCAAAAAAAAAGCCACCATACAGCTCCATCATCCGAAAAATCAAAAAGTTATAGCTCTCAGAATAAAGCGATGCAAAAAAATATTTTTTTCTATAAAATAGCTTTTAATGTGTAAAATCGCCAAAACATAGAAAAACAATATAAATGTGGTACCGCTGTAAACGTACTGACCCGAAGAATCAAGCTGACTTATTAATTTTACCACACGCAGAGTAGAATAAAAAAAAAAAAAAACAATTCCTGAATTGTTGGCTTTTGTTTATTCTGCCTCCCAAAAGCTGGAATAAAAAGCGATCAAAAATGTCACGTACCTGAAAATGGCACCAATAAAAACGTCAACTCATCCTGCAAAAAACAAGCTGTCACATGACTCTGTCGGCAAAAATATGGAAAAATTATAGCTCTCAAAATATGGCGATGCAATAACTAGATTTTACAAAATATGTGTCTTTTAGCGTGTGACAGCTGTCAATCATAAACACCCAATATGATTCTGGTTTCTCTGTAGTCGCACCGACCCGAAGAATAAGGTCGTCTAATCACTTATACTGCACTAGGAACGGCGTAAAAAATAAACGCTAAGGCTGGGGTTGGGGTTAGGGTTGTGCTAATGTTAGGGTTGGGGTTAGGGTTTTTTTTTTTCAAAAGTAAAAAAAATAAATTAATAAAAATGACGATATGGCAACTAGTGTTGAATGCAAGTGCTCGCTACTTGAGTTTGCATTGGGTGCTCGGGTATGCATTGAGTATCGCGGGTGCTGGAGTCTCCGCCCCATATGCTTTGCGGCCAAAAAAACTTTGCGGGGATTGCCTGCCATGCACGAGCGATCCCCGCATGTTTCTTTTGGGGTGTCTAACAACCGTGAAACATGCGGGCGGGGACTCGAGCATTTCACTTGAGCACCCATGATACATGGTGCATACCTGAGTACCCGATGCAAACTCAAGTAGCGAGCACTTGCGCTCAAGACTAATGACAACTTATTCAATATGATGACCTAATGTCATCAAATTCTGTGTCGTACCTCTCGGTTCAAAATGTTCACTATACCCCTTGATAAAATCCTTGAGGGGTGTAGTTTCCAAAATGGGGTCACTTGTGGGGGCTTTCAACTATTTAGGCACATCAGGGGCTCTCCAAACGCGACATGGCGTCCGCTCTCGATTCCAGCCAATTTTGCGTTCAAAAAGTCACACAGTGCTCCTTCCCTTCTGAACTCTGCCGTGCGCCCAAACACTGTATTTTCCCCACTTATGGGGTATTGGCGTACTCAGGAGAAATTGCACAAAACTTTTTGGGGTCCATTTTCTCCTCTTACTCTTGTGAAAATAAAAAAATTGGGGCTAAAACATCATTTTTGTGGAAAAAGTTTGATTTTTTGATTTTCACGGCTCAATGTTATAAACTTCTGTGAAGCACCTGGGGGTTCAAGGTGCTCACCACACAACTAGATAAGTTCCCTGAGGGGTCTAGTTTCCAAAATGGTGTCACTTGTGGGGGGATTCCACTGTTTAGGCACATCAGGGGCTCCCCAAATACAACACGGCGTCCGCTAATTATTCAAGCAAATTTTACATTCAAAAAGTCAAATGGCGCTCCTTCCCTTCCGAACCCTGCCGTGCGCCCAAACAGTGGTTTTCCCCCACATATGGGGTATCTGCTTACTCAGGAGAAATTGCACAACAAACTGCATGGTGCAATTTCTCCTGTTACCCTTATGAAAATGCAAAAGTGGGGGCTGATAAACATTTTTGTGGGAAAAATGTGAAATTTTTATTTTTACGGCTCAATGTTATAAACTTCTGTGAAGCACCTGGTGGTTCAAGGTGCTCACCACACATCTATATAAGTTCCCTGAGGGGTCTAGTTTCCAAAATGGTGTCACCTGTGGGGGATTTCCACTGTTTAGGCACATCAGGGGCTCCCCAAATGCAACATGACATCCGCTAGTTATTTAAGCAAATTTTACATTCAAAAAAGTCAAATGGCGCTCCTTCCCTTCTGAACCCTGCCGTGCGCCCAAACAGTGGTTTTCCCCCACATATGGGGTATCTGCTTACTCAGGAGAAACTGAACAACAAATTTTGGGGTCCATTTTTTCCTGTTACCCCTGCAAAAATAAAAAAAATTGGGTCTAAAGTAACATTTTTGTGAAAAAAGTTAAATGTTAATTTTTTTCTTCCACATTCCAAAAATTCCTGTGAAGCACCTGAAAGATTAATAAAGTTCTTGAATGTGGTTTTGAGCACCTTGAGGGGTGTAGTTTTTAGAATGGTGTCACTTTTGGGTATTTTCTATTATAAAGACCCCTCAAAGTGACTTTAAATATGATGTGGTCCCTAAAAAAATGGTTTTGTAAATTTTGTTGGAAAAATGAGAAATCGCTGGTCAACTTTTAACCCTTATAGCTCCCCAATAAAAAAAAATTTGGGTTCCAAAATTGTGCTCATATATCTGTCTGATTTAAGGGCATAAAAATTCAAGTTTTGAAAATTGCTAAATTTTCCAAATTTTTGCCAAATTTCTGTTTTTTTCACAAATAAACGCAAGTGATATCGAATAAATTTTACCACTATCATGAAGTACAATATGTCACGAAAAAACAATCTCAGAATCAGGGGGATCCGTTGAAGCATTCCAGAGTAATTACCTCATAAAGTGACAGTGGTCAGAATTGTAAATATTGGCCTGGTCATTAATGTGCAAACCACCTTGGGTTGTAAAGGGGTTAAATATTTTGTATAGTATGACTCTCTGGTTTAAGGATATAAAAGAACTCATTTTTCAAACATTTCATCAAATTTCAGATATTTTAACAAAATAAGACCACCCAAATTTACCGCTATCATAATGTACAACATGTCACAGAAAAACAGTCTCAGAAATAGTGGGATACATAGAAGCATTCCAGAGTTATTACCACATAAAGTGACACCTGTGATATTTGAAAAATGGGTTTTGGTCATCAAGCTCAAATTTGGCTCTGTCACTAAGGGGCTAAGTCTATCGCCTTATTTATTTATTTTTTTAGAAGTGGCTTTTTTAACCAAAACTGGATTCATTTTGTTCCATTAAGTGACTTTTACTGAGGATATTAAAATTTAAAAATGCTGCCTTGGAAAACCTTTGTATTTATGGTATTTACAATCCATTCTCACTACATAAAAAGATAAAATGATGCATTTAAAGTATTTTTCTATTAAACCTCTTGTACACACAGTTTTTGGCAGCACTTTTTTTTTTTGCTTAAAAAACACCATGCAATTTAAGTATTTTTTACAAGTGTTATGGGGGGGCATTTTTGCTTACATTTTTTTTACATTTTTTTCTGTTCAGCCATGCATAAGCCAAATCTCCTGGTCAGGAAAGGAAGTATGCATCTTTCTGTGAGGTAACATTTCTGTGTCTGTTAGTTTTATCGCAGCAGTGAGTGTTTTAGCCGGTCACCAGCCCTGTGAACGTATCATAAATCAAATCAGTGAAGTACAAGCTCCAGCGGCCGCTGAGATGCTATGTCATTGATTTAATTTATGTTGAGCTCGCAGGGCTGGTGACCAGCTGAAACACTCTCTCCTGTGAAAAAGCAGACAGGGAAATGTGATACCTCACAGCAAGAAGCAGCTGCAAGCCCGTGCTGTGTGATCAGTAAATTCAGTTATACTTCAGGTATGCCACTTGGTGTGGGGTATGTGGTGACCATGGTCCTGCATGGTTGGACTCTGTCATAACTCAAAACATAGCAGAGGAACATTTATGATATTATCTCAAAGCAGGATAGTTTTTTAAGCACATCCAATTGTGGAACTTATGATTATTCCAAGATCTGTTGATTAAAATGTACCTTGTTCATAGGACAACCCCTTTAACACCTAAGTGCAATCTTTTTTTTCTTTAGGAAAAACTACAGAAAGCCAGGAATAATGGTGAGAAAAAAAGTTGTTTTCAGAAAAATGCTGTGTGAGAAGGCACCCTAACTTATTCTTTCTATAGAAGATTAACTGCTATTTAGTGGTAAAAATCAACAACATAATATTCTATTATAATTCTTTCTATTCCATGTCCGTGAACTGTAGTGGCTCTAATTTAAGGTCACTATGAATTAAGTTCACAGCAAATATTTCATATGGAATTCAACTTTATCTACAGCTAGTCGGATTTATCTAGATTATTTTTTATTTGAATTTATATTGAGCAGTTTGCTGGCCAAATTTGTTAAGGAAATGTTAAAATGAGAACTTGATTAAAAAACTATCCTTTTTGTTCTTTGGTGACATTTTAAGCTGTTTAGCAATTGCAGGAATATGAAGAAAAAAATGTGACTTTGATGACATTTTAATGTTGTTCATACATTAGAGCGGAATATAAAATATTGACGTTTGCCAGCAATGAATAACAAAATTGCACAGGAAGTATCTTCATTACTGTATATTTTATGTAAAAAAAATACAATGAAAGCAACTCTGCATTGTGGCTGCTGAAAAGAAATACACCTCTTACACCTTAAACATTTCACTTTTATTTTTTCCCACTGTTATATTAATTTATAAATGTCATTTTTAATATTTCAGCATACTCCACAGTGCTCCAAAACATGTACATTACCAGTAGTTAACACAAAAAATAAAAAACTAATTTGGGTTGGTTTGGCGTGTACTTTTCCAAGCTCTTTTAACTGTAAGATATTGGGACACAACTGACATTGTCCTGAAGCTAAAGTAGTAAGGCTATAGGTATTGTAGAGGAGAAGTCTGTATGAGAAAATTTAATTCACTGTGAATTTTGCTACTTTGATTCTTATTACATGAGGATTTTGCTGCAGATTGGCAGCAGTTTTTTTATTCATACCAATAAAAAAATCTGTATGACCTGAAATTCATGCACATTTTTATTCCAGTATAAGGCTAAGTGCCCACGATGCAGAAATGCTCCGGATTTTTCCTGAGAGTTGTTACATCTCCCTGGCTGATAAAATTCATGTGGATTTTACATGCGTTTTTCCTGCTAGGGACAAGCGTAAGTGAAGCATTTTGATCATGTGATTCCGCATGCGGGTTGTCAAGCGCTTTGCAAGCGATTTTAATATCACTTGGAAAGTGCTTGACAACTTGGTCACACTATATAAATCCATGCAACCGGATTTTATATAGTGTGACCAAGTTAGTTAAAAAAAAGAATAAAAATGGTAAAAAAAAAAAAAAACATATACCTTCCTTCCAATGGCCCCTGGTCTCCTTATCTGATGCGTCCGTTCAGCCCGGTGTCTCGTGGTTGTGTAAAAGGACCTTCCATGATGTCATTTAGTCATGTGGCAGGTCACGCGACCATCGACGTCAGCGGTCACGTGACCAGTCACATGACTAAATGACATCATGGCAGGTTCTTTTAGACCATCGTGAGCTGCCGGGGAGCCAGGACGCATTGCTATGGAGACCGGGGGCCATCAGAAGGTGATGCGGATTTTTCTGCAATGATAATTTGCTGCGGAAATTTCCACAGCACATGCAGATTATCATTGAGGAACATTGCAGACTTTCTACCAAGCGTTTTTTAAGCATTTCTGCAGTGGAATTACCACTGCGGAAATGCTTAAAAAACGCATAGTGGGCACACAGCCTAACTTCATCCATATGTATTCTGTATTTTTAGTGTGGATATTTTCTTGTATTTATGAATGGCCTTTTCTGAACAATCCTTTCAAGGCTGCAGTTATCCCGGTTGCTTGTGCACCTTTTTCTACCACACTTTCAACTCAACTTTTCATTAATATGTTTGGATACAGCACTCTGTGAACAGTCAGCTTCTTTAGCAATGACCTTTTGTGGCTTACCCTCCTTGTGGCGTGTGTCACTGACTGCCTTCTTGACATCTGTCAAGTCAGCAGTTTTCCCCATGATTGTGGAGCCTACTGAAACAGACTAATGGACCTTTTTAAACACATCTGAAGCCTTTGTAGGTGGTTTTTACTAATTATTCTCATTTACTGAGATAATGACTTTTGTGTTTTCATTGGCTGTAAGCTATAATCATCAACATTAACAGGAATAAACATTTGAAATATATCACTCTGTAATGACTCTATATATGAGTTTCACTTTTTGTATTGAACTTTTTGATGATATTCTAATTTAGTGAGAAGCACATGTATAATTATTTAATTGCCAAAATGTCAATCTTAATGAATCGAGGCCTATATCTTTTTTTGAGTTTGGCATAAATCATGTAAGTGCATGTGATAAAAAATTATCTGCATTGCTTGTCACATTGTTTCTTGAATCTTGCTGATGTTGCTACTCAAATACTGGCAACTATGTGTGTTTGTGGCATATGTACATTTGATGCAAGTACAAGTCTGTTCCTGTCTGTCGGAATGAATTATAGTGACCAAACCCCTTGACATAGAAGGGGTGCATTGGTCACCATCGATTGGCTGCAGCTGCCACATGACTGTCTAGATCAAATAAGAAGTACAAATACTGGTGGGGGACTCCGCCTGCATTGCATGTGCAGTGAGAAATTGATAAGGTGAGTATTATTTATTTTATTTATATACATAATTCTCATTTTCTTTTCACTTCAAATGGAAGTTCTAGGCAACATCTTTAAATGTATCTTTGCGACTGCTGATATGTAAAAATCAGAGCTAAGTGAAGCTAAGATAAAAATTTAATCATGGGTACTCGGAATTCAGAACAGTTAAGGTAAAGCCAAATGTATTTTTGCCATTGCTATACATTGATCTAACTTAATTATATTGTTAAAGAAAACCTGTCAGCACAACTGTGTAATGTAAAGTCCGGAGGCAGGGAGAGAGGCCTGGAAATCACAGGGAGGAGAAGACCCAGTGCACAGTCCAGCCCCTGTTCACCGAAATAAATATAGCAGAAAACTTTAAATGGTGGCTAAAGAATCACAGAGTGGATTCTTCATGAAAGGTATCAATTTAATCAGTGTTACAGTGCCATCACAGCCATGTCTTTACATTGCAAAATCATGCTCACAGTTTCTCTTGAAGTGAAATAAAACAGGGAATTTAGAGCTCAGTTATAAAGAAAGGTTAAATGTGTTAACTCTATAGAAAAAGAGGCTGAAGAAAGACATGAAATAATAATAAAAAGCAAACATAAGATAAGTATTATTGTTGTTTTTTGATACAGTCCCATTACCAGTAAAAGAAACAAGAAGAAACTTAGTCTACTTCATTGCAAATTAATCCATGCAATTGAAGAATATTTTTGCAGTCTCTGAATCATCTGGGGTTTGTATGTAAAAAATGCTAAACTTTATAGTTTTCTATTTTTCTGTTTTGCTAAACCACTTTCTATGTAACTATGTATTGTATTTAGAAGGTTAACAAAGTGAGAATAATAAGGTGCATTCTGCCATATCTACAATGAGCTATCAACTGGCTTGCAGTGTAAAACAAGTTGCTTTTCCTCATCACCTTCAAGTTTATGGGGAAAATCTGCAAATAAAAAGCATATTTACCACAAGAGAAATTGACTTGTTGCAGACTTCAAAAACGCACCGTAGGTCAGTTTACCCCAAGCAAAAAACCACAGTGAGTATGTGATTAATATAAATTCCATGAAGGTTCCTCTTTTTCATAACACAGCAAAAATATGTACCTTCAAAAACACACCATATGCTCATCGTGTGAATGTAGCCTTAAAAAAATTAAGTTCCAAAAGTTTTTTTTTAAAGAAATTTATTTTAAATACTACTTGCTATGACAAGCCTTTGGGACAACTGAGAAAATATAGGAATATCTATTGCAAGGGTTTTTAAATCTAACTGCATGACTCATATGCAATACCAGAAATAATTTAGTTTAATAATGCACATGTACAATATAGATAGGAACATCCTTAATGTAGGAATGATATTGTCATGACTTGCTGTTACTGGAAGATCATAGAATAATAACCATTTGCCATTTATTGAATCTCACAGCAAGAGGCAGAAACATTTGCGGAATTTTCATGTTTCTGATTTATACATTTTGGTATTACTATTTTTTGCACCTTTTATATTAAGCAACAACTGTATAATGGTTCATACTAAGCAGAGTGAAGGATATTGCAATGTAATTGTGATCAATAATTGAACACTATCCATTCCAAAATGACTAGGATAAAATTAGATCACTTATCTTTTTTTTAATGAACAAGGCACGTTAAAATCAAATAAAACTACAGCAAGCTGCAGGAACAAACATAGTTGTATAAACCTTAGGCACTTCTCAATTAGTGGCTAAATAGAAAATATTGAATGCATTTTTATTTTAGCTATATTTTATTTGAAAACAATCATAGCTTTCACATATTTAATGCCCCTTTACAGGTAATGCTTTTCATGTCGTTGTACAACCAATTATACAAAGAAATAAAATTGTCTAAGCATGCTGTATAGAGGTAGGCCACTTTCATATGCAGTATTTTAATAAATACTTTGCATTAGTATTTGTAAGTAGAGATGAGCGTTGTTCTACTCGAACTGTTCGCCAATCTCAAATTCGAGCTGTTTTGGGCGGTGTTCGAGCCGTTTGGCGAACACGAACAATTTGAGAAAAATTCGGCTGTTCGAGGTTATGTTCGATAACTGTTCGTGCACCAAAATCATAACTGGATTTTTTCTCAGTAATGATGAAAATTAATGTTAATACGCAGTTTGAGTGTACAGCGGGGTGGGGGGAGGGGCAGGGGATGGATCTCTGCAGGAACAATGAAGATCTCCATTTTTTTTTCTCTTTCACGCATTTACAGTGGGTAGGTGCAATCTGTCAGCCTATCAGCAGCGCACACACGGAGCGAAGTGCTTTTTTTCACACAAGCAAGGGCATGTGTCATTGGCAGTGTATGTCACATGTCCTTGCCCTATAAGACCAAGCCATTTTCCCCGTCGCCACCATTTTCTCACTGCTGCAGCTGCGTGTTAGACGGCACCGCTGTTGCTGTGTGCGCTATACCTTGTTAATTTCAAGCCAATTTTCGCACAAATCTACAGATAGCTTGGGAGTAGGGAATAGTTGTGATTGCAGTCCTTTTAAGGACTAGGTTACAGCATTTCCTACGACTTTTATCAGGGAGGTCTGTGCTCTTAAATAGATCGGTTGTGGGAGTAAAGACTAATTGTAATTGCAGTCCTTTTCAGGACTAGGTTACATGAGTTTCTATCAGTTTTTGCCAGGCAGGTCTGTTCCAGTGCTGTGCAAGTTTTTTTCACAGCATTTGGCTGAATCTAGCAAAGCTAATCCTTTTTGGCCTATTGCAGAGTGTGTTAGTCAGTGGAGTAGCCTATCTGTGTTGCAAGATATACCACCTGTGTATAGAATACCAATTTTTTTACTGCACCTAGTGAAGTAAAATCTTTTGGGCATAGCATCATTCTATTAGTCCATCTATACTGACCTCCATCAGGTTGCAAATTAAAACTAATTTTTATCTGCATCTACAGTTCCTCTGAAAAAATATTTGGGCTTCTAGCAGTGTGTGGGACTTGTTCTATTAGTCCATCTATACTGACCTCCATCAGGTTGCAAACTGAATATATTTTTTTCTGCATCTACCTCTGAAAAAATATTGGGCTTCTAGCTGTGTGTGGGTCTTGTTCTATTAATCCATCTATACTGACCTCCATCAGGTTGCAAACTGAATATAATTTTTTTCTGCATCTAGCTCTGAAAAAATATTTGGCCTTCTAGTAGTGTGTCGGACTTTCTCTATTAGTCCATCTATACTGACCTCCATCAGGTTGCAAATTAAAACTAATTTTTATCTGCATCTACAGTACCTCTGAAAAAATATTTGGGCTTCTAGCTGTGTGTGGGACTTGTTGTATTAGTCCATCTATACTGACCTCCATCAGGTTGCAAACTGAATATATTTTTTTCTGCATCTACCTCTGAAAAAATATTTGGCCTTCTAGTAGTGTGTCGGACTTTCTCTATTAGTCCATCTATACTGACCTCCATCAGGTTGCAAATTAAAAATAATTTTTATCTGCATCTACAGTACCTCTGAAAAAATATTTGGGCTTCTAGCTGTGTGCGGGACTTGTTGTATTAGTCCATCTATACTGACCTCCATCAGGTTGCAAACTGAATATATTTTTTTCTGCATCTACCTCTGAAAAAATATTTGGCCTTCTAGTAGTGTGTCGGACTTTCTCTATTAGTCCATCTATACTGACCTCCATCAGGTTGCAAATTAAAACTAATTTTTATCTGCATCTACAGTACCTCTGAAAAAATATTTGGGCTTCTAGCAGTGTGTGGGACTTGTTCTATTAGTCCATCTATACTGACCTCCATCAGGTTGCAAATTAAAACTAATTTTTATCTGCATCTACAGTACCTCTGAAAAAATATTTGGCCTTCTAGTAGTGTGTCGGACTTTCTCTATTAGTCCATCTATACTGACCTCCATCAGGTTGCAAACTGAATATAATTTTTTTCTGCATCTAGCTCTGAAAAAATATTTGGCCTTCTAGTAGTGTGTCGGACTTTCTCTATTAGTCCATCTATACTGACCTCCATCAGGTTGCAAATTAAAACTAATTTTTATCTGCATCTACAGTACCTCTGAAAAAATATTTGGGCTTCTAGCAGTGTGTGGGACTTGTTCTATTAGTCCATCTATACTGACCTCCATCAGGTTGCAAACTGAATATATTTTTTTCTGCATCTACCTCTGAAAAAATATTGGGCTTCTAGCTGTGTGTGGGTCTTGTTCTATTAATCCATCTATACTGACCTCCATCAGGTTGCAAACTGAATATATTTTTTTCTGCATCTACCTCTGAAAAAATATTTGGCCTTCTAGTAGTGTGTCGGACTTTCTCTATTAGTCCATCTATACTGACCTCCATCAGGTTGCAAATTCAAAATAATTTTTTTCTGCATCTAACCCAGCCAATAGTTTTGGCCTAATACCACAGTTTGGCCACTCAGCTCTGCTCGGTTACCATCCATTGTTTTTTTGTGCAAACAACTCCAGAGTTGTGAATTAGTTAACCACCAAAATGAGTGGAATAAGGCCTGCTGCTGGTGGAAAGGGGAATAGGCGTGTTGGGAAGGGGAAAAAAGGTTGTGTCCGTGGGGTAGGTGTTAAAGCAACAGTAACATCTGCAGAAGAAAGACCATCTTCCAGCCAAACTAAAATGTCTACTTCTTTTAGCGGACAATGTGATAAGATCCCTTTCTTACGGCCACGCCAATCGTTACAAATTCCAGATGAGGCACAAAAACAGCAGGTGCTTTAACGGATATCAAGTGCTCCTTTAAGTGGGCTCTCCTCCACATCAACTTCAACATCACAAATACTCCAGTCCTCAAAGGTGTCACCCAAATCGCACTTGCTTCCTCACAGCTCCCAAATCTCCAGCTGCCCGTCTGAGTATGAGGTAGAACAGATGGTTGAGTCTGCAGAGCTGTTTACTCATACTATAGCCTGGGAATCAGAGGTCGACTCCAGCGCTTCTGTGAATCCAGACGAGGAAATGATCTGCACTGATGCCCAGAATCTTTATGAGTCGGATCCAGGACCAGATGCAGAAGGTTCTGACCATAATGTAGACCCTCATTCCCAAACTGTAACTCCTGTTGGTGGAGACAATGAGGAAGACGATGATAAGACTCAAATACCTGATTGGAGCGACAACTTTAGTTTTTTGTCAGGGCAGGAACAGGTTGGCTCTGAGGACGACGGGTGTGATAACGCACAGGTTGATGATGATGAGGTCGGAGATCCCACTTACTGTCAACCCACAGTCAGCCAAGAGATGAGGTCAGCAGAGGAGGTGGAGGAAGATGCTAGTGACGACGAGGTCAGGTTGCGCCTTTCTGGACAGAGACGTAGTACTGGAAGCACGTCAACAACTGCATCCTCAAACACAACTCTGCCTCTCACCACAAGTCGTGGTGGCTCTTCAGGTCGCATGGGTGCTAAGCCTTGCATAGCCTGGGCATTTTTTCAGATCGATAAAGATGACCCAACTCGTGTTATCTGTAACATTTGTCAGCAAAAGCTAAGTAGAGGCCAAAAAATACATAGTTTGAGTACTTCATGCATGAACCGGCACATGGACATGAAGCATAAGTTGCAGTGGGAAGCTCAGTGTGCTACAATGCGGCCTAGCCGGCCGGGCCAACCACCGTCTGCCATATCTTGTGCATCCGCGGCCTCTTCATCCTCTGTGACTGGGGGGACAGCAGTCACACCTGTTTTGGGGCGCAGACCTGCCACCTCTTTACCCGCAACAGCCAGCGTGATTGGCAGGTCATCATTTTCTTTGGAGGTGGTAACACCAGCTGGTGTTGAGCGCTGTCCGACATCGATAGCACCACCTTTGGATCAAGGCAACCTAACATGTCCGCCTGCATCTTCCTCACAGACCGGCAGTTTGCCGGGGACACCCTTATCAACCCCGTCTAAGCACAATAGCCAGCCCTCGGTCCCTCAGATGTGGACAAGTAAAAGACCATTTCCTCCTAGCCATGAGAAAGCTAAGAGGTTGAATTTCACCATCTGCAAGCTCTTGGCTACAGAAATGCTGCCTTTCCGCCTGGTGGACACAGAGGATTTTCGAGACCTTGTGTCCGTCGCAGTGCCCCAGTACCAGAAGCCCAGTCGGCACTACTTCTCAAAGAAAGGTGTGCCTGCGCTCCACCAGCATGTCGCACACAACATCACCGCTTCTTTGAGAAACTCTGTGTGTGACAGGGTGCATTTCACCACAGACACTTGGACGAGTAGGCATGGACAGGGGCGTTACATGTCGCTGACTGGGCACTGGGGAACTATGGTGACAGCAGGACAAGGGGCTGCTGTCCAAGTCTTGCCGTCCCCACGAGTTGTGCGTCAATCCTCTTTATGTCAAAGTTCCTCCACTGCTTCTGCCTCCTCAACCTCCTCTCGGTCTTCCACCTGCACCCAAAGCCTGTCTGGTCATGCCACAAGCTTTCTAACTGCGCAGAAGGGATCCTGCACACCTCCTTACTATGCTGGCAGTAGGGCTCAACGTCATCAGGCGGTTTTTACATTGAAATGTCTGGGAAATGTGAGTCACACAGCTGAGGAGTTGTGGTCAGCTCTGGAGAACCAATTTCATGAATGGTTGTCTCCACTGGACCTGAAACCAGGGAAGGCCGTGTGCGACAATGCTGCAAACCTGGGTGCGGCCCTTCGCCGGGGCAATGTCACACACGTGCCTTGTATGGCTCACGTGTTGAACCTTGTCCAGCAATTTTTAGCCCACTATCCCAGACTAGATGGCCTTCTGCAGAGGGCACGGTCGCTGTGTGCTCACTTCCGCCGTTCGCATCCCGCAGCTCAGCGACTTACATCTCTACAGAAGTCGTTGAGCCTGCCACTTCACCGGCTAAAATGCGATGTGCCTACCCGGTGGAATTCAACTCTGCACATGTTGCAGCGACTGTGGCAGCACCGACAAGCCCTGGTGCAATACGTTCTGACGTATAGCCTGGGCCAACGAGATTCAGAGGTGGGGCAAATCACGCTGGAGGAGTGGTCTCAGATCAGGGACCTATGCACCCTTCTGCACAGTTTTAAAATGGCGACGAAGATGTTTAGTGCTGACGATGCCATTATCAGCATGACTATTACGGTGATTTACATGCTGGAGCACATGTTAAACAGAATTCGGAGTCAGGTGGTGGCACAAGAGGAGGTGGAGGAAGTAGAGGAGGAGGAGTTGTATGCGGAAGGGCTAACATCTGCAAGGTCCAGAAGGTCGGCAGCACCAAGGCGGCAGGCATGTGAGGGTGGGGGAGATGGTTTTACGAGGGCGCATGGTAGCAGCCAAACTAGTGAGGAAGGTGCAGGAGCCCAGGAAAAAGTGGAGGACGAACTGATGGAAGACTCATCAGATGAGGGAGACCTTGATCACATTTCTGTTGTGCGAGGTTGGGGGGAGAGGACAGAGGAAGGAAGCATGATTGTTACCTCGCCACCAACACAACAGGGACTTGGTGCTCCTGGATGCGCAACACACATGAGTGCCTTCTTGCTGCACTACCTGCAACATGACCCTCGAATTGTGAGAATTAGAAATAATCCTGACTACTGGGTTGCCACACTGTTAGATCCCCGGTACAAAAGTAAATTTGCAGAAACTATTCCTGCCATAGAAAGGGATGCACGCATGCAGGAGTATCAGCAGAGACTGTTGCAGAATCTTACATGTGCTTTTCCACAAAATACCAGTGGTGCACGTAGTGAATCTCACAGTTCCAACTTGCCAACCGTGGGACCGTCAAGTGTTCAGCACTCAAACCGTAACAGAACCACAGTATCTGCTGGTAACATCAATTTTGCGGAATCATTTCACCACTTTTTTAGCCCATCCTTTGCAAGGCCACAGGAGACAAGAAGTCTGACACATAGTCAACGCCTAGAGACGATGGTACAGGAGTATCTCCAAGTAAACATTGAAGCCACGACTGTGTCACTGGACCCTTGCTCTTTTTGGGCTTCCAATCTGGATAAATGGCCGGAGCTAGCCACTTACGCCTTGGAGATCTTGTCATGCCCCGCAGCCAGCGTTCTGACTGAACGTGTGTTCAGCGCTGCTGGTGGTGTGCTGACAGATAAGCGCACGCGGCTCTCCACTGATAATGTAGACAGACTCACGTTCATAAAGATGAACAAATCATGGATCTGAAACGACTTTTCTACCCCTGTGTCATCCTGGGGAGAGTAAAAGCTTGATGATTGGTTAAAATCACCCTATCAAACGTTTTAAGCATTCAAATTACTAATCATGTTTATCTGTATCTTGACTGGAAAATAATTTGGGCTTTGTAGCAGTGTGCAGCACTGATCCTATTAGGACATCTATAATAAGCTCCACCAGATTTAAAATTAAAAATAATTTTTAGCTGCATCTAGCCCGGAAAAAAATTTTGGGGCTCCGAGATGCGCAAGACACATAAGTGCCTTCTTGCTGCACTACCTGCAGCATGACCCTCATATTGTCAGAATTCGAAGTAATCATGACTACTGGGTTGCCACACTCTTAGATCCCCCAAACTTTTCGATCAACCTTTTCATTTTAATAAAGACCAAAAAAATGGTCATTTTTGAAATTATAAGCATTAGCAGGTTGTTAGAAACTGAAATCAAACAGTTTTCAACTCAAAACTTTATTCTAGGTGATGTTACATTTTCACATAGGACCCCTTGTTCGAAAGGAGCTTCTGAACTCTCTCGTCCATTGAATTTGTCAGGTTTTGGATGGTTTCTGCTTCAATTGTTTTGCATGAGGACAGAATACCCTCCCAGAGCTGTTGCTTAGATGTGAACTGCCTCCCGCCATCATAGACACTCCTTTTAATGATGCTCCAAAGGTTCTGAATGGGGTAGAGGTCAGGGGAGCATGGGGGTCACACCATAAGTTTGTCCCCTTTTATGCCCATATCAGCCAGAGATGCAGATGTTTTATGTGCAGCATGAGATGGTGCATTATCATGCAGAAAAATGATCTTGCTGTGAAATACACGGTTCTTCTTCTTGAACCATGGCAGGAAGTGCTGTTTGAGAAAATCCACATACATTATGGAGTTCATCTTTAGCGCCTTCAGGGATCCTAAAGGGGCCGACAATCTCTCTCCCCATGATTCCAGCCCAAAACATTACTCCACCTCCTCCTTGTTGGCGCTGTAGCCGTGTTTGCGTGGGGTGTCCATCAACCAGCCATCCTCCACTCCATCCATCTGGACCATCGAGCGCTGAACGGCACTCATCCGTGAACAAAACAGTTTTGAAATCAGTCTTCATGTAATGTTTGGCCCACTGGAGCCGTTTCTGCTTGTGTGAAGTGGATAGAGAAGGTCGACAGGATGGCGTATGCACAGCTGCAAACCTCTGAAGGACCCTGCATCTTGTTGTTCGGGGGACGTTGGAGGCACAAGCAGCTTCAATAACTTGTCTGCTGCTATGACAAGGCTTTTTTGCCGCTGCTCTTTCAACCTGACGTAATTGCCTGTAGGAAAGAGTCCTCAATTTGCCCTTATCAGAACGCACACGTGTGTACTGTGAATCAGCTACATACTTCTTGATTGCCAAGACACTTCATCCTGATCATCGCACAATGTTGATTGTAGTCATACCTTGACCTAAACACTCCACAATTTGTTGCTTCTCAGCAGCCGACACATCCTTTTTCTTTCCCATTTTGGCAGAAAATGTAGTCTGCTTAATAATGTGAGAGAGCCTTCTTAAGTAGTCTTGCCTTTCATTGGACACACCTGCCAAACTAATTAGCACAGGTGTCTGCAATTGCTTACAGTGATATAAAGAGCCCTGACACACATCACCATCAATGAGTTTAACTGACAAACAAACAAATTCTTCCCTTATCACTCCTAAACACTTTTTGCATAATAATTTGGAACGCGGTGTACATGTGCTTTTCCACAAAACACCAGCGGTTCACGTAGTGAATCTTACAGTTCTAACTTGCCAACCGTGGTCTGTATGGAATTGTTCAATAAAGGGCCCAAAATTAAGATAACATAGATGGGAGAGGTCTCTATGAATAGGAATTCCTAAGTATTTGATACCCTGTGAGGGCCAGGCAAAGGGAAAGTTGGACTGGATGGAATCCTATATGGATTTGGGGAGGGAGACATCGAGGGCCTCAGACTTCGCTGCATTGATTTTAAAATTTTACCATGTAACAAAGTGATCTATTTCAGCCATAACAGCATGGATGGATATATGTGATTGAGTGATATATACTAGGACATCATCAGCAAATAGAGAGCACTTGTACTCGGTGCATCCCACCTCAATCCACCTAATATTGGGGTTATGGCGAATTGATGAGAGCAGGTGCTCCGTCACTAGGATGTATAAGAGAGGGGACAGAGAACATCCCTGCCTTGTCCCATTGGTGATTGTGAAAGGTGATGAAAATGTTCTGATGCACCCCCTGGGCCTTGGGACACCCGAAGCCGGACCCTTTTTGGTGGATGCTGGTGGTTGTAGTCTTCGTGGCGGCGACCCGGTTCCGTGGCTCAGGGCGGTCAAACCAGTGGCGGAACTATTTATGTGGTTTTGATGTTTAAATGTCCGACTACGCCACCCGTGGATTGCGGTCAGAGTGAACCGCCGCTACAGGGCAGACCGCTGAGGCTGGTGTTGTGGGTGCAGCAGAGCGTAGCATAACTCCCCACGGGAGGAGTATAGCCTCAGGGCAGTGTATGCGGAGGATGGGGGTGATGGTGCAGGGCAGCAGCAGTAACGACACGGAGTCAGTGATGCAGTCCAGGGCCTTTACTCACAGTTCTTATTATCCAGACCACGTCTGCAGGTAACGGCTTCCCACGTCGTACTGTGCTCACCAGGTGAGGGGCTCAGACAACTCCCAGATAACTTTGGAGCACTTCACAGGACCCCCTTTGTGTGTCCTTTGTCTGGCCTTTCTTACCAACACTTCTGTCCGGCTGCCTCGGGCCTCCTCTTGGTAAACTTGGCGCCAGTTTCCCTGACCCTATGTGGTGCCTTCCTAGCGGGTGTAGCGAGGGGCTGCGCCACATAAAATGTCAGAGCCTCCGGTTTCTAGCTGAGGGTCGTTTCCTGCCTCCACTAGTTCGGGGACCGGTCTCCCCCTTTGGCCTGACCCCTCCACGCAGGTGGATTCGGGCGTGCGGTGGCGACTCGCCCGTCCGCACCCCTGGGATCCCTTCATTCCTCGTTCCTGGAGCCTTCTCCGCTCCTCTTCCTTCCTTCTCCCTCTTCCAGGCCTGGGCCTCTGTTACTAGGCCTGCCTCCGGAGCAGAGCTCATGCAGAACCCCTGCTCCCTGCCACTTCTGCTCAGACTTCTCTGCACTGAACTAAGATGGTGCCCACCTTTTATACTCCCTTCTCAATGCACCCAGGAACTGCTTCCTCCCTGCTCCTGCACTACAGGGTTCCCCTTCCTCAGTGTTCCCTCCCCCCACTCCAGCCAGGGACAGGGACTGTCGTGCCCATCTCAGGGGCATATTGGTCGCCCTGCCCCACGGCAATGTGGTGTAATGCATGCAGGTGTCGGGTCCTGATCCACACTCCATCCTTACCTGAGAGTGAGATATCACACCTCTGGGTGAGGTGCAATACGTCTGTAGCAACCGAGCCCTCAGGGTGCTACAGTTCCATTTATCTTCAGCCTAGGTGACGTATTGCGATACAGGGCCGTGATTTTGGCTATAAAAGGGTCCCCTAGACCCCTACCCCAAGCTTTTTAAGAGAATCATATATGGCATGCCAGGAGACTCTATGGAATGCTTTCTCAGCATCCAACGAGAGTATCTAATTACAAATTTTTAACTGCATCTAGCCCAGGAAATACTTTGTGCCTAGTAGCAGTGTCTGCTAGTCAGCGGATTATCCCGGCTGTTAAGCAAGCTACACCACCTGTAGTTTAGACACTTAATTTTTTCAAAGGAAATGCTTCGGGACCATGGGATACTCAGTGAAGAGCATCAGGAGGCACCCCAAGGCATAGGGGCTGGGACTGGCAGTAGGATGCCTTGCGGTGGACAGCCGAGCTCGATCCTTATAAAAGCTTTTTAACTGCAGCAGCTTTAGTGGACGCTACTGGAGCTGGAATTACGCGGCTGCTGGCATGAGACTTGCCCTCCAATAGATCCTTGTAAATGGATTTAAAGTGTATTCATTCAAATTAGAGAGACAATTTAAATTAAAAAGCTTAGAGCTGCCTCCACCACAGGGGGGCTCGCTCGACCCACCAGCGGACAGGCACCAGTATTGGGAGAGGGGGGCTGGCCATCAGGGTTCACCGCGGCTCTGGCACAAACCCGGCGACACGGAAGTGGCACGGGCAGGAGCGGACTGGCCGTGTCGGCTTCTCACTTTTTGGATTTTAGAAGGGCATGACATGCCTATATCTGTGTCTCCCTCTCCTTTTACTCCTTCACCTCTTTTATTTTCGCATGACTATATGTACTTGTCACTTTTCCATGTGTTAGTTGTGTCTTCTGAGCAGTTTGTCAGCTTTTGGACACCTTTGAAGGTGTTTTCTATGTGTTTCTATGTGTTTTTGTTTGCCTGCCATTGGTTTTAACGGTGTTCGAAGGTGTTCGACGAACAGTTCGACGAACAGTTCGGCGAACACACGGGTGTTCGACGAACCGAACCGAACTCGAACACTACGGGGGTGGCTCAACACTATTTGTAAGTCAAAGGCTGGAGTGGAAGGAACGTATAAAAAAGTTTAATGGAATAAATCAGAAAAAGGCTCTAAGAGAAATAAAGATAAAGAGCGCAAACAACATATTTTTAGACAAAATAAACATTAATTCATCATTATTAAGATTAGTGTGTGAAGAAAAGAAAATAATGCTGAAATCCAATCAATATAAAAAGAGAATGGAGAGCTGGTAGTGATTTATCAGTGATTATAGTGTTGCAGCTTTTGCATTCATGCAGAAGCAGGCCACCAATATTACTGAAAGAAAAAAACTGAAAAAAAATCAATAAACTCTGTGACTATCTCAGAAGGTGCGTATCACAAACTGATGTCTTGCACACGTTTTATTATTCAAATGTGAGGATACAAGTCTCACCAATGCAATAGCCTGTTGTTGCTGTTGTTATTTGGTTGTGGCGTGTACCTAGCATTTCTTGGCGATCCTTTTTGGAAGGGTGGAACTGTGGTTCAAAGCAATGACAAAAGTTAATTCAAGTGTAGCTAAAAAAATATGCTGTAAACGAAAGAGTGACAATGGAAATGAATGGTGTAATATAAATTAAAAAAACAAGTAAATGTTAAACATTTCAACTGCAGACTTTCAATTCCATCAATGACATGTCTTTTCTTTTCCATTAGCATTTATTAAAATATTGAAATATTTTTATTCAGCAGTAAAACATAAATCTTGTAATATTGCGATTAGAGATGAGAGAACCTTTCAAGGTTCGGTTCGGTTGTGATCGGCGAACTTCCTGGTGTTCACTGAACAGTTCACCCAACATATCCGAACACTACTGTAGTCAATGGGAGGCAAAGCAAAGTGCATAGACAACACCTTCAAGGGGCCCAAAATCTGCCAAAACAGTTCAAATTAGGGGCAGACACCAGGAAAAGTGGCATCAATTGACCAATAGTGGAAATTTTATAGCAGCCAGCCATGGGCCATGCATGATGTATCAGGGTCTGGGCCAGCATTTACAGTTTTAAATGTAATTTCAAATTAAGATGAGGTGGGTGAGGGATCAGTGTAGGCCTGCTGTGCTGGGAGCCCTGATACCTCATGCAATAGCTCAAATCTCTTTTCCGCTCAGCCACACTTAGGTGGCACAATTATCAGCTGCATAGACTACTATTGATAGAAAAATTTAAAGATTACAACACAGGTAGTTGACTGAAAGTAAGTGCAGGCCTGTCGGTCTGGGAGCCCTACTGCTACAGGCAACCCACCAGATGGGGACCCAACTTGGAGTCTCCACATTTCCAAAAATTATTGCCACACACCACTAAAGTGGCATCAATTTCCTCAGAGTAGAAATAGTATAATGGGGCTCCGATAAACCTTCCACAACAGGCTACCCACCAAATGGAGACTAAACTTGGAGTCTCCACATTTCAAAAAATTGTTAGTAACATCAGCAGCAGTAGCAACAGTAGGCACAGAAGCCACAAAAAAGGTATCACATACTCCAATAACGCAAGATCAATGCAGCAGACTAAAAAGTACACCATCGCCTAGCTTGTCCAGTCTGCGACTGGTGTGCAAAAGTCATTGGAGATCCATGACTTGTTCATCTTGATGAAAGTTAGGCAGTCTATACTTTCTGGGGACAGCCGGATGCGCTTATCTGTCAGGTCACCACCAGCAGGGTCAGAGGACACATTCTGAGAGAACGCTGGCTGCAAGGCTGTTAAAATACTGGCGTATTACTGCTGGAAACCAGTGGCCAAAGGAGGACAAGCAGGAACAGCAAGCAGTAGTAGAAGTTCTTGGATAAAGCAAAGGAGTTGTAGGTAACAATCCAGAGATAAATGAGAACAGTCTAGGTAAGAATGTTCAGGAGCTGGAGACAGAAACTAGACTAACAGCTAGACTATACTCAAGCAATGAGTGAGAGATCCATGTGGCTTTAAGTAGGCCCAAACAAGAAACAAGATGGATTCCGCAGGTTCAAAATCTGCCATATTAGTATAGGGCAATTGCAGAACACAATGGCAGCCTCCCGTGATAAGGAGTTGAATTACAGCACAATTATTAAGGTGAACAATAGTAACCACTAGTGGTCAAACAGTAGAAGGACAACAGAAATTCTGACATTACTCCTTCTTTCAACAGCGGCCTCCAGATGAAGTTTAGCTTGGTTTATGTGAAATTTTTGGTGATACTCTTTATGCAGTCGAGGAGCATTGATATTTTCTACAGGTTCCCAGGAGTAGTGTTGAGCATTCCGATACTGAAATATCGGGTATCGGCCGATATTCGCGGTATCGGAATTCCGATACTTAATTCCGATACTTTGGCAATATCGTATACCGGAATCGGAAGCTCCCATAATGCAATGAGCCAGTTTCATTTTATTCAGCTAATGAGGATCCTAAGAAGTGTGAGCACATCCTGTTAGGCATGTAGGCATCTTAACTAATGGCATGGCTGTGATTGGCCGCTGAAATGATGTCATGATGCACTATAAAAGCCGCCGCCGCCATTTTGAGCTCACTCTGCTGTGAATTCAGTTAGGGATAGGACGCTGTTGTTCTGAGGGACAGTTTTAGCTACCTATTTGGTCTATTCTGCTTTACCCAAGCTACTTTATAAATTGCTGTGCCTTGCAGCGCTAGTGCACAGTTCTCTGTGCTGTTCACCGCTGTCTGCAAGGTCTGTGTGTGTGAGTGCAGCTCACCCTGTAGTGTGTGCTTCAGCCACGTCTGGTTGTAGTGCACTCAGTGTGTGTCACTGCCTCATACATTGTCCTTTTTTGCCAATTCATAATTTTTCCTGATATCTCCTATTAGTGTGGTGGTTACATCCGTATTCAGCTAAATTGGTTCCAAACACACTATATAGGAGTAGATAGAGAATTTTTTTTTGTCTTGCAGCGCTAGTGCACAGTGCTCTGCATCTGTACTGTTCACCGCTGTCTGCAAGGTCTGTGTGTGTGAGTGCAGCTCACCCTATAGTGTGTGCTTCAGCCACGTCTGGTTGTAGTGCACTCAGTGTGTGTCACTGCCTCATACATTGTCCTTTTATGCCAATTCATAATTTTTCCTGATTTCTCCTATTAGTGTGGTGGTTCCATCTGTATTCAGCTACATTGGTTCCAAACACACTATATAGGAGTAGTTAGAGGAGCCTTTCTGCAGCATTGTGCCCTGCAGCGCCAGCCAGATTAGTATTAGCCTATTTTTTGTAGCCTCATCTATTGCATTGTAGGTTACCTTCCTACATTGTAATAGCTACAAAACGTTTGTGATACTATCGGTATTACATCTTTGGGCACATCCAGTGTCATTTTGTGACCAAAAAAAACCTAAATAAAGTTCACCAAACACTCCACTTTACAGTTGTGCAGGCCACATTAGCTCATATTAAAGTCTAGTCCACACTTTATAAAATTAGTGTTTCTTATACCTGTTAGCAGCTGTTCAGGAATAAGCACACTAAGCCCTTAGTACTTTTCTGCCTATCTTTATCAGTCTACCAAGATGAAGAAGGCAGGGAGTAAGGCATGTGGTCGTGGTCGTGGGCGTGGAGTTTCTGCAGGGAGAGGAAGTGAGGATTCTGTGCCTGCAAGGAGAGGACATGGGGATTCTGTGCCTGCTGCGGGCAACAGTGACTCAGCATCCCCCAGTTTTACCAGGGAACAGTCCTTTATGCACAGCTTTGTAGGAGCTAGCCGTACCCCACTGCTGCGGGAGGACCAAATTGAAGCCGTTGTCGGATGGATGGCAGCTAAAGCATCGACTTCAATTAGTTCCAGATCCTCTCAGGTCCTGAGCACTGAAGAGCACCCATCTGTCTCTTCACCACCTGCCAAATTGCCCAGGCAGTCAGAGAGCCCTGGACAGGAGCCATCTCTTCTTCTGTTCTCTGAATCTCTTGGCTTGGAAAGAGGGGGCCAGCCAAGCAGAATTAGAGAATTTGAAAAAGAGGTAGTATGCAGTGATGCGCAACCGTTTTGTCTCTCTGAATCTGAAGAGGCGGGTGGGCCAGTGCCTATGGTCAGCAGCACACCTCAGTACGCATCTGATGATGAGACTCAGGTGCCACTTTCTGGTGCGTACTGTGCTGTCGAGACTACCCAGGAGAAGTAGTTGTTTGAAGAGGGTGGTGTAGATGATGAGGTCCTTGACCCATCATGGCTTGAGGGACAGGAAGGTGGTGGGAGCAGCTATGAGGAAGAGATTCCCCGAACAGCCCAAAAAGGAGGGAGAGTGAGGGGGCAGACTTGGTTGCCAGTAGCCTCCACTTCGGCACCCATTAGGAGCATGGCTCTTCCAAAATCCAAAGCGGGCGCTCCCAAGACTTGCAGTGCCTGGTCCTTTTTTGACACAGTTGCAGATGACATTTGCTTTGTCAAATGCAAGCTGTGTAATCAGAAGGTGAAAAGAGGGAAAAGTGTCAGCAATCTCAATACCACAAATATGTGGAAACATGTGCGGACCAAGCACATGGTGGAGTTACAAAAGCACACTGAAGACCTAGGCCAACCTACAGCGCCACCTACCACCTCTTCAGCTCGTGTTGTAGCCTCTTCCTCCAGCATACACACAGCTGGTTCGGCTTCCTCACAGGATCGCCATGGAAGAATCTCTGGCACTGTTGTACAGAGACACAGTGTAATTCCACCCACAGCACCACTTTCCCAGTCATCCTCACACTCCCAGGCCAGTCTACAGCCATCGTTAGCACAGGCATGGGAGAAAAGGCGCCCATACTCAGCAAACCACCCCCGAGCACAGGCTCTGAATGCTGGCATTGCTAAACTACTGGCCCTTGAAATGCTATCATTCAGGCTGGTGGAGACTGACACCTTCCGTAACTTTATGGCATTGTCAGTCCCACAATACAATGTGCCCAGCCGCATTTATTTCAGCAGGCAAGCCGTCCCTGCCCTGCAACATCATGTGGAGGGAAAAATTAAACATGCGCTACAAAATGCCGTCAGTAGCAAGGTCCACCTGACCACCGATGCATGGACCAGTAAGCATGGACAGGGACGATACCTTTCCCTCACTGCCCATTGGGTAAATGTTGTGGAGCCGGGTACAGATCTTGAGAGTGGCACTGTACATGTTCTGCCAACTCCAAGGATTGCAGGAATCCAGTCTGTACACATTGACTCCTCCTTATACTCCAGTTCCTCTGAATCAGCGCTGCAGGAGCCGTCACGGTCTACCTCCACATCGACCCGTGAATGGTTACCTGTTATGATGACCGATATGAGCACAGCCATGGCCAAACGTCAACAGGCCGTATTAAAATTAATTTCTTTGGGGAATCGAAGCCACACAGCGCAGGAGCTCTGGAATGCCATCAAGCAGCAGAGCGATGTGTGGTTTGTGCCAGCGAATCTCCAGCCAGGCATGGTAGTGTGTGACAATGGTCGAAATCTGGTGGCAGCTCTGGACCTAGGCAACCTCACTCACATCCCATGTCTGGCACATGTGCTCAACTTGGTCATTCAGAGTTTTTTGAGGGACTATCCGGATCTTGATGCACGGATTCACAAGGTCCGCATAGAGTGCGCTCACTTGCGGCGTTCCATCAACGCAAGATCACGCATTGCAGCTCTGCAGCGCCGATTACGTCTTCCGGAACATCGCATCATATGTGACCTACCCACCAGGTGGAATTCAACGTTACATATGTTGGAGAGGTTGTGTGAGCAGCAGGCAGCGGTAATAGAGTACCAGCTGCAGCAGGCGCAAACAAGTCGCAGTGCGCGCTGTTCACACTTCACCACCACTGAGTGGGCCTCTATGAAGGACATTTGCCATGTTTTGCGTGCCTTCGATTATTCCATGCGGATGGCGAGTGCAGATGATGCACTAGTCAGCATGACTATCCCCCTTATCTGCCTGCTTGAAAAAACACTGCAAGCACTAAGGGACGAGGTTTTGGAAGAGGTGGAGGATGAGGAGTCACAAATACCATCTGCTTCTCTACAGTCTGCGCAACGTGGTTCCTCACAATTGCCTAGGCAGGGGACACTTTGTGAGGAGGATGAGGAGGAGTCAATGGATGAGGAAGACGTCTGTCCAGAGGAGGGAGGTACGCAATGCTCTAGTAGTCAGTATCTAGAGCAAGGGTGGGGTGATGCAGAGCAGGCAGAGATCACGCCTCAAGCAGGGGACAGCGTTTCTTGGCCAGTTGGCAGTCTGCAGCACATGGTTGATTTCATGCTGCAGTGCGTGAGAAACGACCGCCGCATCGCCCACATTCTCAACACGGCTGATTATTGGGTGTCCACCCTCCTAGATCCTCGCTACCGGGACAACTGACAAAGCCTCATAACACCGTTGAACCGGGAGCGTAAAATGCGGGAGTACCAAGAAGCACTGGTGCATTCCTTCATGTTCTCCATTCCAACCGAGAGCAGTGCTGCTAGTGCTTTACAAAGCAGCTCAGTGCGTCGAGGCAGTGGAGGAAGCTCTGCACAAAGAGGGAGCAGAAGCAGTGCCTCAGCACAAGGCAAGACCAGTATGGCCGAAATGTGGCAAAATTTTGTGTCCCCGCCGCCACAAATGTCTACACCATCACAGACGGCTCCAGTCAGCAGGAGGAAAAGTTTCCGTCAGATGGTGACAGACTACATGTCTTGCCCTCTTAGTGTACTCCCAGATGGCTCTTCTCCCTTCAAGTTTTGGGTCTGTAAGCTGGATACATGGCCAGAGCTTAGTCACTATGCATTGGAGGTGCTAGCTTGCCCTGCTGCTAGTGTATTATCGGAACACGTCTTTAGTGCCGCAGGTGGTGTACTAACAGACTGTCGCATGCGACTATCCTCCGATAACGGTGACCGGCTTACTTTTCTCAAAATGAACAAGGCCTCGATCTCTCATGAATTTGCCAGTCCTCTTCTAGAATAAATAATTGGTTGGCAACAGTATCCAGGTCTCCTGTTGTGTTCATGTTTCTACCACCTGAACTATAATCCCTGAGCTCCAACACCGCAAGTTGGCGCTCAGAAGTGCCGTCTGCACAGTCAACACTTGCTGCCGTGTTATTGGGGTTCAGTAACGTCAGCTGTTCCCCTGCTGTGCGGACGGCAATTTCTCCTGCTCTGTCCACATTCTCACTACTACAGATTTTAAAGTTGCTCCAATTACACCTCTGGCTCCTCTGTTTTCAGTATTATACCTGAGCTCCAACACCGCCAGTTGGCGCTCGGAAGTGCCGTCTGCACAGTCAACACTTGCTGCCGTGTTATTGGGGTTCAGTAACGTCAGCTGTTCCCCTGCTGTGTGTCCGGCATATTCTCCTGCTTTGTCCACATCCACTGTACTACTGATTAGTGTTGAGCCACCCCCGTAGTGTTCGAGTTCGGTTCGGTTCGTCGAACACCCGTGTGTTCGCCGAACTGTTCGTCGAACTGTTCGTCGAACACCTTCGAACACCGTTAAAACCAATGGCAGGCAAACAAAAACACATAGAAACACATAGAAAACACCTTCAAAGGTGTCCAAAAGCTGACAAACTGCTCAGAAGACACAACTAACACATGGAAAAGTGACAAGTACATATAGTCATGCGAAAATAAAAGAGGTGGAGGAGTAAAAGGAGGGGGAGACACAGATATAGGCATGTCATGCCCTTCTAAAATCCAAAAAGTGAGAAGCCAACACGGCCAGTCCGCTCCTGCCCGTGCCACCTCCGTGTCGCCGGGTTTGTGCCAGAGCCGCGGTGAACCCTGATGGCCAGCCCCCCTCTCCCAATACTGGTGCCTGTCCGCTGGTGGGTCGAGCGAGCCCCCCTGTGGTGGAGGCAGCTCTAAGCTTTTTAATTTAAATTGTCTCTCTAATTTGAATGAATACACTTTAAATCCATTTACAAGGATCTATTGGAGGGCAAGTCTCATGCCAGCAGCCGCGTAATTCCAGCTCCAGTAGCGTCCACTAAAGCTGCTGCAGTTAAAAAGCTTTTATAAGGATCGAGCTCGGCTGTCCACCGCAAGGCATCCTACTGCCAGTCCCAGCCCCTATGCCTTGGGGTGCCTCCTGATGCTCTTCACTGAGTATCCCATGGTCCCGAAGCATTTCCTTTGAAAAAATTAAGTGTCTAAACTACAGGTGGTGTAGCTTGCTTAACAGCCGGGATAATCCGCTGACTAGCAGACACTGCTACTAGGCACAAAGTATTTCCTGGGCTAGATGCAGTTAAAAATTTGTAATTAGATACTCTCGTTGGATGCTGAGAAAGCATTCCATAGAGTCTCCTGGCACGCCATATATGATTCTCTTAAAAAGCTTGGGGTAGGGGTCTAGGGGACCCTTTTATAGCCAAAATCACGGCCCTGTATCGCAATACGTCACCTAGGCTGAAGATAAATGGAACTGTAGCACCCTGAGGGCTCGGTTGCTACAGACATATTGCACCTCACCCAGAGGTGTGATATCTCACCCTCAGGTAAGGATGGAGTGTGGATCAGGACCCGACACCTGCATGCATTACACCACATTGCCGTGGGGCAGGGCGACCAATATGCCCCTGAGATGGGCACGACAGTCCCTGTCCCTGGCTGGAGTGGGGGGAGGGAACACTGAGGAAGGGGAACCCTGTAGTGCAGGAGCAGGGAGGAAGCAGTTCCTGGGTGCATTGAGAAGGGAGTATAAAAGGTGGGCACCATCTTAGTTCAGTGCAGAGAAGTCTGAGCAGAAGTGGCAGGGAGCAGGGGCTCTGCATGAGCTCTGCTCCGGAGGCGGGCCTAGTAACAGAGGCCCAGGCCTGGAAGAGGGAGAAGGAAGGAAGAGGAGCGGAGAAGGCTCCAGGAACGAGGAATGAAGGGATCCCAGGGGTGCGGACGGGCGAGTCGCCACCGCACGCCCGAATCCACCTGCGTGGAGGGGTCAGGCCAAAGGGGGAGACCGGTCCCCGAACTAGTGGAGGCAGGAAACGACCCTCAGCTAGAAACCGGAGGCTCTGACATTTTATGTGGCGCAGCCCCTCGCTACACCCGCTAGGAAGGCACCACATAGGGTCAGGGAAACTGGCGCCAAGTTTACCAAGAGGAGGCCCGAGGCAGCCGGACAGAAGTGTTGGTAAGAAAGGCCAGACAAAGGACACACAAAGGGGGTCCTGTGAAGTGCTCCAAAGTTATCTGGGAGTTGTCTGAGCCCCTCACCTGGTGAGCACAGTACGACGTGGGCAGCCGTTATCTGCAGACGTGGTCTGGATAATAAGAACTGTGAGTAAAGGCCCTGGACTGCATCACTGACTCCGTGTCGTTACTGCTGCTGCCCTGCACCATCACCCCCATCCTCCGCATACACTGCCCTGAGGCTATACTCCTCCCGTGGGGAGTTATGCTACGCTCTGCTGCACCCACAACACCAGCCTCAGCGGTCTGCCCTGTAGCGGCGGTTCACTCTGACCGCAATCCACGGGTGGCGTAGTCGGACATTTAAACATCAAAACCACATAAATAGTTCCGCCACTGGTTTGACCGCCCTGAGCCACGGAACCGGGTCGCCGCCACGAAGACTACAACCACCAGCATCCACCAAAAAGGGTCCGGCTCCGGGTGTCCCAAGGCCCAGGGGGCGCGTCAGAACATTTTCATCACCTTTCACAATCACCAATGGGACAAGGCAGGGATGTCCTCTGTCCCCTCTCTTATACATCCTAGTGACGGAGCACCTGCTCTCATCAATTCGCCATAACCCCAATATTAGGTGGATTGAGGTGGGAGGCACCGAGTACAAGTGCTCTCTATTTGCTGATGATGTCCTAGTATATATCACTCAATCACATATATCCATCCATGCTGTTATGGCTGAAATAGATCACTTTGTTACATGGTAAAATTTTAAAATCAATGCAGCGAAGTCTGAGGCCCTCGATGTCTCCCTCCCCAAATCCATATAGGATTCCATCCAGTCCAACTTTCCCTTTGCCTGGCCCTCACAGGGTATCAAATACTTAGGAATTCCTATTCATAGAGACCTCTCCCATCTATGTTATCTTAATTTTGGGCCCTTTATTGAACAATTCCATACAGACCACGGTTGGCAAGTTAGAACTGTAAGATTCACTACGTGAACCGCTGGTGTTTTGTGGAAAAGCACATGTACACCGCGTTCCAAATTATTATGCAAAAAGTGTTTAGGAGTGATAAGGGAAGAATTTGTTTGTTTGTCAGTTAAACTCATTGATGGTGATGTGTGTCAGGGCTCTTTATATCACTGTAAGCAATTGCAGACACCTGTGCTAATTAGTTTGGCAGGTGTGTCCAATGAAAGGCAAGACTACTTAAGAAGGCTCTCTCACATTATTAAGCAGCCTACATTTTCTGCCAAAATGGGAAAGAAAAAGGATGTGTCGGCTGCTGAGAAGCAACAAATTGTGGAGTGTTTAGGTCAAGGCATGACTACAATCACCATTGTGCGATGATCAGGATGAAGTGTCTTGGCAATCAAGAAGTATGTAGCTGATTCACAGTACACACGTGTGCGTGCTGATAAGGGCAAATTGAGGACTCTTTCCTACAGGCAATTACGTCAGGTTGAAAGAGCAGCGGCAAAAAAGCCTTGTCATAGCAGCAGACAAGTTTTTGAAGCTGCTTGTGCCTCCAATGTCCCCCGAACAACAAGATGCAGGGTCCTTCAGAGGTTTGCAGCTGTGCATACGCCATCCTGTCGACCTCCTCTATCCACTTCACACAAGCAGAAACGGCTCCAGTGGGCCAAACATTACATGAAGACTGATTTCAAAACTGTTTTGTTCACGGATGAGTGCCGTGCAGCGCTCGATGGTCCAGATGGATGGAGTGGAGGATGGCTGGTTGATGGACACCCCACGCAAACACGGCTACAGCGCCAACAAGGAGGAGGTGGAGTAATGTTTTGGGCTGGAATCATGGGGATAGAGATTGTCGGCCCCTTTAGGATCCCTGAAGGCGCTAAAGATGAACTCCATAATGTATGTGGATTTTCTCAAACAGCACTTCCTGCCATGGTTCAAGAAGAAGAACCGTGTATTTCACAGCAAGATCATTTTTCTGCATGATAATGCACCATCTCATGCTGCACATAAAACATCTGCATCTCTGGCTGATATGGGCATGAAAGGGGACAAACTTATGGTGTGACCCCCATGCTCCCCTGACCTCTACCCCATTCAGAACCTTTGGAGCATCATTAAAAGGAGTGTCTATGATGGCGGGAGGCAGTTCACATCTAAGCAACAGCTCTGGGAGGGTATTCTGTCCTCATGCAAAACAATTGAAGCAGAAACCATCCAAAACCTGACAAATTCAATGGACGAGAGAGTTCAGAAGCTCCTTTCGAACAAGGGGTCCTATGTGAAAATGTAACATCACCTAGAATAAAGTTTTGAGTTGAAAACTGTTTGATTTCAGTTTCTAACAACCTGCTAATGCTTATAATTTCAAAAATGACCATTTTTTTGGTCTTTATTAAAATGAAAAGGTTGATCGAAAAGTTTGGGGGATCTAAGAGTGTGGCAACCCAGTAGTCATGATTACTTCGAATTCTGACAATATGAGGGTCATGCTGCAGGTTGTGCAGCAAGAAGGCACTTATGTGTCTTGCGCATCTCGGAGCCCCAAAATTATTTTCCGGGCTAGATGCAGCTAAAAATTATTTTTAATTTTAAATCTGGTGGAGCTTATTATAGATGGCCTAATAGGATCAGTGCTGCACACTGCTACAAAGCCCAAATTATTTTCCAGTCAAGATACAGATAAACATGATTAGTAATTTGAAAGCTTAAAACGTTTGGTAGGGTGATTTTAACCAATCATCAAGCTTTTACTCTCCCCAGGATGACACAGGGGTAGAAAAGTCGTTTCGGATCCATGATTTGTTCATCTTTATGAACGTGAGTCTGTCTACATTATCAGTGGAGAGCCGCGTGCGCTTATCTGTCAGCACACCACCAGCAGCGCTGAACACACGTTCAGACAGAACGCTGGCTGCGGGGCATGACAAGATCTCCAAGGCGTAAGTGGCTAGCTCCGGCCATTTATCCAGATTGGAAGCCCAAAAAGAGCAAGGGTCCAGTGACACAGTCGTGGCTTCAATGTTTACTTGGAGATACTCCTGTACCATCGTCTCTAGGCGTTGACTATGTGTCAGACTTCTTGTCTCCTGTGGCCTTGCAAAGGATGGGCTAAAAAAGTGGTGAAATGATTCCGCAAAATTGATGTTACCAGCAGATACTGTGGTTCTGTTACGGTTTGAGTGCTGAACACTTGACGGTCCCACGGTTGGCAAGTTGGAACTGTGAGATTCACTACGTGCACCACTGGTATTTTGTGGAAAAGCACATGTAAGATTCTGCAACAGTCTCTGCTGATACTCCTGCATACGTGCATCCCTTTCTATGGCAGGAATAATTTCGGCAAATTTACCTTTGTACCGGGGATCTAACAGTGTGGCAACCCAGTAGTCAGGATTATTTCTAATTCTCACAATTCGAGGGTCATGTTGCAGGTAGTGCAGCAAGAAGGCACTCATGTGTGTTGCGCATCCAGGAGCACCAAGTCCCTGTTGTGTTGGTGGCGAGGTAACAATCATGCTTCCTTCCTCTGTCCTCTCCCCCCAACCTCGCACAACAGAAATGTGATCAAGGTCTCCCTCATCTGATGAGTCTTCCATCAGTTCGTCCTCCACTTCTTCCTGGGCTCCTGCACCTTCCTCACTAGTTTGGCTGCTACCATGCGCCCTGATAAAACCATCTCCCCCACCCTCACATGCCTGCCGCCTTGGTACTGCCGACCTTCTGGACCTTGCAGATGTTAGCCCTTCCGCATACAACTCCTCCTCCTCTACTTCCTCCACCTCCTCTTGTGCCACCACCTGACTCCGAATTCTGTTTAACATGTGCTCCAGCATGTAAATCACCGGAATAGTCATGCTGATAATGGCATCGTCAGCACTAAACATCTTCGTCGCCATTTCAAAACTGTGCAGAAGGGTGCATAGGTCCCTGATCTGAGACCACTCCTCCAGCGTGATTTGCCCCACCTCTGAATCTCGTTGGCCCAGGCTATACGTCAGAACGTATTGCACCAGGGCTTGTCGGTGCTGCCACAGTCGCTGCAACATGTGCAGAGTTGAATTCCACCGGGTAGGCACATCGCATTTTAGCCGGTGAAGTGGCAGGCCCAACGACTTCTGTAGAGATGTAAGTCGCTTAGCTGCGGGATGCGAACGGCGGAAGTGAGCACACAGCGACCGTGCCCTCTGCAGAAGGCCATCTAGTCTGGGATAGTGGGCTAAAAATTGCTGGACAACCAGGTTCAACACGTGAGCCATACAAGGCACGTGTGTGACATTGCCCCGGCGAAGGGCCGCACCCAGGTTTGCAGCATTGTCGCACACGGCCTTCCCTGGTTTCAGGTCCAGTGGAGACAACCATTCATGATATTGGTTCTCCAGAGCTGACAACAACTCCTCAGCTGTGTGACTCACATTTCCCAGACATTTCAATGTAAAAACCGCCTGATGACGTTGAGCCCTACTGCCAGCATAGTAAGGAAGTGTGCAGGATCCCTTCTGCGCAGTTAGAAAGCTTGTGGCATGACCAGACAGGCTTTGGGTGCAGGTGGAAGACCGAGAGGAGGTTGAGGAGGCAGAAGCAGTGGAGGAACTTTGACATAAAGAGGATTGACGCACAACTCGTGGGGACGGCAAGACTTGGACAGCAGCCCCTTGTCCTGCTGTCACCATAGTTACCCAGTGCCCAGTCAGCGACATGTAACGCCCCTGTCCATGTCTACTCGTCCAAGTGTCTGTGGTGAAATGCACCCTGTCACACACAGAGTTTCTCAAAGAAGCGGTGATGTTGTGTGCGACATGCTGGTGGAGCGCAGGCACACCTTTCTTTGAGAAGTAGTGCCGACTGGGCATCTGGTACTGGGGCACTGCGACGGACATAAGGTCTCGAAAATCCTCTGTGTCCACCAGGCGGAAAGGCAGCATTTCTGTAGCCAAGAGCTTGCAGATGGTGAAATTCAACCTCTTAGCTTTCTCATGGCTAGGAGGAAATGGTCTTTTACTTGTCCACATCTGAGGGACCGAGGGCTGGCTATTGTGCTTAGACGGGGTTGATAAGGGTGTCCCCGGCAAACTGCCGGTCTGTGAGGAAGATGCAGGCGGACATGTTAGGTTGCCTTGATCCAAAGGTGGTGCTATCGATGTCGGACAGCGCTCAACACCAGCTGGTGTTACCACCTCCAAAGAAAATGATGACCTGCCAATCACGCTGGCTGTTGCGGGTAAAGAGGTGGCAGGTCTGCGCCCCAAAACAGGTGTGACTGCTGTCCCCCCAGTCACAGAGGATGAAGAGGCCGCGGATGCACAAGATATGGCAGACGGTGGTTGGCCCGGCCGGCTAGGTCGCATTGTAGCCCACTGAGCTTCCCACTGCAACTTATGCTTCATGTCCATGTGCCGGTTCATGCATGAAGTACTCAAACTATGTATTTTTTGGCCTCTACTGTAACAAATGTTACAGATAACACGAGTTGGGTCATCTTTATCGATCTGAAAAAATGCCCAGGCTATGCAAGGCTTAGCACCCATGCGACCTGAAGAGCCACCACGACTTGTGGTGAGAGGCAGAGTTGTGTTTGAGGATGCAGTTGTTGACGTGCTTCCAGTACTACGTCTCTGTCCAGGAAGGCGCAACCTGACCTCGTCGTCACTAGCATCTTCCTCCACCTCCTCTGCTGACCTCATCTCTTGGCTGACTGTGGGTTGACAGTAAGTGGGATCTCCGACCTCATCATCATCACCCTGTGCGTTATCACACCCGTCGTCCTCAGAGCCAACCTGTTCCTGCCCTGACAAAAAACTAAAGTTGTCGCTCCAATCAGGTATTTGAGTCTTATCATCGTCTTCCTCATTGTCTCCACCAACAGGAGTTACAGTTTGGGAATGAGGGTCTACATTATGGTCAGAACCTTCTGCGTCTGGTCCTGGATCCGACTCATAAAGATTCTGGGCATCAGTGCAGATCATTTCCTCGTCTGGATTCACAGAAGCGCTGGAGTCGACCTCTGATTCCCAGGCTATAGTATGAGTAAACAGCTCTGCAGACTCAACCATCTGTTCTACCTCATACTCAGACGGGCAGCTGGAGATTTGGGAGCTGTGAGGAAGCAAGTGCGATTTGGGTGACACCTTTGAGGACTGGAGTATTTGTGATGTTGAAGTTGATGTGGAGGAGAGCCCACTTAAAGGAGCACTTGATATCCGTTGAAGCACCTGCTGTTTTTGTGCCTCATCTGGAATTTGTAGCGATTGGCGTGGCCGTAAGAAAGGGATCTTATCACATTGTCCGCTAAAAGAAGTAGACATTTTAGTTTGGCTGGAAGATGGTCTTTCTTCTGCACCTACCCCACGGACACAACCTTTTTTCCCCTTCCCAACACGCCTATTCCCCTTTCCACCAGCAGCAGGCCTTTTTCCACTCATTTTGGTGGTTAACTAATTCACAACTCTGGAGTTGTTTGCACAAAAAAACAATGGATGGTAACCGAGCAGAGCTGAGTGGCCAAACTGTGGTATTAGGCCAAAACTATTGGCTGGGTTAGATGCAGAAAAAAATTATTTTTAATTTGCAACCTGATGGAGGTCAGTATAGATGGACTAATAGACCAAGTCCCACACACCGCTAGAAGCCCAAATATTTTTTCAGAGCTAGATGCAGAAAAAAATTATATTCAATTTGCAACCTGCTGGACGTCAGTATAGAAGGACTAATAGAACAAGTCCCACACACTGCTAGAAGCCCAAATATTTTTTCAGAGCTAAATGAAGAAAAAAATTATTTTTAATTTGCAACCTGATGGAGGTCAGTATAGATGGACTAATAGACCAAGTCCCACACACTGCTAGAAGCCCAAATATTTTTTCAGAGCTAGATGCAGAAAAAAATTATTTTTAATTTGCAACCTGATGGAGGTCAGTATAGATGGACTAATAGACCAAGTCCCACACACCGCTAAAAGCCCAAATATTTTTTCAGAGCTAGATGCAGAAATTTTTTTTATTCAATTTGCAACCTGATGGAGGTCAGTATAGATGGACTAATAGACCAAGTCCCACACACTGCTAGAAGCCCAAATATTTTTTCAGAGCTAGATGCAGAAAAAAATTATTTTTAATTTGCAACCTGATGGAGGTCAGTATAGATGGACTAATAGACCAAGTCCCACACACTGCTAGAAGCCCAAATATTTTTTCAGAGCTAGATGCAGAAAAAAATTATTTTTAATTTGCAACCTGATGGAGGTCAGTATAGATGGACTAATAGAACAAGTCCCACACGCTGCTAGAAGCCCAAATATTTTTTCAGAGATAAATGAAGAAAAAAATTATTTTTAATTTGCAACCTGATGGAGGTCAGTATAGATGGACTAATAGACCAAGTCCCACACACTGCTAGAAGCCCAAATATTTTTTCAGAGCTAGATGCAGAAAAAAATTATTTTTAATTTGCAACCTGATGGAGGTCAGTATAGATGGACTAATAGAACAAGTCCCACACGCTGCTAGAAGCCCAAATATTTTTTCAGAGATAAATGAAGAAAAAAATTATTTTTAATTTGCAACCTGATGGAGGTCCGTATAGATGGACTAATAGACCAAGTCCCACACACTGCTAGAAGCCCAAATATTTTTTCAGAGCTAGATGCAGAAAAAAATTATTTTTAATTTGCAACCTGATGGAGGTCAGTATAGATGGACTAATAGAACAAGTCCCACACGCTGCTAGAAGCCCAAATATTTTTTCAGAGATAAATGAAGAAAAAAATTATTTTTAATTTGCAACCTGATGGAGGTCAGTATAGATGGACTAATAGACCAAGTCCCACACACTGCTAGAAGCCCAAATATTTTTTCAGAGCTAGATGCAGAAAAAAATTATTTTTAATTTGCAACCTGATGGAGGTCAGTATAGATGGACTAATAGAACAAGTCCCACACGCTGCTAGAAGCCCAAATATTTTTTCAGAGATAAATGAAGAAAAAAATTATTTTTAATTTGCAACCTGATGGAGGTCAGTATAGATGGACTAATAGACCAAGTCCCACACACTGCTAGAAGCCCAAATATTTTTTCAGAGCTAGATGCAGAAAAAAATTATTTTTAATTTGCAACCTGATGGAGGTCAGTATAGATGGACTAATAGACCAAGTCCCACCCACTGCTAGAAGCCCAAATATTTTTTCAGAGCTAGATGCAGAAAAAAATTATATTCAATTTGCAACCTGCTGGAGGTCAGTATAGAAGGACTAATAGAACAAGTCCCACACACTGCTAGAAGCCCAAATATTTTTTCAGAGCTAAATGAAGAAAAAAATTATTTTTAATTTGCAACCTGCTGGAGGTCAGTATAGATGGACTAATAGACCAAGTCCCACACACTGCTAGAAGCCCAAATATTTTTTCAGAGCTAGATGCAGAAAAAAATTATATTCAGTTTGCAACCTGATGGAGGTCAGTATAGATGGACTAATAGAATGATGCTATGCCCAAAAGATTTTACTTCACTAGGTGCAGTAAAAAAATTGGTATTCTATACACAGGTGGTATATCTTGCAACACAGATAGGCTACTCCACTGACTAACACACTCTGCAATAGGCCAAAAAGGATTAGCTTTGCTAGATTCAGCCAAATGCTGTGAAAAAAACTTGCACAGCACTAGCACAGACCTGCCTGGCAAAAACTGATAGGAACTGATGTAACCTAGTCCTGAAAAGGACTCCAATTACAATTAGTCTTTACTCCCACAATCTATCTATTTAAGAGCACAGACCTGCCTGATAAAAGTCGTAGGAAATGCTGTAACCTAGTCCTTAAAAGGACTGCAATCACAACTATTCCCTACTCCCAAGCTATCTGTATATTTGTGCGAAAATTGGCTTGAAATTAACAAGGTATAGCGCACACAGCAACAGCGGTGCCGTCTAACACGCAGCTGCAGCAGTGAGAAAATGGTGGCGACGGGGAAAATGGCTTGGTCTTATAGGGCAAGGACATGTGACATACACTGCCAATCACACATGCCCTTGCTTGTGTGAAAAAAAGCACTTCGCTCCGTGTGTGCGCTGCTGATAGGCTGACAGATTGCACCTCCCCACTGCAAATGCGGGAAAGAGAAAAAAAAATGGAGATCTTCATTGTTCCTGCAGAGATCCATCCCCTGCCCCTCCCCCCGCCCCGCTGTACACTCAAACTGCGTATTAACATTAATTTTCATCATTACTGAGAAAAAATCCAGTTATGATTTTGGTGCACTAACAGTTATCGAACATAACCTCGAACAGCCGAATTTTTCTCAAATTGTTCGTGTTCGCCGACCGGCTCGAACACCGCCCAAAACAGCTCGAATTTGAGATTGGCGAACAGTTCGAGTAGAACAACGCTCATCTCTACTACTGATTTAAAACTTGCTCCAATTACACCTCTGGCTCCTCTGTTTTTAGTATTTACCCTGGGCTCCAATACCGCTAGTTGCTGCTCGGAAGTGCCGTTTTCACAGTCAACACTTGCTGCCGTGTTATTGGGGTTCAGTAACGTCAGCTGTTCCCCTGCTGTGCGGACGGCAATTTCTCCTGCTCTGTCCACATTCTCACTACTACAGATTTTAAAGTTGCTCCAATTACACCTCTGGCTCCTCTGTTTTCAGTATTATCCCTGAGCTCCAACACCACCAATTGGGCTCGGAAGTGCCGTCTGCACAGTCAACACTTGCTGCCGTGTTATTGGGGTTCAGTAACGTCAGCTGTTCCCCTGCTGTGTGTCCGGCAAATTCTCCTGCTTTGTCCACATCCACTGTACTACTGATTTAAAACTTGCTCCAATTACACCTCTGGCTCCTCTGTTTTTAATATTTACCCTGGGCTCCAATACCGCTAGTTGCTGCTCGGAAGTGCCGTTTGCACAGTCAACACTTGCTGCCGTGTTATTGGGGTTCAGTAACGTCAGCTGTTCCCCTGCTGTGCGGACGGCAATTTCTCCTGCTCTGTCCACATTCTCACTACTACAGATTTTAAAGTTGCTCCAATTACACCTCTGGCTCCTCTGTTTTCAGTATTATCCCTGAGCTCCATCACCGCCAGTTGGCGCTCAGAAATGCCGCCTGCACAGTCAACACTTGCTGCCGTGTTATTGGGGTTCAGTAACGTCAGCTGTTCTCCTGCTGTGTGTCTGGCAAATTCTCCTGCTTTGTCCACAACCACTGTACTACTGATTTAAAACTTGCTCCATTTACACCTCTGGCTCCTCTGTTTTTAGTATTTACCCTGGGCTCCAATACCGCTAGTTGGCGCTCGGAAGTGCCGTTTGCACAGTCAACACTTGCTGGCGTGTTATTGGGGTTCAGTAACGTCAGCTGTTCCCCTGCTGTGTGTCCGGCAAATTCTCCTGCTTTGTCCACAACCACTGTACTACTGATTTAAAACTTGCTCCATTTACACCTCTGGCTCCTCTGTTTTTAGTATTTACCCTGGGCTCCAATACCGCTAGTTGGCGCTCGGAAGTGCCGTTTGCACAGTCAACACTTGCTGGCGTGTTATTGGGGTTCAGTAACGTCAGCTGTTCCCCTGCTGTGTGTCCGGCAAATTCTCCTGCTTTGTCCATGTTCACTGTACTACTGATTTAAAACTTGCTCCAATTACATCTCTGGCTCCTCTGTTTTTAGTATTTACCCTGGGCTCCAATACCGCTAGTTGCTGCTCAGAAGTGCCGTCTGCACAGTCAACGCTTGCTCCAGTGTTATTGGGGTTCAGTAACGTCAGCTGATCCCCAGCTGTGTGTCCGGCGAATTCTCCTGCTCTGTCCACATTCACACTACTACAGATTTTAAAGTTGCTCCAATTACACCTCTGGCTCCACTCTGTTTTTAGTATTTACCCTGGGTTCCAGCACCGCCAGCTGTTTCCCAGCAGTCATTGGCACGGGTACTCCCTCCTGCCCAGCCTGGTTCCAGCACGCCAGCTGTTTCCGGGTAGTGTCAACGTCACTTTGCCTCCAATGCGTTGTCCTGTCGTGTTGCGGTCGGGTTAGCCGACTCTATGGTGCCTGCAGTTTAGGTGACTCCTATGTGGTCTGCGGGATGTGGCAATGAAGGCTTATTCCATAGTGCCAATAGGACAAGCACCCCCTGTAGGACTGTGGGTTTTGGTAACTGCGGCCGGCTCGTGGCCTTGAAATTTTTTTTTACATGGGTACCTTCTGCTACCCATCCGGGTTTCAGTACCGTCAGCTGGTTCTTGGCAGTGCCTTTGGATTAGGTGCCTCCTTCTCGGTATCCAAGTTCCACCAACGTCTGCTGGTCCTTGGTAGTGCTTTATGGCACAGGTACCTCCTGCTTAGTAACCGAGTTCTAGTACCGTCAGCTGGTCTTCGGTAGTTCCATTGGCTCTTGTACCTTCTGCTGCCCATCCGGGTTCCAGTACCGTCAGCTGGTCCTCGGTTGTTCCATTTGCTCTTGTACCTTCTACTACCCATCCAGGTTCCAGTACCGTCAGCTGGTTCTCAGCAGTGTCTTTGGCACGGGTACTCCCTCCTGCCCAGCCTGGTTCCAGCACGCCAGCTGTTTCCGGGTAGTGTCAACGTCACTTTGCCTCCAATGCGTTGTCCTGTCGTGTTGCGGTTGGGTTAGCCGACTCTATGGTGCCTGCAGTTTAGGTGACTCCTATGTGGGCTGCGGGATCTGACAATGAAGGCTGGTTCCATAGTGCCAATAGGACAAGCACCCCCTGTAGGACTGTGGGTTTTGGTAACTGCGGCCGGCTTGCGGCCTTGAAACTTGTTTTTACATGAGTACCTTCTGCTACCCATCTGGGTTCCAGTACCGTCAGCTGGTTCTCGGCAGTGCCTTTGGATTAGGTGCCTCCTTCTCGGTATCCAAGTTCCACCAATGTCTGCTGGTCCTTGGTAGTGCTTTCTGGCACAGGTACCTCCTGCTTAGTAACCGAGTTCCAGTACCGTCAGCTGGTCCTCGCTAGTTCCATTAGCTCTTGTACCTTCTGCTACCCATCTGGGTTCCAGTACCGTCTGCTGGTCCTCAGTAGTTCCTCAGCCTTCTTGTACCTTCTGCTACATTTCCAAGTTCAAGCTTTTTGAAATGGTTCTTGGTAATCACTCTTGATCTCCCTGACGAGGACCCTGAAGACGAGGACCCTGAAGACCAACCCGAAGAAGACGAGGACCCCGAAGACGAGGACCCCGAAGACGACGACCCTGAAGACGAGGACCCTGAAGACCACCCCGAAGAAGACGAGGACCCTGAAGACCACCCCGAAGAAGACGAGGACCCCAAAGACGAGGACCCTGAAGACGAGGACCCTGAAGACAAGCCCGAAGAAGACGAGGACCCCGAAGACGAGGACCCCAAAGACGACGACCCTGAAGATGAGGACCCCGAAGACGACGACCCTGAAGACCACCCCGAAGAAGACCAAGAAGATGACCCTGAAGAAGTTGACCAAGAGGGCAAAGAAGAGAAGACAACCACCATGATACAGAAGAACAAGAGACAGAAAACCAAGAATCAGAAGTACAAGAAGCTGCAGAATAAAAAGCGGAAGAACATTAAGCATAAGACTAAAAATCAGAGCAAAAGATAATATCTAAATTATAAGCAGAATATGACTAAGCAGTGTATGGGGGTGAGTCCGTTCCTTCTCGTGGTGCCCCTGGAAAAGACATGCAGCTGTAGGCCAAACTGAATGCGGACAAATCCTGTTGTAAATCTTTTGTGATGGGCAGAACGAAAGGTGTAATGTTCAAACTTTTATAGATAACAACTACAGGAATGACTGTCACAAATAAGAATATGATGAAGAAGAAGAATATGAAGAAGATGAAGAAGTAGAATATGAAGAAGAATAATAGTTGAATAAGAAGAATATGAAGAATGTAAAAAAAAAGAATAATACGAAGAAGGTGAAGAAGAAGAAGATGAAGAAGGTGAAGAAGAAGTGGATGAAAAAGATGCTGATGCTGAGGATGATGAAGGAGAAAGTGTGGGAGAAGTAAAAAAGAAGGTGAAGAGCATGGAAGTAGTAAAACATAAATATCTGACAAAATATAAAAATACTTAACATAGTCAATATTTCCGTAACTCAGAACGTCTTAAAAAAAATATTAATTCCTGCCATTCCATTTGATTGGGCTAAACCTCTATGCCTTTATTGTCTCCCCCACCTCCCCCAATACATTCTACATTATTCTTAGTTGTTTTCCTTCATGTAGAATTAACCTACAAGGAAATAAAGGGTTTATTTTCATTCCGATACTTCTGTCCCTTTGACTTGCATTGGTTTCCGGTATCGGAATCGGCGATATCCGATTCTTTTGGGGTATCGGTCCGATCCAATCCGATCCGATATTTGCCGATATCGGAAGGTATCGCTCAACACTACCCAGGAGTTATCTTCATGGCTGTACACTTGCGACTTTATAAAGTACTGCAACTGTTTCTGAATATTCTGGAATCCAGGACCTTTTCTACTGTGTAATGTTCTGGCCCATCCACTTCAATAGGATCAGGAGGATGTAGACAATGCCCTGGAAAAGGATTTGTAAAAAATGGCTCTAGTAAGGAGACATGGAACACTGGGTGTATCTTCATTGTTCTGGGAAGTTGAAGGCGCAAACCCACTGAGCTAACTTGTACAATTATTTTAAAAGAACCAATACATTTTTGACCCAGTTTTGGGGAGGGTATATGGAGTTTCAAATTCTTGGTGAAAAGCCATACTTCACCCACTTGAAAGCTTGGAGAAGGTCTGCGAGATTTATCTGCTACTTCCTTATATTTCTCCTGGACAATTCTTAAAGTGTCTTTTAGTACTTTAAGATTCAGGGATTGTATTCTTTCGATGACAGCAGTGATAGATGTTTCTCTTGGAAAATTAGGAAGGATAATTGGATGGTACCCAGAATTTGCAAAGAATGGGTTTGGTGGGTGGAAGCATTTTGAGAATTGTGGTACGAAAATTCTGCCATAGGAAGCAAATCAACCCCAGTCATCCTGGAGATGACAAATGTAGCATCTGAGATATTGCACTAAGGTTTGCTTTGTGTGTTCAGTCTGACAATTAGATTGGAGTCGGGATGCAGAAGATAAGCTGACATCAATGTCCAATGCTGCACAAAAATCCTTCCAGAATCTCAATGTAAATTGTGTTCCATGATCAGAGACGACTTTGTCTGGAACCCCATGAAGACAAAACACATTTTGAATTGCAAGATCCGCAGTCTCTTTAGCAGAAGGTAAACCAGTGCATCAGACAAAATGTGCTGCTTTGGTGAGTCAGTTCACCACAACTAGGATTGAACTCTTTCCCTTTAAAACTGGTAGTTCCACAATAAAGTCCATAGATATAGAGCCCCAAGGATGACAAGATGGAATTTTCAGAGGCTGCAATAATCCCATTGGTGATGTGCGGGGAGTTTTATACAAGGCACAGGTGCTACAGGAAGATATATTTTGTTTAACATCTTATTGGCAATTGGGCCACCAAAAGAAATGAGACAAAAATTATTGTGTTTTTATTAATTCCTTTGTGTCCTGCTAACTTGGGGTCATGGATTAGTTTTAATGCTTTAAGTCTCACAGTTCCTGGAACATAGATGCAATGATTATGAGTCCATACTTTATTTTGAAAGGTAAGAGATATATCATCTGGTGGATGCAGAAGAATTGGGTCTGTCTCGTATGCTTCCCGTATGTCTTCCAGCAAGTTTTTGTTATGGATCACCCCCAGGAAGTTGACAGAATAGTTGTTGGTGGTGCTGCTGTAGAAGGATCTTTGGAGAAGATCCTAGATAAAGCATTAGCCTTACCATTACGGGAGCCAGGTCTGTAAGAGATAACAAAGTTGAATCGGTTAAGAAAGAGACTCCATTGAGCTTGGTGGGAGACAAACATTTGGCAGACTTGATAATTCAAGGTTACGATGTTCAGTTAGAACAATAATTTGTTGAGCTGCTCCTTCTAGATGATGTCTCCATTCCTTGAAAGCAGCAATGATAGCTAAGAGTTCTTTGTTCCCCACATCATAATTCTTCTCTGACGCGGTCAAACTTCTGGAGAAATAGGGAAAAGGATGTAGTAAATCTTTTGTTCCTGTTCTTTGTGATAGAATGGCCCCAACTGCACCGTCTGAAGCATCCACTTCTACAATAAAGACATGTTCAGGATTGGGATGAATCAGTATAGGAGCTGTGGTGAACTTCATCTTCAGGCAAGAAAAAGCATCTTGTGCTTGAGGAGACCAAACAAAATATATGCCTTTCTATGTTAATTCAGTGATTGATGCAATTATACCTGAAAAATTCTTAATGAAACGTCTGTAAAAATTGGCATAACCCACAAATCGTTGGACTTCTTTCACATCTTTAGGCGTTGTCCATTTGCAATCTTTGAGTAGAGATTATATAGCCCAAGAACTGGATCTCTGTATGATGGAACTCACATTTTTACAGCTTAATATAAAGATGTGGTTCTTAGATGCTCTAGCACAGTTTTCACATGATTCTGATGCTCTTCTGCAGAATTAGAAAAGATTAGTTTATAATCCAGATACTACAAATTGAGCAAGTCTCTGATAATGTCATTAATAGAGATGAGCGGTGTTCTACTCGAACTGTTCGCCAATCTCAAATTCGAGCTGTTTTGGGCGGTGTTCGAGCCGTTCGGCGAACATGAACAATTTGAAAAAAATTCGGCTGTTCGAGGTTATGTTCGATAACTGTTCGTGCACCAAAATCATAACTTGATTTTTTCTCAGTAATGCTGAATATTAATGTTAATACGCAGTTATAGTGTACAGTGGGGCGGGGGGAGGGGCAGGGGATGGATCTCTGCATAAATAATGAAGATCTTCATTTTTTTTTCTCTTTCCCGCATTTACAGTGGGGAGGTGCAATCTGTCAACCTATCAGCAGCGCACACACGGAGAGAACTGCTTATTTTCACACAAGCAAGTGCATGTGTCATTGGCAGTGTATGTCACATGTCCTTGCCCTATAAGACCCAGCCATTTTCCACGTAGCCACCATTTACTCATTACAGCAGCTGCATGTTAGACGGCACTGCTGTTGCTGTGTGCGCTATACTTTGAGTGTTAATTTCAAGCAAATATTCGCACACATCTACAGATAGCTTGGGAGTAGGGAATAGTTGTGATTGCAGTCCTTTTGAGGACTAGGTTACAGCATTTCCTACGACTTTCTTCAGGCAGGTCTGTGCTCTTAAATAGATAGGTTGGGAGTAAAGACTAATTGTAATTGCAGTCCTTTTGAGGGCTAGGTTACATCAGTTCCTATCACTTTTATCAGGCAGGTCTGTGCTCTTAAATATATAGGTTGGGAGTAAAGACTAATTGTAATTGCAGTCCTATTGAGGGCTAGGTTACATCAGTTCCTATCACTTTTTGCCAGGCAGGTCTGTGCCAGTGCTGTGCAAGTTTTTTTCACAGCAATTGGCTAAATCTAGCTAAGTAAATCCTTTTTGGCCTCTTGCAGTGTGTGTTAGTCAGTGGAGTATCCTATCTGTGTTGCAAGCTACACCACCTGTGTATAGAATACAATTTTTTTACTGCACCTAGCCAAGTTAAAATTTTTGGGCATAGCATCATTCTATTAGTCCATCTATACTAACCTCCACCAGGTTGCAAATTAAAAATCATTTTTATTTGCATCTAGCTCTGAAAAAATATTTGGCTTGGGCTTCTAGCAGTGTGTGGGACTTGTTCTATTAGTCCATCTATACTAACCTCCACCAGGTTGCAAATTCAAAATAATTTTTATTTGCATCTAGCTCTGAAAAAATATTTGGCTTGGGCTTCTAGTAGTGTGTGGGACTTGTTCTATTAGTCCATCTATACTAACCTCCGCCAGGTTGCAAATTCAAAATAATTTTTATCTGCATCTAGCTCTGAAAAAATATTTGGGCTTGGGCTTGTAGCAGTGTGTGGGACTTGTTCTATTAGTCCATCAATACTAACCTCCGCCAGGTTGCAAATTCAAAATATTTTTTATCTGCATCTAGCTCTGAAAAAATATTTGGGCTTGGGCTTGTAGCAGTGTGTGGGACTTGTTCTATTAGTCCATCTATACTAACCTCCACCAGGTTGCAAATTCAAAATAATTTTTATCTGCATCTAGCTCTGAAAAAATATTTGGGCTTGGGCTTGTAGCAGTGTTTGGGACTCGTTCTATTAGTCCATCTATACTAACCTCCACCAGGTTGCAAATTCAAAATCATTTTTATCTGCATCTAGCTCTGAAAAAATATTTGAGCTTGGGCTTGTATCAGTGTGTGGGACTTGTTCTATTAGTCCATCTATACTAACCTCCACCAGGTTGCAAATTCAAAATAATTTTTAGCTGCATCTAGCTCTGAAAAAATATTAGGGCTTGGGCTTGTAGCAGTGCGTGGGACTTGTTCTATTAGTCCATCTATACTAACCTCCACCAGGTTGCAGATTCAAAATAATTTTTATCTGCATCTAGATCTGAAAAACTATTTGGGCTTGTAGCAGTGTGTGGTACTCATTGTATTAGGCCATCTATACCAAGCTCCACCAGCTTTGAAATTAATAATTTTTAGCTGCATCTAGCCCGGAAAATAATTTTTCTTCCGAATAGTGGTAGCAATAGAAATATGGGGCGCGCTCCTGGCTAACAAAAATATACGCTTCATAACAAAAAACACCAGCCTAGCGCACTGCATTAATAAGATGGCATTATCGTCTCTCCCAGTGCTTGGCCTACTACGCCGGCTAGCATTCTTGTGCCTAAAACACAATGTATGGGTCCGCGCTAGCCACGATGCTGAGGGGTCTAAAGCTGCTGCTAACGCTTTATCACAATTCAATTGGCAGATTTTCACAGAGCTCCTCCCCAACGCCCACCCATCGGGCAACAGTTGCCCACCCTCCCTATGGGATCTAGTGGCGAATAGTTGATGCCATTAATCAGAGCCTCATTTGCCCCGTCAATGTGGCAAGCATACGTTAAAGCTTGGGAAGAGTGGACACGACTAGTAGCAGGCAGACGGGTTGACCAATGTGAACAAGCCAGATCACTTGTCACCATAGAATTTCTCCACCTGCGAATGATGAGGGGCATATCAGGGGCGTCAGCGCAGTGGTGTCTGACCGGAGTAGCATTTCACTTCCAACTACTGAACTGGGGAGATGTGACAAAGAGATTCATCATCAGACAATCCATAAAAGGGTGGAAAAGGGGTCAGCCAAGTCAGGAGTGTAGACATCCTGTCCCGTGTCACAAAAACTGATTTCTCACATCATATCCCTAACACCATTAACATGACACTCACAATTTGAAGCAACACTACTGTCTACTGCATTTGCGATCGCCTTCTTCGGGGCGCTATGCATAAGCGAATTAGTCCCTCAATCCAAAATTACCACCAGTGGAGGCTTATTACGCCAGGACGTAGTCATAACCAATAATGCAATACGTCTACGCATACACCAATCGAAAACGGTTCCAGCGGGCAGGGGCACTTGGGTACTTCTACAACCCACAAACGGTACACTGAGTCGGGTAACAATAGTAAAAACATATATAACCATCAGATCACAAAGTAATTTCTTCATATCACACACACATTGATGGAATGCCATTATCAAGATACCAGTTCCAAGCTATATTTAATAAATGCATAACATCAGCAGGGAACCAACCCAAAGATTACGGGACACACTCATTCTGCATAGGCGCGGCCACGGAAGCAGCAAGAGCAGGACTGTCAGAAACAGAAGTTCAGAGGATAGGGAGATGGCGATCCACATGTTTGGCGAGATACATAAGACCGTACTTGTTATCCTAACGTGGTTTGTTTCTTTTACAGGTGACGCTAAGCCAACAGTGTGGGTGATAGGCCACTCGTATATATATTGGGCAGAAAAAAGGGCGAAAGTCCGCCCAGGCAGGAGGAAATTAGAGTTTCATAACACATATTTCAACTGGAGAGGTATTAGAGGCCTGCTATGGCCACAGGTACTAATGGAGGTAATCAAGGTACGGAGAGAGGCAAGAGGTCGGGTCATCTTAGTTATACAGGCCGGGGGAAACGACCTAGGTCATCACAAGAGCACATAACTAATGGCAATAATGAAATTAGACACTGAGCGCTTCATAGAATTTTTCACAAAACTAACTATAGTATGGTCAGAGATTGTGCCAATAGCGGAATGGCAAGGTGCGCGAGACATCACGGCCATCGAAAGGACAAGGCGGGTAATAAATATTCGGATGGCAAAATTTAGAAGAGACAGAGGCGGTGTAGTGATACAACACCGACAACTGGAAGGAGATAAAGCAGGCCTCATACGGCCCGAAGGTGTTCACTTAATGGATATTGGACAGGACATATTCCTGTCAGGACTCCAGGACGGAGTGGAACAAGCGTTAAGAGTGATGGATGGGGGTTAGAGTCCTGCATACGAGTACGCAGGATCTTCCGTGGCCTGGAAATAGAAAGGACATGTTGGAGAGTTACACTTGTTGGCCAACTTGCCGGACTGGAGACCCAGGGCATGCTGCAACAAGCTGAATTATTTTAGAAATAAAATGCCTTTCTAATGGAATGAGTATAAAGAGTTAATAAAACTGTGACCGATCCTTACCCATCCAGTTGTAAGAGTTACATTATTGTGTTGTCAAGGAAAGGGGGGCGGTAGGGGGGCTGAGCGTCTGGGATTTGTTGGGGGTCCCCACAGTCTGCCTAGGCTAGATGCATTTAAAAATTCTTATTAGATACACAGGCGGTGCAGCTTGCTTCGCAGCTGGGCTACTACGCCCAAAGTATTGCCTAGGCTAGATGCAGTTAAAAATTCTACGCTGACTATCAGACACTGAAGCTTTGGAGCAGACCTCTGAGTAAACAGCTCTTCAGACTCAACCATCTGTGTTGACTCAAGCAATAGTGTATGTAGTTTCTTACAGTTAAAAGGGGGGGGGAGCGACCCAACCCACCTGGAATTGACGATGCCAACATCAAGTAAAACACAGCAAGGGGACTCCAAAAAGAATCTCCATTTTTTCCAAAAATTGTGGCACAGACACCACTTAAGTGGCATCAATTGCCCCAGAGTTGCTTAAAGCGGTTGGTGGGGTGATTTTACCAAATCCTCAAGCTTTTAGTCTCCCCAGGATGACACAGGGGTAGAAAAGTCCTTGCGGATACATGATTTGTTCATCTTTATGAACGTGAGTCTGTCTACATTCTCCATGGACAGCCGCGTGCGCTTATCTGTCAGCACACCACCAGCAGTGCTGAACACACGTTCAGAGAGAACGCTGGCTGCAGGGCATGACAAGATCTCCAAGGCGTGATTGGCGAGCTCCAGCCATTTTTCAAGATTGGAAGGCCAAAATGAGCAAGGGTCCTGAGACACAGTCATAGCTTCGATGTTCACTTGGAGATACTCCTGTACCATCCTCTCTAGGCGTTGACTATGTGTCAGACTTCTTGTCTCCTGTGGCCTTGCAAAGGATGGTCTAAAAAAGTGGTGAAACGATTCCACAAAATTGCTGTTACCAGCAGATACTGTGTTACTGTTACGGTTTGAGTGATGAAGAATCGACAGTCCCACGGTTTGCAAGTTAGAACTGTGAGATTCACTACGTGCACCACTGGTGTTTTGTGGAAAAGCACATGTAAGATTCTGCAACATCCTCTGCTGATGCTCCTGCATGCGTGAATCCCTTTCTATGGCAGGAATTATTTCGGCAAATTTACTTTTGTACCGGGGATCTAAGAGTGTGGCAACCCAGTAGTCGGGATTACTTCGAATTCTGACAATCCGAGGGTCATGTTGCAGGTAGTGCAGCAAGAAAGCACTCATGTGTCTTGCGCATCCAGGAGGACCAAGTCCTTGTTGTGTTGGTAGCGAGGTAAGAATCATGCTTCCTTCCTCTGCCCTCTCCCCCCAACCTCGCACAACAGAAATGTGATCAAGGTCTCCCTCATCTGATGAGTCTTACATGCCCATCGCCAGTTCGTTCTCCACTTCTTCCTCAGCTCCTGCACCTTACTCAACAGTTTGGCTGCTACCATGCACCCTGGTTAATCCCTCTCCCCCACCCTCCCTTGCCTGCCGCCTTGGTGCTGCCGACCGTCTGGACCTTGGAGATGTTATCCCTTCCGCATACGACTCCTCCTCTACTTCCTCCACCTCCTCTTGTCCCACCACCTGACTCTGAATTCTGTTTAACGTGTGCTCCAGCATGTAAATCACCAGAATAGTCATGCTGATAATGGCATCGTAGTCAGCACTAAACATCTTCGGCGCCATTTTAAAACTGTGCAGAAGGGTGTGTGGCGCCCCTGAGGGTTCAGTCACCACAGAGGTACTGCATCTCACCCAGAGGGGTGGTATCTCACCCTCAGGTAAGGAAGGAGTATGGCTCAGGACCCTAACACCTGCATCCAACACATACCCGTAGTGGGGGTAGGGCGAGATTGCTCCTAAGGGAGAGCACAGTCCCAGTTCCCTAGCTGGTGGGAGGGTCCTATGTAGTGGGTGTGGGTGGATAAAGCAGCTTATGGGAGCACATGACAGGGAGAGTATAAATAGGAAGCCATCTTAGAAAGAGCAAGCCAGTCAGAGGAGAAGTGACAGGAGCAGAGGCTCTACATGAGCTCTGCTCCAGAGGTGGGCTTAGCCTGGGAGGCCCAGGACTAAAGGAGAGAAGAGAGGAGTGGGAGCAGGAAGGCTCCAGGAACCGAAGGGACCCTAGGGGTACGGGCAGTGCAGAAGGCCACCCGTACGCCCGCTGCTACCAGGAGGTAGAAGGGTCAGGCCAGATAAGGGGAACCGGTCCCTCAACTAGCGGAGAAACAGCAAGGCTCAACTAGAAACCGGAGGCTGCAGCATTTCATGTACTGCAGGCCAAAGTCCACACCAGTCTACCTAAGAAGGTAGCCACATAGGACCCAGGGGACGGAACACACATCGCCCGCCAAGGCCAGAGGATACCGGATAGAAGTGTCCCTGGGTGTGAGGTGCAGGGAGAAGACCAGAGAAAGGACACACAGAAGGGGGTCCTGCTAAGTACTCTGGAGCTATCTGGGGGTGGACTGAACCCCTCACTGAGTACGCACAGCACGACGGGGGAGATTGCTCTGGTACCTGTAATCTGGACTGCAACAACTGTGAGTAAAGATCTTGGGACTGCATCACACTAACTCTGTGTTCATTACTCACTCCCTGCACTACAACCACCATCATTCACCCAAACTGCCCTGAAGCTACACTCTTCCTGTGGGGAGTAATAATACCATTGATGCAAAACCACCAGCTTCAGAGGACTGTTTCGCAGCGGCGGCCCCTTTGGCCGCACTCCATATGTGGCGTAGTCGGACATTATAAAACCCATATATACAAGTACCCTTGGATTGACCGCCCTGGGTCACGGACCGGGTCACCGCCACAGTGACTACAACCCCCAGCGTCTACCGGCCCGGCTCCGGGTACCCCATGGCCCAGGGGGCGCGTCAACTTCATAGGTCCCTGATCTGAGACCACTTCTGCAGCGTGATTTGCCCCTCCTCTGGATCTCGTTGGCCCAGGCTATACGTCAGAACGTATTGCACCAGGGCTTGTCGGTGCTGCCACAGTCGCTGCAACATGTGCAGAGTTGAATTCCACCCTGTCGGCACATCGCATTTCAGCAGGTGAACTGGCAGGCCCAACGACTTCTGTAGAGATTTAAGTCGTTGATCTGTGGGATGCGGACGGCGGAAGTGAGCACACAGCGACCGTGCCCTCTGCAGAAGACCATCTAGTCCAGGATAGTGGGCTAAAAATTGCTGGACAACCAGGTTCAACACGTGAGCCATACAAGGTACGTGTGTGACATTGCCCCAGCGAAGGGCCGCACCCAGGTTTGCAGCATTGTCTCACACGGCCTTCCCTGGTTGCAGGTCCAGTGGAGACAACCATTCATGAAACTGGGTCTCCAAAGCTGACCACAACTCCTCAGCTGTGTGACTCACATTTCCCAGACATTTCAAAGTAAACACCGCCTGATGCCGTTGAGCCCTGCTGCAAGCATAGTAAGGAGGTGTGCAGGACTCCTTCTGCGCAGGTAGAAAGCGGGTGGCATGACAAGACAGGCTTTGGGTGCAGGTGGAGGACCAAGAGGAGGTTGAGGAGGCAGAAGCAGTGGAGGAACTTCTAGATAAAGAGGATTGACGTACAACTCGTGGGGACGGCAAGACTTGGACAGCAGCCCCTTGTCATGCTGTCACCATAGTTAGCCAGTGCCCAGTCAGCGACATGTAATGCCCCTGTCCATGCCTACTCGCCAAAGTGTCTGTGGTGAAATGCACCCTGTCACACACAGAGTTTCTCAATGAAGCGGTGATGTTGTGTGCGACATGCTGGTGGAGCGCAGGCACACCTTTCTTTGAGAAATTTCTGTAGCCATCAGCTTGCAGATGGAGAAAAATTCAACCTCTTAGCTTAGTCATGGCTAGGAGTAAATGGTCTTTTACTTGTATACATCTGAGGGACCGAGGGCTGGCTGTTGTGCTTAGACGGGTTTGAGTAGGGTGTCCCCGGCAAACTTGCCGGTCTGTGAGGAAAATGCAGGCGGAAAAGTTAGGTTGCCTTGATCCAAAGGTGGTGCTCTCGATGTCGGAGAGCGCTCAACACCAGCTGGTGTTTCCACTTCCAAATGAAATGATGACCTGCCAATCACACTGGCTGTTGCCGGTAAAGAGGTGGCAGGTCTGCGTCCAAAAACATGTGTGACTGCTGTCCCCCCAGTCACAGAGGATGAAGAGGCCGCGGATGCACAAGATGGGGCAGACGGTGGTTGACCCGGCCCGCTAGGCCGCATTGTAGCACAGTGAGCTTCCCACTGCAACTTATGCATCATATCCATGTGACGGTTCTTGCATGAAGTATTCAAACTATGGATTTTTTGGCCTCTACTTAGCTTTTGGTGACAAATATTACAGATAACACAAGTTGGGTCATCCTTATCGATCTGAAAAAATGCCCAGGCTATGCAAGGCTTAGAGCCCAGGCTTTGCAAGGTTGCCCCGTCTCTGTCCAGGAAGGCGCAACCTAACCTCGTCCTCAATAGCATCTGTGACGCCCAGCTGTGCTTGGTATCACAGATCCTAGAAGAGTGCATTGATGGACCCCTCCACAACAGGCCCCCATAAACATTCACACATCTCCACCTTCCACCTCAGACCAGCAGAGGGAGCCTGTTAGGGATATAAATAGGGAAGGTGGAGCTAAGCAGTTCAGTTCCTCTGAAGAGTTCCTGCAGTAGAGAAGCCTAAGAGAGGTCAGTCTGCAGTGGAGCTCAGTCTCGTCTAGAGAACTCAGTTAATAGTTCAGCAGTGGAGCACGAGGCTCCTGTTAGCTAGATTCAGGGAGCCCAGTTAGAGCTTAAGGTGTGCCTGCGCCATAAGATCGGTGAAGCGCGGCAAGCTGCCGTTAGTGTGTATAGCCTAGTGAGGGCCTGAGTACGCCGAAGGCGAGTGGAGAGTTAGTACATAGGGGGCAGAGGAGCTTAACCAGCTCACCCCGAAGCATTTACCGGACACCGGATCCGAGCTTACCGGGATCTCTATGACCCAGTAAGGCATAACTGGAATCCCTGGAGAACTACAAGTCCCAGGATTGCTAAGGTGCTGATACGTAAGAGAGCCAGGAGACGCTTAGGCCCCGCATACTGGGAGCGTGAACTCCAAGACAAGGCCCTACCACAAGGTCAGCCAGCGCAGGACAGAGACAAAGTTTGGCCTAGCTCCAGGCAGGTCAGAAACTTACTACGCAGAGGCAATAAACAGGAGGCCATACACCCACTCATTGGGGAGGATCCTGATATGCACTCTTCACCCTACAGTGCTTCGGGATGTGCCTGAAATTCCACCAGCAAAAGGTACTGAAGTGACTACCGTGTCCGTTCCCGTTCTTGCTCTGACCCAGCTGGATCTCGCCTGTCCTGCATTCCCCCTGCATACGCTTTTCTGAGACCTAGCTCCACCTGTGGGGAGCTATACCCTCGAGCTGCCTTATCACTGGCCTCAGTGGACTGCTGCAGTGCTGGTGCTTCTCATCAGATACCACAGGTGGCGTCACGAACTCTTATAAAATTAACAATTATCCACCGTTTTAAAGAGTGACCCCAGTGTACGGGCCCGGAAGCCGACCACCGCAACATCCCAAAGGCCAGGCAAAGGCCCCCATCCCCAGGGCTAGTCACATCCTCCTCCACCTCCTCTGCTGACCTCATCGACTGGCTGACTGTGGGTTGACAGTAAGTGGGATCTCCAACCTCGTCATCATCACCCTGTGTGTTCTCACACCCGTCGTCCTCAGAGCCAACCTCTTCCTGCCCTGACCGAAAAGTCAAGTTGTCGCTCCAATCAGGTATTTGAGTCTCATCATCGTCTTCATCATTGTCTCCTCCAACAGGAGTTACAGTTTGGGAACGAGGGTCTACATTATGCTCAGAACCTTCTTCATCTGGTCCTGGATCCAACTCATAAAGATTCTGGGCATCAGTGCAGATCATTTCCTTGTCTGGATTAGCAGAAGCTCTGGAGCAGACCTCCATTTCCCAAGCTATAGTATGAGTAAACAGCTGTGCAGACTCAACCATCTGTGTTACCCCATACTCAGATGGGCATCTAGAGACTTGGGAGATGTGAGGAAGCAAGTGCGATTGGGGTGACACCTCTGAAAACTGGAGTATTTGTGATGTTGAAGTTGAGGTGGAGGAGAGCCCACTTGAAGGAGCACTTGATATCCGTTGAAGCACCTGCTGTTTTTGTGCCTCATCTGGAATTTGTAGCGATGGGCGTGTCCGTAAGAAAGGGATCGTATCACATTGTCCACGAAAAGTAGTAGACATCATAGTTTGGCTGGAAGATGGTCTTTCTTCTGCAGATTTTACCCCCCCCCACTGCGGGGGGGCTTGACCCACCAGCGGACAGGCACCAGTATTGGGAGAGGGGGGCTGGCCATCAGGGTCCACCACGGCTCTGGCACAAACCCGGCGACACGGAGGTCGCACGGGGCAGGAACTGACTGGCCGTGTCGGCTTCGCACTCCAGCATAGTCCCTCTGCCTGCTCGCACCCGTAACTAGAGATGAGCGTTGTTCGACTCGAACTGTTCGCCAATCTCAAATTCGAGCTATTTTGGGCGGTGTTCGAGCCGTTCGGCGAACACGAACGATTTGAGAAAAATTCGGCTGTTCGAGGTTATGTTCGATAACTGTTCGTGCACCAAAATCATAACTGGATTTTTTCTCAGTAATGATGAAAATTAATGTTAATACGCAGTTTGAGTGTACAGCGGGGTGGGGGGAGGGGCAGGGGATGGATCTCTGCAGGAATAATGAAGATCTCCATTTTTTTTTCTCTTTCCCACATTTACAGTGGGGAGGTGCAATCTGTCAGCCTATCAGCAGCGGAGCGAAGTGCTTTTTTTCACACAAGCAAGGGCATGTGTCATTGGCAGTGTATGTCACATGTCCTTGCCCTATAAGACCAAGCCATTTTCCCCGTCGCCACCATTTTCTCACTGCTACAGCTGCGTGTTAGACGGCACCGCTGTTGCTGTGTGCGCTATACCTTGTTAATTTCAAGCCAATGTTTGCACAAATCTACAGATAGCTTGGGAGTAGGGAATAGTTGTGATTGCAGTCCTTTTAAGGACTAGGTTACAGCATTTCCTACGACTTTTATCAGGAAGGTCTGTGCTCTTAAATAGATAGATTGTGGGAGTAAAGACTAATTGTAATTGCAGTCCTTTTCAGGACTAGGTTACATCAGTTCCTATCAGTTTTTGCCAGGCAGGTCTGTGCCAGTGCTGTGCAAGTTTTTTTCACAGCATTTGGCTGAATCTAGCAAAGCTAATCCTTTTTGGCCTATTGCAGAGTGTGTTAGTCAGTGGAGTAGCCTATCTGTGTTGCAAGATATACCGCCTGTGTATAGAATACCAATTTTTTTACTGCACCTAGTGAAGTAAAATCTTTTGGGCATAGCATCATTCTATTAGTCCACCTATACTGACCTCCATCAGGTTGCAAACTGAATATATTTTTTTTCTGCATCTACCTCTGAAAAAATATTGGGCTTCTAGCAGTGTGTGGGACTTTCTCTATTAGTCCATCTATACTGACCTCCATCACGCTGCAAATTCAAAATCATTTTTTGTCTGCATCTAGCTCTGAAAAAATATTTGGCCTTCTTGCAGTGTGTGGGACTTTCTCTATTAGTCCATCTATACTGACCTCCATCAGGTTGCAAATTAAAAACAATTTTTATCTGCATCTACCTCTGAAAAAATATTTGGGCTTCTAGCTGTGTGTGGGACTTGTTCTATTAGTCCATCTATACTGACCTCCATCAGGTTGCAAACTGAATATAATTTTTTTCTGCATCTAGCTCTGAAAAAATATTTGGCCTTCTAGCAGTGTGTGGGACTTTCTCTATTAGTCCATCTATACTGACCTCCATCAGGTTGCAAATTAAAAATAATTTATATCTGCATCTAGCTCTGAAAAAATATTTGGCCTTCTAGCAGTGTGTGGGACTTTCTCTATTAGTCCATCTATACTGACCTCCATCAGGTTGCAAATTAAAAATAATTTTTTGTCTGCATCTAGCTCTGAAAAAATATTTGGTCTTCTAGCAGTGGGTGGGACTTTCTCTATTAGTCCATCTATACTGACCTCCATCAGGTTGCAAACTGAATATATTTTTTTTCTGCATCTACCTCTGAAAAAATATTGGGCTTCTAGCTGTGTGTGGGACTTGTTCTATTAATCCATCTATACAGACCTCAATCAGGTTGCAAACTGAATATAATTTTTTTCTGCATCTACCTCTGAAAAAATATTTGGGCTTCTAGCTGTGTGTGGGACTTGTTCTATTAGTCCATCTATACTGACCTCCATCAGGTTGCAAACTGAATATAATTTTTTTCTGCATCTAGCTCTGAAAAAATATTTGGCCTTCTAGCAGTGTGTGGGACTTTCTCTATTAGTCCATCTATACTGACCTCCATCAGGTTGCAAATTAAAAATAATTTTTATCTGCATCTAGCTCTGAAAAAATATTTGGCCTTCTAGCAGTGTGTGGGACTTTCTCTATTAGTCCATCTATACTGACCTCCATCAGGTTGCAAATTAAAAATAATTTTTTGTCTGCATCTAGCTCTCAAAAAATATTTGGCCTTCTAGCAGTGTGTGGGACTTTCTCTATTAGTCCATCTATACTGACCTCCATCAGGTTGCAAATTCAAAATATTTTTTTGTCTGCATCTAGCTCTGAAAAAATATTTGGCCTTCTAGCAGTGTGTGGGACTTTCTCTATTAGTCCATCTATACTGACCTCCATCAGGTTGCAAATTAAAAATAATTTTTATCTGCATCTAGCTCTGAAAAAATATTTGGCCTTCTAGCAGTGTGTGGGACTTTCTCTATTAGTCCATCTATACTGACCTCCATCAGGTTGCAAATTAAAAATAATTTTTTGTCTGCATCTAGCTCTCAAAAAATATTTGGCCTTCTAGCAGTGTGTGGGACTTTCTCTATTAGTCCATCTATACTGACCTCCATCAGGTTGCAAATTCAAAATAATTTTTTGTCTGCATCTAGGTCTGAAAAAATATTTGGCCTTCTAGCAGTGTGTGGGACTTTCTCTATTAGTCCATCTATACTGACCTCCATCAGGCTGCAAATTAAAAATAATTTTTATCTGCATCTATCTCTGAAAAAATATTTGGGCTTCTAGCTGTGTGTGGGACTTGTTCTATTAGTCCATCTATACTGACCTCCATCAGGTTGCAAACTGAATATAATTTTTTTCTGCATCTAGCTCTGAAAAAATATTTGGCCTTCTAGCAGTGTGTGGGACTTTCTCTATTAGTCCATCTATACTGACCTCCATCAGGTTGCAAATTAAAAATAATTTATATCTGCATCTAGCTCTGAAAAAATATTTGGCCTTCTAGCAGTGTGTGGGACTTTCTCTATTAGTCCATCTATACTGACCTCCATCAGGTTGCAAATTAAAAATAATTTTTTGTCTGCATCTAGCTCTGAAAAAATATTTGGCCTTCTAGCAGTGTGTGGGACTTTCTCTATTAGTCCATCTATACTGACCTCCATCAGGTTGCAAACTGAATATATTTTTTTTCTGCATCTACCTCTGAAAAAATATTTGGGCTTCTAGCTGTGTGTAGGACTTGTTCTATTAGTCCATCTATACTGACCTCCATCAGGTTGCAAACTGAATACAATTTTTTTCTGCATCTACCTCTGAAAAAATATTTGGGCTTCTAGCTGTGTGTGGGACTTGTTCTATTAGTCCATCTATACTGACCTCCATCAGGTTGCAAATTGAATATAATTTTTTTCTGCATATAACCCAGCCAATAGTTTTGGCCTAATACCACAGTTTGGCCACTGAGCTCTGCTCGGTTCCCATCCATTGTTTTTTTGTGCAAACAACTCCAGAGTTGTGAATTAGTTAACCACCAAAATGAGTGGAAAAAGGCCTGCTGCTGGTGGAAAGGGGAATAGGCGTGTTGGGAAGGGGAAAAAAGGTTGTGTCCGTGGGGTAGGTGTTAAAGCAACAGTAACATCTGCAGAAGAAAGACCATCTTCCAGCCAAACTAAAATGTCTACTTCTTTTAGCGGACAATGTGATAAGATCCCTTTCTTACGGCCACGCCAATCGCTACAAATTCCAGATGAGGCACAAATACAGCAGGTGCTTCAACGGATATCAAGTGCTCCTTTAAGTCGGCTCTCCTCCACATCAACTTCAACATCACAAATACTCCAGTCCTCAAAGGTGTCACCCCAATCGCACTTGCTTCCTCACAGCTCCCAAATCTCCAGCTGCCTGTCTGAGTATGAGGTAGAACAGATGATTGAGTCTGCAGAGCTGTTTACTCATACTATAGCCTGGGAATCAGAGGTCGACTCCAGCGCTTCTGTGAATCCAGACGAGGAAATGATCTGCACTGATGCCCAGAATCTTTATGAGTCGGATCCAGGACCAGACGCAGAAGGTTCTGACCATAATGTAGACCCTCATTCCCAAACTGTAACTCCTGTTGGTGGAGACAATGAGGAAGACGATGATGAGACTCAAATACCTGATTGGAGCGACAACTTTAGTTTTTTGTCAGGGCAGGAACAGGTTGGCTCTGAGGACGACGGGTGTGATAACGCACAGGGTGATGATGATGAGGTTGGAGATCCCACTTACTGTCAACCCACAGTCACCAAGACATGAGGTCAGCAGAGGAGGTGGAGGAAGATGCTAGTGACGATGAGGTCAGGTTGCGCCTTCCTGGACAGAGACGTAGTACTGGAAGCACGTCAACAACTGCATCCTCAAACACAACTCTGCCTCTCACCACAAGTCGTGGTGGCTCTTCAGGTCGCATGGGTGCTAAGCCTTGCATAGCATGGGCATTTTTCAGATCGATAAAGATGACCCAACTCGTGTTATCTGTAACATTTGTCAGCAAAAGCTAAGTAGAGGCCAAAAAATGCATAGTTTGATTACTTCATGCATGAACCGGCACATGGACATGAAGCATAAGTTGCAGTGGGAAGCTCAGTGTGCTACAATTTGGCCTAGCCGGGCGGGCCAACCACCGTCTGCCATATCTTGTGCATCCGCGGCCTCTTCATCCTCTGTGACTGGGGGGACAGCAGTCACACCTGTTTTGGGGCGCAGACCTGCCACCTCTTTACCTGCAACAGCCAGCGTGATTGGCAGGTCATCATTTTCTTTGGAGATGGTAACACCAGCTGGTGTTGAGCGCTGTCCGACATCGATAGCACCACCTTTGGATCAAGGCAACCTAACATGTCCGCCTGCATCTTCCTCACAGACCGGCAGTTTGCCGGGGACACCCTTATCAACCCCGTCTAAGCACAATAGCCAGCCCTCGGTCCCTCAGATGTGGACAAGTAAAAGACCATTTCCTCCTAGCCATGAGAAAGCTAAGAGGTTGAATTTCACCATCTGCAAGCTCTTGGCTACAGAAATGCTGCCTTTCCGCCTGGTGGACACAGAGGATTTTCGAGACCTTATGTCCGTCGCAGTGCCCCAGTACCAGATGCCCAGTCGGCACTACTTCTCAAAGAAAGGTGTGCCTGCGCTCCACCAGCATGTCGCACACAACATCACCGCTTCTTTGAGAAACTCTGTGTGTGACAGGGTGCATTTCACCACAGACACTTGGACGAGTAGGCATGGACAGGGGCGTTACATGTCATTGACTGGGCACTGGGTAACTATGGTGACAGCAGGACAAGGGGCTGCTGTCCAAGTCTTGCCGTCCCCACGAGTTGTGCGTCAATAGTCTTTATGTCAAAGTTCCTCCACTGCTTCTGCCTCCTCAACCTCCTCTCGGTCTTCCACCTGCACCCAAAGCCTGTCTGGTCATGCCACAAGCTTTCTAACTGCGCAGAAGGGATCCTGCACACCTCCTTACTATGTTGGCAGTAGGGCTCAACGTCATCAGGCGATTTTTACTTTGAAATGTCTGGGAAATGTGAGTCACACAGCTGAGGAGTTGTGGTCAGCTCTGGAGAACCAATTTCATGAATGGTTGTCTCCACTGGACCTGAAACCAGGGAAGGCCGTGTGCGACAATGCTGCAAACCTGGGTGCGGTCCTTCGCCGGGGCAATGTCAAACACGTGCCTTGTATGGCTCACGTGTTGAACCTGGTTGTCCAGCAATTTTTAGCCCACTATCCCAGACTAGATGGCCTTCTGCAGAGGGCACGTTCGCTGTGTGCTCACTTCTGCCGTTCGCATCCCGCAGCTCAGCGACTTACATCTCTTCAGAAGTCGTTGGGCCTGCCACTTCACTGGCTAAAATGCGATGTGCCTACCCGGTGGAATTCAACTCTGCACATGTTGCAGCGACTGTGGCAGCACCGACAAGCCCTGGTGCAATACGTTCTGACGTATAGCCTGGGCCAACGAGATCCAGAGGTGGGGCAAATCACGCTGGAGGAGTGGTCTCAGATCAGGGACCTATGCACCCTTCTGCACAGTTTTGAAATGGCGACGAAGATGTTTAGTGCTGACGATGCCATTATCAGCATGACTATTCCGGTGATTTACATGCTGGAGCACATGTTAAACAGAATTCGGAGTCAGGTGGTGGCACAAGAGGAGGTGGAGGAAGTAGAGGAGGAGGAGTTGTATGCGGAAGGGCTAACATCTGCAAGGTCCAGACTGTCAGCAGCACCAAGGCGGCAGGCATGTGAGGGTGGGGGAGATGGTTTTACCAGGGTGCATGGTAGCAGCCAAACTAGTGAGGAAGGTGCAGGAGCCCAGGAAGAAGTGGAGGACGAACTGATGGAAGACTCATCAGATGAGGGAGACCTTGATCACATTTCTGTTGTGCGAGGTTGGGGGGAGAGGACAGAGGAAGGAAGCATGATTGTTACCTCACCACCAACACAACAGGGACTTGGTGCTCCTGGATGCGCAACACACATGAGTGCCTTCTTGCTGCACTACCTGCAACATGACCCTCGAATTGGGAGAATTAGAAATAATCCTGACTACTGGGTTGCCACACTGTTAGATCCCCGGTACAAAAGTAAATTTGCAGAAATTATTCCTGCCATAGAAAGGGATGCACGCATGCAGGAGTATCAGCAGAGACTGTTGCAGAATCTTACATGTGCTTTTCCACAAAACACCAGTGGTGCACGTAGTGAATCTCACAGTTCCAACTTGCCAACCGTTGGACCGTCAAGTGTTCAGCACTCAAACCGTAACAGAACCACAGTATCTGCTGGTAACATCAATTTTGCGGAATCATTTCACCACTTTTTTAGCCCATCCTTTGCAAGGCCACAGGAGACAAGAAGTCTGACACATAGTCAACGCCTAGAGACGATGGTACAGGAGTATCTCCAAGTAAACATTGAAGCCATGACTGTGTCACTGGACCCTTGCTCTTTTTGGGCTTCCAATCTGGATAAATGGCCGGAGCTAGCCACTTACGCCTTGGAGATCTTGTCATGCCCCGCAGCCAGCGTTCTGTCTGAACGTGTGTTCAGCGCTGCTGGTGCTGTGCTGACAGATAAGCGCACGCGGCTCTCCACTGATAATGTAGACAGACTCACGTTCATAAAGATGAACAAATCATGGATCCGAAACGACTTTTCTACCCCTGTGTCATCCTGGGGAGAGTAAAAGCTTGATGATTGGTTAAAATCACCCTACCAACCGTTTTAAGCTTTCAAATTACTAATCATGTTTATCTGTATCTTGGCTGGAAAATAATTTGGGCTTTGTAGCAGTGTGCAGCACTGATTCTATTAGGCCATCTATAATAAGCTCCACCAGATTTAAAATTACTAATCATGTTTATCTGTATCTTGACTGGAAAATAATTTGGGCTTTGTAGCAGTGTGCAGCACTGATCCTATTAGGCCATCTATACTAAGCTCCACCAGATTTAAAATTAATAATAATTTTTAGCTGCATCTAGCCCGGAAAATAATTTTGGGGCTCCGAGATGCGCAAGACACATAAGTGCCTTCTTGCTGCACTACCTGCAACATGACCCTCATATTGTCAGAATTCGAAGTAATCATGACTACTGGGTTGCCACACTCTTAGATCCGCCAAACTTTTCGATCAACCTTTTCAATTTAATAAAGACCAAAAAAATGGTAATTTTTGAAATTATAAGCATTAGCAGGTTATTAGAAACTGAAATCAAACAGTTTTCAACTCAAAACTTTATTCTAGGTGATGTTACATTTTCACATAGGACCCCTTGTTCGAAAGGAGCTTCTGAACTCTCTCGTCCATTGAATTTGTCAGGTTTTGGATGGTTTCTGCTTCAATTGTTTTGCATGAGGACAGAATACCCTCCCAGAGCTGTTGCTTAGATGTGAACTGCCTCCCGCCATCATAGACACTCCTTTTGATGATGCTCCAGAGGTTCTGAATGGGGTAGAGGTCAGGGGAGCATGGGGGTCACACCATAAGTTTGTCCCCTTTTATGCCCATATCAGCCAGAGATGCAGATGTTTTATGTGCAGCATGAGATGGTGCATTATCATGCAAAAAAATGATCTTGCTGTGAAATACACGGTTCTTCTTCTTGAACCATGGCAGGAAGTGCTGTTTGAGAAAATCCACATACATTATGGAGTTCATCTTTAGCGCCTTCAGGGATCCTAAAGGGGCTGACAATCTCTCTCCCCATGATTCCAACCCAAAACATTACTCCACCTCCTCCTTGTTGGCGCTGTAGCCGTGTTTGCGTGGGGTGTCCATCAACCAGCCATCCTCCACTCCATCCATCTGGACCATCGAGCGCTGCACGGCACTCATCCATGAACAAAACAGTTTTGAAATCAGTCTTCATGTAATGTTTGGCCCACTGGAGCCGTTTCTGCTTGTGTGAAGTGGATAGAGGAGGTCGACAGGATGGCGTATGCACAGCTGCAAACCTCTGAAGGACCCTGCATCTTGTTGTTCGGGGGACGTTGGAGGCACCAGCAGCTTCAAAAACTTGTCTGCTGCTATGACAAGGCTTTTTTGCCGCTGCTCTTTTAACCTGACGTAATTGCCTGTAGGAAAGAGTCCTCAATTTGCCCTTATCAGCACGCACACGTGTGTACTGTGAATCAGCTACATACTTCTTGATTGCCAAGACACTTCATCCTGATCATCGCACAATGCTGATTGTAGTCATGCCTTGACCTAAACACTCCACAATTTGTTGCTTCTCAGCAGCCGACACATCCTTTTTCTTTCACATTTTGGCAGAAAATGTAGTCTGCTTAATAATGTGAGAGAGCCTTCTTAAGTAGTCTTGCCTTTCATTGGACACACCTGCCAAACTAATTAGCACAGGTGTCTGCAATTGCTTACAGTGATATAAAGAGCCCTGACACACATCACCATCAATGAGTTTAACTGACAAACAAACAAATTCTTCCCTTATCACTCCTAAACACTTTTTGAATAATAATTTGGAACACAGTGTACATGTGATTTTTCCACAAAACACCACTGGTTCACATAGTGAATCTTACAGTTCTAACTTGCCAACCGTGGTCTGTATGGAGTGGTTCAATAAAGGGCACAAAATTAAGATAACATAGATGGGAGAGGTCTCTATGAATAGGAATTCCTAAGTATTTGATACCCTGTGAGGGCCAGGCAAAGGGAAAGTTGTACTGGATGGAATCCTATATGGATTTGGGGAGGGTGACATCGAGGGCCTCAGACTTCGCTGCATTGATTTTAAAATTTGACCATGTAACAAAGTGATCTATTTCAGCCATAACAGCATGGATGGATATATGTGATTGAGTGATATATACTAGGACATCATCAGCAAATAGAGAGCACTTGTACTCGGTGCATCCCACCTCAATCCACCTAATATTGGGGTTATGGCGAATTGATGAGAGAAGGGGCTCCGTCACTAGGATGTATAAGAGAGGGGACAGAGGACATCCCTGCCTTGTCCCATTGGTGATTGTGAAAGGTGATGAAAATGTTCTGATGCATCCCCTGGGCCTTGGGACACCCGGAGCCGGACCCTTTTTGGTGGATGCTGGTGGTTGTAGTCTTCGTGGCGGCGACCCGGTTCCGTGGCTCAGGGTGGTCAAACCAGTGGCGGAACTATTTATGTGGTTTTGATGTTTAAATGTCCGACTACGCGGATTGCGGTCAGAGTGAACCGCCGCTGCAGGGCAGACCGCTGAGGCTGGTGTTGTGGGTGCAGCAGAGCGTAGCATAACTCCCCATGGGAGGAGTATAGCCTCAGGGCAGTGTATGCGGAGGATGGGGGTGATGGTGCAGGGCAGCAGCAGTAACGACACAGAGTCAGTGATGCAGTCCAGGGCCTTTACTCACAGTTCTTATTATCCAGACCACGTCTGCAGGTAACGGCTGCCCACGTCGTACTGTGCTCACCAGGTGAGGGGCTCAAACAACTCCCAGATAACTTTGGAGCACTTCACAGGACCCCCTTTGTGTGTCCTTTGTCTGGCCTTTCTTACCAACCCTTCTGTCCGGCTGCCTCGGGCCTCCTCTTGGTAAACTTGGCGCCAGTTTCCCTGACCCTATGTGGTGCCTTCCTAGCGGGTGTAGCGAGGGGCTGCGCCGCATAAAATGTCACAGCCTCCGGTTTCTAGCTGAGGGTCGTTTCCTGCCTCCACTAGTTTCGGGGACCGGTCTCCCCCTTTGGCCTGACCCCTCCACGCAGGTGGATTCGGGCGTGCGGTGGCGACTCGCCCGTCCGTACCCCTGGGATCCCTTCATTCCTCGTTCCTGGAGCCTTCTCCGCTCCTCTTCCTTCCTTCTCCCTCTTCCAGGCCTGGGCCTCTGTTACTAGGCCCGCCTCCGGAGCAGAGCTCATGCAGAGCCCCTGCTCCCTGCCACTTCTGCTCAGACTTCTCTGCACTGAACTAAGATGGTGCCCACCTTTTATACTCCCTTCTCAATGCACCCAGGAACTGCTTCCTCCCTGCTCCTGCACTACAGGGTTCCCCTTCCTCAGTGTTCCCTCCCCCCACTCCAGCCAGGGACAGGGACTGTCGTGCCCATCTCAGAGGCATATTGGTCACCCTGCCCCACGGCAATGTGGTGTAATGCATGCAGGTGTCGGGTCCTGATCCACACTCCATCCTTGCCTGAGAGTGAGATATCACACCTCTGGGTGAGGTGCAATACCTCTGTAGCAACCGAGCCCTCAGGGTGCTACAGTTCCATTTATCTTCAGCCTAGGTGACGTATTGTGATACAGGGCCGTGATTTTGGCTATAAAAGGGTCCCCTAGACCCCTACCCCAAGCTTTTTAAGAGAATCATATATGGCGTGCCAGGAGACTCTATGGAATGCTTTCTCAGCATCCAACGAGAGTATCTAATTACAAATTTTTAACTGCATCTAACCCAGGAAATACTTTGTGCCTAGTAGCAGTGTCTGCTAGTCAGCGGATTATCCCGGCTCTTAAGCAAGCTACACCACCTGTAGTTTGGACACTTAATTTTTTCAAAGGAAATGCTTCGGGACCACGGGATACTCAGTGAAGAGCATCAGGAGGCACCCCAAGGCATAGGGGCTGGGACTGGCAGTAGGATGCCTTGCGGTGGAAAGCCGAGCTCGATCCTTATAAAAGCTTTTTAACTGCAGCAGCTTTAGTGGACGCTACTGGAGCTGGAATTACGCGGCTGCTGGCATGAGACTTGCCCTCCAATAGATCCTTGTAAATGGATTTAAAGTGTATTCATTCAAATTAGAGAGACAATTTAAATTAAAAAGCTTAGAGCTGCCTCCACCACAGGGGGGCTCGCTCGACCCACCAGCGGACAGGCACCAGTATTGGGAGAGGGGGGCTGGCCATCAGGGTTCACCGCTGCTCTGGCACAAACCCGGCGACACGGAGGTGGCACGGGCAGGAGCGGACTGAACGTGTCGGCTTCTCACTTTTTGGATTTTAGAAGGGCATGACATGCCTATATCTGTGTCTCCCCCTCCTTTTACTCCTCCACCTCTTTTCTTTTCGCATGACTATATGTACTTGTCACTTTTCCATGTGTTAGTTGTGTCTTCTGAGCAGTTTTTCAGCTTTTGGACACCTTTGAAGTGTTAGTTGTGTCTTCTGAGCAGTTTGTCAGCTTTTGGACAACTTTGATGGTGTTTTCTATGTGTTTCTATGTGTTTTTGTTTGCCTGCCATTGGTTTTAACGGTGTTCGAAGGTGTTCGACGAACAGTTCGACGAACAGTTCGGCGAACACACGGGTGTTCGACGAACCGAACCGAACTCGAACACTACGGGAGTGGCTCAACACTACCCGTAACCTCAAATGAATGTGCAAGTGGCTTTTCTTCCAAGCGCTGTTCCCCGCCCAGCAGGAACGTGGGGGAGCTCAGGTCGGCCCTCCACTGTACTCCCTTACCTCCCTCGCCCTCTTTCCTTCTTCCGTTATCCATCTAACCACTCTGCTCTGTGGTGTCCGCTCTCCCTCCAGCTCTCTCCTTCTCACAGGTGGACTACCGCGTGTATTCACACTGTGGCGAATGTTTTGGGCCCAGGCATAAGAAGTTGTCGAGGTAATGGATAATATGTGCCCCCTTTGAAATGTCCATTACAACCCTTTCGAGGAAGCAACTAAACGCCTCAAATAGTGAGCAGGATCTGGAGCACCCCATGGGCAAACAGCGATCTATATAGTATGCTCCTTCCCAGAAGCAGCCCAACAGGTGGACACTGTTCGGAGGCACAGGTTGTAAGTAACCGGAACGCCGCATCAATGTCTGTTTTGGCCATTAGGGTGACCCTTCCCAACTTCTTGATCCGCCTGATTGCCTTCTCAAAGGATGTACAGTATATACTACTGTACTTGGTTCCGCGTCGATGTTGTTGTTTATGGACCTGCCCCTTGGATATGACAAATGGTGGATTTGTCCGAATGTATTGGGCTCCGTTTTTGGCACAACTCACAACGGGGATACCACTATGTCTTGTAAGGAAAGTGTTCTGAATGGAACCGCCACTCTACCTAAAGATATTTCTTTTTTTAATTTTCTTGTCACGACGTCTGGGTGTTGGTAGGCTGATTTTAGATTTTTACTCCAGCCTTTCTTGATTTTAGAAGGGCATGACATGCCTATATCTGTGTCTCCCCCTCCTTTTACTCCTCCACCTCTTTTCTTTTCACATGACTATATGTACTTGTCACTTTTCCCTGTGTTAGTTGTGTCTTCTGAGCAGTTTTTCAGCTTTTGGACACCTTTGAAGTGTTTTCTATGTGTTTTCTATGTGTTTCTATGTGTTTTTGCTTGCCTGCCATTGGTTTTAACGGTGTTCGAAGGTGTTCGACGAACAGTTCGACGAACAATTCGGCAAACATACGGGTGTTCGACGAACCGAACCAAACTCGAACACTACGGGGGTGGCTCAACAATAGTCATTAATGAAATTCTGAAATGTTGCAGGAGCATTGCACAGTCCAAACTACAAGACTAAGCACTCAGAGTGTCCATGATGTAATCTGAATGGCATTTTCCATTCATCACCTGGTCTTACATGAACAAAGTTGTATGCCTCTCGAAGATCCAGTTTTGTGAATAACTTTGCATGGTGAACTCTGTCCAGCAATTCAGGGATTAAATGCAGAGGGTAATGATTATTTACAGTAATTTTATTCAATTCTCTATAATTAACGCAGGGTCTCAAGGAGGAATCTTTCTTTTTATCAAAAATATAGTTTCACCTGCTGGTGATGAAGATGGACGAATAAACCCTTTAACTAAATTTTCATCAATGTATTCTTAAGTGTTTTTAATTCCTGCTCATCAGTGGGAAAATGCTTCTAAAGGGTATTGCTGCTCCATGCAATAGATCAGTTGGACAACCATATCACCAGTGAGGAGGGAGTTTGTCAGCATTTTTCTTGTCACATACATCATCAAATTCCTAATATATAAATGGTAGTTTAGAAGATTGTTCAGGATCCTCTACAACCTCTTCATTTGGTCAAGCCTGTGGGGAGCGAACAGCAGTTGGAAAAGACACTTCTTTGGTTTCCCAATTAATTGTGGGATTTTGAGTCTGTAGCCATGGCAACCCCAGAATTTTTGGAAAATGTGGAGAGAAGATTAGTAAGAAGGATAAGACCTCATGGTGAATAGGTTCCATAACTATCTCTAGGGGTTCAGAGTTTTAATTCACTATTCCCGAATTTAGTGGAGATCCGTCAACAATTTCCATGATAATAGATGAAAGTCTGTTTTGAATTTTTACCCCATGTTCCTTTGCGAAAGAGATGTCCATAAGAGTTCTATTTGCTTCTGAATCAACCATGGCAGATGTGGAAATCCATTAAGAATCAACTTGAAACAGCATCACTGGAGGTGTTGATTCAGACAAGACTGATTATTCATCGGAAAAGTTGGGGCCTGCTACCACTGCCACTGTTTTACGTAGTCGAGAAGGACAATTGATGAGAAAGTGGTCTGTCTTGCCTCAATAAAAACACTGATTTTCCAGAAGTCTCTTTTCTCTCAGCACTTTCATGTTTTAACAGGCTGTCAACCTGCATGGATTCAACTTCAGATATGTGAGGACTCTTTATCGCAAAGTCTCTGGGACTAGTGGTTGAAGCAGGTGGATAATGATTACTGTTGCGGGACCAGCTTGAATTCCACTTTTCCAATCTTCTCTCTGATAATCGTTTAGCTATACAAATACAATGGTGAATGAAGTCATCAAAATTTGTGGGAGTATCGGCCTGGGCTAGTTCATCTTTGAAGTGCTCTGTAGAGTCCGTTCTTAAAAAAATAAAATTTTGCACCATTATTCCATTCGGTATCAATCACCCACCATCTGAATTTTGTGGCATACTCTGCAACAGAGTGCTTACCCTGACGTAGTGCTATCAGTGTAGCTGAAGCTGTTGCACAATGATTAGGGTCATCAAACATCTGGCTCTTGGCTGTTAGGAAAGCCTTTAGATCACTAATTCGATCATCATGAGTTTCAATAAGGGGGCTGGCCCAAGCTAATGCTTTATGTGTCAGCAGCATAATGATACACAAAACTTTTGATCTGTCAGTATGGAAGTGAGCAGCAAAGTACAATCTGCACTGGTTGATGATTCCATGAAATTTTTCATGGTCTCCACCAAACCTGAAACGTGGGAGTCGAAGGGTGGGTGGCATGGCTGGAGAAATATGTTGATTTTGTAATTGAAGGTTCTGTTCAGACTGCAGTGCAATCTGCAATGCAATTGCTTAGATCTAGTACAATATGCTGTAGATCCTGTGTAGCTTGTCCTTAAATGTGAACATTATGAGATGTCTGAGTTTCAGATGCCATGTATTTTGTTTTTAGGGTTTGCATATATGCATAGATGTTGGTAAACAAACAGTTCATCTTACTTAAACAAACCTCCAAACTTCCCTCAGTGGCATCCATGATGAAGGCTTGAGTATCCTAATATGATAAACAGAAAGTGGTAGTAGAAGTTCTTGGATAAAGAAAAGGAGTTGTAGGAAACAATCCATAGATGAATGAGAACAGTTTAGGTAAGAATGTTCAGGAGTTGGAGATTGAAACTAGGCTAAAAGCTAGACACAATACTCAAGCAATGCGTGAGAGATCCATGTGGCTTTAAGTAAGCCCAAACAGGAAACAAGATGGATTCCGCAGGTTCAGAATCTGCCATGTTAGTAAAGGGCAACTGCAGAACACAACAGCCGCCTCCAGTGATAAGGAGTGGAATTGCAGCGCAATTATTAAGGTGAACAATAGCAACCACTAGTGGTCAAACTGTATAAGGACAACAGGAATTCTGACAGGGGCATGACAAAACCTCCAAGGCGTGACAGGCGAGCATAGGCCACTCTTTAATTTTAGTAGACCAAAATGCAGATGGGTCCAAACCCCCCTTTATGGAATTGATATTGAGCTAAAGAAACTCCTGCACCATCTCCCCATTCGTTCACTATGGGTTAGACTTCTCTGTTCTGCTAGTGCACGGACAGGTCTAAAAAATGTGTGAAACGACTCACAGAAACAGCTTCTGCCACTTACACTGCTGCTGCTGCTAATACTTTTGAATTGACGACTCAACGTTCCTGGGGTTGGAAGTCTAGAACTGCGATGCACACTCTGTGCCTGACTGTTGTCTTGGGGAAAACCACTCTTAAGATTGTGTACAAGCGTGTTTTGATACTCCAGTATGCACGCGTCCCTTTCCAGGGGGAAAGTATCAGGCAAAATTTACCCTTGTTTCGTGGATCTAACAAAGAGGCACTATCTCTAATCTTAATAATATGGGGATCATGTTGCAGATAAGGCAGCAAGAAAGCGCTCATATGTTGGGCGCTTCCATGAGGTCCAAGTCCATGGTGTGTTGGCGGCGGGGTAACACTCAAGCTTTCTTCCTCCGTCCCCTCCTGTCAACCATGGACAACAGAGAGAGGATCAATTTCCTCTTCATCTCCTTACTGTTGCACGCCTATCACCTCTTCCTCCTTGTCCTCCTCCATTTGATCCTCGGCTCCTGCACCTTCACAACAGTTTTTCTGGTACCCACATTGATCGTTGTAATCCACCCTCCCTTGGCACCCTGTGCGACGACAGTCCGGAACATAGAGATTTTGTTATCCCTTTCGCATCATCCACTGCTTCCTCCTCTTTCTCTGGGACCACCACCTCCTTCTGCAGACTATTCAAAGTGTGCTCCAGCATGTACATGACCGGGATAGTGATGCTGATGATGGCATTGTCAGCGCTAACCATCGTAGTAGCTATTTTGAAACTGTGCAGAAGGGTGCAGAGGTTCTTCATTTGTTCCCACTCTGCAACATGATTTGCACCACTTCCATACTGTTTTGGCCCAGGCTATGCAAAATGAGATACTGTACCAGGGCACAATCACTGAACATGTGCAGAGTGGAATTCCACCGTGTCGGAACATCGCATATCAACCGGTTAACTAGTAGGCCGAAAGACCTCTGTAGCGATGCAAGTCGATGACCAGCGCGGTGTGAATGGCGGAAGTGTACACACAGCCAGCGACCGTGCTTTCTACAGCAGCCCATGCAGTTCAGGATAGTGGTGAAGAAATTGCAGCACCATCAGGTTGAGGATGAGAGCCATGCAAGGCATGTGTGTGAGGTTGTCCCAGCTCCATGTTCAGTGGAGACATTGCTCAAACTCGGCCTGAAAAGCTGTCAACAACTCTGTTTCACTGCGATTTCCAAGTCATATTAATTTAAACACTGCCTGATTGCGGTTAGCCTATCTGCACAGTACGGGGGTGGGGGAGATTCTCTCTGCACTGTTGGAATGTGTCTCATTAAGGCACAGGTTGAAGTTGCAGTTGGAGGCCCTAGAGGAGGTGGAGGAGGCAGAAGCAGTAGAGGAAGTGTTCGATACAGAGGTTTTGTCCCGCAAGCCTTGGGGATTTCTAGACTTGTGGAGTAGCCCCTTCCCCACTGACCCCTTCAGCCACCAGAGTCACCCAGTGCCCAGTCAGCGAGTAATGCCCCTGGCCTTGCTTGCTCATTCACGTGTTAGTGGTGAAATGTACACTGTCAGACATAGATTTTTTCAAGGAACGGATGATGTTGTGTGCAACATGCTGATGTAGTGAAAGCACAGCTTTCTTAGAGAAGTAATGGCAACTGGGCAACTGGTAGTGGGGGACTGCGGCGGCCATCATCTTTTGGAAACCATCTGTATCCACCAAGTGGAAAGGCTGCATTTCCATGGCAAACAGATTGGAGATGGTGGAGTTCACCCTCTTAGGTTTGTCATGTGTAGGAGGAAACAATCTTTTATGTGACCACAACTGTGGGACTGAGGGCTAGCTGCAGTGCTGAGAGAGGGAAAAGTAAGGTGAACACAACAAACTGCGGGACTGTGAGTGAGGTGCAGGCAGAGATGTTACGGTGGATTGAGAAAGATGTGGTGTACTTGGTGAAACAAAGACAGCAGGCATGTCCATTTCCATAGCAGCTGACGTTCTCTCACTCACCCCGACTGTAGTGGGTAAATAAGTGTAGGTTCTGAGGCCAGAGACCTGTGTAGGAACACTTGCCACAGTGAAAGAGGAGGAAAATGCAGCAGATGTGTCTAATGAGGTGGCCGGTGGTTGGCGAAGGCCGCTTGTCCGCATTTTAGCTCAGTGAGATTCACAGACTAATGCATGTTGATCGCGCATGTGCTGGTTTATGCATGTAGCAGTCAAATTATTGGAATTTTTGCCTCTATTCCGTAGTTTTTTTACAAAGTTGGCAGATAACGTGAGTTGGGTCATCCTTTGTGGTCTCAAAAAAGGCCTAGGCTAGGCAATCCTTGCTGCCCCTGCATACTACAGACCCATGACTACTGCTGGCCATAGCCAGAGTGGTGGCTGAGAATGCAGTGCTTGTCATGGTTGCATAACTCCGTGTCTGTGCGTGAAGCCACAAAGTAAACCTCCTCGTCTTTCTCCTCCTCCTCCTCCTCTGCTGAGCTACTCAGCTGCATGCTTCTGGGTTCACATCAAGTGGGATCTATAACCTCATCATCATCCTCTCTGTTCTCCCACTTCTCGCCCTGAGAGTCACCCTCCTCCTCTTCCTGCCCTGACAGCATAGAACAGTCCCCATGCTCCTCAGGTATCTGAGTCTCATTAGGATCACCTGTACCCCAGGGGTTAATGTCTGGTGATGAGGGTCTGGATTCTACTAGGACCCTACTTCGTCTGGCCCCGAATCCAATTTAAAACATTTTTGGGCATCGGTGCAGATGCTTTCCTTCTCTTGAGTCTGTGAATCTTTGGAGAAAACCTCTGATGCCTATGGAATAAAATGTGTGAACAGCTTTGCAGACCACCTGTGGTTCCCCGCAGTCAATTGGGCGGTTGGAGAGTTGTGACGCGGTGGGAAACAGGTGTAATAGGGATTTCACATCGTAGGATGTTACTGTGTGTGATGTTAAGGTGGAGAAAGAGGAGGAGAGGCCACTTGATGCAACACTTGCCATCCACTGGCCCACATCTACAATGCATACCACTGTGTGGCTGCCAAAGAAGAGGAGTGGAGTAGCCTGTCCAGTAACAGAAGATGTCATTTGCCTTTGGATAGGACAAGATGGTGTTTGCTCAGTAGAGATTTCACTAACATTATCACCTACCCCACGAACACATTGAAAACCAAGCCTATTCTCCTTTTCACCATGACCTCACTTTTTCCCACCCGTGTTGAATGTACCCTTCCCCTCTTTTAGCTAGCTGCTTAACAACCCTAGGCCCAGATCTGTCAATCACCTGTCACTAAATTAACAAACAGTATTTATTTGCTGAGATAATGTGGCTGGACCACATTATTAGCCCAAAAAAATTAGATTTTAAAATACGAGCTCCTGGCTGGAGCACATTAATGACACTGAAATGCTGAAATGTGGCCTGGCTTCTGGACCACACTATTAGCACAAAGAATTTAGATTCTGAAATATGAACTCCTGGCTAGAGCACTGTTAGAACCCTCCTGTTTGTTTTTTCCATCTTGTGTTTTGCGGTCACGTGACCATCTGCCTTTATATTCCAGCTCCGCCCTTTTGGCTGTGCTGGACTTCATTGTTTGACTGTTTCTCTAGCCTGGTGCTTCGGTGCTTTTCTCTGTCAGTTCACTTGGTCCTTCTGGGACCTCTAGTACCTTTTTGTCAGTTTGTCTTTTTTGTGTTCTGCAACAACTTCTCTGTTTAGGAGGTGTCCCATTTTTGTCCCAGTCCTAAGGTCCTGCAATGCCTGCGCATGAGGAAATAGACATAGCCAATCAAAAATGCTAAACTACAATTCTAATTGGAGGTATTGGCTAATATTATTATTATTACACCTACTACATATTGGGATAGGATCTTGGAGATGGGAATAATCCTTTAATCTCCCATACAGAGATTAGTCAAGTGCCTTCTCTCTTCCTTACCAGGGTTCAGGAAATTTGTCTCCAACTTGATCCTCCATTGATCAATCTGCTTATATCTACTCAAATCCGTTCCAAATCTAGTTTAAAAAATTGATTTACCACAGACTTACCATTATAAATACGTGCAATGAGACAACTGATCCCACACTTGGACACTCCGAAGTGCTGTTTTGTTCATCTTTCCATTTATAGATTCTGGCCTCTCGCTCGGTCTGCTCGCAAATATAAAGAGCTTGGATATGTGGTTTGAAGGAGAGATTAGAGTCCTTGGAATGCAAGCGCAAGTATGCAGCCAACCACCCACCCACTCACAGGCCGCAATACTAAACTGCCACATTTACGGACTGCTTGCTTGCACTTGAAATGTTGCCTTTTAGGCTTGTGCAAGCGGAAGCTTTCCACAACCTCATGGCGGCAGTGACCGGGTGTCCATACTCGGTCCCCAGCCGCCACTATTTCTCCTGGTATCCTCTCTGCCTTCCACAAGCGCGGGTCCCAGAACATTACCTGTTCCCTCCCCAGTGTCATTAAGTGGGAAGGACCACCTAACCACAAACACATGGACAAGTGAATGAGGCCAGGGACGGTTCATCTCACTGACGCATTACACTTTGTTAATATTGTGGAAGCCCTGTCCCAGTGGGACCCTGGGACAGAACACATCCTCCAGACGGAGAGGATTGCTGGCCCTTTGCCAATAACAATAAGCAGGACTGTATGCTTAGGCGACAAACCGCACACCGTTTCAGAGTTGTTGAAAGCTATATCAGAGAACCTGGTGGCGGCTCTGAAGCTGGGCAAGCTCGCACACATACCATGCCTGGCCCATGTGCTCAACTTAGTGGTTCTGCAGTTTGTCAAAATCTACACGGATCTGCCAGAGCGGCTTGTGAAAGTACACCGTGCAGCTTCCGTTGCCCTGGCAGGGCTTCAGTAGTGTTTGCAGCTTACAGCTCACTGACTGGTGTGAGATGTGACTATGAATTGGAAATCAATGTTGCACAAGAGCTGATGAGTGGGCATGGATGTCTGACATCTGTGCCATCCTCCAAAACTTTGAGGACTCCACTAAGATGGTGAGCGGCGATGATGCTATATTTAGCGTCACCAACCCGCTTCTCTGTCTACTGAAATGGTTGCTGCTCACAATTAAAGAGGAGGCATTGCAGGCGGAGCAAGGAACTAAACAGGGTGATGCTACTCAGCCCAGCCTCATCTCATCTCAATGCAGATTTGGTGATAATGAGGAGGCGGAGGAGGAAGAGAACATAGACAGTCGTACTTTTGGTCAGAACATGGAAGTCTTGGCTGTTGGCAGTCTGGGACTCAAGGCCGACTTTATGTTCCGCTGCCTTTACCATGACCATCACATTGTACGCATTTTGGACATTACAGAAAGCTGGCACGGCATGAAAGAATTCTTGGAGACGGAAGTGTGAAGTTCTAATTAAGGAGGATGTCAGTCTTCGATCAGTTGCAGAACAGAGGACACGGGAGGGGTGATGAGACAAAGAAATGAGGGATGAGATATAGGCCAGTGTAGAATTGTGGACAGCTTGGTAGGTGAGAGAGATGAG